>NW_024870855.1:7553333-8220000 GCF_019054845.1 Dipodomys spectabilis | reverse complement strand
GATAATGAGTACATTTCTTATCAAGCATTGTAGCCTCCTCCTTTGTTTACCCTTCCCATCCCTTCCCAGCCTCCCCCCGCCCCCCCACCCAATCTTCCCCCCCCCCCCCAGCCCCCACCAAAGTTGTAAAGTTCGTTTTCAACATGACAACTTGTACTTCTCATTGTTGCAACGGGTCCACCTGTATCCTTATTTAAACGACTTGTTTTTCCCCTTCCCCTCCACAAATTATACCAACATCAAATACAGAGAAAGCAGGGGTTATACTGTGGGGGAGGGACATACAAAGCAACAAAGAAATAATCTTATAAATGCGTTAGAAACAAATGCATGAAAGAAAAAAAAACATTTGAATACATATCTTAGGGTTCATTTCCCTAACATCACCTTATCTGACCTTTTCTGCTTGACTCAGACATATACTAGATATTGCAAATAAGGGAAACCATGGGACCTATGTTTCTTTGGGCTTGGCTTACTTCACTTAATATAATTTTTTCCAAGTCTTTCCATTTCCTTACAAATGGGGCAATGTCATTCTTTCTGATGGAGGCATAGAATTCCATTGTGTATATATACCACATTTTCTTGATCCATTCATCTACTGGTAGATTTCTTTTTAAACAATCTTTAAGTACTTTGTACAAAGGAGTTGCCATTTAACATAACAGCTCATGACTCCACTCTATCTTGATCCGTGTCTCCCCTTTCAACATTTGCAGCCATCCTTCCCCATGTACCCCTTCCCTTACTCTTCTTAATTTTGTAGGAAGTATGTCTGTATTTCCCTCTCTTCTCCTCTTCATTGTTCGATTCCTTTCTCCTTGACCCCACCTTGCCCATCTCAAGTACCTGCTTCCTGTTGTTTTGTTTCACTGAACTTCGATTTTCTTAATAATCCTTAACGGTATTAAAAAAGAAGCTGGAAAAATTATATTAAGTGAAGTAAGCCAGACCCAAAGAAACATAGGTTACATGGTTCCCCTCATTTGTAGGAATTAGAATGTGTCTATAAATCCAGAAGTAAATACACTGGATGATGAAATTACACTTGATAAAAATTATACTTGGACATGATAAATTAAACAAGACTCTAAACATGCACATGGTGAGAACTAAGGAAGCTATTCTTAGGAGTAGATTGAAAAGGTTCAATAGCTATGTGAATATGATCATATAAAATGATGTTTATCAAAATGAACTTCAAGAAATAGAAATGAGGTTTTTTGTTTTTTGTTTTTTTGTTTATTCTCCCTCCCTTTGTGACTATTTTTGGTTTCTGTATTTTTTGTCTTGTATGTAAGTAATCTGTTTTGGGGAGGGTAAAGGAGAGCACAGAAATGATTGGGCAAAGGATGAACTAATGTGGCAGTGATACTAGACACTATGTTGAAAATGAACTGTACAACTTGGGGGAGAGAGGGGTTGGGAGGGAGAAAACTGGGAGAAAATGAGGGAAGAGGTAGCACTGTTCAAAACGAAATGTACTCATTACCTGACTTATATAACTAACTCCTCTGTACATCACCTTTACAATAAAAATAAAATGTAAAAAGAAAAAAGCTGGGTGCTAGTGGCTCATGATTGAGATCCAAGCAACTTAGGAGGTTGAAATCTGAGGATCCAGGTTCAAAGCCTATGCAGTTACCCAAACTGGAGAGACTCTAAGCTTCGATTAATCAGAAACAAAAAGGCAGAAGTAGAGTTGTGGCTCAAGTGATAGAGCACAACAAGAAAGCTAATGGCTAGCACCTAGGTCTTTTTTGGGAGGTAAGGGGAAGGGAGCAGAAGAAGAAGAAGAGGAGGAGGAGGAGGAGAAGCAGCAACAGCATGCTTAGGTGAGTGAAGAAGTAGCAATAGCATGCTTAGGTGAGTTTAAAGATGCATATGCTAGCTGACAGGATGTTCTGACTTCCATTTCAAAGAAGGAACCAGTTGGGCCAAATAAACATAGGGATGTCAGTGTACAGGCCTTGGGCTCACAATGTCCACTTATGTGGAGTCTGCATTAGCACACTATTCAGGTCAGCACAACAGTGCCATAATAGTATCTGTGAGAGAAATACAGATGTTTCCTGCATCAGTTGAGCAATGCGGACAGACCCATTTTGATATGGCTTCTAAGAAGCACTGTACTTTGTAAAGGTTACATTCTGAATGTTACATTAATGCTGAAGTTGTGCATGAAGATGAGTGCTCTGTGTAACCAGATGCTTTATGTCTCTTGTCTCCTTAAAAATATAGTTAGTGAAACAAATGGGACATAGCATTTTTGAAAAGCTCACTGAGTATAAAGACAGGCCTGCAAAAGTACCATTTTTTCTGAGCTGTCATTCCATTAAAGAGGGAGATATTTTCTTGTGGCAGGCATTGGACTTGAACTCAGAGCCTGAGCACTGTCTATTAGCTTTATTGCTCAAGGCTGGCACTCTACCACTTGGACCACAGTTCTACTTCCAGTGTGTGTGTGTGTGTGTGTGTGTGTGTGTGTGTGTGTGTGTGTGTGTGTTTGGTTAATTGTAGATAAGAAGCTTATGGACTTTCCTGCCTGGGATAGCTTGAACTAGAATCCTCAGATCTCAGCTTCCTGATTAGCTTGGGATTACATGTGTGAGCCTCCAGACCCTACTGAGATCTTATTTCTTGACTATTTGCTTTCAGTCAAACCACAATATTATGAAAAGTGGAGCTGTGGCTCAAGTGACAAGGTGCTAGCCTTGAGCAAAAATGCTCACTGGATAGTGCCCAGGCTCTGAGTTCAAGCCCCCAGGACCAGCAACAACAAAAACTCAAACAAACGAACAAAAAAGCCATTTGTGTTGCCAGGCAGTCAGTAGCTCACGCTTGTAATCCTAGCTACTCTGAGGATCTTGGTTGGAGAATCTCCTAGAAACTCTTATCTCTAATTAATTACTCAAAAGCTGGAAATGGCTCTGTGGTTCATTGTGGTAGAGCGCTAGCCTTGAGCACAAAGACACTCAATGACAGCAACTAGGCCCTGAGTTCAAGCCCCACAAATGACAGACAAAAAACCAAAACTCTCACAATATTATGAAACAAATTGCTACTATCAATAAGGCTTTCTTATTCAGGAAGGACCTGGGCAGCTCCATATGAACCAGCAATGAGTACAACACAAGTCTCTTTTCATCTATGATGTTATTCAGTATAATGCAGTGTTTATAATAGCGCTCAAAAGTTATCAACCTTAGCTGATATCCCAATTCATGAATCCCACTTACACTTTGAACACTGGTAATTCCTCATGGAGCTTCCTTATAGAGTTTTATCAATGAACAGGTCAGACAATTGAGAACTATGGATCATGTTTCCTGCCTACAAATTGCTAGGCTGGGTCACTTCCCAGAAGACATAGAATTTTCTTGGGCCTTGGTATTCTTCATCATCAGTAAGATCAAGATAACAAGGTCCAGTTCCAGTTAGAAAATATGTGCTCCGATAATCAACCTGGTGAGAATACTGTTAACAGTTGGAGAATTTTCATAAATACCCTCTCCTCCCCACATCTTGCTCTGACAAATTTTTCTTTGTTTGAACTCAGAGGCATGTGTTATTGCTTAGCTTTTTCTGCTCAAGGCTGGCACTCTACTATTTGAGACATTCTGCTATTTGTCTTCCTGCTCTCTTGGATTTGTCTGAGCCACTGGTACTGGTACTGGAAAGTCTCACGGAGTTTTCTGCTTGGGCTGGCTTTGAACTGTGATCCTCAGTTCTCAGCCTCCTGTGTAGCTAGGATTACAGGCATGAGCCACCATCACCCTGCTTGACAACCCTTTCTATTTTACCTAAACCAAGATATCTGTAAAGTAATCATCCTTGATCATGAGTCATGTTTTGCCTGTAAACCATCCCTCATTTTCTCATCTGTTTCCTCTCTGACAACTTCTAGACGTTTCTTCATCCTCCATAGTATCAGAGGGTTCCTTAAAGTGACATGTCCTTAATTGAAACACTATCTTCTATTAGGACAGTTGCATAATGAAAATGAGGAACCTCTTGTTTAAAAATTCTTAGGAATTCAGAGCTGGGTACTGGTGGCATACACCTGTAATCCTCACTACTTAGGAGAATAAGATCTAAAGACCACAGTTCAAAGCCAGCCTTGGCAGGAAAGTCCATGGGACCCTTATCTCCAAGTAACTTGAGCTGTGGCTCAAGTGGTAGAGCATCAGCCTTAGTAAAAAAAAGGTAAGGCATAGCACCCAAACCCTGAGTTCAAGCACCAGTACCAACAACAAACAAACAAACAAAAAGAATTTCAGAACAGCAATTGGAAAACAGTAATACACGTGGAGTACAAATTCCATGTCTGTGGTTCTGACTCATCCTAAGCATGTAGGCCAACCACGAAGGCCCTATGTGGTTTACTGCTCTCTCAAGGATCTCTCTCTCCTCCATTACTGCTTCTGTGACTGCAGGAGTTTACCATTTCCAGAGTTAACAGTGATTACAAGGGTCCCTTTCCTTTAGTAACTTTGTCTGGTTTCCTTGCACCCTGGGAAGAACTCCGCCTGCTTTGTGCATGCTCTTTCTCCCCAGCCATGCCACCCCCTTGCAGCTCTGCTGCTCAGACATGGAGGTCTTTGATGTGAAATTTCATGCTCAATCTCATGGTAGCCAGACCCATGAGTTATGCAGTTCCAGAGACAACAGTGTTTAGTACTGCTACTGAGCTCCTTGCCAAATGGTGGTTCATGTAGGGAATTGATCACTGAAGTCCTCTAGTTGGTAAGATAGCCCTAAAGATGTTCCAAGAAAAATCTCAGTAAGTCTGTGAAAACCCAACATTTCACAAAGATCTAATATAACATTTCTTAGAAAGGGTGCTCTGGAAAGTGGACTGAAAATATGAAAATAAATTAAAATGTTCATATTTCCTTAAGTGAATGAAGCACTCAAGCCTTTGTCTTGGAAGAGTATCATGAGTTAGAAAGTCATGGTTCTATTTTTTTAATCAATATAAATTGCAAATACTTCAAAACATGAGCTAGTTAAAATTTTAGATTAAATAACCCTTGAAGGTTAAGGTACAGTTGAGGGACTGGAGAGAAATAACTATTTTCCTTTAAAATCTTAATGATAGAAACTCTTTCATGTCTATTAAATGAAAAAAAGAAACAAATATGGATACATGATGTAAATTAAATGTATTGATATACTTTTTAGGGTAATCCAGGATGGCCTTGAACTTGCCTTCCTCTTTCTTCAGCCTTCTCAATGGTAGGTACACACATTTTTAAATTTATCCTAGGTTAACCAAGTAGTAAACCTCTATTTAATGCAAGCTTTTGTTTTCGAGGCTATAAATTTTTCTTTCATTTCATGTAAACAGTCCTTCCTTTCCCTCCCTCCCTTGTTCCCTTCTGTATTTTTTCCTTCCCTATCTCCTTCTCTTCCTCCCTCCTTCTTAAATAACAAGTTATTGATGACTTCCAGACTATTGATATCTGAATCCCCATCTACCATTTTTATGGAGCTTCCTGCCATGGGCCACTTCCAAAATATGCTCAGGCCTACTACACTGGCTGCTCATGACAGCATGAGAAATGTGATACTAAGCAAGAAAGCACTTAAATCAGTGCCTTAAATAAAAACTCCATGTACAACCTCAAAGAACATTTCATTTGCGTTGTTATTTACATACACCTTGAAAGGAAATCAAGGCCCCCACTCCAGCAACCTATTCCAGCCACCATCACTTACCTCATTTGCTACAAGTTATCTACTTGTTATTGTTAGTGTAATTAATTTTGAAAAGGCTTTCCACTAAAATGAGATGGTTCCAACCACCCACAAATTCCAACAACAAAAGGTAAAGTGAGTTAATTAAGAGATGGTAAACTGGATTATATATTTCCTTTATCTTCTGTATTCAAGAGTTTCTCACTAAGAAGGAAGGAGAAGGAAGAAATAGCTGTAGGACTTTTTGGCTGTTCGTAACAATTCTTTAGATATACAGAAGTTGATTCTGGACATCGGAATATTTTGCTGTTTTGCAATAAAACATACCAATGTCAAATTCCTATCAAGGTATAAATAGAGATTAAAAACAACAGTGAAAAGATCCAATGGCTCAGGGCACACTCCATCTGTTTCCTCAACAACTAGTTAAAATACTCTGGAAAATCATAGTATCTAGTTTCTAAGAACGTGTATGTTAGCTAACCAGACTTCCTTCCTTAGCTCAAGAAATTAGCCCTTGTGACACTGAATATTTTACACAGTAGTATGTGCTCCTATTAGTGAAAGCTCAATTCCTAGATGGGTGGCAAATTAGTGGCATGGTCCTGCATCAACTTCCAGTCCTCCTCAGCCTCAATTGTCTTAAAAATGGGAAGAATAGTAATCCTTTCCCTCTAGAAATTTGGAAGGCTCTAGTAGCAGGAAGCAGTTAAGGGGCCTAGCACAGTGCCTGGCACCTTGCAGGCCCTAGCTGTCTTGGTTGGTATTACTTTTCTCACCATAGCAGGGCTCAAGGCTGGTTCACACAAAGACGAATGATGAGAGTCATAACCACAACCAGCCTCTGTCAGTAGTGTCCACAGCAATAATTACTATTCAAGCAAAGCAGTGAACCTTTCCCTTTACCACAAATCTCCTTCCTCCCACAAAATTACCTTAAAAGTATTTCCACAAAAGCTATTTTACTGGGGGCCCTGCTCCTGACTAACAAGACACTCTTTTTAAAGTTCCTTATTTTATAATGCAAACTAACTTTTTTTAAAGTCTCATATTTTGATACCCAAACTAATGTCGTCCTCCATCTATACCTCTATGACTACATTTAAAGTTAGGAACTCAAACCATGTATCTAATTGTTCTAGAATCTATGTGGCCGATTCAAAGTAACAACCATATTAGATCTCAATATCACAGTGAAATTGGTTGTTATGAAACTTTCATAAGCAGCAGATAATCAACACATTTCTTTGCTTTCAAAGAGTAAGTTGCTAGCTGTAAATAAATCATTACATTGCATCAAAAGTACTAAAATCAACAATCACCTGATCATCATTGGCAAACCTCCTCTGAACTCCATTTCCTTCCTAATTAAATGAAAGAAGAGAGTAAAAGAAATCTTTACACAATGTCCCTCAGACAATAGAGTTTCTGCCTGTGGGGGGTAGAGCCATGAGTCCTCTTCCACTTACAGTATTAGGGAATGACTAAATTACTGTGGCTCCCTTCCTGCATGTACACTTATGAGTAATGATACAATTTTCTAAATCACATAAAAGTATGTAACAGGATTCAGCACAGTTCTGTGCTCTGTTGATAAGAATTCATGAAAATAACTTTTTACAGTATTATTAAGAGAATTTTTATGGTATCATGGTTTTGTTTGGATTCAGGCTCTCTCTCTCTCTCTCTCTGTCTCTCTCTCTGTCTGTCTGTCTGTCTTTCTGTGTGTATGTGCATATGTATATGGAATAAGCCTCCCACTTCACCAGTTCATATATATGTATGTAGACACACACATATAAATGCATATATGAATACACACACACACACACACACACACACACACACACATATATATATATATATATATATATATATATACTCATACACATCTTTGGGTATATGGAATTTGAATGTATAGAATACTCCTATTGTGTTTTGGCATGTACATTCAGAATCTAAGAATCTGAATTTTTACTATTTCTTAGCATTCTCACAACCATCTCTAATAAAATTAAGCTTTTATTTCATCTCAGAGTATTGGACTTTTTAAAGGTGTCTTTTAAAATGCTGAGTGACTCTAAAACTTAGCAATGTGAATTTCATTTAAATTGATTTTGTATCTTTATCACCATTCCTTAAAATGAATCTTATTACTAGAGATAATGTATGTGTCAAAAAAAGAAGCCTCAAATGCACTTCCTGTGCACTTGACAGGGTGACAAAATATTTCTCCTATCCTTTCCTAATTGAGCCTCAGTACAAAAGAGGACATTATAATAATATTAATAATAGTTACATGGATATTTGTAGGTACTGTGTAACCCTTAAGTCCATTTTCCCAGACAATGGTGACTACAAAGAGGCTTCAAAATAGAACATCGCACAATATGAATGCCACTTTTTTTTTCTATCTTACATTTTAAAAACATCATTGAAATCAGAAAGTTCATTTACAAAGGACTGGCAGTTGCAATCACAGCAATAATGTAGTGCTGAGAAAAAAAGGGTAATTGGTTTGGTAAAGATCACTTTCCATTACTCCATAAGGCACTACACAATAGGAAAGGTCGCCAATTAAGCAATCATGAATACCAAGTACTGAAGCTGATGAAAATAGGGCAGTGGTTTAAATAGATTTGCAAGCAATTTACCTTTTCACAATGTTGGCAATCTGATGCAATTTGCTTGCAATTTTGTCTGCTTTCAGTAGCACTCGAAGCTGACACTACACAGACCAAATGGCAAAGAGGCCCTGCATAGAAAATGTAAAACTATCCTGGCTGCATCAGAAATCCAGAATGGTGGTTCATCAGGAAAATTACAACAATTAACATAAGTGCTGCAAAAATCAACACTTTAAATGTCACACTCACTAGTCTGTCCAAAGACTGGAAAAGTACCATCCCCACTGCCGGACTAACAGTAAATATGAAGCAATCACCACCAAACCTTGGGGCTGATGGTTTTACAATTGATGTGACATTCTCTGAGTGATAAAATAGCCTCTCATTTTACAAAAGTAAGAATTTTTCTTTTTTAGACTTAACCTGGATTATGTCAACACAAAATTTACGTTTTATTCCCCCCCAACTTTCCCTACCACAAAGCCATTTTGTGCCAGTGGTGGGTGTAAGATAGTCTTGACATTTTAAAAATAACTTTATATTTCAGAGAATCAAAGCCAAGTTGAATATATATACACACACACACACACACACACACACACACACACACACACATATATATATATATATATATATATATATATATATTCCCTCCTCAAACATTGATCTGGTTCTTTCAAATGTAAATCATGTTGAAAGCTGTTACAGAGTGTGAGGTGCAGTGTATCTGACCAGTACCTATTTTATTATCTTAGAGAGGGCTCCAAAAAAACATCTGCGGAAAAACGCTCCTCAATGGAAAGAACACTGCTGGAGGAATATCAATACCAAATTTCAAACTCTACTATAAAGCCATAGTAATCAAAACAGCTTGGTATTGGCATAAGAACAGATCTCAGGACCAATGGAATAGAATTGAAAACCCAGAAATGAACCTACAGACCTATAGCCATCTAATCTTCGATAAGGGAGCTAAAACAATAGAATGGAAGACAGACAGCCTCTTCAGTAAATGGTGCTGGCAAAATTGGTTAACTACATGTAGAAAACTAAAGCTAGATCCTTATATTTCACCCTGCACCAGAATCAACTCCAAATGGATCAAAGACCTTGAACTCAAAGCAGACACTCTGAAAACATTACAGGATGGAATAGGAGAAACCCTAGGTCTCCTTGGCTCAGGCCGAAATTTTCTGAATAGAGACCCGGAAACACAACAAATCAAAGAAAGGTTGGACAAATGGGATTGCATAAGGTTGCAGAGCTTCTGCAGGGCAAATGACATAGCTAGCAAGATCAATAGAAAGCCCACGGATTGGGAGAAGATCTTTACTAGCCATACAACGGACAAGGGTCTCATATCTATAATATACTTGGAACTCAAAAAATTAAACCCCCCAACAACAAATCCTCAAAGAAACAACTGCCCAATAAATAAGTGGGCGAAAGACTTAAAGAGAAACTTCTCTGAAGAAGAAAGAAGGATGGCCAATAGACACATGAAGAAATGTTCAACATCCCTAGCCATAAAAGAAATGCAAATCAAAACAACATTGAGATATCACCTCACTCCAGTTAAAACAGCAAAAATCAAGAACTCTAACAACAACAGATGCTGGAGGGGATGTGGACAGAAAGGAACCTTATTTCATTGTTGGTGGGAATGTAAACTTGTTCAACCACTTTGGAAAGCAGTATGGAGGTTCCTCAAAAGACTTCACATAGAACTCCCCTATGACCCAGCAATCCCACTTTTGGGCATTTACACTAATGTTTACAAAAAAGACCACAGTAAAGCTACCAGCACAACTATGTTTATTGCAGCATTATTTACCATAGCTAAGATATGGCACCAACCCAGATGCCCCTCAGTAGATGAATGGATCAAGAAATGGAATTCTATGCCTCCATCAGAAAGAATGACATTGCCCCATTTGTTAGGAAATGGAAAAACTTGGAAAAAATTATATTAAGTGAAGTAAGCCAGGCCCAAAGAAACATAGGTCCCATGGTTTCCCTTATTTGCAATATCTAGTATATGTATGAGTCAAGCGGAAAAGGTGATATCAGGAAAATGAACCCTTAGATATGTATTTTAAGGTTTTTTTTTCTTTCATGCAAGTGTTTCTAATGCGTTTATAAGATTATCTCTTTGTTGCTTTGTATGTCCCTCCCCCACAGTATAACCCCTACTTTCCCTATATTTGATGTCAGTATAACTTGTGGAGGAGATGGGGAAAAACCAGTTGTTTAAGGATACAGGTGGACCTGTTGCAACAATGAGAAGTACAAGTTGTCATGTCCATAACGAGCTTTACAATGTCGGTGCAGGGGAGGGGGGGGAGGGGGGAAGGGGGAGGGAAGGAGAAGGATTGGGATTGGGGGGGAGGGGGGAGGCTGGGAAGAGAGGTGAAGGGTAAACAAAGGAGGAGGCTG
Source organism: Dipodomys spectabilis (assembly GCF_019054845.1). NCBI lineage: Eukaryota > Metazoa > Chordata > Mammalia > Rodentia > Heteromyidae > Dipodomys > Dipodomys spectabilis. Next base: position 8,209,234 of record NW_024870855.1, on the reverse strand, counting down.
CAATGCTTGGTAAGAAATGTACGCATTATCCTGCCCATGTAATTGTAACCCCTCTGTACAGTATGTTCACAAATAAAATAAAATTAAATAAAAAAAAACAAAGAAAGGTTGGACAAACGGGATTGCATGAAATTGCAGAGCTTCTGCATGGCAAAGGACATAGCTAGCAAGATCAATAGAAAGCCTACGGACTGGGAGCAGATCTTCACTAGCCATACAACAGACAAGGGTCTCATATCTAAAATATACCTGGAACTCAAAAAATTAACCCCCCCCCAACAAATCCTCAAAGAAATGATCACCTGATAAATAAGTGGGCTAAAGAGTTTAAAAGAAACTTCTCTGAAGAGGAAATAAGAATGGCCAATAGACACACGAAGAAATGCTCAACCTCTCTAACCATAAAAGAAATGCAAATCAAGATAACATCGAGATTCCACCTCACCCCAGTTAGAATGGCTATAAGCAAGAAATCTATTTTTTTTTTATTGTGAGAATACTGTACAGAGGGGTTACAATTACATGGGCAAGATAATGAGTACATTTCTTATCAAGCATTGTTGCCTCCTCTTGGTTTCCCCTTCCCATCCCTTCCCATACTCCCCCCACCTTCCCCACCCAATCCTCCCTGCCCCCACCAAAGTTGTGAAGTTTGTTTTTCGACATAACAACATGTACATTTCATTGTTGCAATGGGTCCACCTGTATCCCTAGTTAAATATTTGTTTTTGCCCTTCCCCTCCACAAATTATAACAGCAGATGCTGGAGGGGATGTGGCCAAAAGCAAACCCTACTGCATTGTTGGTGGGAGTGTAAACTTGTTCAACCACTCTGGAAAGTAGTATGGAGGTTCCTCAAAAGACTCCACATAGAGCTCCCCTATGGCCCATCAATCCCACTTTTGGGCATTTACCCAAATGTTTACAAACAAGACCACACTAAAGCTACCAGCACAACTATGTTTATCGCAGCATTATTTGCCATAGCTAAGATATGGAACCAACTGAGATGCCCCTCAGTAGATGAATGGATCAAGAAAATGTGGAATATTTATACAATGAAATTCTATGCCTCCATCAGAAAGAATGACATTGCCCCATTTGTTAGGAAATGGAAAGAATTGGAAAAAATTATATTAAGTGAAGTAAGCCAGGCCCAAAGAAACATAGGTCCCATGGGTTCCCTTATTTGCAATAACCAGTATGTCAGGGACAAGCAGAAAAGGTCAGATAAGATGAGGTTAAGCGAAATAAATCCCAAGATAAGGACACATGTCTATGACAAGCAGAAAAGGTCAAAAGCTATGTACATATGACCATATAAGATGATGTGTTTTTTTCCTTTTTTGCTATTGTTTTCAATGTACTTATAATGCACTATGTGATTCTCTTGTTTCTTTTATATATTCTTCCCCCATGGTATAATCCCCGTTTTCACTGTGTCTGATTCCAGTGCCCTGCATCTTGTATATACATTTTTCTAATTTGGGGAGGGGAAGGGAAATAACAAATGATGAAATAAGAATACAGGTTGGCCCATTGTAACAATGAGATGTACAAGACACTATGTTGAAAATGAACTTCACAACTTGGGCACGGGAGGTAGGAGTTGGGAAGCTAGGAGGGAAAGGATGGTAGGGGAAAAATAAAGAATCAGGTAACAATGCTTGATAGAAAATGTACTCATTACCTTACTCATGTAACTGTAACCCCTCTGTACAATAAAAAACACATATAAAAAAGTGTGGCTATCAGTTTGAACCAGCACTATCCTGTTGCTAGAAGGACTAGACCCTTTCATGCATGGTTCAGGAAGTCTCAATGAGGAATAACAAATGTCCATCCTGGCCAGAAGTTTCAAAGAGAAAATAAGGCAGAAGAAGTCAGTTTATTTAAAAAAAAGTTCTCATCTTGAAGATTGTTTATAGTTCTACTGATCTCAAAATAATTTTAGTTTATATTTGTATTAATACATACAACAACATAGCAACATTTATTATTGTTCCCAGTTTAGAGACTGTGAAGCAATTTTTTTCATTGTTTGTAATCAAGATTATATTTATAGCTAATTTTTTTCTTTTTTCTATACATTTTAATTGTAAAAATACTGTACAGAAGGGTTAAAGTTACATAAGTAAGGTAATGAGTACATTTCCTATCCAGCATTGTTACCTTCTCCTTTGTTTATCTCCTACCATCCCTTCTCTTCCTCCTCAACTCTTCCCCCACACCCAAGTTGTAAAGTTTGTTTTCAACATAGTTTCTTGTACATCTCATTGTTACAATGGGTCAACCTGTATCTTTATTTCATCATTTTGTTATTTCCCTTCCCCTCCCCAAATTAGAAAAATGTATATACAAGATGCAGGGCACTGGAATCAGATACAGTGAAAACAGGGATTATACCATGGGGGAAGAACATACAAAAGAAACAAGAGAATCACACAGTGCATTATAAGTACATTGAAAACAATAGCAAGAAGGAAATAAACCACTTGTGTCCCTGTCTTGGGGTTCATTTTGCTTAACATCACCTTATATCGTCATATATACATAGATTTGACCTTTTCTACTTGTCCTAGACATGTACTAGTTATTATAAATAAGAGAAACCATGGGACCTATGTTTCTTTGGGCCTGCTTACTTCACTTGATATAATTTTTCCAATTCTTTCCATTTCCTAACAAATGGGGTGATGTCATTCTTTCTGATGGAGGCATAGAATTCCATTGTGTATATATACCACATTTTCTTGATCCATTCATCTACTGAGGGGCATCTCAGTTGGTTCCATATCTTAGCTATGGTAAATAAGGCTGCAATAAACATAGTTGTGCTGGTAGCTTTGGTATAGCCTTGTTTTTAATCATTTTGGTAAATGCCCAAAAGTGGGATTGCTGGGTCATAGGGGAGCTCTATGTGGAGTCTTTTGAGGAATCTTCATACTGCTTTCCAAAGTGGTTGAACAAGTTTACACTCCCACCAACAATGCAGTAGGGTTTGCTTTTGGCCACATCCCCTCCAGCATGTATTGTCATTAGATTTCTTGATTATATCCATTCTAACTGGGGCGAAGTGGAATCTCAATGTTGTCTTGATTTGCATTTCTCTGTGAAACTATTATTAAAAGATATTGCTGGGCACCAGTGGCTCATGCCTGTAATCCTAGCAACTGAGGAGGCTGAGATCTAAGGATTCAAAGCCAGCCTGGGTATGAAATCTGTGAAACTCTTATCTCCACTTAACCAGAAAACCAGAAGTGGTGGTGTGGCTTAAGTGGTACTCACTTTGAGCTGAAGCAATCAGGGACAGAGCCTAGGCCTAGAGTTCAAGCCCCATGACTGAAAAACAAAAACATACTAAGCAGCTAAGTCTGAGTCACTAGAGAGAAAAATGGCATATCCAGGATAGAACTCTATTTTGTTTTATAATTTATTTCCTGAGGAAGCAGCATTTGAATGCCCAGGATATAAAGCAGAATAGCCAGTCTCTTTCTTCTCCTACTTAGTTCTTTTCCTACATGCTAATGAGATAAGAGAATCATATGGTGCAATATGTATGACTCCTCAAAAAGTCAAGCACTTCTCTGCTTCTGAGATAAGGCAAGGATAGCAGTGGTAGGAAAAATAAAGCTGGGAATATAGCTCAGTGACAGAGTGTTTGTCTATTCCCAGAAGAAGAGAAAGAAAGCAAGAGAGAGAGAGAGAGAGAGAGAGAGAGAGAGAGGAGGAAGAAAGGGAAGGAAGAGAAAGAAAGAAAGAAAGAAAGAAAGAAAGAAAGAAAGAAAGAAAGAAAGAAAGAAAGAAAGAAAGAAAGAAAGAAAGAAAGAAAGAAAGAAAAAGCAAACAAGCAGGAGAAGGAAAAGAAAATACAAAAAAGAGAGAAAGAAAGAAAAAAGAGTAGAAAAGATGTTTTATTTTTAATACTCTTTAGGAAAAAAAGCAAGGATGGGTGAAACAAAAAATATGTATTTTGTAGATTTCAGAATTTCAGAATAGCAATCTGAGCTATTTAGGTTCGTGCTAGGCTAGGAGAGCACTAAGGATGTGATGTTTCTAGGCTTTATTTCCACCATAGCAACTTGAGTGGGGCACACTCTGTGGACAAAGCTATGCAATACAATAAAAATAACATGCTTGTTTACTGATCTTAAGAAATTTATAGTCAGAAGAAGGAGCATATAGCTGGGTGCTGGTGGCTCACACCTGTTATCCTAGCCACTCAGGAGGCTAAGACATGAGGATCGTGGTTCAAAGCCAGCCTGAGCAGAAAAGTCCCCATGAGACCCTTATCTCCAATAAACTACTCAGAAAAAGCCAGAAGTGGTGCTGTGGCTCAAGTAGTAGAGCACTAGCCTAGAGCACAAAGAGGCTCAGGGACAGTGCAGTGCCCAGGCCCTTAGTTCAAGTCTCAGGACTGAAAAAAAAAAAAAAAAGAATGAGCATATGTAAAGATATTTTTTAAATGCCTACCAAAGAAACCTGTGAGAATTAATGCGGATATTGACATGCTTGTAATGGTGGAAAATGCAAGAGATTACTCATAACCACCTTGAGTAAGAATGGATTCAGAGAGGCAGCACTTGCCTGATGGTTCAGAGTGGCCTATAAATACTCAGGGATCCTTGACTTTAAACTCAATCCATGAAGCTCCTTGGTAACATATAGTTAGATGTCAATAAAAGTAACTTGAATTTGTGGAGGAATTTTTCTCTGTGGATGGCAAGAAAACCACAGGAAAAGATGTCAAAATGTGTTTTTAAAAACAAAGTTCACCCTCTCCTTCAAAGAAGATGCTGTTGCCAGTATTTCTACCAAAAAGCACATTTAATTTTGCAATGCTGTGTTAAATCCTTGGCATATATCATAGTTAATCAAATTACCTTTTTTTAATAGTCAACTAATCAAAATGTGTGTCTTGCTGCATAGGTCATAGTTTGATTTGGGAAACTCATATACCTGAAGTCCCCCGTCCCTGTGTAATTGGCTCTTGTGTTAGTCAACTCTATTTGCACAAATGTAGCTACTGAATCTTTCAGAACAATTACATGTAAAATCTTAAGGCATATAAGAAATTTGCTTAAAAATGGAATATGTACTCATCCTGTCTGTAAAACTAAGACACTGAGGAGGGGGGAAAGGTAGGCAAATGCAGTCATGTTCATTGTACATTATGTAAAAATTGAACTATATAACTTGAGGGTAGGGTTGTGAGTGGAGCAGTGGAGGAGATTGATGGAGAGGGTGGCATTGATCAAGATGCACTGTACTCATAACCTAACATGTGAAATGATAACGAGCCTACAGAGAGACAATGCCACTGTTGGCTTTCCCATACTGATCCAAGTGGGAGTACATCAGCCCAGAGATTCCATGTAAGGCCCCTTGTGTAACCTGACAGGTAAATTCCAGGAGATTGGAATATGTGAACACGCCACTCATTCTTACACAACTTCATTGCCTGATAAACAAAACACTGGACAACTTGAAAATCTCAAATGGTGTCAGACTATTGGAAATGCATCTGTGCTTCAAAGGTTTTAAATGGCTTCGCTGTCATCTCCAGTTTCCATTGAGCAAGTTACCAAATGGTTCTGGGCCCCAGGGTATTTGGGAAACCCTAAATCAGAGGTGAAGTAATGAACACATATTCATCCTGACGAGTTTAAGGCATTAGGTAACCAAGTTTATATGTCATCTCGCATGTAACTCCCTTCCTCTCTATTAACCAGGCACCACCAATGTGCCCCTCACAGATACCAGTCTATCTTTTTGCATATATATGTATTCATAGCTTTCTCAAAGCCCACATGTAATTAAGCGTAAAAACTCCTATCTAGTTTTGTTTTCTAGCTTCCCACATCTTAGGAGTACTATAACAATGAAGGACAAATTGAATGGCTTAAAACACATAATATGATGTTAAGTGAATTCAACCCCAAGATAGGGACACAAGAGGTTTTTTCTATGTTGCTGTTGTTTTTAATGAACTTATAATGTACTATGTAATTTTTTGTTTCTTTTGTATGTTCCTCTCCCATGGTACAACCCCTGTTGTCACTGTATTTGGTTCTGATGCCCTGCATCTTGTATATACATTTTTCTAATTTGGGGAGGGGAAGGGAAATAACAAAATGATGAAATAAAGATACAGGTTGACCCATTGTAACAATGAGATGTACAAGACACTATGTTGAAAATTAACTTTACAACATGGAGGGGAGGGAGTAGGAGTTGGGGAGGTGGGGAGGGAAGGGATGGTAGAGGAAAAAGAAAGGAGGAGGTAACAATGCTTGATAAGAAATGTACTCATGACGTTACTCATGTAACTGCAACCTTCTGTACAGTATCTGTACAATAAAATGTATATATTAAAAACAACAACAACATCCCTCTCTGAAATCAAGATATTTATTGGAAGAGCTATGCTACATCTAAACTTTGTATGTAGGTAAGCTTTTTTTCCTGGCCTCTTCTTCACTTCCAGTGGAAGTCAATAATTTTTTGGCATATACTGGCTTTTTACATATATTAAACTTTGGTCTCCATACAATGTTCTTCCTGTGTATGTTATGTCAAATTTTCTCTTTCTATCAGTCACATCAGATAGAGTCAAACCCAATAACTTCTTAAAATCTGGTTAAAAAGTTAAAGACCCTATTTCTAAATAAAATCATATCCCAAATTAGTAGGAGGATTTTTTTATGGCATGGAGACACAATTCAACCCATAACATCTTCAATCAAGTTCTCCATTTAAGAAGTAATTTGCACTGGGAATGATGGACTGTAATCTCAGCTACACAGGGAGATGGAATTGAGAATATAGTAGTTCATTGACAACCTTGCTCCCCCTTGCAAAAAACCAAAAAACAAACAAAAACAAAAAACAAGAAATTAGAGATATCCTATTTCAAAAACCAAGCTAGGTAAGGTGGCACTTATCTATAATTCCAGCTACACTGGAGACAGAGGTTGGATAATCATGGTCTAGGGCCAGCCCTTTGCAAAATTGAAGACCCTCACAAAGCTAAAAGGACTTACAGACATAGCTTAAATGATAGAATTCTTATCTTGCGAGCACAAGACCCTGAATTCAAACTTGAGTGCTGTCTTATAATTTACTATCTAACTCCCTGTATCTAATATTGAAAAGATCAAATAGGGTATTTTTAAAGGCATAGGCAATATCATATTGTATGTCCCCAGTGTAAAATTTTATTGACTGCATTGAGAATGGGTAAAAGAAGAAAGGAATAATTCCGGTGTGGAGATCTTACACTCTAATTTCAAATGGTGCCTCCCCTTTCTAAATTCCATATCACTTTTCCAGTGGTCCAAGATCCTAGCATCTTGGAAAAGCAGCAAAGATGAGGTGCCAGGGTTATCATTCAGGGAGTATAACCTCAGTGCTCAGTCAGCCACCAGTGACAACTCAACCCAGAGCACTTACTACTAATAACTGTATTCTATCCAATGCTTACTGTAAGCTGAGTATCATGGTGGGCACACACTATATTGACAGTCTCAAGTTATCTTCTCTGGAATTCTGAGTAGGAGAAACTATTACTGTTTTCATTCCTCTAGGGAAGAAACTAAGACTTGAATTCCACTATTAATGAATAGTAGAATGAGAATGCATGGAAACATACTGGAGAACTGCAGGGCTCTTCATGAAGTAGCTGCTGATAACTGAGACCTTGTGTGTAGCCAATCCCACTGTCCACCACGAATCTAGGTCTACAGCACCTTTACTGCTTAACTCATAGATAATGGGCTTTTTGCCTTGCCTGATGGAGCACTCAACTGGGGAGATCTGCTATCCTCTTTGCCTCCAGCATAGGCCTGATGACTTGCTCTTTGTTTCCAATGCTAGTATTTCACTCTAGACCCAATTTTAAAAATGCCATGAACCCCTACTGGGAGTGGATGGCTGGAGTCACTGGCTCTTCTTCCTGTTCTATCTACTTTGGGAACTCTCAAGTCAATTGTCATCTAACTAGACAGTTTTAGTGGAAAACAAGACAAAGGTGGCCCACCTTTCTGTTTTAAAGGAGCAAAAATGGTGAGGAGAACTGAATAACTGGCTAAAGGTTGTTAATGTTAGGACTAGACTATAAGAACCCCAGATAGCATGCTAATTTCCAGGAAAGTACCAAAGTACCTTGTTTTATTGGACCAAATAGAATCAGAGGACTTTTTTTTGGGGGGGAGGGGGGTCAGTCATGGGGCTTAAACTCTGAGTCTGGGCGCTGTCCCTCAGCTCTTCAGTTCAAGGCTAATGCTCTGTCATTTGAGCAATAGCGCCACTTCTGGTTTTCTGGTGGTTTACTGGAGATAAGAGTCTCACAGACTTCCCTGCCTGGACTGGCTTTGAACTGTGATCCTCAGATCTCAGCCTCCTGAGTAGCTAGGATTACAGGCATGAGCCACCGGTGCTTGACAAGAGGACTTCTTTATCATTACATCATGCCTGCACTGCTCACCTATTAATCAATCAACCTAATAAATCAAGTGCTATTTTTGATTGCCTATTATATGTACTTGCCTATTATATATTATATATAATACTTTGTTGCCAGTAGAAGATATTTTGTCCTTGGAAACTGACTCTCTAATAATGATCTTGGTTGGGAGATTATAGCAACTCCTCAAGATCTGATATGATCATAATACAATAGTTAATATAATCTAGACTATTAAATAGGACTGGCCAAGCCTAGATACTCAGTGGATTCCTCTACTTGGCCAAGTCTGTGGCTATGGAAGCAGCAAAAATAGGAGTCTTTGACAATGGGACAGGATGTAATCACTAGACTCATCATTTGCCCAAGGTAAGTTATTCATTTGCCTTAGTCTCTTTTCTCATCCATCTATCCAAAGCAGGTTTATTAATATCAACCCTGTAGAATGACCAAGCACTAAGAGTCATGTTAAAATGCCCGGCACCAAGTAAAACATTCAGTTGAGTAACTGCAGTACCATTATCACTGCTGTCATCAATTATACCAGAATCATATTCTAGGACTAGGTCTGAAATATGTAGGTTTTTTAAAAGTCATGTGGAATTAAAAGTGGGGTGGGGAGGGAAGGATGCTTACTTAGTGTGCAGAGGTTTGAAAGAGACCAGTGGGCAAATTCCATGGTAGATAGAGCAAGGGCTATTTCTCAGTCTATGTCCACAACTTCATCACACTTTGTTGGTAAGTTGTATTAACAAGTTATCTGCTTTTTCCAGGGGAGGAAGAAATTCATCTTGCCTCTGAGCGGGGCCTGGGTCTAGTTGTCCCTACATTCTGTGGAAAGTGCTTGTCTTCTTATCCTAAGAAGATTATGGAGATATTTGAATGGTTCAGAGAAAAGTACACTGGTTCAAAATATTAATGTGTTACCTTGACTGAGTTATAGAGATCCCAGACATGTGACTAAACATTCTTTCAGAGCATGTCTGTGAGGATGGTTAAGGTTGAGATAACATTGCAATTGGTAGGCTAAGTAAGGAGATTACCTTTTCCAATGAACCTCATCCAAATAAAGGCCCTGGTAGGAAAGCATGCTTTCTCTCTATCTTCCAGGTTGCAATGCAGAACCTGGTAGGAAAGCATGCTTTCTCTCTATCTTCCAGGTTGCAATGCAGAGTTTGAACTGCAATTTACACCATTCTTTCACCAGATTGTTGACTACAGATCTTCTCAACCTCTCCAGGTGAACAAATTCTTTATATTCTCTCTTTCTCTCTGTTCTCTGAACAGAGACTGAACCCAGACTAACACATATACCTGTGAAAATGACATATTACAGGAAACATTCCACAGTAAATTTTATAAGCAGACACAAGAGAAGGAGAGGATTATGTCTAGGGATATGTTGGGCTACTGTGTACATATGCCAGAAAGGGATCATTAGCATCATTAGCTAACTAGAATCTGAAGCCTAACAATAAGATAGTGAAGCACTGTATTTAACATGAGCAGATATAACATCTAGTCTTAAGAACTTAAAGAACTTGGGCTTGGAAGGTGGCTCAGTGGTAGAGTGCTTGCCTTGCACGCATGAGGCCCTGGGTTCAATTCCCCAGCACCACATAAGCAAAAAAAGAAAAAACTGGAAGTGGCGCTGTGGCTCAAGTGGTAGAGCGCTAGCCTTGAGCTGAAGAGCTGAGGGACAGTGTCCAGGCCCTGAGTTCAGGCCCCATGACCAGACCAAATGAAAAAAAAAAAAAAAAAAGGCCAAATAGCCAGTTTTCTTGAAATCTGAAGAGAGGATCTTGTCTGGAAGTAGAATTTAGGCTGAATCATTCCTTGAGTTTCCTTCTGAAACCAAGATAGGATTACTTGACTATTTACAAATCCAGAGGGACTTCCAGAAAGAGTTGAGTGAGATTTAATATGTGTAAAATAAGGTAACACTCATATAAGTAGAAATCCCAGACTTTGACAATTGGATACTACTGGCTAAAATCATTCTGTGCTTATAAAAGATCAAATCCTGCACTCAAACTGTAGTAGAGAAAGCAGTGTTTGTTTCCTTGGAGCTCATATCTAATCAAAATGCCCTACCTAATATTCTACCATTTTCCAAACTCCATTGTTTGTATCTTGCAATTTACTTTTAAGAGTCTCTTGTGGCGCGGCTTCTGCAGGCGGTGGCTCTGGAACTGGCTGCCCTGGTCTTCCCGCCCAGCGTGGGGCTGCGGGCTCTGTACCGCCCGACTGCACCCCCTAGGGGTACAGGAGTTGCGCTGGTCTCCGAGGCGGGCAGAGACCGACAACAACAAAAAGACGAACACTCAGAGAAAAACCAGAGGTGGAAAATAACAAAAAAAGAAAGAGAGGAAAAGAAATTCAGAACAGAGAAGAGCGAAGACCCCTCCCCCAACCTTTACTGGCCGCGCGGCAGTGCGACAAGCCGCCGGCTAGCCGGCCCCGCGGGGGCTGCCGGAGCCACAGAGACACAGGGGGCTGCTTGCAGATCACCAGGTACCAGATTGCGGAACAGCGGATCCCCAGGAACAGAGAAACCTACCAGCCGGGAGTCTCCACGAGGATCCCACCCCCACCCCTCACTCTCCACCGGAGCGGAGAGGCTCCATCCCGCCAAAGCCGCCCTGCACCAGCAGCGCGACAAAGGGACCTGTCCGCAGACCACCCGCCCAATCGCAATCGCAACGACCGGGCGGGGGCCACCCAACCCAGCCCGCAACCACCCCAACTGAACTCGGATTGCAACAACAACTGACGACCTACAGAGTGAGTACCCCACAGGGGACAGTGAATCCATCAAGGGAGACCAGAGCTGGAGGGAATCCCCAGACCCTGACCTAGACTCCCTACCCCAACACCTGGACCACAGGACCCACTAAAACTGGGAACTGTTCAAGAGCTCCACCAGCCGGTGGAGCACACTCTGCTGGCCAGGCCAGAGAAAGAGCGCCCCTGGAAGGGAGCTTAAATGCCCAAGCCAGGAACAGCGCCCCTGGGTCAAGACTACCAACAGTAGAAGAAATTTGAACTGTGTCCTCCAGGCTGCATAACCTAGGTGGTATACACATTAGCACAGGCCTAACGAGCGCGCTCCAGGCTGGGGCCGGAACCAGGCCAGGGGACCGGCGCCTGAACAAAGCAAAAAGGGTCAGAAGTGGGGCTGTGGCTCAAATGGTAGGGTGCCAGCCTTGAGCTGAAGAGCTGAGGGACAGCACCCAAACCTAGAGTTCAAGCCCACAACCAGCCCAAAACAAACAAACAAAAACAAATCAGGAGCCCATAGCAGACTCCAGTATTTGGGAGAGTGCATCCAGAGCATCTGATCTTCCCAAGAGCACCCGCAGGAGCAAACACAAGCAGTCTAGGCTGCTCAACCCTTCCAAAGGCGGGAATTGCCAGCAATCTACAGCAGAGAGCTGAGAATCCTAAGTAAGTCAGAATAGCAGCTGGAAATAGGCTCCCAACAAAATCCAGATCAGGCACAGACTCCCTCTACCAATACAGAATCAGCAACCAAACAAAGACAGACACACCAAAACAAGATTGAAGAGCAGTCTCCTGAACCCCCATGCAAAAATCACAGAGAAAAATCACAAGGTTTACCACTACCCAGGACAGCAAGCTCACCTCAAAAGCCAGCAGCCACGCAGGGGAGAGCCCCAGTGGGAGCAAAGCAGGAATGGAAGACAAAAGCTACATCCAAGGGTTGCTGGAGGCAATGACTCAAGAAATAAAGTGAGAAATGGATCAGAAATTGAAAGAGCACAAGGATGAACTATCAAAAGATATACAGGATATCAAACAAAAGTTGGATGCAAAAATAGAAGCTGCACAAACCTCAGTAAGAAGTGAGATAAACGCCAAATTAGAGGTAATGCATACTGATCTCACCTCATTGAGAGGTGAGATCAGTACTCTGAGAACCAACATTGAATCCATAAAGGGATCCATTTCCACCATGCAAACCACAATAGAAGCCACGGTCAACAGAGTGAATGAAATGGAAGGTAGAGTGTCAGATACAGAAGACAGAATACACCAACTGGACCAAAAAGTGACAGATATGGAAAAATCACTCAAATTAAACCAAAGGGAAATTCAAGAGCAAGCAGATAATGCTAAAAAATTTAACCTTCGCATAATCGGAGTGGACGAAGGTGAGGAATTCCAGAGCAAGGGAATGCAACACCTATTTAACAAGATAGTCAATGAAAATTTTCCCCACCTCAAAAACGACCATCTTAACTACATTACAGAAGCTTATCGAACCCCCAACAAGCAAGATCCCAGGAGAAACACTTCTAGACACATTATAGTAAAAATGATGGATCTGAATAATAAGGAAACAATCCTGCATGCAGCAAAAATGAAGAAGGAGCTATACTACAAGGGGAAAAAAATTAGAATCACTGCAGATCTCTCCACACAAACAATGAATGCAAGAAAAGCCTGGGAAAGCACCATACGAGCCCTGAGAGCCAATAACTGCCAACCCAGACTGATATACCCGGCAAAGCTAGCATTCACATTCGATGGAGAACTGAAAACTTTTAATAGCAAAGAAAAACTAAATGAATACATAAACATTAAGCCGGCATTACAAAGAATTCTAAGAGCAACCTGAAGAAAGCAACCAGGAACTGGGACCTGCCCCAAACAGGCATTACTCAAAGTCTAACTGAGCAAGCACAGGAGGAAAGGAAAGAAGAAAAACTTAGGAAAACGGAATGGCAGGGACAACAATGCATCTCTCTATACTTTCTCTTAATATAAATGGGCTGAATTCGCCAATTAAAAGAAAACGAACTGAGGACTGGATCAGAAAACAAGACCCATCCATCTGTTGCCTTCAGGAGACCCACCTCTCAGCCAAACATACAAACAAACTCAGAGTGAAGGGGTGGAAAAGGATCTACCAATCAAATTCCCCCAATAAGAAAGCAGGTGTAGCTATCCTGATATCTGACAAAATAAACTTTTCATTAAAATCAGTACAGAAAGACAAGGACAGACACTACATATTAATAAAGGGAACAATCCAAGAGGAGGATATAACCATCATCAACTTATATGCCCCAAATATCGGTGCACCCAGATATGTCAAACAAATGCTCTCAAACTTACAGAATAAAATAGATCCCAATACGATAATACTAGGAGACTTTAACACGCCACTCTCACCAAAGGACAGGTCTACCAACCAGAGGATTGGCAAAGAAGCTACCGAATTAAGTGAGGCCATACTTCAAGCGGAATTAACTGACATCTACCGAGTATTTCACCCTAAAACAACACAGTACACATTCTTCTCAGCAGCTCATGGAACTTTCTCCAAAATAGACCATATCATAGTTCATGCAAGGAACTTAAGCAAATACAAAGGGATCGACATAATCCCCTGTATCCTATCTGACCACAGTGGAATCAAGCTAGCTCTCAATAACAAAGCATACCGCAGAAATTTCTCTAATACATGGAAATTGAACAGCACACTCCTTAACAAGGCCTGGGTAACAGAAGAGATCAGAGAAGAAATAAAGCATTTCCTACAACTCAATGAAAATGAAAACACCTCACAAAGAAACTTGTGGGACACAGCAAAAGCAGTCCTGAGGGGCAAATTTATTGCCCTCAATGCCCACATCAAGAGAATGGAGACAGACCAAGTAAATAATCTCATGTTGCAACTAAAACAGCTAGAAAAACAAGAAAAAATGGGACCTAAAGCTACTAGACGAAGCCAGATAACCAAATTGAGAGCAGAGATTAACCAATTAGAAAATCAGAAAACCATAACCAAAATAAACCAAACAAAAAGCTGGTTCTTTGAAAAAATAAACAAAATTGATGGCCTGTTGGCAAGATTAATTAAAAAAAGAAGAGAGGAAACCCATATTAATAGGATTAGGGATGCCACAGGAAACATCACAACACGTACCCAAGATATCCAAACAATTCTAACAGACTACTTTATAAAGCTATACTCTCTAAAGGAAGAAAATCTGGCGGAAATGGATGCATTTTTAGAGAAATACAAGTTACCCACACTGAGCAAAGAAGAAGTTAACCAATTAAATAAGCGAATATCCTATAATGAGATACAGGAAGCTATCAAAAGTCTTCCAACAAAAAAAAGCCCAGGACCAGATGGATTCACAGCAGAATTCTATAAGACCTTTAAAGAAGAACTAATACCCATACTCCTCAAGCTCTTCAGAGAAACAGAGAAGGAGGGAGCTATCCCAAACTCATTCTACGAAGCCAATATCACACTCATCCCCAAACCAGGCAAAGACCCAACCAAAAAGGAGAATTACAGGCCAATTTCCTTGATGAACACAGATGCAAAGATCCTTAACAAGATTCTAGCTAACAGAATCCAGAAACACATAAAAAAAATAATACACTATGATCAGGTAGGCTTCATCCCAGAGACACAGGGATGGTTTAACATACGTAAGTCAATAAATGTAATCCAGCATATCAACAGAGCCAAGGTCAAGAATCACATGATTATCGCCACAGATGCAGAAAAGGCCTTTGATAAAATTCAACATTCATTCATGCTAAAAGCTCTGGAGAAAATAGGAATAGAAGGAACATTTCTAAAAACAATAAAAGCCATTTATGACAGACCAATAGCCAATATTATACTTAATGGGGAAAAGCTACAACCAATCCTCCTAAAAACAGGAACAAGGCCAGGATGTCCACTGTCTCCACTCCTCTTCAACATAGTCCTAGAACCCTTAGCCAGGGCAATAAGACAAGAAAAAGACATTAAAGGGATCCGCATAGGGAAAGAAGAAGTTAAACTATCCCTTTTTGCAGATGACAGATACTATACCTCCACGATCCCAAAAACTCCATCCCCAAACTTTTAGAAATCATAAGTCACTTCGGCAAAATAGCAGGATACAAAATAAACCCACAAAAATCAGTTGCCTTCCTATACACTGATAACGCACAGGAAGAGAGGGAAATAAAGGGAGCAACCCCATTCACAATAACCTCCCAAAAAATAAAATATTTAGGAATTAACCTAACCAAAGATGTAAAAGAACTATTTAATGAGAACTATAAAAAGTTAAAGAAAGAAATTGCAGAAGACTCTAGGAAATGGAAAGACCTCCCATGCTCCTGGATAGGCCGACTTAATATAGTAAAGATGGTGATACTTCCAAAACTAATATACAAATTCAATGCAATTCCTATTAAAATCCCAATGACGTACATCACTGAAATACAGAAAACAGTCCAAAAATTTATATGGAACAACAAAAGACCTAGAATAGCCAAAACAATTCTAGGGGATAAAGACAATATGGGAGGGCTATCCATGCCGAACTTCAAACTCTACTACAGAGCTATAATCACAAAGACAGCATGGTACTGGCACAAAAACAGACCCGAAGACCAATGGAACAGAATACAAGATCCAGATATAAATCCACAGGCCTACAGCCAGCTGATATTCGACAAAGGAGCCAAAGACATACAATGGAAGAAACACAGCCTCTTCAACCGCTGGTGCTGGGAAAACTGGGCAGCCACATGCAGAAAACTAAAAGTGGACCCCAGCCTATCACCATGCACCAACATCAACTCAAAATGGATTAAAGACCTTAGCATTAAACCTGAATCTTTGAAACTACTGCAGGACAGAGTAGGAGAGACACTTGAACTAATAGGCACAGGAAGGAACTTCCTGAACAGAGTCCCAGGGTCACAACAAGTTGGAGAGAGACTCGACAAATGGGACTACCTTAAAATAAAAAGCTTCTGCACAGCTAAATCTATCGCAACTAAGCTAGAAAGACAACCAACTAATTGGGAAAAAATATTTACCAGCAATATATCAGACAAGGGGTTAACATCCTGTATATACAGGGAACTCAAGAAACTAATCCCTCCCAAACCTAACAAACCAATTACTAAATGGGCAAGGGAACTAAAGAGGGACTTCTCAAATGAAGAAATAAAAATGGCAAAGAAACACATGAGGAAATGTTCATCATCCCTGGTGGTGAAGGAAATGCAAATAAAGACAACCCTGAGATACCACCTTACCCCAGTCAGAATGTCCCACATCCACAAATCAGCCAACGACAAATGCTGGAGGGGATGTGGAGAAAGAGGAACCCTATTACACTGCTGGTGGGAATGTACACTTATACAACCACTTTGGAAAGCAGTCTGGAGGGTCCTTAGAAAGCTAAAGATTGACCTCCCTTACGACCCAGTCATACCACTTCTAGGCATCTACCCTGAACAACAGGAACCAATATACAAGGACACGTGTACCTCCATGTTTATTGCAGCACTGTTCGCAATAGCTAGGATATGGAAACAACCTAGGTGCCCCACCACAGATGAATGGATCCAAAAATTGTGGTATCTATACACAATGGAATATTATGCAGCCATTAGAAATGACAAAATAATGGCATTTGCAGGGAAATGGATGGAGCTAGAAGGAATCATGTTGAGCGAGGTAAGCCAAGAACGAAGAGACAAACGGTACATGGTCTCCCTGATAAGTGGATGCTAAATCCAAAAGGTTAGGTGATACGACAAAACTAACAGGACTTAAGAAACAAAGAACTCCCGCTCATCTGGTTGAACCACTACTAAATATCCCCATGCTGCTGATCACAAACATGGTATATAACATGTGAACACTGTTATATATTACAGACTGTGGTAGACAATTTGCTCCAGGGAAGTTAGAATGAACTTGTGACTTTGAAATTATGTAATCATTTAATCACAATAAAAAAAAAAAGAACCTCGGGGAAGGGAGGGAGGGAGGGGATGGTAGGGGGAAAACAATGGAGGGGGTAACAATGTTCAAGAGGAAGTGTACTCATTACCTCACTCATGTAACTGTAACCCTCTGTATAGTAGCTTTACAATAAAATTAAAAAAAAAAAAAAACTACTCAAAAAAAAAAAAAAAAGAGTCTCTTGTGGGAGAAGAAAACTTTTACTGAACAAGGTTCCTCGTAGGGAGGCAGGGCTGCCATTCCCTTGAAGCTTACAGAATTTGTATAGATGACAAGACAGTGGAGGTGAGAAGAGAAATGAGAAACACGCTTACCACAGCAATTTTCAAATTCTGGATGTAGGACAGAAGGGTTGTATTTTAAATTTTCCTAATAGACTAGCTCTCCTTACCACCTTTGTCCATTATTCTATTCGTGCAATCCATCATGAATGAATATATGAATATTTATGCATATCTGTAATAGATACAGCATGTGACCAGGCAATTCCCTTAAAGACCATGCAGCGTTCTGTGGACAAATATCATTAGACTCTCATGACCCTCATGTACACCAACTTTTAACCTGATTAATCAGACTTACAAGTTCACCAGGCAAGCTGGTGTAGGGAATGTTCCCAGGACAGTGAGTTAGGGACATGGTACAAGCTACAATGCCAAGTATCATACCTAAGAGAAAGGCGTCTGCAGACATGGCTGCATGAGGGGAAGAGTGAAGAAGGGTACAGAGAACTCAGCTTTGATGCTAATGAATCCTTCTAGAAAATCTCAAAGTTCTTCATATAAACTCTTTGTGTTTGTATGTGTGTGAGAACATGTGTGTGCGAGCCTGTGTGTGTGTGTGTGCCAGTACTGGTGCTTAAACTGGTGCCTGGACACTGTCCCTTAGCTTTCTCTGGCTAACGCTAACATTCTTCTACTTGAGCCATAGCTCTACTCTAGCTTTTTGGTGGTTAATTGAAGATAAGAGTCTCAGTGACTTTCTTGCCCAGGCTGGTTTCAAATCTCAATCCTCAGATTTCAGCCTCTAGGGCTGGGAAGGTGGCTCAGTGGTAGAGTGCTTGCCTTGCAGGCATGAGGCCCTGCATTTGATTCCTTGGCACCACATAAGCAGAAAAAGCCAGAAGTGTCACTGTGGCTCAAGTGGTAGAGCACTAACCTTGAGCTGAAGAGCTGAAGTACAGCGCTCAGGCCCAGAGTTCAGGCCCCAGGACCGACAGAGAGAGAGAGAGAGAGAGAGAGAGAGAGAGAGAGAGAGAGAGAGATCTCAACCTCTTGAGTAGCTAGGATTACAGACACGAGCCATGGATGCCCAGCTTTTGTTTGTAAACTTTACATCACCATAGCACAACCAGCTCAAGAGATCTCTCCTTTGCGCATTTTTAAAACTTTCATTATATATGGGAACATCAGAATAGGGGTTATAACATAGTCCTCCAGTTTTCCCCTTCCCCTTTCTGATGCTGGAGAAGATGAAGGTTCATGTAACAGAACTAGGTAGGGGAGCCATCTAATTAATTATTTCCCTTTTCTATACAGGGTCAGACCAATGAAGAGAGAGATACGGGAGTCTAGCAGATGGAAACTCAGCTATCCAATTGTCCCCATTGTTACCGACTCAGCTCTATGGACAGTGCTTGGCTGTGTGAACACATCTTGGCTTTGTATTGCAGTCTTGCTGCCAGGTTCCAACTCAGGAGGAGATGGATTCAATGATGAGCAGGGAACCACTGAAAGCACTCAGCCTGCAGAAGGGAAAATTCAAAAGCTTAGTAGGGATGGAGCCACCTGGGTCTGATCCTACCCCTGTCCATCAATTCACTGTGTCCTGGCTGGTCCTGTTTCCTTCCGTGGGAAGGCAGACATGAAGGGGCAGAGAAAGGCCAGGAGGGTGGCTCTCAGCAGTTCCTCAAATGTGGTCCAGGAACCGGCAATATCAGGAACAAATGCAGGGGCCCCAGACAACTGCAGCAGAGACAGTCTGTGTTCACAAGCTGTCCAGGTGTGCCTGATGCTCCCTAAGGACTGAGGCCTATGATTCCAAACAGCTAATCACTCCAGGCATTTATGTTGTTTTGTTTAGTTGTTGTTGTTATTGTTGTCATCATTTTTTTATTTGTTTTTGAGACAGGTCTCACTTGTGAGGTAGTTCAGATTGAACTCAAACTTGTGACCCTCCAGGCTGGAGTCCTGAGGGCTAGTATACCAGATGCACACCTCTACTCTGCTAATCTCAAGACATTTTTCAATGTCAAGTTCCCCAGGCCGCCTTCTTCCAAACCAATTAAATTAGCATCTCTAGCATGGGGACAAGTATCTATATCTATTCATATCTATATCCTGTATCTCTATCTCTATCTCCAGTTCTAGCCTTTGTGGTTAATTGGATATTAGTGGCTCACAGACTTTTCTTCCAGGGCTGGCTTCTAACCATGATCCTCAGATCTTAGTCTCCTGAGTAGCAACGACCACAGGGGTGAGCCACTGGCAGCTGGTCTAAATTCCAAAGTGTATGAATATGTATCTTGTGGTTCTATAACCCTCAGTAAATACCTCTTGTCATATCATAGGAACCATAAGACAGCTCAGATGGTCTTGGAAGACTGGGCTTCCAAACATATCTTTCTCCTCTGTCATACAGTCTTTTGGAAATCACAGATGCATTGCAAGGATGTCCCAAATATTTCTCTAGACATTCTCAAAGTTTAAAATAATTCTTGTTTATCTGAAAGTCAACTATAACTAGGAATCTTGCATTTTTTGGTCATTTGGGGTTTTTCTTTTTCTTTTTGTTTTCATTCTCTTTCTCTTGCTGTTTGCTTAGTCTAAAATACCTCTAAGTACATTCAGTTTCATTGGCATTTCATAATTTTTTCTTCAAGACAATTTACATTGTTTTGTCAAATTACTATATAATGTGATATCAAAATGAAGGCTGATGGTGTATACCAAAACATCTATGATGTTAAATTATTAATATTAAATTAGTATTATCCTGAAAATAGTCTAGAAAATAGGCACTGGGTTCTGAGCCTCCTAGGTGGCCTTGCAAACGCTGTCCACCTTCTCTTGAGTCAGCAACTAAGGGGTTACTAGCTGCCATCGTGGAGCATCTGGGAGACTTGGCACAGGTACTTCCCTGAAAATATTCCTTCTGATTGGCCAGTGCCTGGACTCCCTAAAGGTGAGAACCCCAAAGCAGACATAATTACATCTCAGGTATCTATTTGAATATGCTTATTTTCAAAGTCATATCCTCTTTGATCTTCTTTCTTGATTGTATCTTCTCCCTGTCTTTCTCTGTTCGAAGTAAACAGTGGTAGAGCCTCCTTCTTGGAGCTGCTTTTGATCCCATTTCTCCAGCTTTCCCAAGGGATCAGCCATGGTGTGATTTACTTTTCAAGAAAGGCCCATTTATCTTCCCCCTGACAAATTTCAACACATGCCCAGCCCTAGCATGAACATTTCTGCAGATTAATCCCTCACCCTTCTCAAAGAGAAGAATTATTCTCAAACAATCTATTTCAATACAGAGTTCCTGGTGTGAAGTTAATTTCCACAAACCTTGTGAGTATGCTACCAAAACACCATCTCAGTTATTCACTGAGAACAAGAGAAGCCCTCTGGCTTGTAGTTTTTCATCCTTATTGTTTAAATGTAAACAGCAAAGAAAGACAGAGCAAAGCATGCTTTAAAAAAAGCAATGTTTCCTGCTAGCTCTTGGAATGGCTTCTGTGTACAACAGTCTGTGGTCATTAACCATCAATAAATATTTATTCAGCATCTACTACAGTCACTGTGTGTATATAACATGCCATGAATGGTGATAGTTTACACACACTTGTAATCAGACTTTGGGTGGTTTTTCAAAAAAGCTTTGCAAAATGCTTTCTGTGTTTAGATCAGTATGCTAAAGACTCAAGGAGATAATAGTGCTGTGTAAAATATGCCCACATTTTGCTATAAGATATTAACATTGGTCATTAGGAAAAGTTTTAAATAAAACATCTAATAAGGCAAAAGTAGAGTCATACAACAACAACAACAACCAGATACCACAGATCTGTAATGGACAAAACCAAGTATGGAGAAATAAAATAGAAAGTGATCTAGTGGATGGCACAACAGAATATGAATCAGCAATTCAGTGCTATTGTGATAAAAGCCAATATGATACCAGCACAAATCAATAGCAGTGGAAAGGCAAGACTGAAACATAATTCTTCTTCTTTCCTCCCCATTAGTCAGAAAGAACAAAATATCCTGGTTTGGATTTACACACTAAGAAACTACTGTGACAAGGGATGTAGTTCAGTGGCAGGAAGCTTGACTAGCATGCAAAAGGTCCTGGGTTCAATTCCCAGCACAAACCAAACAATAAACTACCTACTGTGAAAACCAACAGAATTAAAACATTCTCTTCTAGACTCACTTGCTAAGAGAATGGTAAAAAAGTCTGATTAGATAATATTTACATGCTACTTTTTTTAAAATAGCTCCTGCCTGGCTCTGGTAACTCATATTCATAATCCTAGCTACTCTGGAAGCTGGAAGCTGGAGGATTGAGGTTTAAGGCCAGTCCTGGCAGGAAAAGCTGATAAATTCCATCTGTGAAATAACCAGGCAAAAGGCAATTGGAAATAACAAGCCAGAGATAATGAAGTCGGGCCTTATATACCACAACTTACCTGCCCCCACACACCTTGCACGCACATGTGCGAGTGCTCTCTCTCTCTCTCTCTCTCTCACACACACACACACACACACACACACAAGTACCTTGCCCAAAGATGGCATGAAGACCGTTGTTAAGTATCTGGAATTTTGTGGATATTTCTATTTAATGACTGATGATGGAAGTTAAACAGCTATCTGTCTAAAATAAACTATAGAAATTTCCACTGGATACAAGGACAACAAAGCAACTAATGAGATATTGCCCTGAGAATAAGATTTCTTTCTTTCTTTCTTTTTTCTTTCTTTCTTTCCTTCCTTCCTTCCTTCTCTCCTTTCTCTTCCTTCCTTCCTCCTCTTCATACTTCACTCTCTCCCTCCCTCCCTCTCTCTCCCTTCTTCCTTCCTTCCTTCCTTCCTTCCTTCCTTCCTTCCTTCCTTCCTTCCTTCCTTCCTTCCTTCCTTCCTTCCTTCCTTCTTGCTTGCTTTTCTTTCTTCTTTTTTTGTGCCAGTCCTGGGACCTAAACTCAGGTCCTGGACACTGCCCTGAGCTTTTTTGCTCAAGGCTAGTGCTACACCACATTGAGCCACAACACCATTTCCAGCTTTGTGGTAGTTAATTGGAGATAAGAGTCGCACAGGCTTTCTTTCAAAGTGTGGATTCTAGCTTCTTGAGTAGCTAGATTTACAGGTGTGAGCCACTTGTGCCCAGCTTATTACTAATTGTTATTAATATTGCTATTTCTTATTACTACTGTTACTTTCATTATTAGCAGTGTTAAGTTTAGAACTCCGGGCCTCACACCTCTATCATCTCTTTGGAGTCTTCCCAGGAGAATGCGTTTCCTTGTCTTTTTCAGCTAAATGCTGTTAGCACTGTGTTGATTTCTTCATCAAATACAACAGACACTTGGGAATAAGTTAAAATTTAATTCGGGATGGTTCAAACTTGTTATCCCAAAATGTGGAATGCAAAAAGCAGAAGAAGCAAAACCTGCCTCAATTTTTTAAATAAATAAATAATAAAGTATTTATTTTATTTTTCTTCCATTTTACTTTTGCTTGCCTGGTAGTTATTTTCCCTAATAATATTGTACACATCAGCTAACTTGTATTATTTCTAACAATGATGATATTGTTAGAAATACATGATTGCCATCAGCAGAGACCTATTAACTTTCTCAATAACCAGCATCATAAAACAACTGGCCAGCATCTACATTGCCCAATGATTCTGGCTTCTTCATTTGGAAACTGCATTTGAGCACTCAGTGTTGAAAGATGATTGACCACAAGAGATGCTGAAATCTAAAAATACATAACACAGTTGATTCATAAAGCCAAGGTTGCTAATTGGGTAATAATTGTGCCTGCCTAGGAATGGGCTATCATCAATGTGACCAAGGCACCTCAGGATATTATAGACTCTTTCACCCATAAAGTATATTTCATTGAAGTGGACATTGCCTAGCGCATTTCGTATATTACAGTTGAAACAATGCTATTAGACTACCACAGAATTATTTTGAAGTCACTTATTCACCTAGCACAAAATCCAGGAACACAAAATGAGTCATTATAATAAGAAAGTTAAAAACTAATTAAAATTCAATAGTTTTATGCCAAAACATTTTCCTTGTAATGGAAAGATTAGAGACTTAACATTACTTATCCTTATCTGTTAATTAATTTAATCTTAATCTACCCTAGCTTGAATTTATTTTATTTATCTATCTATCTATCTATCTATTTATTTATTTATTTTGTCAGTTGTAGGGCCTCAACTCTGTGCCTGGGTGCTATCCATCAGCTCTTCAGCTCAAGGCTAGTGCTCTACCACTTGAGCCACAGTACCACTTTCAGCTTCTTCTGCTTATGTGGTGCTAAGGAATTGAACTCAGTTCCTCATGCATGCAAAGCAAGCACTCTACCACTGACCCATCTTCCCAGCCCCTAGCTTAAATTTTAAACAATAATCATTTATTTAAAAATCCAGAAATTCTATACTATTTCAATAAAATATTCCATTTTTATTGTTATTTCATTAAATATTGGTTTGAATAATAACTTATTTTTGTGCCAAAGGAGGCTAAGAAATGGTCACAGATAGGAAATTTCTGTATGCCAGGTGCAACTGTTGGCTCACGCCTAGATATTCAGGGGGCTGAACTCTGAGGATCACGCTTTAAAACCAGCCTGGGCACAAGATTCCACGACACTCTTACCTGCAATTAACCATCAGAAAACCAGAAGCACCCATGTGGCTTAAAGTGATAGAGCACTAGCCTTGATCAAAAAAGCTCAGAGACAGGGATCAAGCTGGGAATTCAAGGCTCAGAGCCCCAGTGTGGCAGCTGCTCTGGTGTAGGCCTCATAGCAGTTGGCCCCCACAGTAGTGAGAATGCAGGAAGAGATCACATGGCAAGACCCGAAGTTGGAGGTTCCGAAGCCTGGCTCAGTCTTGCTATAACAGCTCTGTCTTGTGAAATAACCCAAGAGAATGTTATTAATCTTTTCCAAAGATTCTGCTTTCAGAAGCCTATAGTTTCCTTTAAGAGGATTCAGCCTCTTAAAGATTTGACCATCCCTTACCCCTGTCACATTGGAAACCAAGCTTTCAGAAGTGGTGGGAGAATACTATATTTCAGACCACAACAAGACCAAGACTACACCTCTTCAGAACCTTTGGCATAATACAGTCCTTACACAAAGTTCATTGCATGTCCATGTTCTGTGCAGGCATGCACACACACACACATGCATGCATGAACACACATATCCTTTTAAGAAATAATAGGTTTAGGCCTACATATTTTTAAAAATATTCTCCCTACCTCAGTCTCAGCTAATCTTCCACAACGAAGCCAATGATGAAAACACCTCAAGGATGTCCAAATTATGCAAATATTACACATCCATTATTTTATTTTATTTTATTTTTTGGGTCCAGTCGTGGGCCTGAACTCTGGGCATGGGCACTGTCCCTCAGCTCTTCAGCTCAAGGCTAGCGCTCTACCACTTGAGCCACAGCGCCACTTCCAGCTTTTTTCTTTTTTGCTTATGTGGTGCTGAGGAATCGAACCCAGGGCCTCATGCATGCAAGGCAAGCGCTCTACCACTGAGCCACCTTCCCAGCCCAGCACATCCAGTATTTTAAAACGTAGTTCTAGAATGATCCTGACAGAGGATCCTCACTCATACAGGTTCAGTTTTAGTTGTTGTTTCAGTACTGGAGTTTGAACTCAGGCCGTCCCTTTGTTTTTCAGTTCAAGGCTAAAGATCTACCACTGGAGCCATACCTCCCTAGCTGTGCTATTTGCTGGTTAATTGGAGATAAGAGTATCACAGATTTTTCCTGCCCAAACTTGGCTTCAAACCATGATTCACAGATCCCAACTTGAGCCATCGGCGTCCAGCTTGCCCCAGAAATCTTGAGGTGAAAAGAGAGTCACCAGGTCCAGTTCCTAAGTGAGTAGAAGATATTCCTCTCCCCAGTACAGATGGTTCCTCACAGCGGTGCCTGTGTCTACCTGTGATGTCATCTGAAAAGTGGTATCACTCGGTGATCAAAGACATGCATCTGGGGACAAATTTAGGTCATTGCTCCTTTTTCTCAGAAGGGCCAGCCACAGAAGGTTTTAGGATGGTGTGTGAGAATCTCCTCCAGAATAAAAGGGCATGTATATTAAAATCTTCGTGTAGCAATTGCATTTATTTTCCCGGCAATGACGAGGATGACAGGATGGCCTGTGAGATTCAGTACTTGTGTCTGAATGACTCATGGGCCTCGAGCTGAGAACAGCTGCCTGCTAAGAAATACTTTTTGAAAGTCTCCCAGAAGCTGAGATTAGCCACCACACGTGCTGGGATACTGTCAAATGAGAATTTAAAGTGAAAAAGACCCTATTTATCTTACCAGAAAAATGATCTGGGAAGACTAGTACTTAGCTTCATCTATTGACTTTTTGAACTTTCAAACATTGAGTAGACTTCCTGTACCTAGTTTTGCAATCTTTGGCTCTTTCTTCCAACCTTCTAAACACTATATTTTTATAAGATTAGTATTCCTCTGAGAGGAGATTGGAAAATGTCTTATTGAGAAGCATGTCCAGTGGCTTCTAACTTGGTGAAAAGACACTTACTCTTGCTAAAAGTGTGCAACTGTTTTGATATTGGAGAAATATTGATTAATATGAGTATATTTTAAAATAGCTTAAGGTTCACAAGTCAACTTTTAACCTGTCTTTATGTAGCAATCATACAGCAAGATCCACAAGGAATGATTTTCTACACTACCTCATCAACCTCTCTGTCTCTCTGTCTCTCTGTCTTTCTCTCTGTCTCTTTCTCTCTCTCTTTTAGCTGTTGTGGATGGAACACAGACTTTGCATGTTCTAGGCAAGCACTGTGCCATTAGCTACCTCTCTGCCTGCTTGTCTTTTCTTCTTTATTTCCTTCCCTTTCTTTCTCTTCCTTTCTTTATTCTCTCTCCTCTCTTTTCCTTCCTTTTCTTTCTTCCCTCTTCCTTCCTGCCTGCCTGATTGCTTTCCTTCTTGCCTGCCTGTCTGCCTGCCTTCCTTCCTTCCTTCCTTCTTTCCAGCTTTTATTTTGTTGCTTGGGGAGGGGGCGGGGCTGGGGAAGAGAAAAGAACTTTTACATTTAGAGGCTCATAGCAATCAACCAAACCAACCACAGTACAATGACAAGAAATATTCAAAGTGTGTATTTACTTCCAGCATTTTACAGACACTTTCCCATGGTTATATAAAAGTCAGGAAATTGAGATGGGTTATCCAGTGCGGAGAATCTCTGGAAAATCCCATCACTGTGATCATCATTCTTCAGGTCACCTGTTTCTCAAGAGTCTCAAGAAAAACAATTTCTACAAAATACATTTACATGAACAGACAGAACAGACAAGTGGGTTGATAACATATGGATATTGATCATGTAATTTGCCTTTTATAAACATTGTATTAATTAAAATAACTATCATTCACCACTAAGTTACTAGTGTCATTCTTAGTATCAGAGAATTAAGATCCTTCAAATGATGGCCCCTGTGGCTCACACCTGTAATCATAGCTACTGAGGAAGCTGAGAATCATGGTTCAAAGGCAGCCTGAGAAGTTTGTGAGACTCTTCTCTCCAATTTACCAGCAGAAATATGAAAGTGGAGGTATGATTCAAGTAATAGAATGTGTCTATGTGTTGAGGACTCCAATAGTATACTTTTTGCTGCTCTACTTTAATAAAATTCTTGGGACTAGATACCTTATAAAGAAAGCAGGTTTGCTTGGTTTAATAGCTTAGAGTCCAAAGATTGGGCAGCTGCTCCCGTGTGAGCCTCATAGCAGTGGCCCCACGGTAGTGAGAATGCATGAAGAGATGACCACATGTCAAGACATCCTTCGAATGTTTGTGGCAGTGGCTCAAGTGGTGTACTACTTGCTTAACAAGTATGATATGGTGAGCGCAAACCCAGTGCAATCACCAAACAACCAACCAACAAAGATCCTTACCTGGATATGAACAGTGCATTTTTGTTTTTGTTTGTTTGTAAAGGTGATATACAGAGAGGTTACAGTTACATAGTTCAGGTGTTGAGTACATTTCTTTTGAACAGTGTCACCTCTTCCATCATTTTCTCCCCATTTCCCCTCCAGCCCCCCTCCCCCCACGTTGTATAGTTCATTTCTAGCATAGTGTCTAGTGAGTATCACTGCTGAATTAGTTCACCTTATGTCCCACCATTTCTGAACTTCCCTTTCCCCTCACCAAACAGATCAACTTACATAAAAGACAAAAGGTACAGAAATAAACACGGCAACAAAACGGGGAATGTAGGAAAAACATGTAGGAAAAATGTAGGGAAAAAAACCCGCAAAAAGTAAAATAAAAAACCTCTTGTTTCCAAAATGATGCTTCTGTTTTTCATTTTCTTTATTTTTCTTTTTTTTATTGTGAAAATACTGTACAGAATGGTTACAATTAAATGGGCAAGATAATGAGTACATTTCTTATCAAGCATTGTAGCCTCCTCCTTTGTTTCCCCTTCCCATCCCTTCCCATCCTCCCCCCCCCCAATCCTCCTCCCTCCTCCTACCAAAGCTGTAAAGTTCATTTTCGACATAACGACTTGTATATCTCATTGTTGCAATGGGTACACCTGTATCCCTATTTAAACAATTTGTTTTTTCACTTCCCCTCCACAAATTATAACAACATCAAATACAGTGAAAACAGGGGTTATACCATGGGGGAGGGACATACAAAGCAACAAAGAAATAATCTTATAAATATGTTAGAAACAATCGCATGAAAGAAAAAAAACATTTGAGTACACATTTTAGGGTTCATTTCCCTAACATCAACTTATCTGACCTTTTCTGCTAGATTCAGACATATACTAGTTATTGCAAATAAGGGAAACCATGGGACCTATGTTTCTTTGGGCCTGGCTTACTTCACTTAATATAATTTTTTCCAAGTCTTTCCATTTCCTAACAAATGGAACAATGTCATTCTTTCTGATGGAGGCATAGAATTCCATTGTGTATATATACTGCATTTTCTTTTCTTTTTTTTTTTTTTGGGGGGGGGGTCCAGTCGTGGGGCCTGAACTCTGGGCCTGGGCACTGTCCCTCAGCTCTTCAGCTCAAGGCTAGTGCTCTACCACTTGAGCCACAGCACCACTTCTGGCTTTTTTATTTTGCTTATGTGGTGCTGAGGAATCAAACCCAGGGCCTCATGCATGCAAGGCAAGCACTCTACCACTGAGCCACTTTCCCAGTCCTATACCACATTTTCCTGATCTGTTCATCTGAGGGGCATCTGGGTTGGTTCCATATCTTAGCTATGGTAAATAAGGCTGCAATAATCATTTTCTTTATTTTTTATATGGTATCTAAACTGTCTTACTTGAGGATCAGAGACAACCTATTTCCTGCAAATCTGTTACCTTTTGCTATGAAAAGAACAACAAATATTTTCGATCAAAGCAATTTCTAAACTGAGTGTGATGGTTCACATCTGTAATAGCAGCAATTTGGAAGCTGAAGTAGGAAGACTGAGTTCAAAGCCAGCCTAGAATACATAGAGAGGCCATGTCTCAAGAAAAAAAAAAAAAACTCCTCTGCTGGTTTTGACTGGGCTTCCTCCAGATGACCTGGAAGGTCATTCCTGTGAGACTGAAACTTGACCATGGGTGTCAGCGGGCAGCTGGAATACACCTCAAGGTTCCTCCTTCACAATGAGAAATCTCAGGACAGTATTCAAGAACTACAAAGACACAAACTCTTTGAAGCCCTACCTCCAGTGATTCACACAGTGTCACTTCTGAGGCATTTTATTAGTGAAACAAGTGGCAAAATTAGTTCATGCTTAAGGTCTAAATTTAACTTATTGTAAAGGTGATGTACAGAGGGATTACAGTTACATAAGTATGGTAATGAGTACATTTCTTTTCAAACAGTGTTACTACCTTCCTTATTTCCTTCTGCTCCCCCCAACTCTTCTCCCTCCAAGGTGTAAAGTTTATTTCCAACATGAGTATCGCTGTTGCACCCCTTTGTCCCACCATTTCTGTGATTGCCCTTCCATTCTTCAAATCAGATAAATTTATATACAAGACAAAGCAAAGGGTACAGAAATCAGGAACAGTGACCATGGGGAATAAACAAGAGGAGAAAAAAGACAAAAGAAATAACTGCAAATAGTACACTAAAAAATAGAAAACAAGAACAAAAAAAACCCACTTGTTTCCATATTGTGGAAATCATTTTGATTAGCATCACTTTATATGGTCATGTGTACATAGCTATTGGGCTATTGTGAACCTCTACTAGGACTATCCTAGACTCATACTAATTATTACAAATGTGGGAGACCATGGAATCTATGTTTCTTTGGGTCTAGCTTACTTTACTTAATACATTTTTTTCCCAAGTCTTTCCATTTCCTTACAAATGGGGCAATGCCATTCTTTCTGATGGAGGCATAGAATTTCATTTTGTATATATACCACATTTTCAGGATCCATTCATCTACTGAGGGGCATCTGGGTTGATTCTATATCTTAGCTATGGTAAATAATGCTGCAATAAACATAGTTGTGCTGGTAACTTTAGTGTGGCCTTGTTTGTGATCATTTGGGTAAATGCCCAAAAGTGGGATTGCTGGGTCATAGGGGAGCTCTATGTTTAGTCTTTTAAGGAACCTCCATACTGCTTTCCAGACTAGATGACCAAGTTTACATTCCCACCAATAGTGTAGTAGCATTCCCTTTTGACCACACCCCTGTCAACATATGTTGTTATTAGATTTCTTGATAATGACCATTCTAACTGGAGTGAGGTAGAATCTCAATGTTGTTTTGATTTGCATTTCTTTTATGTCCAGAGATGTTGAACATTTCTTCATAGGTCTATTGGCCATTTGTATTTCCTCTCCAGGGAAGACTTTTTAATTCTTTAGTCCACTTATTAATGGGGTGGTTGTTCTGAATGGAAGGGGAGTAAAATCATTTTGAATAGACACATGGATACATGGATTGGTGGAATGTGGCCAGAAAACAGCCCACTAAACCTCATTACCAAGGTCAATGTCTCAGTTGACAGGGCAGGTAGACATTTGATCTCAGGCATAAGACACTGCAAATGCCTGGTGTTAAGAGTGTATCAAGCATTTGAAAAACATCCTGAATAATATATAATACATAATACAATTTTTTGAGAAAACAGAATAACCAAGCTAGAGCTATGATGAGT
Source organism: Dipodomys spectabilis (assembly GCF_019054845.1). Taxonomy (NCBI): domain Eukaryota; kingdom Metazoa; phylum Chordata; class Mammalia; order Rodentia; family Heteromyidae; genus Dipodomys; species Dipodomys spectabilis. Next base: position 8,178,526 of record NW_024870855.1, on the reverse strand, counting down.
AATCCAAGATTTTATATCATTCCTATCATGCCTTATGCCTCACTCCTATACTTCCTGTGTAATAGCTACTATGCTATTCTGGAAGTCAGTTTAGTGACTCATACTTTATCACAAGGTTATTGTGCTGAGTTGATTGGGGAGCAGTGAACCAGGTGCTAGTGGCTTGTGTTTACAATCCTAGCTACTCAGTAGGCTGAGATGTGAAGACTGAGATTCAAAGCCACTCATGGCAGACAAAACTGTGAGTCTTATCTCCAATTAACTAGAAAAAGCTACAAGCAGAGGTGTGGCTCAAAAGGTAAAATACCAGCCTTGAGTGAAAAAACTAAAGGATAATGAATGCCCAGGCCTTGAGTTCAAGCTCTAGTACTAGCATATATTTCCCCCCCCCGCCCCCGACACACACAGAAACACACACACACACACACACACACACACACACACACACACACACACAAAACCTAGATATTCTTTTGAGCAAGTAGTAGTTGCAAAGGGCCTATGTAAAAAAAAAGATAGATTTGCATATTTGTTCATATATATATATATATGTATATATATATATATATATATATATATATATACATACATACATACATACATATATATAGTGAAATGGTAGGGATGGGCCCCAATGCTTTGATGGAAAAAAGAAAAGAAGAAAGTTTCATTTACACTAATCTGGAAGACTGAGATGAGGATTTGACACTGAAAGATACATTCTGCTTTTCTGTTACCATCTTTCTACAATATTTTTCCAAGTGTCAGATTATGTCTGAAGAAACTACTAGAAATAAACAAGATCACATTTTTTTTCTCCCCAAAGCAATGTAAACTGAGAAGGTTGGCCAAAGATCCATTTAATGTTATTTAAATTCTAGTGACAATATCTATATTTTATAGCTCAGTAAGCTTTTCAGGAGCAATGCCTTGATGTATGTAAAAATAGATAAATAACAGAAGTAATAGCATTTATTTTGTCTCATTCAAAGACTTCCATTATTTTTTGCTATAAATAACACTGATCATTAATACTTGTCGACACCCTGTAAGTGCTTTTTAATTATATCTTGTTATGGCAAACAGTACAAAATGTAGCTCCCTTTCCCCTTTCATTCCAGGTAAAGAATCTCTAGATTAAAGAGCTTTATCTCCTACACATATGCCTGTCTTTGTGTACTGCAAGTGGAAGATTTCCCTCACTTTTAAATGTTTCTTTTGAACAATGATCAATTTTTTTGTGTGTGAGTGGTGTTTTATCTTTTAATTTATTTTAACTGCTTGAAATGGACCAGCTGCAGAGTGGGAAGTGTGTTGATGTTTATCTGAAATCTTATCTTTATTAAATCACTTGTATTATTATACTACGTAAACAGCTTAATAAACCCAGCGAATACTTATCTAACTGGAGTCAGTAAGTCTATTGAGCCAGCTAATTTACTCTTAATTTTCTGGAAAAAAAAAAAGATAAAAACCTTCTGTATCAGTTGAGTCACTGGGGAAATTAAGTCTTCAGTTATCAACCTGTTACCAAGTCCCAAGTACCCCCCATGAGTACTGGAAGAGCTTTCAATTCTTCTTTTTCTATAGATGCCCAGTGGAACCCGACAGTGACTTTCCTATTTACCCACTTCACAAGTGTAAGCACAGAGAGGAAGTTTCTTTTCAACCTCTCCTCTACCACCCCGATCACTTTGAGCTGCCCTTTATCCTTCAAAAGGATATTATCAAGTGATTACTGTACTTGTTTCCCCAATATTTATGTTCGTATTTATAATAGAAGAATGAGATGCACTTTATATGGCAGATTTAGAATGTTCTTCATGGTATAGAAGCTGTATAGTCTAATATGGTAGCTGCTAGCCACATTTATGCTAGTAACATTTAAATAAACCAATATAACATTCAAAATTCAGTCACACTAGCCATGTTTCAAGAGCTCAGTTAGGCTATTTGTCGCTAGTGGCTGCCTGTTTGTACATTACAAGAATAGAATATTTCCACCAGTAGAGGAAGTTGAATGGTACAGTAACCTAAATAACATAGAAAATAATTTTATTTTTTTATTTTTTTAATTTAATTTAATTTTATTTGTGAACATACTGAACAGAGGGGTTACAATTACATGGGCAGGATAATGCGTACATTTCTTACCAAGCATTGCAGCCTCCTCCTTTGTTGTTTACCCTTCACCTCCCTTCCCAGCCTCCCCCTCACCCCCCAATCCCAATCCTTCTCCTTCCCCCCCTTCCCCCCCGCCCCCCCCCCCCCGCACCGACGTTGTAAAGATCGTTTTGGACATGACAACTTGTACTTCTCATTGTTGCAACAGGTCCACCTGTAAGAAAATAATTTTAATAGTCTTCCTCCAGCTTGTTTATGTTCTAAAATTATTCTTATTATTTTTAATGTGCTTTTTAATTCCTATTTTCTAGGCAAGATAAGTACATGCATATATTATATTAATATAATAAAGGCAGGTGCTCTACCACTTGAGGCGCACCTCCACTTCTGTCTTTTTGCTGGTTAGTTGGAGACAGGAATCCCTCAGCTTTATCTACCCAGGTTGGCTTTGAACAGATCACCTCAGATCTCAGCCCCCTAAGTAGCTACCATTACAGACGTCAGCCACCAGTGACTGCCTCTGCTAATTATGTATATGGAAGCCTTATTTTCCCTCTTTAATTCAGTTCCTTCATCCTTGGGATAAACTGCTGACCTGAAGGCAAGCCCTTCTCCCACTGGTGAAAGACTAGAATGCACTTGTGAAGGGTAGTAACTTTCAAAAATTTTGTGTTCACAATAATCTCAATTAAATCTTTCAGGGCTGGGAAGGTAGCTCAGTGGTAGAGCGCTTACCTTGCATGCATGAGGCCCTGGGTTCGATTCCTCAGCACCACATAAGCAAAAAGAAAAAAGCCGGAAGTGACACTGTGGCTCAAGTGGTAGAGCACTAGCCTTGAGCTGAAGAGTTGAGGGACAGCACCCAGACCCAGAGTTCAGGCCCCACGACCGGACACACCCCCCCCCCAAAAAATTAAATCTTTCACCCAACATTTTAATTTAAAACCATGAGCAAGTTGGTAGCTTGCTTAGTATTCTACCATAGATAGGCCTCAGATCATTTGATATTCTCTTGCCTGAGAATTTAGGCATATTTTATTTCATATTAAAGTTATTACCCCTGTCAGAAATAGCCATTGATGTGAATAGGTGAACAGTATTGACAAAAGTAATGGAATCAAAACGATTCTTTAACTCAACAACGATGTCTTTCTGTTTCCTCACAGTCAAATACTTATGGTCAAATCAAGACCCAGCTAATCAGATGCTACAAAACATAAAAGCCTCGGTGCACTTCTTTCCGGACCCTGTTTACTTAGAAGACCGTGAACAATTGTGGGTGTTAAAGGTAGAAGATACTGAAATCTTTCAGTGAAGAATAAGAATTGATAACATTATCCTAGTTTTAAGTAATGCCTTTTACATTACTTTTTACTCTGCTGGGAGTATGTCCTCTCCCTAGAGGTAGAAGGTTCTTCAATAATGTATAACCCCTTGCCTTCTTCAAAAACATTTTTTACAAGTCCCTTTCTTGTTTTTCTGGTGGTGCTGAGGATTGGACTAAAGTTTCAGACATGCTGATCATGTGTTCTAGCGCTTGAGCCACACCCCGGTCAACTTGCTTTTTGCTTTTCTTGTATCAGTCCTGGGGCTTAAACATAACACCTGGGCCCTCCTGCCATCATCCCAGGCTAGAAGACTTTCCTTTGTACATATTTCCTTGAAGACCTTACACAATTCATTTTCTATCTTAAAAATTGTCTAAGCTTCAGACCCACAAAATCATGATGCTCTCCTGCCACTGGCCACATGAAGTTTTTCACTACAGGTGCTATTGTCTTCAGCAAAACACTGGCCACGCTTCTTCAGCTCTGCTTATGGGATCTGCTTATGGACCACAACTAAAGCTACCTGAGCCCTTGCATCTGAGACTCATGAACTTGCCTTACTGACTCCTACCCACAGAGATGCCACCTTCCCACACTCCAGGGCTCTGAAAAGTTGTCTTGTCATAGATAGTCTGTACTTCCATATTCCCCGTGGTGTATATATATATATATATATATATATATATATGTATATATATATGTATATATATATATATACATATATATATATATGTATATATATATATGCCACACACTCTTTCTCTGTCATATTTCTCCTCTAACAAATCTGTCCATCGTCTTTACTTAAACATTTTTTGTCTCGATATCTAGAAAGAATTACAACATGTTAATTATATAGTAGTAATTCTAGAAAACTTCAATACCTGGATCCAGTCCTTTGCCTCTATGAGCTCAAAGAACGAGTCCATGCACACAGAGAGAGAAGTAGAATGGCAGAGATTTATTAAAGAAAATGTAAGCAAAGCTCCTGCTAGATGGAAAGGTCTCAAGGAGGGCCATGACCTATGGGGCATTGATGCAGGGGTTAATTAGGAATGTCTAGGAGAGGCTATAAGGCTCTCAAGATCATTGGACAGTCTAGGGCTGTATCAGTCCTCAAACCCAATCTGAAGCTCCACATAGTCTGCACAAGCCTTCTACGCATCCTCTAGCTCTTCTGACTGGCTGCCCATTCTGGTGGACACCTCTTGAGTCCAATCAGATCATTTTTCTTGTGAAAGTCTTCATGGGTTATGGGTCAACATGTGATTTGATTCTCAGGGGTACTCATGGGTGACCATTCAAGACCACGGCAATGAGATGTGTAGGGACCTGCCTACAGGATGGCTTAAGGCCACGGTGAGGGATATAGAACCTCCATGGGAAGAGGCCCTTGCTCTGACTGCCCAGCCAGGCTCTTTTTCTGCTCTCAGTAGGAAGGGCTGTAGAATCCTTTCTAGTCTATGTTTTCCTGGGGAATCTAACTCATTCTGAGATCCGCATGACCCTCCCTCTTAAATTACTAATACTATCCTATAAGATTTCTCCATCCTATAAGAACTTACCCAAATCTGTCCAGTTGTACTACAACTTGAATGTACTTATTCAAAACTCATATTTACTAGCCATTGCAACAGTATTAAGAATTGGAGCCCTTTAAGAGGTGCAGCTCAGGTGGCAGACTGCACACTTGAGTTCAACCTCCAGGGTTGCTGAGAGCATGTTAGACCCCACCCTACCCACAAGAATAGATTTAAGGCTTTTATCTCAGAGGTGGGGTGGTTAGTTACTAGGCAGGAACAAAGGATGATTTGGCCAACCCCGCACCCCCCCTCACACTTCTTTGCTTACCCTTCTTGTCCTGGTATGACAGCCTGAGTCATCCTTAGGTAGATGATGGTGCTGCTACGATCTTGGATCCCTCAGATTCCAGAACTTGAGAAATAATTTCACTATAAATTATGCCGAGTGTAGTATTGTGTTATGGCAGCAGAAAATGGTCAAAGACACTTGCTGGTGACTGCAAGTTTCCTCGTAAGCAAACTGCTCCCTCTACCCTTCAGAGGACTTCGAAATATTTGGGAAATGTAGAAAATCTGAAGAATTAAGAAGATGGATATGGATTATTATTCAGATTATTGAACGACACAGGCTCACAAAGTGGGCCTTTCTTTTGCAAGGAAATTCGGAAATCCAATAAAACCTGTTCTTTTCTTACAGTAGGATGCATCTACCTAGCAACTGTGAGGAGAAATTCAGATAAATGCCTGTCTAGTTCTTCCACCTATGAAGGGAGCTTTATGTAGGTGTTTTAGCTATAGCTTGCAAGGTGTTTGGGAGCCTACTGTCAATCAAGTCTTTATTCTCTTTACATTTAGAATTAATATTATACCAGCTTTGGTTGGGAGAATTAAGCCAAATTTGAATGCTATATCTGAGGATTATCAACCTGTCTACTACTTAACAATCAGGTTGCAGCTGGCACTGGTATCTCAAACCTGTTATCTTAGCTACTAAGAAGGCTGAGATCTAAGGATCAAGGTTCAAAGCCAGCCAGGGCAGACAACTTTGAGAGAGTCTTATCTCCAATTAACCAGCTAAAAAGCCTGAAGTGGAAGCACAGCTCAAGTGGTAAAGTGCCAGCTATGAGCAAAAATAGCTAAGCAAGAATATGAGACCCTAAGTCTAGGTCCTAGTACCGGCCTGCACAAGCACTTCTGGCCTCTTTGAGGGTAACTGAAGATAAAAGTCCCATAGGTTTTTCTGCCCAGACTAGCTTCAAACCCCTACCCTCAGATCTCAGCCACCAGAGTAGCTAGTATTTTACAAACATGAGCCAGTGGCTCCTAGCTCCAGTCTCTCTTTAATATGCCTGAAACTCCCCATTTAGCCCACAGGCAGAAGTTCCTTTTATACTGAGGGAACCTCCACCTTTCCCAGGGCTCCAGCCAGCCAAGCACCACAGGGTGAAAACAAACAGTTTTGGAGACCCGTGTTAGACCCCAGGAAGAAAGCAAATAGGACAATACCAGGATCTATGTTTCCATCTTAGGCCAAAACATGAGATGAAGTTCTAATAGTGTTCAAATTCATTTTTGACCTGAAATAGATTAAGCAATTGGATTTTGAAAATGGTGAGCCATGTGACATTGTTAAATCACCATAAATCAAGACGTGATGAACTAACCTGGTGTTAATTGTGAATATTGCTTGTAAGGCCACATTTCTCTAACAATGTGAAACTATGGTTTATTTTCAAGTTTTTCCAATATGTTTAATTGCATATTGTAACTGGTGCTCTTTGTGAAATTCTAAAGCCTGATCTATTAAGCATTCTCCTTTTATGATTTCCTTTCATTCCTATTACAATTTCCCTTCATTCAATTTTCACACAGCATCTTCCCACTCACCACACTCAAATAAAACGTTAGCAATTGTCAGTTTTCCTTTTATAAAGATCTTTACAAAGCCTAACAGATTCCTCTCTCTTGCCCTTTTGATACATAGTATTTTAATCTGATAATACAACTCAGCAGGTATCCACTTCAATAAGTACCAAGAGCCAAACACAGCAACTTTTTATTGCTAGACGATTCCTAGATCCTTTCGTTGAATAGGTCCTAATATTAAAAATATTTCCAAAGGAAACAGGGAAGGACAGAGTCTCATTATTACATAATTTTCTCAGCACTGGGAAATAAAATGCAAAGTTCCACAACCCTCTTTATGAACAGTTTTCCTAGTCAAGCTTATAAATAACGATTCCTGGCCTCTGCCCTTGGGTGCTTTCCAAGGGATTTAGAAGCATGTATCACCTTGACTGTTAAGTTGATATAACTATTTAGTACAGTTATGAAATTAACTGTTCACCCTTTACCCTGGGGCTTAATGGAATCTGGGCTGGATATCCTGGTCTCTCCTTAATAACTAGACATAATCCCTTCTACTTATGAGGCTCAACACTTTTACAAATGCTGACCACCTGTTGCCTTGGGTGAGATACCCCTCCCCAATTTTGGCCTCACATGGAAAGCACATTCATCAGTTTCATTCATGAACTCACTCAACAAACATTCACTTAGCACTTACAGTGTGTCCAACACTAGATTCTGGGATATAACTGCGAATCAAAGAGATTAATTCCTCATGGAGTTCACAGTCAGAGTATTTCCAGAAAATTGTGTTAACGTTCACACATGTTGTAAAGTATCTTGATAGGCTCACATAGTGTTTTTAGACAATTCTTTTTCATCTGGAATTTGGGGGGGGTGGCTTTTTCAGTCATCTCAAATCCTTATTTTTAAGCCAGGTGCTAGTGGCTCATCGCTATAATTTTAGCTGAGATCTGAGTATCATGGTTTGAAGCTAGAACAGGCTTTCTGTTCCGGCTGAAACAGAAAAGTCTTCGACACTCTTAACTCCAATTAACCATCAAATAGCAGAAGTGGAGTTGTGGCTCAAGTGATAGATCACCAGTCTTACGTGAAAAAGCTTAAGTTCCGGCTCTGGTAATGGCACAATAAATAAACAGGCTAATCTTTCAAAGCCTTCCTTTTGTAGTATAGAATTGTGTTCATTTAGGAAATAATCTGAAAATATTCAAATAATCCAGTTTGTTGTGAAGATGTACCACACATAAATCTGAACATCCAGATAGGGCTTTCCCCAGAAAATCTCATGCAGGAGGCACTGGTGAATTCTCACCCTGTTCCATGGCTTTGCCTCATTGTTTCTTAAGAATCTAAGGTAGAAGGGAGGCAGGGAAGAATTAAGAAAGTTAGCAACTTTGAAGATATCACAAGCATCTTCTGCTATGTGTCCCCACAGTACTCAACACACAAATCTACATACCGCATATTATTTTCTATAACCTGCCTTTTCCTTTCCAATTCCAATGCCTACCCTGTAATTTCTAAGTACACATAATTACTACTTCAGGTGTTAAATTCTACATTTGCAAGTGTCTACACCCCAGTCCTCCAAAACAAAAGACAGCTAGCTAAATACAATTACCACATTATAAAATGTGCAAATTTTAGCAATAATCATGGTCTATGGATATTCAAACATAGATTATCTTCCTTGGAGTTGCTGAATTAAAAGACCTGATAGTGAAATCTAGGTTTCCCTTTAATAATTTTGGCTTTGAAACATTATCTTTAATAAATGACCCAACTTGTGGGTAAAGGCAGCTCACATCTATAGTTCTAGCTACTCAGGAAGCTGAGATCTGAGGTCTGGGATTCGAAGCCAGGCTGGGCAACAAATCTTATCTCCAATTTACATGCAAAAAGCCAAAAATGTGGAGGCTCAGGTGGTAAGCACCAGCCCTAAACAAAATTCCACTCGAGAATGTAGAAACCTGAGTTCAAGCCCTCGTCCTACATAAGAAGAAATAGAAAAGAAAGAACTAAAGTCCATCTATTAAGGAGATAGAAAATGGTTCATATAATTAAAGCACTTTGTAAAGCACACATATGAAAATAAAATGCTGAAACCTGTTTAAATTGTTTTAAAAAGAGGAGGAGGAAGATAAGAAAAGTAATGGAGCCGGGCTCTGTGGCTCAGGCCTGTAATCCTAGCTACTCAGGAGGCTGAGATCTGAGGATCACAGTTCAAAGCCAGCCCGGGCAGGAAAATCCGTGAGACTCTTATTTCTAATAAACTAATAGAAAACCAGAAATGGCGCTGTGGCATAAGTGGTAGAGCACTCACCTTGAGCTGAAGAGCGTAGTGACAGCACCTAAGCCCAGAGTTCAAGCCCCATGACTGACAAAAAAAAAAAAAAAGAAAGAAAAAAGAAAAAAAGAAAAGTAATGGAAGGACTGAATCTATCTGTCTGTCTGTCTATCATCTATATTCCTGAAAATATCACAAGGAAATTCTTTTTGTGATATATATCTTAAATATATATATGGGACAGACCATAGCACAGTTTCACTAAAGAAGAAGAATGGGAGTAGAAGGAAGAGAATGAAGAAGAGGAAGAGTGAGGAGGAGAAGCAAGAGAAGGAGGAAGAGGAAGGAGGAGAGAGGACAGCTGAAACAAAGAACTGAACACTGCTTGTGCACATTGATATCTTTTCTCTGCCCTTGTAGGGAAGATGCTATGTCTGGCTGGTTCAACGCAGTACTCATTTATCTCACCAGTAAAGAAACATTTTGCCACTTCTACCAGGCATCTTTCTACGCACTGAAGGCAGTACTATAAATAGAATCATGTTCCTGCCCCCTGACTGTTCCTGTGGAGAGGCAGGGAGACCCTCCAGCCTGGTCACTGATTCTGTTACAGCAACAGAGACCACTGCATGATGTCAATGTTTTTGTGTATGTGTGTTTACCCGTATTGGGACTGGAACTTCAAGCCTAGCTACTGTTCCTGAGCATTTTGCTCAAGATTAGCACCAGCAGCTGGCAATGGCATTTAGACTGATAGATAATATTTGTCCTTATAATACCTCAAACCCTTATATCTGGGATCAGGACCTTTGTCCCTATGGTCTTGAGGAATGAATCCAAGGGAGAATTGAAACAGCAAAAAATTATTGAAGAAAAAGATTAGAAGAGCTCCTACTAGAGGGGAGAGGTCCCAAGAAAAGGCATCACCTGGGGTGTCGTTGTATAGCAAGTATCTCTAGGAGACACTACATGGCTCTCAAGATCATTGGGCAGTCCTCAGACCTAATCAGAGGCTCTGTGCAGCCTACAAGAGCTCTCCAAGCACCATTTAGCCCAGTTCCAGTAAACACTTCTGAGAGGCTGATCAGTCTGTTGTTCCTATGCAAGTCTTTTAGGGGGAAATAATCCATGACACGATGTCCAGGGGCCTGAAGGCCATGGTGATGTAATATCTAGAGATCTGCACATGAGATTGCTCGAGGCCATGGTGAGGGATACAGAACTCCTACAGGAGGGGGGGTTTTGCCCTGATTTCCTTCCCAGGCTCTTCTCCTGCTCTCCCTCATTACAAACAATACAGCACAGTACATTTAATATGCAATCTAAGCATAGCACCCTCATCACTGCAGTCAGTCCACCAGTGGTCTCCAGACATTTTACTAGTTGTAAGGAATAATCAAAGCCAACAAGAATTAGAAAATTCTGTGGATTGGAATCATAGTGAAAAAGTAAAATCTCTGCCCCAGAACCTGGGGGGTGGGGGAGGTTAGATGCTGCTGTCATCTGACATTTAGCCTTCATCACTTTTCTACAGCTGGCTTCTATACTTAGTGATGGAATCTGTGTCACCTCATTGTTAACTATCCCAATATCATGCTCACAATGCTTAATCAAACATTCCCCTTCACACAACAATTCCACTCGAGTCTATCTTTCAGATACATTTGCCTGGGTAAGAAATAATCTATGTAAAGGGATAGTCAGTAAAACATTTTTCAAGCTGGGCCCCAGTGGCTCATGACTAGCAATTTGGGAGGCTAAGGCATGAGGATCAGGGTTAAAAGCAAACCAGAGCAGGAAAGTCCTTGAGACTCTTATCTCCAAATAACCACCAAAAAGCCAGAAGTGGTAAAGCAGTGATAGCCTTGTGCAAAAAATGCAGGAACTAAAAAAAAAAAATGCAGAAACTGCTCCCAGGCCTGAGTTCAAACCCCAGGATAGGCACAAACAAACAAAAAACAATGTTCAATGTAGCCAGGGGATGGACAGAACCTAAAGGTTCTTCAACAGAACATGATTAAATACACAGATACATCCATAGAATGGATGATCATGCAGTTGCTATTTTTTGTGGATTTTTGTTTTATTTTGTTTGTGCCAGTACTAGGACTTGACCATGGGGCTTAAAATATTAACTAAATTGTAGATTTGTTTAACTGTATTCCCTTGTTATTTACAAATTTGGGTGTTATTTTCTTTCTTTTCTTTTCTTTCCTTTCTTTTTTTTTTTTTTTTTTTTTTTTTTACAAATTATTAATGAAATCAGGGAGTTTGGTTACACAAGATTTTGAGTGTGTGTGTGTGTGTGTGTGTGTGTATCAGTATTAGTACTGGGGCTTGGATTCAGGGCCTGGCATTCTCACTTGACTTTTTTGTTTATGGCTGGTGCTCTACCACTTGAGATACACTTCCAGACCAATATTTTGTTGGTTAGAGATGAAATCTCTTAGAACTTTCTGCTTGGTCTGACTTCAAACGTTGATACTTAGATCACAACCTCTCAAGAAGCAAGGATTACAGGTATGAGCCAGATGAACTCAGATGATCACACATGAAAAAACTAAGGGACAGAACCCAGGCCCTAAATTCAAGATCTAGCACTGGCAGGTGAAGGAGAGAGAGAGAGAGAGAGAGAGAGAGAGAGAGAGAGGAAGGAAGGAAGGAAGAAGAAGGAAAGAAGGAAGGAAGGAAGGAAGGAAGGAAGAAAGGGAAGGAAGGAAGGAAGGAAGGAAGGAAGGAAGGAAGAGGGAGGGAGGGAAGTAGGAAGGAAGATAGAAAGAAAGAAAGAAAGAAAGAAAGAAAGAAAGAAAGAAAGAAAGAAAGAAAGAAAGAAAGAAAGAAAGGAAGGAAGGAAGGAAGGAAGGAAGGAAGGAAGGAAGGAAGGAAGGAAGGAAGGAAGGAAGGAAGGAAGGAAGGAAGGAAGGAAAAACAAAAGGAAAAATGAGAGGGAGAAACTGGCAACATAAAAATCCACCATTCCCAAGTAAATTCCGCTCTATCAGGAAGCATAACACATATATATGTGCTGTGGGGTTTTTCCTTTGGCTTGTAATTCTGACACAATATTATTAACCTATAGGTTTTACATTCCCCCCCGCCCCCGATATATAAGTCAGAACACTGGTACACTGCATGTAGTTTGAGCTTCATGTTCTGTAGTTATCTTAAAGTTGGCCACCTGATATATGCATGAAGATTGTTCTGGAACCTCTGAGCCAAGATCCCATCATTATTCATTCCTTAGTATGTCATATGTCACTTTCTATTCACCAACACACAGGAAAGGCCAGAACCTTTTGGTTTTGACTTTTTTTTCTTAATTTAGACTTCCCTTGGAAGGCACCACTGTAGATACTTGCAGCGAGTTAAGAGCAAAAGCAGGGGGGTGGGGAGGAATGCCTTTAAGTTTTCACTTTGCTTATTGTCAACTGTTAATGCCTATTGACATAAGAACAAATAAATTATTTTCAAAGACTGCCAGGGAGGATTTTTAATCTATAAGAAATAAAGAAAAGTTTGCATCACGAGAAAAATAATCAAACTTGGTACTAAGATGAATTTAACACATTAAGTTTGCTGTGGATTTAAATCAATGCAGATGGTGCTACATAAAACAAAACAAACCAAAAATAAATAAATAAATAAAATACCAGGGAAGATTCAGAGACATTGATCATGGCCAAAATACGCCCCAACACTGTTAAGAGGTTTGCTTCAGTAATGTCTGTGACCATTGATGCGATCAATGAAACTCATTGTTTCAAGAGCATCCAATTATCAGTTTACTATAGAGTGAGTATGCTAATAAATCAACATACTTTACATAGAATTAGATAGAGCCAAGGTGCAAGCTAATAACAAGGTACTAGAATGAACTCCCAGTAGGCCCAGAAAAAAAAGTGGACTGTGATAAATTATTTCGTTTAAATTTGATTCATAGGTGCAAGTATTTTGAAGCCTACTTTTCTGATAGGTAGTTTGTGGCTAACAATATTAATAGAGTTTGATTAAGTACTTAAGAGGACAGATCAATAGACCTCTGTCATATTTACACAATAAAGGAGGAGAGTTATTCAGTGAATGCAAACCAACTCGAATGGAAGTACTATATTATTCAGAAAGTTAACAGTAATATTTTCCCCACGTACTTTGGTCATATGGAAAATGGGCCTTCTTTTTTTTTTTTTTTTAAATTTTATTTTATTTTATTTGAGAACATACTGTACAGAGGGGTTACAATTACATGGTCAGGATAATGCATACATTTCTTACCAAGCATTGCAGCCTCCTCCTTTGTTTACCCTTCACCTCCCTTCCCAGCCTCCCCCCTCCCCCCCACCCAATCATACCCCCCCTCCCCCCCCCCCGACATTGTAAAGCTGGTTTTGACATGACATTTTGTACTTCTCATTGTTGCAACAGGTCCACCTGAATCCTTAAACGACTTGTTTGTCCCCATCTCCTCCACATGTTATACTGACATCAAATATAGTGTAAGCAGGGGTTACACTGTGGGGGAGGGACATACAAAGCAACCAAGAAATAATCTTATAAATGCGTTAGAAACACATGCATGAAAGAAACAAAAACATTAAAATACATATTTGAGGGTTTGTTTTCCTAACATCACATTCTCTGACTTTTTCTGCTTGACTCATACCTATACTAGATATTGCAAATAAGGGAAACCATGGGACCTATGTTTCTTTGGGCCTGGCTTACTTCACTTAATATAATTTTTTCCAAGCCTTTCCATTTCCTAACAATTGGATGGAGGCATTCTTTCTGATGGAGGCATAGAATTCCATTGTGTATATATACCACATTTTCTTGATCCATTCATCTATTGAGGAGCATCTGGGTTGGTTCCATATCTTAGCTATGGTAAATAATGCTGCAATAAACATAGTTGTGCTGGTAGCTTTAGTGTGGTCTTTTTTGTAAACATTAGGGTAAATGCCCAAAAGTGGGATTGCTGGGTCATAGGGAAGTTCTATGTGAAGTCTTTTGAGGAACCTCCATACTGCTTTCCAAAGTGGTTGAACAAGTTTACATTCCCACCAACAATGAAGTAAGGTTCCTTTCTGTCCACATCCCCTCCAGCATCTGTTGTTGTTAGAGTTCTTGATTTTTGCTGTTCTAACTGGAGTGAGGTGATATCTCAATGTTGTTTTGATTTGCATTTCTTTTATAGCTAGGGATGTTGAACATTTCTTCACGTGTCTATTGGCCATCCTTCTTTCTTCTTCAGAGAAGCTTCTCTTTAAGTCTTTCACCCACTTATTTACTGGGCAGTTGTTTCTTTGAGGATTTGTTGTTGGGTGGTTTAATTTTTTGAGTTCCAAGTATATTTTAGATATGAGACCCTTGTCCGTTGTATGGCTAGTAAAGAACTTCTCCCAGTCCGTGGGCTTTCTATTGATCTTGTTAGCTATGTCATTTGCCCTGCAGAAGCTCTGCAACCTTATACAATCCCATTTGTCCAACCTTTCTTTGATTTGTTGTGTTTCCGGGTCTCTATTCAGAAAATTTCGGCCTGAGAGACCCAGGGTTTCTCCTATTCCATCCTGTAATGTTTTCAGAGTGTCTGCTTTGAGTTCAAGGTCTTTGATCCATTTGGAGTTGATTCTGGTGCAGGGTGATATATAAGGATCTAGCTTTAGTTTTCTACATGTAGTTAACCAGTTTTGCCAGCACCATTTACTGAAGAGGCTGTCTGTCTTCTATTCTATTGTTTTAGCTCCCTTATCGAAGATTAGATGGCTATAGGTCTGTAGGTTCATTTCTGGGTTTTCAATTCTATTCCATTGGTCCTGAGGTCTGTTCTTATGCCAATACCAAGCTGTTTTGATTACTATGGCTTTATAGTAGAGTTTGAAGTTTGGTATTGATATTCCTCCAGCCATGTTCTTTCTGTTGAGGAGCGTTTTTGTTATTCGGGGTCTTTTATTGTTCCATATGAATTTTTGGATTGCCTCTTCTATTTCCTTGAGGAATGAGGGTGGAATTTTGATAGGTATTGCATTGAATTTGTAGATAGCCTTGGGAAGTATTGCCATTTTCACGATGTTAATCTTTCCAATCCAGGAGCATGGGAGGTTTTGCCATTTTTTGAGTTCTGTGTTGATTTCCTTTTTCAAGATTTTAAAGTTTTCATCATAGAGGTCCTTCACTTCTTTAGTTAAGTTAATTCCTAGGTATTTTATTTTTTGTGGGGCTATTACAAATGGAGTTGCTTTCCTAATTTCAGCCACACTTTTCTCATTGTTGGCATACAGAAAAGCCATTGATTTTTGGGGGTTAATTTTATACCCTGCTACTTTGCCAAAGTTTTGAATCAGCTTGAGTAATTTGGGAGTGGAGTCTATGGGATTCTTTAAATACAAGATCATGTCATCTGCAAAGAGGGAGAGTTTTATTTCTTCTTTCCCTATTTGGATCCCCTTTATGTCTGTATCTTGTCTTATTGCTGTAGCTAGGCATTCTAATACTAGATTGAAGAAAAGTGGAGAGAGTGGGCATCCTTGTCTTGTTCCTGAGTTAAGAGGAAATGGCTTTAGTTTTTCACCATTGAGTATAATGCTGGCTGTAGGTTTGTCATATACAGCCTTTATTGTATTGAGGAATGTTCCATGGATTCCTAATTTTCCCAAAACCTTCATCATAAAGGGGTGTTGGATCTTGTCGAATGCTTTTTCTGCGTCTATTGAGATAACCATGTGGTTCTTATTCTTGCTCCTGTTGATGTGATGAATAATATTAATTGATTTGCGTATATTGAACCAGCTTTGCATCCCTGAAATGAATCCTGTTTGATCGTGGTGTATGATTTTTTGGATGAATTGTTGAAGTCGATTGGCCAAAATTTTGTTGAGAAGTTTTGCATCAATGTTCATCAAAGAAATGGGTCTATAGTTCTCTTTCTTTGATGAGTCCCTGCCTGGTTTTGGGATGAGGGTTATGATGGCTTCATAGAATGTGTTCGGTAGTAAGCTTTCTCTTTCAATTTCATTGAAGAGTTGGAGGAGAATTGGTGTGAGCTCTGCTTTGAAGGCCTTGTAAAATTCCGCTGTAAAACCATCTGGTCCTGGACTTTTCTTAGCTGGGAGGTCTCTTATTGCTGTTTCTATTTCAATGCTTGATATGGGCCTGTTAAGATAGTTTAACTCATCTTGGCTTAGTTTTGGCATGTCAATATTTGCTAGGAAGAGGTCCATTTCTGTCAAGTTCTCAAACTTATTAGCATAAAGTTTTGAGAAGTATTCCCTTATAATGTTCTGAATCTTGGTTGTTTCCGTGGTGATGTTTCCATTCTCATCTCTGAGTTTATTAATTTGGGTGTGTTCTCTTCTTTTTCTGATAAGATTTGCTAAGGGTCTGTCAATTTTGTTAAGTTTTTCGAAGAACCAACTCTTTGTTTTGTTGATTCTTTCTATAGTTTTTTTGGATTCTAATTCATTTAATTCTGATTTAATTTTGATTATTTCTTTCTGTCTACTGGATTGGGGTTTATCTTGCTGCTCTTTTTCAAGGAGGTTTAGATGTGTCATTAAATTGCTAGTTTCAGATCTCTCCAATTTGTTGATGTAGGAGCTCAGAGCTATAACCTTGCCTCTGAGTACTGCCTTTGCTGTGTCCCAGAGGAGCTGGTATTTTGTGTGTTCATTTTTGTTGAATAGCATGAACATTTGAATTTCCTTTCTAATCTCTTCCATGACCCACTCATGATTCAGCAGTGTGTTGTTCAGCCTCCATGTGATACCGGACTTTCTTTGGTGGCTTTTGGTGTTGAGTTCTAATTTTATTCCCTTGTGGTCAGAGAGAATGCAAGGTATAACTTCAATGTTTCTGAATTTAGACAAGTTTGCTTTGTGGCCTAAAATGTGGTCTATTTTAGAAAACGTTCCATGTGCTACTGAGAAAAACGTGTATTCTGATGCTGCTGGGTGAAATGTTTGGTAAATGGCTGTTAAGTCTAGTTGATCTATACAGCTGTTTAGATCTGCGGTTTCTCTGTTGAGTTTTTGCCGAGTTGATCTATCTAGTGGGGAGAGTGGTGTGTTAAAATCCCCAACAATTAATGGCTTTGGATCTATATGGGATTTGAGGGAAAGTAGTGTTTCTTTGATAAATTTGGGTGCTCCATTGTTTGGCGAATAGATATTTAGAATTGTAATATCCTCCTGAAGGAGAGATCCTTTAATTAGTATGTAGCGACCTTCTTTATCTCTTCTCACGAATTTTAATTTGAAGTCTATTTTATCTGATATTAGGATTGCAACTCCCGCCTGTTTATGCGGTCCGTTTGCTTGGTAGATTTTGTTCCAGCCTTTAACATTGAAAATGTGTTTGTTTTTATGGGCAAGATGTGACTTCTGCAGGCAGCAGATAGAAGGGTCTTGTTTTTTAATCCAACTAGACAGTCTATGTCGCTTAATTGGAGAGTTCAGTCCGTTAACATTAAGAGATAGGACTGAGAGGTATTTGGGAGTTCCTGCCATGTTATCTACCTTCTTGGGGGCTGCGAAAACTGGGTTCTTCCTATGGTTCTTGGATTCTCAGTTTGGGTGCAGTTTCTTGGCCTTTATTGCGGTCTTGTTGGTTTTCTATGTGTAGGACATCTTTAAGAATCTTTTGTAGGGCTGGTTTGGTGGAGATGTATTGTTTCAATTTTTCTTTGCTATGGAAGGTTTTTATTTGGCCTTCAGTTATGAAGGAGAGTTTAGCTGGGTACAGTATTCTTGGTTGATAGTTGCTTGTTTTTAGGGCATGGCATACATCATTCCAGGCTCTTCTTGCTTTGATTGTCTCTGCTGAGAAATCTGAGGTGATTCTAATTGGTTTCCCTTTATAAGTGATTACCCTTTTCTCTCTGACAGCTTTAAGGATCTTTTCCTTGTTCTGAGTTGATCCTGTGTGGATTATAATGTGGCAGTGGGATGTCCTATTCTGGTCTGGTCTATTTGGGGTTCTAAAGGCTTCTTGTATCTGGACAGGCCTATCTTTTTGCATGTTTGGGAAGTTCTCTGCTAGGATCCTGTTAAACAAATTTCCTAGACCATTAACTTCTGTTTCTAGGTGCTCCTCTACACCCATTATCCTTAGATTAGGCCTTCTGATGGTGTCTTCCAGGTGTTGGATAGATCTATCACATTTCTTGGACTTGTCTTGGATGGTTGTATGTTCTTTCTCTATAATATCTAGGCTGTCTTCAATCCCTGAGATTCGATCTTCTGCATGGTCTAACCTGCTGTCAAGACTCTCTACTTTGTTTTTTATCTCTTTTCCTTCTAGTTGGTCAGCTTTGATGGCTTCAAGTTCTTTGTTGAAGCTCTGTTTTAGGTCTTGTATGAATTTCTTTACTTCCTTAATTTGGTGTTCAGTGTTTGTCCTCAAATCGCTTAGTTGATTGGTTATGGTTTCTTTGGGCTCCCATTCCTTCTGTTGGGTTCCATTCAGCATTCCCTTTGTGGTCTCCCTGACTTCCTTCAGCTCTTTGTTAATGGATTCCATGAATGCCTTTAGTGATCTTTGTGTGTTCTCTACCTGGTCTCTCAATTCCTGTATTACTCTTTGATTAGCTTCCTCCCGTTCGTGGGATTCCTGCAGATCTCTTTGAGTGTTCTCAGCCTGCTCACGCCATTCCTCCCTTTCTCTTTGAGTATTCTCAAGTTGTTCACGCAAATCCTGTATCAGTTTTTGAGTAGCTTCCTCACGCTTATGATATTCCTGTATAAACTTCTGGGATGCCTCCTCTCTCTCCCTATCACGCTCATACAGAGTCCTTTGTACGTTGTCAAACTTTTCATTTATCATGTTTGCCACCAGTGTTTGTAGAGCTGTTTGGGAACTCTCCTCTGGATTATTCATTATCTCTTCTAACCCCTGATTATCAAGATTGGGAATTGAGATACCCGAATTTGCCATTTTTCTTGTGTTTTTCCGGCTTACTCTGCCCATTTGAGATGAAGATAGCACCAGTTTTGTGCTAGAACACTATCTTAAGGCAACCATCAACCAAAGTTTGCATTTGTACAGTCAATAGTCTACAGATACAATCTAGTTCAACAGATACATCTATTCGACATCAAACAACTATATGTTAAAGGGCTTCGAACCGCATAGAAGAATTTGGAAAACCAGAAATTATTAGGGTTAGGGAGAGATGTGGGTAAAAAATAGGAATAGATTGGTGTGGGAGGCACAGGGAGAGTTAACTATGTCCTAATCACAATGCAGGAAATAGGTTGGGTAGGATGCAAGTAGAGAGAGAGAGAAAAAGAAGAAAGGGAAAGGGGAATGAAAAGAGACCAGAAAAAAAAAAGAAACGTAAAAATTAATGTTATTTTAGAGATTAAAGGACCATCTATTTATAGAGGAATATGAATATGTTGAGAGAAAGGGAGGGACATAGAGGAGATGTGAAAAACTTTAAAAAAATGCTTAAAATATTATATAGGTATAAAGAGGTAGTACTGCTATTAATGAATTTAAGTCTCAGAGGTTTTGAATTGAGTAATAAGTTTGTGGATTAAGTGTGTACACAATGGGGGATAGGGTCTACTGGTTAACTACGGGTTTATCTGAGGATGTGCAGGACAAGAGTTAAGTCATATAAAGAAGAACAAAGAGGAAAAGATGGAAAGGATAGGAGAGTGAGAAGAAAAGATCAGAAATTCAGTAGAGCTAGACAAAAAACAAAAAGATAATTAAGAATGAAAGAAAAAGAGAAAGAAGACAAGAAAAGAAAGGAAAACACACATTCGCATATTCCTAAAATAAAAATTATAAGAGGAGAAAGAAAAAAAAAAGTTAATGGAAAACAATTATTTTTTCAGAAGAGGCAAAAATTAAAGATTAATAAAAGTTTTAGAAAAGCAAAAAAAATTTTTTATATATATATAAGGTAACATAAGATGAAAAAAAAAAACAAAACAAAAAAAGAAAAAAGAAAAGAAGAAGAAGAAGAAGAAAAAAAAGTTCTTTGATTTTTTTTTTTTTTTGGGAGGGGTGGGAAGAGTCCTGTATCTCCCTTTTGTCTGTAACCAGAGTCTGGTTGGAGTCTCTGGTCAGCTTGAGGTCCTGTGGCTTGATTGGTTTCTTAAGTCAGTTTGTTGGAACAGGCAGAAAAATGCTCTGCTTTACCCAAGATTTTGAGATCCCCCTCCCAGGTTAGTTTACTGGGAGGGTGATCTGCTTTGAGAATCACAAAAGAGGGGGATGCAGTGATGAGGCTAGGTTCTGGGTAGAGTTGAGGCCTTTCTACAAACAGTAGCTTTTCCCTGGGGCTATTTTGTGAAAAAAAACTCACAGCACCCAGCCTGGAGCCATTCTCAGGGTTTCTGTTTTTCAATTGATTGTGGTGGCTGCTAGAGGGAGGGGCAGCCTCTGGCTCTGGTTACCCGGTGAGGAAAGCCACTCCAATGGCTGGCGCCTGAGCTGGGTGACTTTTCCCTGGATGGAACTGAGTCTGTGAGGTCACTTCGCTGTTAAGTTCTTGTGACCTGCTAAATGACTCATTTTATTCCAAGGCCTGAGCTGGAGCTAGCCGCTCCTCCGAGCTTTGTCAGTATCCAAGATGGAGATCACCGGTGCTGGGGGGGTGGGGTGGCCTTCCCTCCTCTGCTCCCAGAGAAGGAGTGAGGAAGTCGGGCTTCTACTCACGCCGAGTCTTGGATCCTGGGTCGTCTCTGGTCTGCAAAGTGCAGGATGAAGTTGTCCGCTCCTTGTCGGTTCTTGCTGGTGTTGAGTAGAATCTGCTCGTCCGCTGGGTCTGGCGCCTTCGTCCCGGACTGTGTCTCAGGTGTGCCCCCGCGGCGGCGGTGGTCGCTGCCACGACCCTGCCGCCGCAGCAGCAGCTGCTGGCAGGCGCTCAGATGTGTCTGCTTGGCTTCCCCTCTCTTTACTAACTCTCTGTCCTGTGATGGCACACTTGGTGTGATTCTCTGGCTTGGGGACTGTTCACTGGAACTCTGAAACTGTTTTCTATGCAAGAGCTTGTTCAGATTCCAGCTTCTCCTCTGCCATCTTCCCGGAACCCTCCAAAATGGGCCTTCTTAATAGCACTCAACAACTTAAATGCAATGAACTGAAAAAAATGAGTAAAGTAAGAGAATTATCAGAAACAAAATAAATCAATTCAGTTACTATTGGTGGGAGACTTCTTTTCGTAAGATATATACACCAATTATGAATGAAGAATATTTGGTTGTGAGCTAAGTAAAATACTATAAATTAGAAACATCCGAGGGTATTTTTGGCAACCTGTGGTGGTGGGATATTCAGACATTGCATTAGATTTTCCCTGGAACATCATGTCCTCAACATGATGCACTCACAGATTATAATTTATTGTAAGAATTGTTTCACTAAAGCTGAAATCTGATTTTCAGCCAGTCACCCAGTCTTGATCATTTCAGCTCCAAGTGTGGATTGAAGCATGAGGAACTGATGGATTTAATTGCTGATTGACCTGTGGTAAACAGTTCCAGAAAAGAACTCAGCTTTGAAGACTGGGCGAGGAGAAACAAATGGGAGCCGCCATCGTTTAGGAACCTAGGCACTGGAACTCTCCTAGGAACTGAAAAGCTGGGGTTTGAGGACTTGGACAGATAAGACCTAGTCCCAGCCCCAAAAGATACAGTCCAATAAAGCTGATTCAAGACTAGAATGAGTTTGAAGTTTAAGAGCTGAAGCAGTAGACTAACCAACCCTGGTGTTGTGGAAACAAGGAATCCGTTATTGAAGAGCAGTGCTGGAGAAAGGGAAGATTATGAACTCTGGAGCCCAAGATAACTAGATTTGACTCCACTGCCTGTATTCTTGCTGTTTTTATCCATTGTGTGTTACTATAACAAAATGCCACATTAACAAAAAAAAGAGGCAGGGGAAGGATAGAAAGCTAGATACAGTAGTACAAGCCTATAATCCTAGCCTACTTGAGAGGCAGAGGCAGCTTGAAAGTTAGAAGCCAATCCAGGCCAAGTTTGTGAGACCTTTAAAAAATGAAATAGAAGCAAAAAGGCTTAGGGCAGGGCTCATGTAGCAGAATACTTGACTAGCAAACTCAATGCTTTTTTTTCAGTCTCAGTACTTAAAAATAAAAATAAAAGGTATTCTCGTGACATGCACTAGCAATATGGAGGAAATGTACTTTTGTTGGCACAGTGTGGATGATCTGTGAATACTGTTCTGCGTTTTAGGTAAAATAGTAGCCGTTCTTGGAGTTCACAGTCACATGAGTCATTATTCTGTCTTGAAATGGTCTTATAACCGAAGTGAAGTTGAAATTAAAGTGTCCAATTTGTTTTGAAATGTGATTTTCCTAAAGTTAAACCAGTGATTCTTGCCCATGTGCTTTTACAGTCCCAATGCTCAGCCTCATGCTGCATGAATCAAATCAGGATTTATTTCTGCCACATTGTGGTATTTCTTTAAGGTCCTCGGGGTAGCAGAATGTGTCACCAAGATGAAGAATTCTTTAAGTCACTTTGTATTCTCTTACTTAGACACTAAAGAGACTGGGTATAAAGGGTGCCTTAAAGTCTGGATTCCATTAGTAAGATCAGAACCTGGAATCATTGATCAAGACTTCCTGCTAACTCCATTTGCTAGATTTCCAATTTCTTCTAGTGGTCCAACACAGTCTTCAAAACTATTCCTTGTTGGTGGCTCCCATCTATAATTCTAGCTACCCAGGAGGCTAAGATCCAGAGGATGATGATTCAAACCTAGCGTGGGTAGAAAAGTACAAGAAACTCCATCTCTAATTAATAGGAAAAAAAAATCCGTGCTAGAGGCATGTCTCAAGTGGTAGTGTATCAGTTGAGCAAACATAGTTCTCTGAGTTCCAACTACAATATTCCCAATTTAAAAACAAAAGACTATATTCCTAACATTGTTTCCTCTTACTACTTTGGAGCAATTATCCTCATGACATAATTTTAGAGTAGAAGTCTGTGAACATTAATTAAGGAGGAAGTTAAACGGCATTACTTGAATATTTGCCAAATTGTATTACATGCACAACATTTTAATACCAGCAACAGACATCATGGCCAAAATCATGGCAAATGGAATTCATCATATTTCTGTGCAAGTGTGCCTGTTTCTCTGTGTGTATATGTGTGTGCATGTGTGTCTGGATGAGTATCTGCGTGTGTCTCTTATGACATCTCACACACAGAAACATGCTACTTGTAAGTGCAATAGACGCTGAATAGGAAAGTGCGATAAGGACAAGAGATAAAATTACAGGGCATCAGACTCTAGTAGTTATTCTGTCAAGCATTAAGGAAGAATGCAAATTATTAAAAACCCTGAACAATCAATTAAAATTGATCTTGGTTTGCTCTTCATTGATTCTCTGGCTGAATCTTGGACAAGAGGGAGTGTCTCTGGAGACAAAGCCATAAAGTTGAGTCCTCCCACCCCCACATCCTCCTGGGTACTGTGGTATATTGAACTCTTTTTGAAAGTGGCAGCTTTTTCAAAATGGAAATCATTACATGTTGGGCGGGGGAGGTAGAGGGAGAAACCTCTTACTTGGAAGAAGAGGAGACGTTTCCTGGGAGCCAGTATTCAGCACTAGCCTACTCTATTAGTAATCTATCACTGATACTCATATTTTAAGAGTAAACTACAGATAGCATTACTAGTTGACAAAGTTAGTATTTTGCCAAGCACTGGGGTCACGTGCCTGTAATATTAGTTATTCAAACAGCTGATATCTGAAAATCTGGGTTCAGAGTTGGGGGGGTGGGGAGGAGGGCAGGAGGAGAGGCAAACAAATTTGCGAGACTTTTATCTCAAATTAATCAGCAAAAAAGCCAGAAATAGAGGTATAGCTCAAATGGTAAAGGATCAGCCTTGAGCAGAAAAAGTCAAGCAAGAGTGCATGTCCTAGATAGAGTTCACACACACACACACACACACACACACACACACACACACACACACACGGATGCTAATTGACTATAGCTTGATGTGTAATTGACATATGGGTTGTAGATTTGTGAAGAGCCTGTTGCTAGTCAGGCACTGTGGCTCATGCCTATAATCCTAGCTACTCAGGAAACTGATTTGGGAGGGGGGAGGGTGTCACATTTTAAAGCCAACCCAAGCAGAAAGGTCCATAAGACTCTTACCCCTAATGAGACTCTTATCCCAAAAAAGCTGGAAGTGGAGTTGTGGCTCAAGTGGTAGAATGCTAAACTTGAGCAAAAGTTGCTCAGGGACAGTGCCCAGGCCTGAGTTCAAGCCCCAGGACACACACACACACACACAAACACACACACACACACATATAAATAAAAAAGAGCCTGATGCTGATGTGAGTTTATAGTTAGGCTTAGTCTGGTGGCCTCCTTGCTTTGGCTTAGCTACATCTAACAGCCAAATGTCCAAGGGTCACCATCACTCACTACTGCCTAGTCTCCACTCTTGGTGGCCTTACATTGACTCTCCCTCGGTTCATTTATGTAGAATACTTCACTGGCACTCTTCTCTGTCTTCAGTTCTCTTTATAGAAGTGGCCAGGTTGCCAGATCACTATTTCATTCACACAACGGGCATGGATGTAATTACAGTAAAGATTCTAGTAAGCTCCAGATTCTCCATGTGTGGCCCGTAGGACCATCTGAAGCCTTGAGAGAAAGGCAAGCTCCTCTGGCTAACCTGCAACCCACAGAATCAGAGATCCAAGGCCCAGTGCCTTGTGTCTTACCAGATGCTAAAATCTGATGGGTAATAAATTTGGCTCTGAGATGTTTGTTTTGGAGTGGGCATCTCTTTTCCTCTTGAGAATGAGGATAATTAGCTCTGTAAAAAATTTTGTTTTTGATGGGAATAGCATTGCTGGGACTTGAACACAGAGTCTGGCAATGGCTATGCTAAGTCATGCCTCCAGTCCTTATTTTGCTTTAGTGATTTTTTTCAGATCAGGTTTCATGTATTTGCCTTGGATCTCAACTCATTTCCTTTTCTTTCTTTCTTTCTTTCTTTCTTTCTTTCTTTCTTTCTTTCTTTCTTTCTTTCTTTCTTTCTTTCTTTCTTTTTCTTTCTTTCTTCTTTCTTTCTTTCTCTCTTTCTCTCTTTCAATTTTTTTTGTCAGTTGTGGGGCTTAAACTCTGCTGAGCACTGTCCCTGAGCTCTTCACCTCAAGGTAAGCACTCTACCACTTGAGCCACAGCACCACTTCTGGTTTTCTGGTGGTTTATTGGAGATGAGTCCCATGGACTTCCCTGCCCGGGCTGGCTTTGAACCATGATCCTCAGATCTCAACCTCCTGAGTAGCTAGGATTACAAGCATAAGCCACTGGCACCCAGCTGGATCTCAACTCTTTTACCAATGTTTCCTGTGTAACTTGGCTTTCTTGTTGAGACAGGGAGTCTTGATACATTTTTGCTTAGGTTGCCTTGAACCACATCCTCCTGGTTTCTACCCCCCACATAGCTGGGATTAGCTGCATAAGCTACTTTGTCTCAAAGATAAAATATGGTGGCAGTTTTCCAATGTTATAGCCGAATACATGGGTGGCCTACAATTGCCACTCAGTAAATGTTTGCCTTATGTTGAAGATCAATAGTGGATTTACACTACACTTTTCTACCCGTGCTCCCAGAGACACTGAAATTCCTGGTATGGTTTGTGCACTAATAGCACCAGGATACATATCAGAGGATGCATAACAATGATGCATGAGTGGGCCCTAGTGGAGATCTGACCCACGTTTGAGTCCATGAAGGTTTGAGTCCATGAACCAAAGCTTTCTTCAAGATTGCAATGCATAGATCTGAAAGATCCAGAAGGCAGGAAGGAGCAGAACTAGGTTCTGGAACTTCCTCAAGTACAAACTGTCTACCTAGAACAATTAGGATTAAATGTTAGAACAAGTGGGGTGGGCTTATTTACAAATAAAACAGGACATGGATGGGATGCTGAAAACAGCAATCAAATCAGCTTTATCATCAGGCAATATCCTTTGAGTCTGTGTGGATTACCTTAAACTTGGAAAAATAAATACATAAATAAAACCTAAAGACTTGGAGAGTAGGGTGAATCTTAGTGAATACAGTAAAACTTGAGTTTACAGGCTCAGGTACAGATGGTAGCATTGTGAGGTCCTTTAGGTAGGTGACAGATGAGCAGAGAGGACTGGAATTTTTTTCTTCTCTCCATTGTCTTATCCTATGCCATACCGAGCTATCTGAGACCTGCCAAAGGAACTCTGATTCACTGACATCAGCTCTTCTTGACAAGCAGCCTGTGCCAGGATTGAAATTAAGGTAAAAGCTCTTGCTCCTGTGTTTTCTGATTGCCTTGAGTACCTAGAAAACTAAGAGTAACAGATAAAGGAAACTCTGAGCACAGTGGCCTTTATTATTTCTCTTCTTGGGATGAGGCTTGATGTCATTATCCCCAATGTGAGCCAGGATTGATCACTGTAAAGGACATAACTGAGGAGTGAATCAAGGAAGGGGGAGAAATTACAGTTATAAAATACAATGCATACTCTACAAAATTAAGAAGATTGAGGGAAGGTATAGGGTTGGAAGGGACGGGTGAGAATGATTAAAGGGATGACAGTGATCAAGATATATTGTATTCATATTCTACTTTGTTGAATGGCAAGTCCATTGTACAACTGCTTAAAGATAAAAACAAAAAAATTAAGTGTTTCTTCTTGTATAAAAAAGAACATAATTGTCAGACACCAGATAGTAATTACATAAATGTTGCAGTTTCTGTATGATGGAATATTATGAAATTATTAGTGTTAAATTATAAAGAACTTTTAATGACATGGTTTTCAAATGCTTAAGCATAATGACAAGTAAAGAAAAGCGGGACATAGAAACTATATGTAATGCAGTTCAACCACAGTTTGAATTATATAAATTTCTATTTTATGTTCAACAAAATCTAGGAATGAAATACATCAAAATATTAATAGTGTTTATCATAGTTATTTCAAGAATGATTTTTGTACTTTATATATTTTATTTGACTTCAGATCTGATCTGTATTTTATATGAGTATTCATTACATTTCAGTCCAGAACAAAAATTGGAGGAGGATTGGGCCTGGTGGCTGGCTCATGACTACCCGTGTGCTGAGATCTGAGGATTGAGGTTTGTGGTCATTATGGGCAGAAATGTTTGTAAGACTTTTATCTCCAACTAATCATTCAAAAACCAGAAGTGGGGTTGGGAAGGTGGCTCAGTGGTAGAGTGCTTGCTTTGCATGCCTGAGGCCCTGGGTTCGATTCCCCAGTACCACATAAGCAAAAAGAAAAAAAGCCGGAAGTGGCGCTGTGGCTCAAGTGGTAGAGCGCTAGCCTTGAGCTGAAGAGCTGAGGGACAGTGCCCAGGCCCAGAGTTCAGGCCCCACGACCGGACCCAAAAAAAAAACAAAACAGAAGTGGAGGTGTGGTTGAAGAGGTAGAACTCCAGTCTTGAGCAGAAAAAGCCATGCAAGAATATGAGAATGCAAAGTCTCAAGTTGAACCCCAGTATACACACACACACACACACACACACACACACATACACACACACACACACACACTCCTGAAGAGAGTAAAATGACTATTCTTTTTTTTTTCTTAAAATCCCTTTACTTTGTGGGATATAAGCAAATCAATTCCTATAATTCTACCACAAAAGCCATTTCTTTTGAAAAAATAAATTTAAATTACTCTCAAGAATATATTTCTTATATGTGCACTAGGAAACATAGTTAAAGTTTAGACTTTTGAGATAAACTCACTTCCAACCTTGAGTGAGCAGGAAATTTTGATCAGAGAGACATACTCTCTACCAATTTCTGATTAACTTCAGGAATGACCCATGTTTAAAGGATGTGTGAGGTGTGTGTGTGTGTGTGTGTGTGTGTGTGTGTGTGTGTGTGTGTGTGTGTGTGTGTGTGTGTGTGTGTGTGTGTGTACTAGGGCTAGAAATCAGCACCTGGATGCTGTCCCTTATCGTTTTTGTTCATGGCTGGTACTCTCCCACTTCGACACAGCTCAATTTCTGGCTTCTTGCTGGTAAATTAGAGATAAGAATCACATGAACTTTCCTGCTTAGGCTGGCCTTCAAACCACACTCCTGAAATCTCAACCTCCTGATTAGCTAGGATTACAGGTGTGAGCCACCAGTACTTGTTAGAATAGCACCTTTTAATTTAGACATTGCATGCATGGTACTTAAGCAACAATTTCAATATCAAACTATTTCTGGTACAGTTTTCTAGTTGGTGCATCCTTAAGTTAAAATCTTCCTTCAATATTTTAGCCTGTCATCATTAATGATAATAAAATCACAGTTAAATGACTAAAATCACTTATGGAATGAAATGGAATATAAATGTAAGTAAATAATAAAATATAAGGGGGGTTCTGTTGTTGTTTGCAGAACTAGGGGTTAAATTCAGACCCTAGTGTTTGCTGTTCAGATGCTCTATCACTTGAGCAACACTTCAGTCCAAAGCCTATGTCTTTCTACATAGCTCCATATTGTAAGTGAGAAGGAATGAGTTACTGCGAAGAATGATTCTGGAAAAGCAAAGGGAAGTACAGAATAGAAATCTCTGTAGCAGTTCTGTTGTAATAAATGAACACTACCATCTTGAGGGGATAAAGAAAAAGAAAAAACTAGCTCTGTCTCTTGAAATCTGTCACCGACCAGGAATGGAGGGAGGAGAGGATCTGATGGGATGTCTTGAGTGAGCTCTGTGAGACCAGAGAAAAAGTAGTTCCAGAAGTAAGATTCAGAGCAGAAAAAGACAAGATTATTGCAAGGCAATTGAGACCAAGATACAAGATGCAGCTCAAAGAGGGAAAATGGGTCTTACCATCAGAAATTCTTTGGAAAAATCTACTAAAAAGCTGGGCAGGCTAGTATTTACCTGACATCCCAAATGAGGTAGAAAGAATAAATTGGATCATGGTCCAGGCTGGCCTGAGCAAAAAGTGATTATCTTATTTGAAAAGGAAGAAAGGAAGGAAGCAAGGAAGGAAGCAAGGAAGCAAGGAAGGAAGGAAGGAAGGAAGGAATCAAGGAAGGAAGAAAGGAAGGAAGAAAGAAAAAGGAAAGAAAGAGAAGAAAGAAAGAAAGAAAGAAAGAAAGAAAGAAAGAAAGAAAGAAAGAAAGAAAGAAAGAAAGAAAGAAAGAAAGAAAGAAAGAAAGAAAGAAAGAAAGAACAAAAAGGGATGGGATGTGGTTCAAATGGTAGAACACTTGCCTAGCAAGTACAAGATGCTGGGTTCAAACCCCAGTACCACAAAAAAAAAACTATTTAACTTCATTGTTTCAGCTCCTTAAACTATAAAATCGGATACATACATACATACATACATACAAATAGCTGGTGTTTCATATCTGTAATTCTAACTATTCAGGAAGTTGAGACCTGGATGATTCTGGTTCCAAGGCAGCCAGGGCAGAAAAGTCCATGAGACTCCATTTCCAACTAGCCATCAAAATGGTGGACTAGAGATATGGTTCAAGTAGTAGAACACCAGCAAGAAAACAAGAAAACAAAGGCCTTGAGTTCAAGCCCAAGTACAGACAATAAATAAATAAATACACAAAATCTTATCTTCATGTTGGACAGATAATTCCTTTGGCCACATAAAGCATAAAGAATACTGCCTGGCACAAAATAATACTTCCATTTTAATTATGCTTATTATACCTCATAGTGTCCTCTAATACTGAAGCACTCACAGCAGCTCTTGGGCTGACTGAGCTACCCAAGTCATGGATGGATTTGAATGTTGGTTACTGAATTCTCAGATGAAAAGGAAAGCAATTGAGGACTTAGCCAGCCCCCGTCAGCCTCCAGGCCTGGTAAATGTCCTTTTACTCTGACTACTGGAATCTCTTATTTCTTGCATTATCTGCCATGGCTTAGTCTTCAAGGCTCCCACAAAGGTTTATATGTTAAAGTTTCAGTCTTCAACTTGTACTAGGAGGTGGTAGAGACTTTAAGAGGTGTGCCTAGTTGGAGGTCTTTGAATCATCGAGTGAGGGGTAACCCTTGAAAATGATTTTGGTCATGTTTCCTACTTCTTCTTTTCTTTTGTTTCCCGGGTTATGAGGTGAGTGATTTTTCTCCACAACATATTTCTGCATGATATACTTGCCACTGCAGTTCTAAACACAACAGGATTGATTGATCATAGACTGAAATCTCCAAAACTGTGAGCTAAAATAAACCTTTTAAAGTTGATTACCTCAGGTGCTTTGTTACATTAGTGGAAAGCTGACTGACGCATTGTCTAAGTAAATCCTCCTCCTATAAATTTTCTTCAGGGTGCTCTACAATGACCAAAATATTGATAAAAATCCAGAAACACCATGAAGAGGTTAAATGGCTCTTGAATATGAACAAATGGATCCCTTATCTACAAGTTCTTATAAAAAACAGTAAGGGAATTGTGGTATCTATACACAATGGAATATTATGCAGCCATTAGAAATGACAAAATAATGGCATTTGCAGGGAAATGGATGGAGCTAGAAGGAATCATGTTGAGCGAGGTAAGCCAAGAACTAAGAGACAAACGGTACATGGTCTCCCTGATAAGTGGATGCTAAATCCAAAAGGTTAGGTGATACGACAAAACTAACAGGACTTAAGAAACAAAGAACTCCCGCTCATCTGGTTGAACCACTACTAAATATCCCCATGCTGCTGATCACAAATATGGTATATAACATGTGAACACTGTTATATATTACAGACTGTGGTAGACAATTTGCTCCAGGGAAGTTAGAATGAACTTGTGACTTTGAAATTATGTAATCATTTAATCACAATCAAAAAAAAAAGAACCTCGGGGAAGGGAGGGAGGGAGGGGATGGTAGGGGGAAAACAATGGAGGGGGGTAACAATGTTCAAGAGGAAGTGTACTCATTACCTCACTCATGTAACTGTAACCCTCTGTATAGTAGCTTTACAATAAAAAAAAAATGTAAAAAAAAAAACAAAACAGTAAGGGGAAACAAAGGAGGAGGCAACAATGCTTGATAAGAAATGTACTCATTACCTTACCCATGTAATTGTAACCCCTCTGTATGGTATTTTCACAATAAAAAAAAGTATGATTGAGGGATAAATTCTGGAACCTGCAACATTTTATGAAAGAAAAAGCAGATGAAGTGGGCAGAGAGAATGATTTTTGAAGAGAGACTAGTAGACTCACACAGAACGTTAGTGTATATCTCATTCAATGGGTTGAGAAATAGTAAGCTAAGGAGTCCCAAATCCAGGCCTATTGTTCTTTATTGTTCTATCAAGGCAAAGATTCCATTGTCTTAAATTCTTATCCAGAGTGTGTGTACACAAAATCTAATATTGGATATGGTAGAGGATTAAGATGCTAATGCATCAAGAAGCACAACAATAAGCTAATAATCATGGAAGATTATCTAGGTGTGAATATGGTCGATAAACCACAATATTGAAAGGAAGGAGTGATCCATTGGCTGGGAGCATGGGGACTGTCAAGTACAACTCAGCATGCATGCTTTTTAATCCCCTGGCCTTTACCCTAAGTTTAAGTTTAACCATTGCCAGAAATCTTGCAGGATAGTGGTGTTTCTATATAGAGTTTGTTCTCTAAATCTCCCCCTGTAATATCAGATACCGGTGGCTCAAGTCTGTAGTCCTAGCTACTCAAGAGGCTGAGATCTGAGAATTGTGGCTCTAAATCAACCTGGTCAGGAAAGACTGGGGAAATCTAATCTCCAATTAACCACCAAAAAGCCTGAAGCAGAGTTGCCACTCAAATGGTAGAGTGCCAGCCTTGCGTGTAAAAGCTAAGGGATTGTGCTCAAGTCCTACTAACGGCATTATTTTTTTTTTTAAGTGCACCCTGTGCTCCATAGGACAATTCCTTCTTACTGATACAGCTACTGAAACTTGCTCTTTTCCTTTTGAATTACCCTCCAGTTCTTCATGACATTTCACACATAAAAATGTGGGGCAGAGAAATTCATTGCACATGTATTTTTCTTCATAAATTAAACTTAATTCTGAGTTTCAAACTGGAGATACTAATCCTCAGTATAAATTATTACCTGATACATATTTTTCCCCATTGGTCATTTGTGGCTGTTCTTCTGGGGTTTGTTTCTTGTACTGCTCTATTTTGTGTTAGGAGCTATCCCCAATCAATAGGGAAGGTGGCCCCAATACTGAATCCTGGCCCCACCTTGAGGGTTCCTGGGCACCATTAGCAGGAAGCAGTGGTTTCGGAGAAGAATAACTAGGAAGAAAGAAAATCAGATTAAATCATTAGTGTCAATTAGCTCCAGCAAGATCATTCTATAAACAAAGGGTCTCCAGTGCCCTGCTTAATTACTGGAGACTTCCACTATCCTCCCCAAGCCTGCTTTGATTCCTGTTGACTCTTGAGTTTCCCAGAGGTATAATTAATTATTGTCTTGTAAATAAACCCTTGGCAATTAATGGCAGCAGAAAACAAAGAGTACTTTAAAAAAATATTTAAAAAGATATTCAAGTAGGAGACCTTGACTGTGGAGGTGACCTTTATAGTGTTTTTCAGGGGAAAGTATCTTAAGATAACAGCCTGGGAGCTGAGTCTAAGAAATGACAGAAACCACAGTGGTTCCTGTTTTACATGCCACCAAGAAAGCGTTTTCTTGTCCGGCCTTGCAAATGCTTGCTATTCACCAGACACTATTCTAATTTGGTCCTAGACCTAATTAAAATACATTTTCAAACAGCCAATTTAAATAACCAAACAGTTTACTTTAAAGGTATTGTGGATAGTGTATTTACAACCCCCCCTTTTTAAAGTTAAATTAATTATTAATTAATAAATCAGAATAACATTCAATTATTCAGGTGTGTTTTAAAAGCTAGCACCTGGCCTTACCAGCTCTTATTAATTTTTTACTAATTTAAAAAGGCTAATTCAAAAAGTCATTAGATTCAAAATAAATCACAAAAGTTAACACGTTTGCATTCAGATACCACTAACCTGATAGATGTCACAATTTGTGTGTGTGTGTGTATGTGTGGGCCCATACAGGGTTTCTTGCTAAGCTTTTTGTTGTTGTTGTTCATAGATGGTGCTCTACCACTTGAGCATGAACATGCCTCCAGTTCCAGCATTTTGCTGATTAACTGATGATAAAAGTCTCATGGGCTTTCTTGCCTGGCAGATTTCAAACCATGATCCTCAGATCTCAGCCTCCTGACCAACCACGAATTGTAGACATGAGACATAGCCCAGCCCATGATTTTATAATTTTCATAAATAAAAAATAAATATTTACAGAAGAACATAAAAATATGCTAGCAAGTATAATGATTGAACCTAATTGTAGTCAGTTTAGGAGATGTATCAGTTTAGGGGATTATATATAAGACATTTATGTTAAAAAAAAAAAAGTCCATTATAGTTGGATATCTGTGGCTCATGCCTATAATCCTAACTACTCAGAAAGTGGAGATCAGAGGATTGTGGTTAAGCCTGAGCAGGAAGGTCTATGAGACTCTTATCTCCAGTTAACCAACAAAAAGAGTAGAGCTGTGGCTCAAGTGGTGGACTTGAGTAAAACAGCTCAAAGATAGCACCCAGCCTTTTAGTTCAAACCTCAGGACCAACACACACACACACAAAGTCCATTATAGTATATGATCCATTTCTTCTACTTTTTTACTTTCTTATTTTGGCAGGCTGGGGTTTGAATTCGGGCCCTTGTGCTTGCTAGACAGACCCTCTACTACTTGAGCCACATCCTACCCCTAGCCCTTTATGCTTTAGGATTTTTAGTTTGTTTGTTTTGTTTTTCGTGATACGATCTCAAGCTTTTGCTTTAGTTTGATTTTGAACTGTTATACTCTAACTCAAAGCAGCTGTGATTACAGGTGTGAGACTTGGCAGCCAGAATCTATCTTTTACTATAGGGTATTTTTTTCTTCCTCTACTAGAACTTTTGACTAATTTACATAAAGATCTTTGTTTTCTTTTGACTTGAGGTAAAAGTACATAGTTTTAAACTCTCCCTGGGACCACCTAGGAAATAAAGCTATTTAAAATGTTACAAATAGAATTGTAAAGCTAGGGACATAAAATCATTACATGGTTTGGGCTATTTGTCTTCAAAATAATGAAGATCCATCATCTTTTTTAGAAATCAGTGAGGAGGCATATTTCTAAGACAATACAGTTACCACTTGGGTGCTCTGTGCTATGAGTATTTCCATTTTAAATCTCTATTTTAGGGTTTGCTTCTACCTCTTTGATAAAAGTTTAGGGCTATATAGCTCTTCAAAGAAGGAAAATGACCATGAGGGATTTAGAAAGCCCTCTTCTTTAAGTATAGCAAGAATCAACAATTGGCTCAAATTAAGTTAGGCCCTAAATTTCAATATAATATGAATTAGAAAAGGCAGTCCAGTAGAAGTACTGGTGGCTCCTAGCTACTTAGGAGGCTGATATCTAGAAGACAGAGGATTGAAGCTAACCTGGCAGAAAAGCCTGTGAGACTCCATCTCTAATTTACTAGCTAAAGCTAGACTAGAGGCGTGGCTCAAGTAGCAGAATAACAGTAAGCAAGATTGAGGCCCTGAGTTTATGGCCAAGTATGAGCATGAGAGAGAGAGAGAGAGAGAGAGAGAGAAGGCAGGCAGGCAGGCAGGCAGGCAGAGCACTGGTGGTTCACACTTGTAATCCTAGCTACTCAGGAGGCTGAGATCTGAGGATCAAAGCCAGCCCAAGCAGGAAAGTCCATGAGACTCTTATCTCTGATTAATTACCAGAAAACCAGAAGTGGGGCTGTGGCTTAAAGTGGTAGATTACTAGCCTTGAGCAGAAGAGTTGAGGGACAGTGCCCAGGCCTGAGCTTAAGGTCCATGACTGACTAAAAATAGGAGGGGGGAGAAAGAAAGGAAAGAAGGGAAAGAAGGAAGAAAGAGAGAGAGAGAGAGAGAGAGTCCAAAATAAAATCAAGTAAAGAACAAAATTTTGTGGAACACCCCCAGCACGACCCCAATTTCAGGAAGCCACCAGGTTAATTGCTGGGCACAGGCCTGAACTATCTTGAAAGCTTTATTCAGGATGAACTCCTGCATGGACTGTTGTCTTAGGCATCATTCCTCCTCAAATTCCTCCTCCCCAGTCAGCATTTCAGCTGTACTTGGGGGAAGAAGAGAGCAGATCTTGAATGATCATAGTAAGTAATAACATTATCAAAGTAATTAACATCACCTGAGTAAAACATGATAGAAATCTGAGATTTCTTACATCAGTTAAAGTTTTTATTCTTTCCATCTGCATACAAAATGGGAAAAGCAACTCAAGGGTAAATAATCAGGCCTAAAGGGAAAAAAAAATGTTTGCCTTAGAAAAAAACATCTGCTTCTAGGTAGCTGAGCCACAACCCATCTACTTGAGGTCTCTTACCACCCCTGGGTTCTTAGGCAGGCACCACTGCTTCCAGCTTCTTGTCTCAGACTTTTTTCCCCCAAACAGGCCTGAATTACAAGTATGAGCAGGCCCTGCCCAGCTGGCATCTACCATTCTTTGGAGGAGGAAGTAGACCCATCCAAGAGCTGGTTCTGCTTTTAGATCTTTACTTTCAGCCACTATGAAGTACTTCTGTTCTTCACCATGCTTTCCCTGTCATGATGGACTGACATCTCTTGAGCAGAAAGTGATAACCTACCTCAAAATTAAGCATCAGTGATAGAGCACCAGCCTAGCAATCTTGAAATCCTAAGTTGAAACCTTAGCAACCACCAAAAGTGAAGAATGGTAGATGGCAATGAGGTTATCACCCCCTGCAAACATTGCTTGGTATGTTATTTGTAAGTGGTGATAATTCCTTTCAAAGGTGCATTTAGTTCCTATAAACTATTTCCCTAGCTTTTATTTTGCACCACAGTATCATATGTGTCCTTACAATATCATAAAAGCATTACAGTATTATTTTATCCATTAACAAAAAACCTTTAAAGTTTTCAATTTAATAAGACAAGAAACATATAAATATAAAAAAAGAAATTGCAAGCTATGCTCATCAGTATATATATATAAATTTTTTTTGGGGGGGGGGGGGGGTTGGTCATGGTGCCTGAACTCTGGGCCTGGGCACTGTCCCTCAGCTCTTCAGCTCAAGGCTAGTTCTCTACCATTTGAGCTACAGGGCCACTTCCAGCTTTTCTGGCTTATGTGGTGCTGAGGAATCAAACCCAGGGCCTCATGCATGCAAGGCAAGCATTCTACCACTGAGTTAACTTCCCAGCCCAGTATATAATTTTTATATTGTAAGAAGTTTGGGACTCTGTCCACATTCCTGATTGACTTGTGCATTCACAGGACTCAAAAACAAGCACTACAAGGGACTGGGAAGGTGGCTCAGTGGTAGAACGCTTGCCTTGCATGCCTGAAGCCCTGGATTGATTCCTCAGTACCACATAAGCAAAAAGAAAAAGTGGCTCTGTGGCTCAAGTGGTAGAGTGCTAGCCTTGAGCTGAACAGCTGAGGGACAGTGCCCAGGCCCAGAGTTCAGGCCCCACGACCGAACCCCCCCCCCAAAAAAAGCAAGCACCACACAGAACCTACTTATTACATTCCTGCAGTCAGACTCTAATATTGCATGCAACCTGGTCATATTTCCTTTGTCAAGTCCCTACTTGTGACAACTACTGATGCTGTGGCTGAGATGTTGGCCTCTAGTTCATCATATCCCATAAATCTCCCATGATTGGAAGAGCCTAGCTTTATGGGATAATGATAAAGCATGATGGGATTGAATTCCATGTATTAAATAACAAATAAATAAATAAGGTAGAATGATAAATCACAGCTCTTCCACATGGAGAAATTTTATTTCCTTAATAAGTTGTCAAATTCCATTCAATAATAATAATATTAGCAAATTTAATGATGTAAAGCAAATCACTTGAAAAAGCACCAGATAAAACTAGAAACCTAAATCATAGTGCTTTTAGATAAAGGTTTGAACATATCCAGAAAAATAAAGATCATTAAAAGATAAATCTCTAAAACACTGAAGCGCAAAGCCTTCTATTATTTATAGAGTCTGGTATCTTTTTCCAAATGACATGTTTTAAATAGTAATTACTTTAAAATAGTATACCAAGCCAGGCATTGATGGCTCATATCTATAATCCTAACTCTGCAGGAGGCTGAAATCTGAAGATCAAGGTTCAAAAGGTTCAAAGCCAGCTTGGCCAGAGAAATCCATGAGACTCTTATCTCCACTAACCCTGCCCTCTCCCCCCACCCCTCAAGTAAGCCATAAGTGAAACTGTGGCTCAAGTGGTAGAGTGCAAATCTTGAGCACAAAGCTCAGGGACAGTGCCCAGGCCTGGAGTTCAAGCCCCAGAACCAGCAGAACTAAATAAAATAAAAATAAAAATAGCATTCTAATACATAATGAAAATTACTAACAATCTGCATGAAGCTACAGTTTTGCGTTAATATTTTCCTAAACCTGAAAATCTTGAAAACAGATCCCATCCAAGCAGAAGCAAACATGAGGAAGAAAATATGAAGAGAAACCTGAGGAAACATCTCATGGAGATGTGGCTTATGAAATATACGTCCCAAGTACAACACATCAGCTAGTAAGTTTATTAAAGATAAACATAAACTGAGTGCAATGGCTTGGACCCACCCTGACTACTCAGGAGGCTGAGATCTATGGATCACGGTTTGAAGCCAGCCTGGAAAAGAAAGCCTGATGACCCTTATGCCCAATTACTCAGTAAAATGCCAGACTGGAGGTAGAGCACCAGTTGTAAGTGACAAAGTTGAGCAAAAGAGTGAGGCCCTGAGTTCGAGACCCAGTACTAGCACCAACAGATAAACAAAATGATTCTCATGAATTGAGTTAATAATTGCAATAATTTTTGTTCTGTGTTTATCAGGTTTTAAGTCCCTCCCAAAGTTTACAACTTTGACTGGGGGGGGGGGGGGAAGGAAGGGCAGGGATGGTAAGGGGAAACAAAGGAGGAGGAAACAATGCTTGATAAGAAATGCACTCATTACCTTGCTCATGTAATTGTAACCCCTCTGTACAGTAGTTTCACAATAAAAAAACTTATTAATATAAAAAAAGACATATACATGATTAAGGAAATTTAAAAGACAGGGTTTTCTTAATGGTTAAGAAAATTCAAAAGAAGGGTGAAGGGAGAGAATTTCCTAGCAAATTTTATCATATAAAGTAGGGAAAGAAATCACACAAAAAAAAGTCAAGATATATTGTTTGCCCCAAAAGCTTAGTGGGTCTAGGAAAAAAAAGTTAGTATTCATCATGAAAAATGCATGGCAAAATAGGAAGAAGCTGTTTCTGCCTAGTATTTGGCATCAGAGATACAACTTTGAAACTTGGGGTGATGCAGTCAAAGCAGACGGCAGGCACCATGACATGTTAAATTACCCACATGATGTATAGCTTAATGAACCCCCTTGTGTTGATCACGCTTGGCATTAATCAAGAGCCATGAACAGATTCCCTTATTTTCTCAATGCGGCTCTGATAAACTGCAATTTCATTTAACCTTGGACAGCAACTTTAATAGCTTCCATGGGACAACTGTCGATACCTTTCTGGGTATACAATGATTACACTGCAACCCAGGATGCATGTCATGAATTTTCTTCATTGGAAATTAGAATTTTTATTTTTAACAATGATTTGCATAAAATATGCTGAAGATGCAGAGATGTGGTGGAAAGATTTGCATTTATCCAAAGCCTATATTTTGCCACGCTATATTCAAAAAGATTAATGGACAGCTCATTCATGAGCATAGTTACAGTTGTGTCTGTGTTCCTTCTTTCAGGTCATCTTTCTGTCCTGAACAGTAGCAACAGAAGAAAGAAATCCAAAGGTAACTTTGAAGCAAATCCCCTCCAGAGACCTGAGACAAACAGATATTTCCACCAGAGCGGAGCAGGGAACAAAGTATCAGATCAGACCTTCATTAAAACAGCAGGACAAAGGATGAACTAATGCAACAGTTATACTCACTTGACACTATGTTGGAAATGACTATACAGCTTGAAGGAGGTGGGGGGAGGGGTGTAAGGAGGTGGAAGCAGGACAAAATGAGGGAGGGGGTAATAGTATTGAAAAATAAACGTACTCATCACCTTACTTATGTAACTGTAACCCACCCTGTTTATCACCTTTACAATAAAGATACTAAAGTGGGGGGGGGGCAGGGGGAGGCTGGGAAGGGATGTCAAGAGTAAACAAAGGAGGAGGCTGCAATGCTTGATAAGAAATGTACTGGGGCTGGGGAGGTGGCTCAGTGGTAGAGTGCTTGCCTTGCATGCCTGAGGCCCTGGGTTCGATTCCTCAGCACCACATAAGCAAAAAGAAAAAAGCCGGAAGTGGTGTTGTGGCTCAAGTGGTAGAGAGCTAGCCTTGAGCTGAAGAGCTGAGGGACAGCGTCCAGGCCCAGAGTTCAGGCCCCACGACCAGACCCAAAAAAAAAAAGAAAAGAAATGTACTCATCATCTTGCCCATGTAATTGTAACCCCTCTGTACAGTATGTTCACAATAAAAAATAAAAATTAAAAAAATAAAGATACTAAAAACAAAACAAAACAAAACAAACAAAAAAACTGCATATGTAAGCTCATGCCTGTAATCTTAACTACTGAAGAAGTTGAGATCAAGAGGACCGAAGTTTGAAGTCAGCTCAGACAAAAAAAAGTACAAAATTTCATCTTCAAAATAGCCAGCAAAAAGACTGGCTAAAGCCATGGCTCAAGTGGTAGAGCACCAGACTCTGAGTAAGTCCAGTGAACAAAACTCTCAAAATTTTAGCATCGATTTATGACTTTAGACATGTGCCAATGGCTCACACTTATAATCCTAGCTACTCAAGAGGTTGGGATCTGAGGATTGTGGTTCAAAGACAGCTTGAGCAGAAAAATCTGTGAGATTCTCATCTCCAATTAATCATCAGAAAACTGCAAGTGGTGCTGTGGCTCAAAGTGATAGAGCACTAGCCTTGAGCAAAAGAGCTCAGGGACAGGACCCAGAACATGAGTTCAAGCCCTACAACTGACCAAAAAAAAAAAATTGGTTATTTTGGTTATTTGGGGTAAGTACAGTGGCTCATGCTTGTAAATTCCAACTAAATTCCAACTACTCGGGAGGGAGAAGATTGGGAGGTCGGCCTGAACAAAAGTTTTCAAAAACGTATTTCAACATAATATGTGCCTGTCTAGCTTCTTGGAAGATGTAATAGGAGGATTGTGGTCCAGGCTAGCCAGGCAAAAAATGCAAGACCCAGCAAGGTACTACCAGTGGCTTACATTTACCTACTTAAGAAGTTAAGATCTGAGGATCTCAGCTCAAAGTCAGCCAGAGCAAGAAAGCCCACGAGGCTCTTACCTCCAATTACTCAAATTAACTACCAAACAAACAAACAAAAAGAAAGAAAGCTAGAAGCAGAGCAGTAACTGAAGTGATAGAGAGCTAGCCTTGAGAAAAAAGCTCAGGGAAAGAGTCTAGGCCTTGAGTTCAAGTGCCAGGGCTAGCATGCACACCCCCGCTCCCCCCCCCCCCCACATCCTACCTGAAAATAACTTATGCAATCATGTTATTAGAGGTCAAGTGTGGCCGGGGGTCAAATCCCAGTACAGCATAAATAAAGGGGGAGACAGACAGACAGACAATTATTTGGGATCTATCAGGTTTAGTGGAAAGGTACAGAGTTGGAAGTTTGAACAAGTGAGTCTGGAATCAATCCAGACTCAATTGTGGCCTTGGGAAAACCACTGAATTTCTTTCCATGGAAAATCAGTCTGTTACCTCTATGAGAGTACAAAAGTAATAAAATGAGGGGATTCAGTTTTGTCATTGCTGAA
Organism: Dipodomys spectabilis; assembly: GCF_019054845.1. NCBI lineage: Eukaryota > Metazoa > Chordata > Mammalia > Rodentia > Heteromyidae > Dipodomys > Dipodomys spectabilis. The sequence continues at coordinate 8,137,500 of NW_024870855.1, read as the reverse complement.
CTTCTGAAGTTCTCATTCTATAGTATCTCTGGCTAGTCTGGTGAGTTCCTTGGGTTTGGTTTGGGAGTTGTATTGTGACAATGTCAAATGCCCTTCTGTAGAGTTCTAACTTTCTACAAGGGATGAGTACAACTTGCACTGCTCCGTGTTTGGTTCACATACAGGCACAGATTCCATGCCTTTGTTTGAGGCTGGGATCCATTAGTTGGCAATATTTTAGAAGAACGCAAAGATCTGAATTTAATTACCAATTGCCTCAAAAGCTCAGCTGCTGTCCTGAAGAGAGATTATTTTCACCATTCTTTATGCAAAAGGAAGGAAGCCTAGAACTGGATCAATGTGGGCTTTTTATAGGGCTCTCACTTTTCATTCTGTGCCTCAAATTTCTGTCCTACTGAATAGAAAATGTAGCACAGGTGGAGGTTTGCTAAGGAGACAAAGGCACATATGTCTGACAGGCAGAGAGAACAGCACATGCAGTGACCCTTAGGCAGGAGGTAGTTGGCATGTTCAAGGACATGGGTGAGCATCAAGAACACTGGAGTCCTTGGCCCAAACAACTGGTGAATCTGCCTAAGTTTTTCTTTTCTTTCTTCTATGGCTAATAAATTCTCAGAAATCAAATCTCTACTCCAATATTATGTCTCCAAAGAGGACGTGCCAACTGACAGTCGCCAACCCTCCCAACACACACACACAGAACCACCAATCAAATATAAAGGAGGTCACAAAGCAAATAAGTTTTATTTTAAAGAAACACACTGGTGGGGCTGGGAAGGTGGCTCAGTGGTAGAGCGCTTGCCTTGCATGCATGAGGTCCTGGGTTTGATTCCTCAACATAAGCAGAAAAAGCCAGGAGTGGTGCTGTGGCTCAAGTGGTAGAGCACTAGCCTTGAGCTGAAGAACTGAGGGACAGAGCCCAGGCCCAGAGTTCAGGCCCCATGACTGACCAAAAAAAAAAAAAAGAAAGAAAGAAAAAAACATACTGGTCATGTGTCTTTCTGGAACCTATAGAATGACTTGAACACACCATTCAAAGCGCAAATTAGAACAAAGACTTTGAGGAGACAGACTCAGAATGCTGGTGTCCATGAAATGAGTATTGTAGAAGGGAGACTGGTGTGTGCATGCATGGGGGAAGCACTAATAGGAGCATGTGTACCATGTTCATGGAAAAGCAAGCTGGGCAACACGGTGGCGCAGAGCAAAAAAAGAGAAGAGTGTAGGAGATTGGACCGTTTGTATAGTGTCTGTCCGGGTTCTACTCCAAACAAAGCAGGAAGCCTCTGGAGGCTTTTGGGACAAAAAAAAATCTCATTTACATGGTAACTGAACCATGTTGCTGCTATTTGAAAATAGTTTGAAGAAGCCATGGTGGAAGCAGAAAGAATGGTTTGGAGTGTCTAAGAATTGAGATGCAAAGCAGGGAAGGGCCAGAGTAACAGAGCAGAAAGGTTTAATATGTGGTTAAGTTTGCAATGGGTTTTGAAGGATGTGACTGCATGGTTTCTTGATGGTTTGGGTATGGGTGTGAGCCATCAAAGATAACTTCAAAGGTCTTAGCTGACCACTTAAATGATAGATTATTATTCATAAAATCGAGAGTTGAGCCAGGCACTAGTGGCTCACATCTGTAATCCTAGTTCCTCAGGAGGCTGAGATCTGAGGATCATGATTTGAAGCCATCTCAAACAGGAAAGTCCATGACTCTTATCTAGAATTAACCACAAAAATCCAGAAGTGGAACTGTGGCTCAAATAGTAAAAGGATAGCATGGAGCAAAAAATCTCAGGGACAGCAGCCTGTTCCTAAGTTCAAGTCCCAGGACTGGAACAAAACAAAAGAAAGAAAAAAGGTAAGAAGGAAAGAGAAAGAAAATAAGAAACAAACAAACAAACAGTGGGAATTATTCTTGATTTTTGCTTAGTTTATTATTTTAAATAGAACAGTATCTTCTGAGGTATGAAGATACTTCACCCCTAGTATTTAAAAAAATCTCTATAGGATTATTCAAAATGACATATTAGGCAGGGCAATGGTGACTCACACCTGTAATCATAGCTCTCAGGAGGCTGAGATCTGAGGATCACAGTTCAAAGCCAGCCTGGTCAGGAAAGTCTGTGAGACTCTTATCTCCAATAAACCACTAGAAAACCAGGAGTGGCACTATGGCTCAAGCGGTAGAGTGCTAGCCTTGAGCTGAAGAGTGCAGGGACAGCACCCAAGCACAGAGTTTAAGCCCCATGACCGACAAAAAAAAAAAAAAGGCATATCAATTTTTGAATCACTTAGATAAGGAGTGTTTGGTTTTCCTGCAATGTTTAAAATAACTGCTAAAAATTCTAGCCCACTATATTAAATCTCATGTTACTCTTTAGCTGGGGCCTCATTATGATATATAATGTTCTAAAACTCAGATGCTTCCGTAAGAGCTGAATAGACAACTAAAGAACTGATAGAAATCTAAGAGGTTTTCTAATGCAAAAGCTTATTATAGTAACACCAGTGCAAAAGTTTTGGGAGATTGTTCACACAAAGATGAAACCCCAGGAATCTGCACTAAATAAAATGAGTTTGTAGAAATGTTGCAATGAAATCCCATCCTCTACATAACTAATATAAGCTAATAAAAAAAAAAACTAGGCCCTAAAGAACTAGGGGTATGCCTCAACTGGTAAAACCTCTATCTAGAAAGCATGGGTTTCCAAGTTCAAACACCAATACTGAAACAACAATAACAACAACCTGAAAGAAACTGGGAGAATCAGATAGACAGACACAGAGAAAGCACACAGGGGGATTTATTATTATTATCACCATATTATTATTAAATAATTGTACAAAGGGGTTTCAATTCCACAGACCAGGTTAGGCGTGCAATGCATCTTGAGCAATGTCATTTTTCCCTATTCCATCCTTACCCTCAAATTATGTAGTTCATTTTGTACGTAATATAATGAATATTTTTATCATAGTCTGAAAAAGCTTAGTTCTCTACCTTGGCACATAGTTTTCTTTTCACCCAATAGGAAACATGATCAGTATTTCCCTGCTACCTTCCATTTTTCTGAAGAAAGATAGTATAAAGTACTATATATTTTATCTTCATCAACTAAAGTGAGTAGCAACAAAAGTTCCTCTTGATTAGACTTGTCATTGTATGCTAAATTAAGAACTGAAAAGCAAGGGATAAAATTTTTAACATCAGTTTGAAGTGTTCAATAATAGGTGAGGAAAACTGAAATAGTAACCACAGCCATTAGATCTGGAGGTAAACTCGCTTGAAAGGCTAGTACAGTTAAATATCTTCAAGATACAGTTTTTCCTGCCTTGATGTTTATTAGATGTCCTAACATTTTATTTTTGTCCTTTCTGACTATTGGCTCTCTATATATTGAGATTTTAACATTATAACTTTAACATAATGGAAAAGAGTTCACACAAAACAATATTTGTATCTTTATATGCTTAATGATCAGAATCCGTATGTCAGATCATGCCTTATTTTTAAAAATAACAAAAATTAAACATCTTGTTTTTTATTTCAAATCTTCTCATATAGAGTGCTTAAGGACTGGACATACTGTACCTCTGTAGTAGAGCATTTATCTAGAATGTACAAGGCTCTGGGTTCAATCACTTGCATGAGGGGGGAAAGTTAGTAAGTTGTGAACTCTAAAATCTGGACCTAGAAAAGTGTTACGCTTCTTGTTCAGAGAACTTGTCTGTTTTTTTCACTTCTATGCTTATCTTATTAGTTCATCATATTTTGATTTAGTAAAAAGTAAAAAATTAAAGGTCTGGACCCAAGCCACTTTCAAACAAAGAAGGGAAGAAACTGGATTTCCCCAATTCTTTATATTAGATCTTTAGTTTAAAACTAAATAACTCAATGCAAATAAAGAGAAGCTACTATCCATCAAATTACATGCATCATTCACCTTTCAAGGTGTAATCATTTGGCCTGGTCTCAAGGGATCCACTTAGTGTCCTGGAAGAAGTAATTAAATAAATGGGCCCTCATGGCCCAAAGAAGCTAATATAGCTGCCTTTTCAATAATAAAACATACCATTTTATCCTGACAACATAGCAGTTCATTTCTAATCTGAAAAATAGGAGCTGCCAGCATTGGCTGTGTTGTTCCTTTCAAATGTGCTGCTGATGACTTACAATTACAGTTTTTTAGCCAACTTACCTATATTCAATTTTAAACTCTTCGCTGAGTTTAGATGAAATGGAAAATGTGAAGATGTAAGAGATCTGTTTTTCCAAGCCCTCAACTCCTTTCTATTATGCACTTAGGATTCTGAATTTTTAGTCTACAGCATCTTAAGGAATACAATAGCAGCCATTTTGGGCTCTGGCCTGGGCAAGTACAGCTCTTGCCAAGGAGATATATTATCATATGTGTCATATTAAATCCTAAAGCAGTTTTTAGAACAGTCCATGCCTTTTTATATAATTTGTTCCTTCTCGTTCTTTCGGTCTATATCATGGTCACCAAGAGAAGACTTCTTTGACCACCCACACATACAAATAGTCTTTCACTCCACACACAGACACAGACACATGACATGAGCTAGGACATACACACACACACACACACACACACACCTGCAATTCTAAGACCAATTATGTTAGGCACTTTCCTTTATGGTATTTATCAAAATATGTCATCTTCTTGATCAGTTCACTTTGTCTTTCTTTTCTACAAAAAATGTAAGCTCCTTAGGGGCTGAGAATCTACCTTCCTTATCCTAAAACAAATTGCTAGAATGTGGTACAGTGCATGATCCACAAAAGGCTCTCAAGTGATTATTGAATGTGTGAAACAAATGCAAAACCATACTTTACACATTCAAATTGCATGTGTCATAAAACAATGTTGACATTTGTATCTGAAGAATCCATGTCAATAACATACATGTATGATATATGTATATAAGTAAACAGTGTAATGAACATTTATTAAACACCTTCTGCTGGGGAGGATCTGAATGAAGAAATAAATAACTTAATCCTAGAATTTTGGTTCACTTCCATAATCAGGTGAACCCAACAGAATTCTGAGACCATGGTGTAATAAAATAAAGTCATCTGAATATAGACTTAAATTTCTGAAAATGGCACTATCAAAAATTACCTTTTTATAATGTACATTATGGAATTAATGTATACAAAAATTCACAAGGTTTATGTTCACAAATAAAATAAAATTAAATTTAAAAAAAATTCACAAGGTAGATATTTTATATTGGCCCAGGAGAAATATCATTCTTTGGGACATTGTGTGTGTGTGTGTGTGTGTGTGTGTGTGTGTGTGTGTGTGTGTGCGCGCATCATTCTGAGAGCTTGAACTCAAGGCCTCCCTTGTCTTTTCTGCTCAAGTCTGGCACTCTATTACTTAAGCCACACCTCCACTTTTGGCTTTTTACTGGTTAATGGAGATAAGAGTCTTGTGGATTTTTTTGGTCCAGACTGGCTTTGAGCCTTGATTCTTAGATGTGTCTCCTGATTAGGCAGGATTATAGGCATGAAACATCAGTGTCCAGACAATCATATGTTTTTAAGTCTGAAAATCTATAGCTGTAGTATTTTCAAAATTTCAAAAAAAATTTAAAGATATGTATTCATAGGCGAAAGAATAAACAAAAAGACATAAAGCCACAAAAACTCTTTTTAAAATATGGAAACAACCATTATCAAGTCACCTTATTACTTAGTTTTATATTCTGGAGCAACTCTCATATAGAGACAAACTAAGGAAAATTTTTTTTAACTGTATTTTTTTGTCTTTTCTTTTTTGGTACTGGGGATCGAACCCAGGATGTTGCCCTTGCTAGGCAAGCGCTTTGCCACTGAGCTACATCCCAGCCCAAACTAAGGAAATTTAACAATGGAATAGAGAAGAAAGCAGGGAAACCGATTAAGTCACTGACTCCTCTGCCCATCAAGAGCTGATCAATAGCTGAAGACACAGATTCACTGTAATCATTGAAAACATTATTGGGAATATTTCCCTTCCTATATATATCAGCACCATTTTGTAAAGCAACGAGATGACACCTGGTTCTCACACTTTTCCCATCATCCTGCACCGAAACAAATTTCTTTCTATACTATTTTTGGTTCCAATGAGAACGCAGCTGTCTTTCATTAGATATGTTTAACTTACTGGTTCTCTTTATATAGAGCTTTACATGCTAAACAGAAGATTTTAATACAGTTTTAGCTCTTGCTTGAGATAAATCAAACTCAAAGTGACAAATAAGCAAGTGTCTGCAAGAAGTGGGGGGTTGTCTGATTTAAAACTGAGAAGCTTAGAAAGCCTTCAATCTCAGGTTGCACAAAATCACATTTTATTCAGCAGGACATGATAGATTCTTTATTGCAGGGGGATCTTTTTGAAATTTGCTAGATGCAACTGAGAATCATCTAAAGCTATCGTGTATTAATAAAATTAACCAGGAAAAGAGAAAGAAAAACTAGTTTTATAAGTACTATAATTCATCAATTGCTTTAGAAATTTCCCATGAACATTTTCTGATCTTAAGTGCTGTACTTGGCTCTCTTACTTCAATTTTTATCATCTATTATATATAGTACCAAGCTCTTTTTGGTACAGTCTAAACATTTTTCTGATTATTACAGTGTATCATTATATATAAATGTAAAGCAGTTTAAGATTATGCAGGGAAAGGTATTGAATGCACACATTTTCCTTCATAGACATCACTTATTACTGACCTACTGCTTGATGAAAAATTCATACTATTGGCATATACCCCTTGTTCTTCAAGGGGTTTATTCTTTCCTTTTATCTCTACAGATTAATTATCTCTAATAACACCTTGCCCTACCGGTTATTTACAAATGTATAATCTCCCCATGTTAACCTGTTTTATGCTTTTAAAAATAATCACAAAGGCTGGGTTGTCTGTGGCTCATGTCTCTAATCCTAACTATTCAGGAAGGTAAGATCTGAGGACTGAGATTCTAAGCCATCCTAGGCAGGGAAGTCTGTGAGAGTCTTATCTCCAATTAACCACCAAAAAGCCAAAACTGGAGTTGTGGCTCGTGCTAGCCCTGAGCAAAAATGCTAAGGGACCATACCCAGGCACCAGTGTCAGCAAAAAGTAATATGTAAAAATAAAAATATCAATAAATATGTAACAAAAGTTACTTTGGAACAGGATCTCACATATTCCATATTAATCAGGGAATGGTATATTTAAAGAGGAGACAATGACGGTACTTCTATTCAAAAAGTGGTAAAATTAATATTACCAACAGCAAGGTAAGCAGTTATCACTCCCTACTGCAAGCAATACACTAGAAAGGACACATCTGGGCAAAGACAGACTCCTAACAAAAATGGAAAACCTGAATCTAATCATGAGGAAATAATCAAGCAAAGATTAAATGATGTTTTACAAAACAACTGGCCTGTTTTCAGAATGTCATGGAAAGATAGGTAAGATAGATAGATAGATAGATAGACAGACAGACAGACAGACAGACAGACAGATAGATAGATAGATAGATACATACATACATGCATATATACATATATACATACATAGATAAATGATAAATACATAGATACATAGATGATAGATACATAGATAAATAAAAATGTGTTCATGTACTGAGAAATAGAAACAACCATGAAAAATACATTGACAATTAGTGAGCCTAGGTGATCTGTGCACAGGGTATACCCCTATAAAGTTTTTTTCTCTTATCTTTTATTGTAAGTTTGAAACTTTACAAATTAAAATGTAAAACAAAGAAAAATGACATTTTTTCAAATCATATCACAGAGACACATATTCTTAAAAAGTCGAGGTTAAAAATTGTTATTAAGTAGATTTGTAACCCTTTCCCTCTACACTGAGTTATAATGTCAGTAGTAAGTTTTGTTGTTGTAGTTGCCATTTTCTACTCTTTTGAAATAGGGTTTTGCTATGCAGCCCAGGCTTGCATTTAAGTTGAGATTCTCTTCCCAACTTTCCAAGTGCTAGGATTACATGTATGCATGTACATTATACAAAAACACCTAGCTGAATATCTATGTCTAAATTAACATTCCTCCTCCTCCTCCTCCTCTTCCTCCTCCTCCTCCTCCTCCTCCCCCCCTCCCCCCTCCCCCTCCCCCTCCCTCCTCCCCCTCCCCCTCCCCCTCCCCCTCCGCCTCCTCCATCTATTCCTTCTTCCAAGTCATGAGGCCAGAACTCTGGGCCTGGACACTGGCCCTCAGTTCTTCAGCTCAAGAACTCTACCACTAGAGCCACAGTGCCACTTCCGGTTTTCTAAGTGATTTATTAGAGATAAGAGTCTCACTTTTCCTGTCTGGGCTGGCTTTGAACCGCAATCCTCAGATCTCAGCCTCCTGAGTAGCTAGGATTACAGGCATGAGCCACCGGCGCCCAGCTTTAACATACCTTCTTAACTGCTAGTTTTTTTTTTTTTTTCCTTTTGCTGGCATAGCATCTCTTGCTCTCACTCAGCTGACTCAGAGGGCACTCTAAACTTTTGTTCCATGCCCCTAGCCTGGTACCCTTCAAACAGTGCATGAGAGTTTAAGAAGGAGTGCTTCATTGGAAGTCACAGGCTTTGATGGGTGTCTTCAGATATGGAGGCAGGTCAATTCTGGAAAACTAGATTGTATATCATTAGCTTTTGCATGCTTGGTTCTGTGTCAGCAATCCCCCTCACATGAATGGAGTTTTTAGAACTCAAGCCTCAATTCAAGTCCCAGTGTCAGGTCTGGCCAATAACAAGACATGGTAAAAGGCAGAGAAATAAAATTTATTACACAGCATAGGTAGCCATGGTAAGGAAGCAAAGCAGCCTACTTTCAGCCATCTTCAGAGTAGTGACAGATTTAAAAGGACAGAGAACTAGAGGCGGAAGGAGAAAGAGGTATGCATAATGATTCAAACGTCTCTATCACAGTCGGCACCTGGTTGACCATTATCTCAGTCCTCATTCCCGAAGTTCCAAGAAGTTGTTAGAAGTTGTTACTGCTGTCATCATTTAAGGGAAGAAAACAAGTCATTGTTGCCTGGTGGGTGGTCTACCCCAAGTTTTGGGCTATTCTCTTTGGGGGCAGTTTCCTTCATTCTTCCATATAAACATGTTATTGGTAATAAGTCCTATCCTTTCTGAAACCCATGTTGACAACTATGTAACTGCAGGAGAGAATGGCTGAGATCAAAGAACACAGATGCAAAGTGGAGCCTGGGGTGCCCAGCTTTTATTCTTCCTTTAGTAAATTCACAGGCCCCAGTTAGGACTTAGTGCTTTTCAGGAAAAAGCAGTTAAAGTACCTGTTACAGGAAATGCTTGGTCATGAATGTTGAGGCTAAGTCTGTTATTTTCTCTAGGTTCCAGGCCTGTGGGTCACAAGCCATTCTGTTAGCAGTCCAGGATGAGTCCTTATCAACATCCAACCCAAGGTTCTCAGCCATGGTTCTCAGTTAGGTTTCCTAACTCCCTGCCTAACCTCTAGATCATCTGTCCTCATCTCAAATTTCCTAAGCCTGGCCTTCAAGAGTCTGCATTCCTATGGGCAATCTGGTTTTCTCAGCTTCCACCACATTCCCCCATTAAGCTCTGCTTAAGCCATTCTAGGATTTCCCTAACCTGCTTCTTCAAACTTGCCCAAATTGTTCCAGTAAACCAGTTCCAAAGTCTTAAGAGCCACATAGTCAAGTTTACTCACAGGAAAGGCCTTTTTCTGATACCAATTTTCTATGTTAGTTAATTTTGTTATTGCCATAATCAAAATATCTAAGAGAGCCAGGTGCTGGTGGCTCATATCTGTAATCTAGCTACTCAGGAGACTGAGATCTGAGGATGGTGATTCAAAGTTAGCCTGGGCAAAGAAGCCCATGAGACTCCTAGTTCCAATTAACTAGCAAAAAGCCTCAAGAAGAACTGTGGCTCAAAGGGTAGACTGACAGCCTTAAGCAAAACAGCCAAGCAAGAACATGTGGTCCTATGAGCCCAAGCCCTAGTACCAGGATAGATGGATAGGTAGATAGAGATATGTGCATACACATGTGCATACACACACACACACACAAACACACACACACACAATATTGAAGAAAATAACTTAAATGAAGAAAGACTTGCCCCGAGTTATGGTTTCAGAGGTTTCAGTCCATTGTGGAGGAAGAAGTGGTAGAGCAGAGCAACTCAACATTAGGCCAACAGAAGCAAAAGAGAAAAGGGATACAGGAAGAGGCCAGAGAAAGAAATACAACCCCCCCCCCCCCACCAAGGGCATGCACCTTCTTCCTCCAAAGGCCCATGTCTTAGATTTTACCACCTCTCAAGAGAGCCTTATTATGAATTCATCAAGAGATCTGATTAAGTCAAAGCCTTCATTATTTATTGTCAGTAGAAACACCAGCACAGACATATACAGAGATCTGCTTTACTAACCTCTTAGACATTTCTTAATCCAGTTAAGCTGACAATCAAAATTTACCTTCATAAGGTCTTTACAAAATCTTTTTCACCCTTACCCATTCAATTCCCGGCCTCAACTCAGTAGGTGTATTTTTAGAGTTCTACCACTATTGTTTTCTGTCCATTCAAGGGGAAACCTGGGTCAGATTCATTCAGTCATCCCTACTTTTCACTAGAACTTTACCAAGTGTAAAATAGACTAAGGGAATCATTTGTTCTCTTTTCCCAAACACCATTATTATTCTAGGATGCTTTTCTTATTAATCAAAGGAGTACTTAGTTTGAGCTGAGTTCACTATGTGATGGGAGGCAGACACTAACCTAATGTAGCTAGGAAATTGGGCAAATGACTAGTAGTGATTCCAAAATAGCTCCCAATTCTAATAAGCCTCAATTGCTGAGCAGTAATGCTTGATAAGAGATCTTTTAATCCTTAGCCAACTATAAAAGCTTTCACATAATACTAAGCAAACCATACTGTCTAGATCTAAAGATATAAACAAGCAAACAGTTGCTGGGTGTTTTTTTTTTCTGTACCCTTAGGAGCTTAAGCATGAGGATTCTCACTTTCCTTCTGCTTTGTGTTTTTCCACTGGCGCTCTACTACTTGATCCATGCCTATGGTACTGGCTTTTTTTGTTTCCTGGGCTTGCTTCAAACCTTCATTCTCAGATCTCAGTCTCCTAAGTAGCTTGGATTAGAGGTGTGAACCTCTGGCTCCCAGATATTTTTAATTCATTTTTTAATACCAATTTTTCAATTTTTAATGAAGACAATGGCAGAATACATGAGTATCTATTAGTTACTCATTATAAAATACTGTACCTTAAATACACATATACAAACCCCCATAAAGGTAAGATACTACTTTTCACTGAGTTTGCTTACTGCCAAATATTGTCTTTTCATTTTTTTGCATTTTTGGTAGTTTAGCTTCCAAAAACATGTAGAACTCTTTTGGGCTCTGATATTATTTCAGTTTCATTTACCAGATTTCAAGTCACAAGTTGAGTTTCCCATGTTTGTGTCAACTAGCTGCATAACCAATCACTCTAAACTTGAAAATCTGAGCAAACTCAGTGCTTTCTTCTTGGCAAGCTGGCAGCTCTTCTGTTGGCCCAATTCAGGAAACTTGGCAGGCTTTCTATGTGTCACATCATCGTCTCCTCTGTGTAACAGAAGCCCAGTAGATTGTGGCATTAATAACCCTAGTTTTGTTCACACCTCGTCAAACCTATAACTTCTCTCAATAGAAGCCCATAGATAATTCCCTCCCACCCTCACGCTTGCTTGGCTTTGACCATGTGGCTTCCTTTGGCCAATGTAACAATAGTAAATGCTACACAAACAGAGTCTTGAAAAGTATTTACATATGGAGGCCTTCCTTCTCTGGCTGATCTTGGAAGCCCTGGCATTACCCCTGTGGGTACAAGCCCAGGCTAGCTAGATTGATAATTAAAGACATGTGACCCCTTTTCTGTGATTGTATTCTTTCAATAGCCACCCAAGACCTAAAACCCTCTACTTGTTTTAACTGTTACAGGCCACAGATTCATGAGCAACCCAGCCAAGTACAAGAAAATACCATCTGTGCAGCCCACCCCAATATAGTAATACATGAACACAAATGACTGTTTTAAGTTTCTGAGCATAGTAGCAGGCAGATAATAAAAGTAGTAATAGATCAATAATAAAGGAAATTGGGGCAGAGCCACCAGTGGCTCACACCTATAATCCTAGCCACTCAGGAGGTTGAGATCTGATGTCAGAGGTTTAAAGTCAATCCAGGCAGACAAATCCTCAAGATTCTTAGCTCCAACTAAGTACTTAGTACAAAGCTGAAAATGGAAGTGTGGTCCAAGTAGCACAGTAAATCATCAACCTCGAGCAAAATCAGCTAAGAAAGAACATGAGTGCCTGAGTTCAAGCCCAATATTAGTATGATAAAAAGGAAGGAAATCCGGAAAGCAGGCAGGAGGTAGGGAGGGAAGAAGGGGGGAAGAGAGGGAGGGAGGAAAGGAGGGGAAGGAAGGAAGGAAGGAAGGAAAGAAGAAAGGAAGGAAGGAAATAAAGGAAAGAAGAAAGAGAAATTGGTGCCTAGAAGTAAAATGTTTCTGTCATAAAAATATAAAAGTGTGGTGTTTTTGGCTTTGGAATCAGATGAGTTGTTAAGGCTGGAAATGCCGCAAAACAACTCTAAAGAATAAAAAAGAATATGAATATATAGTTAACAGAGACTACAAAAGAGCCAGCGAGCTGGGCTGTAGTGGAGCATGCTGGAAGTGAAGCTCTGTCTCAAATGAGAGAGCTCTGACCTTGAACCAAAAGGCTCAGGGATAGAGCCCAGATGCTGAATTCAAGTCCCAGGACCAGCACATAAAAGAACAATACCACCAACAAAGAGCCAATGAAACCGCTATGGAAGGCTGGGAAACTGACCAAGTTAGGTAGCTGGGAACAATTTGGTAAAACTTGCCTGTTGTGACTAATGAGCTTCTGTATTTGGTTAATAAAGATGGGCTCGCTGAAAGTTAAATGTGTTTATTGGCATCTATTAGCTGTCTACAATGAGGTAGGAGAAAGGAGGAATGAGCTAAAGAAAATTCTGCTTACAAGAAGAATTTAGAAGTATAGAGAGCCAGAACATATTGAAAATAACAGCCTTATCTCCAATCTCTGCAGTCAGTAAAAAAAAAAATGCCAACAGAAGAAAGGCTTCAGGGTAAAGATCAAATCAAAGTGTGACTGCAAGTTCCTTTGTGAAGAACTCTGAAATTTCTAAGGTTATGCTTAGCAGACCCTCTTAGACAAAAGTGCCTTTTAAGACTAGTAGTCTGACAGACTAAAGTAAAAGCAGCCTGTTCAAGAAGAATTATGGATGTGGCTTCTGATACAGGCAGTGAACCCCAGTCAGCTTCACAGGAGATTCTTAAAATGTGGAAGTCGATTGCACAAACAAAAGCATCACCATCTTGGACAGAAATAGTCAGCTCAAAAACAAAAGAGACACCTGCATCCTTCCCCAGACTGCTACAGGAAGGGCTGAAGAAGAATTTGGCTTATACAGTGTTTTGCTATAGGAAGGAAGGACGGAAGGAAGGAAGGAAGGAAGGAAGGAAGGAAGGAAGGAAGGAAGGAAGGAAGGAAGGAAGGAAGGAAGGAAGGAAGGAAGGAAGGGAGAGAGGGAGGGAGGGAGGGAGGGAGGAAGGGAGGGAGGGAGAGGAGTGTAATAATAATTCAAGGGGCAGAGTTAAGAATTATCAGAGAGTAGTAGGAAGCAAGAGAATGTGATATGTAAAATGCATTGAATTGAAATTTCAGTGTCTATAAAAGTAACTTAATTTGAACATAGCCACTATATATTTTCGTAAAATCTATGGCTGATTTTACCATTCAAGAGTAAAGTTGAATAATTGCCTACAAAGTCTAAAATATTTACTCTCTGGTTCTTCACAGAGTTTGATGATCTGTGTTTCAGTTATGTTTCACATGCATTTACATGTGGTCAAAAATAACTCAGCCCAAATTCAACACGAAGAAGGGAAATATATCATATCTTGGCTGCGCAAGCCCAAGCTTCTAGCCACACCCACATCCAGCTGAGACAACATATGTAGGAACTCATTGCAATCTTACCAGAAGAGCAAAAATGCACCGGCAAGGACTAAACACTGGTGAAATGAGTGAAAAAGCAAAGAGAAGGAATCTTGACCCAAGCCACTCAAAAATCTATGTAAGAGACTGGGTACCTGTGGCTCATGCCTGTAATTCTAGCTGCTCAGGAGGCTGAGATCTGAGGATCTCGGTTCAAAGCCAGCCCAAGCAAGTACATCTGTGAGACTTATCTCCAATTAACCACTAGAAAACTGCAAGTGGCACTGTGGCTAGGGTGGGGTGCTAGCCTTGAGTTAAAGAGCTGAGGAACAGTGCCCAGGCCCAGAATTCAGGCCCCATGACCAACAAAAAAAAAAAAAAGAAAAAAATCCATGTAAGGTGCTGAGCACTGGTGGTTCATGCTTGAAATCCTAGCTACTCAGAAAGCTGAGAACAGAGGACCAAGGTTGAAAGCCAGCCCAGGCAGAAATTAATGAGCAAAAAGAGCTAGAAGTGGAATGGTGGCTGAAGTGGTAAAACACTGGCCTTGAGCAAAAAAGCCAAGTGAGAGTATAAAGGTCTTGAGTTCAAGTCTTAGTACTGACACCAAAACAAAACAGAAAACAATCCCTGTAAAAAGTTTGTGTGGAGTTGTTAACGTTTTCCCCTACCTTATTATACTGTAGCCACACTGGATTTAGCAGAACTCTACTTTTAGTTATTCAATAGTTAGCTACTGCAGTGAGGAAATCAAAGTCTCCATCAACAGAGCAGACACTTAAGATTTTGAATTTCATTGTAAATATTCCACAAGCACAGACATGGGGCTAGGTTGAAAACAAACCATGATTGTAACCTCTATGGGCTTACTTTCATTATTTCTATGGCAGTGTCTTTGCTTATCCCTTTTCTAATGTGTTCTCTTCTTTCCTGACTCGTCTTTTTGATTACTCTAAAAGAACCAGAACTGGTGATTGAAACTCACGAAGCTTGAATCTGACCAGCAATGAAGAAAGGAACACAGATATTTACCTCCCAGTACTCTAAGTCCCATTACACCATCCTACTTTGTGCTCTGACAATTCATTCTTTTTTTTTTTTTATTGTGAAAATACTGTACAGAGGGGTTACAATTACATGGGCAAGATAGTGAGTACATTTCTTATCAAGCATTGTAGCCTCCTCCTTTGTTTCCCCTTCCCATCCTTTCCCATCCTCCCTCCCCCCCACCCAATCCTCCCTCACCTCCAAGTTGTAAAGTTCATTTTTGACATGACAACTTGTACTTCTCATTGCTGCAACAGGTCCACCTGTATCCTTATTTAAACGACTTGTTTTTCCCCTTCCCCTCCACAAATTATACCGACATCAAATACAGTGAAAGCAGGGGTTATACTGTGGGGGAAGGACATACAAAGCAACAAAGAAATAATCTTATAATTGCATTAGAAACAAATGCATGAAAGAAAAAAAATTTAAAATACATGTCTTAGGGTTCATTTTCCTAACATCACCTTATCTGACCTTTTCTGCTTGACTCAGACATATTCTAGATATTGCAAATAAGGGAAATCATGGGGGTTTAGGTAAGAAATTGCAGCCAGCAAGAATAGACAAGTAGTCGGTCATAGAGAAAGGAAGGTAAGTTAGAAGAGGAAGAGCAGAAATATGGAAACTAAAAGCCACAATCCTATTCTGACCTTTTTTTGGTGGCTGTTGTTTTGTTTTTATTTTTGTTTCTTTGCCAGTCCTGAGGATGAAGTAAGGGCCTGGGCAATGACCCTGGGCTTCTTTTGCTCAAGGCTAGTACTCTACGGCTTTGAGCCCAACTCCACTTCTGGCCTTTTTTGTAATGCTTTTTGTAATTCTGAATTTCAGAAGACTGTAGAAGGGTGTTACAAGTTAACATGTCCATCTAATTATCTCATACTTCCTGATCAGAGTCATCCCTCCCAGCATTCTCCACCCCCCTCCCCACCCCAGTCCCATCTGCTCTCTCTTACCAGGCTCATTTGACAGTTCCCATTCCTTTATCGCATAGGTAGGTCAAGAATTCTTGCTGTCTTTGTCTTCTCTTCCCTTTTTCATTTATCCATCCCCCATTCCACTCCCCTCCTCTAACAATATGGAGGAATTTCAGCCGTGGGAGGGCAGTAGAAATGGCCTTCTCTGTACTTCCAATTTTAGGAACCACCTCGATTTTTGAGTACAAACACAACGACTGCAAATTAAGTCATAGTCACTAGGGATGCCAAAGTACACTGGCCACTTAGGTAACTATGCCTTCTCATCTGGAGAAAGAGCAATACGCTTCTGAGTAAAGCTACATCATGTGTCTTTTCTTGCTATTTATTTTATTGTTTGATCAATTGCAGGTAAGGCAAGCATTGTACTACTGGACTATTCCCACCTAACTTTCCAGGAAAGGTCTTTGCTCATTTCCTATGGGAGATCAAGGTGGGAGGAGGGCAGAAGCAGTTTGCTTGCCTGATACCTGCTATCAGGAGCCCATGAGGAATAAAGTTAATATTTTATTAAAATTGGTCTGCAGTGTTAGGGCTATAGATAACAGGTAGAATCTTGTCTAGCATCGTGTCATCCCTGAATGGAAAGAATTCATTTGCTTTTCACTATCACCATGAACAAAAATTTCTAAATGATATCCATAGCCAAATCTTCCTTCCTGCCAGGACAAATGGCCTAACCCATCACGTTCTGCCTCTTCATAACTCACTGCTTAATTTAGCCAAAACTCTAAAAGGTTTCTACTCTTTTATTCTCCCTAGAACCACATGATGGGTTCAGGTAGCATGCCTGTCATCCTAGCTACTCAGGAGGCTGAGATCTGAGGGTCACAGTTGAAAGTCAGCCCTGGCAAGAAAGTCCATGAAACTCTCATCTCCAAAAGTGGGAAAAGTGGACAAAAGTGGAAATTGAGGCTCAAGTGGTAGAACACCAGCCTTGAGTGAAGAAGGCTAAAGGACAGTGCCCAGTAGTGGCAGGAGGAGGAGGAGGAGGAGGAGGAGGAGGAGGAGGAGGAGGAGGAGGAGGAGGAGGAGGAGGAGGAGGAGGAGGAGGAGGAGGAGGAGGAGGAGGAGGAGGAGGAGGAGGAGGAGGAGGAGGAGGAGGAGGAGGAGGAGGAGGAGGAGGAGGAGGAGGAGGAGGAAAAGAGGAGGAGGAGGAGGAGGAGGAGGAGGAGGGAGGAAAGGGAAGGGGAAAGATGACAAACACTCTAAAAGCACTGAGCTAAAATTCACTTTACCTTGTGGTCCTGTCAGAAAGCCCCAAGCAGTTATATAAGAGAGAACACACAAAACCTTTTGCAATGTTTTCCCTCCCCACCACCAGAACCTTCTTTTTGTTCCTTAAACTCTGGTCCTCGCTCCATCCTTTCTTTGGAGAAATTTCTCTAATTTGTACTCCACAAACTAAAGTAATAAAAATGTCCCTAGGGTTATCTGGCCTCTTTAGAGAATCCAGAAAAATGCCAGAGGTGGGGGAAGGTGTAAAGGATAATAATTTAACACAGCCAGTCGACCAAATACTAATAACACAGGCAAACAACTCTAAAAAATATGTACAGGTTGAACCATAATACCTATTTGAATATACTGTAGAAAATAACGAAAGTACTAAGGCATGAATAGGAAGTATTGTCTAAAGCTATTTCTTTGTATTTACCTCACACCTTCTGCTATCAAGATAGCATTTCACCTATGTTAGTTTAGCAATTATGGTTTCTAATTTTATTGTACCTCTCATATCAAGGGAAATTTTCTGATAAATTAAAAGGAAAAAGCTAGCATCTCAAAACTATATAAGCTACCTAAAGTGCTTTCCACAGAGTGTGATTTTTTTCTACAGTATTTCTCTTTAGAAGAAGTTGCTTATAGTGAAATTCTCCAATAGTGAAGTGGGATAAAAGGCCTAAATTGCTTTGGCACAATTCAGCAAGCTTTCACTCCACTTACTGAAGTGTACTTTTACCTACAAGCATGTGCCACTGTTAATGAGCACTTACCACACAGCGTTTGGGTGAAAAGTGTCTCTACGGAAACTCTCCTTTCCCAGAGCACAAGAATGAGAGAGCAAAGTGGACCCCCTTTGCCGAAGGCTAAAATGACCAGGAATCTCTGCTGGATAAAATGTAGCTTCTTCTTGATAATGTTTCCAAAATGAGGGGGGTGGGTTTAAAAAATAAGATTTGTTAGATTTTTCCCCATTATTCCATGTTCTATTTTGAAGAGTTAAATATCAATTCTAGACCATAGAAAGTGAACTATTCAGAAATGAGATTGTCTATTCAGTACAAGCTACTCAGAGTGCTTACAAAGCATTGTACAGGTATGTTAGGCTAGGAAGTTTCTGCTTGTGGTTATTTATTACAAGAAAGGTCACCAAACTTGAAATCTCCTATTTTGCAAAAGAAACAGGTAGCAACACTTGTCTTTAAACGTGACAATTCCTCCAATTGTTTCCTCTCAAAATACCAACTGAATTTTTCTTTTCTTTTCTGCTGGTGCTGGCGCTTGAACTCAGGGTCTAGGCACTGTCTCTTGGCTATTGCACTCAAGGCTGCCCTGTACCACTTGAGTTACAGCTCCAGTTCTGTTGTTTTGGTGGTTCATTGGACATAATGGTCTTAAGGACTTTCCTGTTCTGGACTCTTCTAACAGGTATCCTCTGGTCACGGGATCCTGAGGAGCTAGGATTACAGGCATGAGCCACTGGTGCCTGGCTCCAATAAACTTTTTAAGGATTTAAGCTTTTAAAGGATTAATATTAAAATATTTTAATGGTCTCATCTCCTACTTTGTTAGTGAACATTGGGAAGCATCAATCATGTAAGCAAACATATTACTTATCCAGAGATTCACTTAGAATGGTCACGTGTAAATTAGGATGTTCTGAAAGAAATCAGAGAAGAGAATGTCAAGATTGATGTCTTAGAAGGCCTCCTCAATTCCAAGAGTAGTGCATCCTGTAAATCATATAAATACCTAATATGTGAAATATTGATAATAATCAAGCTTAATGCTCAGCATTTCTAATATTTTTGAATATGATTTTATTATTTTTGGTCCTTTATTTTTTATTTTTTATTGTGAAAATACTGTACAGAGGGGTTACAATTACATGAGCAAGGTAATGAGTATATTTCTTTTCTTTTCTTTTTTTTCTTTTTTTTTGGTCCAGTCATGGGGCTTGAACTCTGGGCCTGGGCACTGACCCTCAGCTCTTCAGCTCAAGGCTAGCACACTACCACTTGAGCCATAGCACCACTTCTGGCTCTTTTTTTTTTTTTCTGCTTATGTGGTGCTGAGGAATTGAACCCAGGGCCTCATGCATGCAAGGTAAGCGCTCTACCACTGAGCCACCTTCCCAGCCCCAATGAGTACGTTTCTTATCAAGAATTGTTGCCTCCTCCTTTGTTTCCCCTTCCCATCCCTTCTCATCTCCCCTCCCCCTTTCCCCTCCCCCTCCGCGCACCAAAGTTGTAAAGTTCGTTTTTCCACATAACATCTTGTACATCTCATTGTTGCAATGGGTCCACCTGCATCCCTCTTTAAACGATTTGTTTTTTCCCTTCCCCTCCACAAAGTATACCAACATCAAATACAGTGGAAACAGGGGTTATACCGTGGGGGAGGGACATACAAAGCAACAAAGAAATATCTTATAAATATGTTAGAAACAATAGCAAGAAAGAAAAAAAGTTGAGTCTTTGTCTTGGGGTTCATTTCGCCTAACATCAACTTATCTGACTGTTTCTGTCTGTTTCAGTCTGAGACTGTTGACTCAGACATATACTAGATATTGCAAATAAGGGAAACCATGGGACCTATGTTTCTTTGGGCCTGGCTTATTTCACTTAATATAATTTTTTCCAAGTCTTTCCATTTCCTAACAAATGGGGCAATGTCATTCTTTCTGATGGAAGCATAGAATTCCATTGTGTATATATACATTTTCTTGATCCATTCATTTACTGAGGGGCATCTGAGTTGGTTCCATATCTTAGCTATGGTAAATAATGCTGCGATAAACATAGTTGTGCTGGTAGCTTTAGTATGGTCTTGTTTGTGATCATTTGGGTAAATGCCCGAAAGTGGAATTGCTGGGTTATAGGGGAACTCTTGATTATGTGGTACTGAAGAATTGAACCTGGGCCTTCATGCATGCTAGGCAAGTATTCTACACTAAGCCACATTCTTAGCCCACATTTCTAATATTTTAAGAGTAACTTTCTTGAGTACTCATTGAGTGAGCTTCAGAATACTGGTGCTGGGCAGCAGCTCTGAAATAGTTATTTGGCACTTGACTTACTCCAGCACCTTTGTTAGACTAGCAGATCTTATACCTCATCCAATCATGTTGTGTTGGAATCTCAGTGGGCATGGTTAAGATGTCAACATAGTAATAATGTAATGAATTCCTATTCCTGTACGGCAACCATAGCACTGAGGCTGATTGCAGGGCACCACCTGCAGAAAGTTCATAGAATTTCCAATTTTCAAGAGTCCTCACTCTTCTCTATTGCTTGTTCCAGAATGCTTCTCTTGCTTATATTATCTATACAACTTTTAGAAGTAATGTTTTCTTTGTGTGTTGTTGCTGTTATTGTTGTTTTTGTTGTTGCTGCTGCTGTTGTTTTGCCAGTCCTGGGGCTTGAGCTCAGTCTGGGCACTGTCCCTGAGCCTCTTTTGCTCAAGGCTCTAACACTTGGGCCTCAGCACCATTTCCGGCTTTTTCTGTTTATGTGGTACTGAAGAACAGATCATTGATGTTAACATACAGAAACATTCAATTCTAACATGAGCTTTGAAAGGCAGAGTCTGGGTGGAGATGAGGGCACATCTTGACTAGAGAAACCAACTTCAGCATTAGCAGCTTTGCCCTGACATCACAGTTGTTTGGTTACATGTGAGTTTTACACATCTGTCAACTGAATCAGACTCCAAATGAAAAATATAGCACACAGAAACATTATGAGGATTTGTGACTCTCCATGGAGAAATGGGGGTCCATAAACCAATAGCTACATTACTAAACCATAGAGGCAGAATACTCGCATCGGTGACAGACATAATCTTGCTTTAGAACCACTTGTGTCATGTTGCATAAAACTATATTCACTGTCCTCAGCCAAAATGGTTTTAGAAGATGAGTGACAATATTAAATATGGAGCTGGGCCTCAGTGGCTCATGCCTATAAACCTAGTTGCTCCAGAGGTTGAGATCTGAGGATTGTGATTCAAAGACAGCCTAGGCAGAAAAGTTCCTGAGACTCATCTTCAAATACCATAGAAGTCAGAAGTGAGCCAGGCACTGATGGCTCAAGTTTGTAATCCTAGCTAGTCAGGAAACTGAGATCTCAGGATCAAGACAGGAAAGTCTGTGCGATGATTATCTCCAATTAACCACCAGAAAATAAGAAGTGGCACTGTGGGTCAAAGTGATAGAGTGCTAACCTTGAGCAGAAGAGTTCAGGGATAGCTCCCAGGCCCTGAGTTCAAGCTCCACAACTGACAAAAAAGATGTCAGAAGTGGCGCTGTAGTTCAAGTGGTAGAACATCAGCCTTGAATAAGAGAGCACCCTAGCCCCAAAATATCCATACTAGGGCTTGAAAATATAAATAAATCTATAAATATAAACATAGGGAAAAATATTCTAAAGGAAAAATAACTGAACCACATTGGAGAACACCTAAATTCAATTTCTATCAATACATCTTGCTGTGATCTCCACTTAGCTCACTAATTCTATTCCCAATGAAAGCTCTTAAAATCACAAACCACTTCACCAATCAAGATCTCATTCATATCTCAACATAGTAGGATTTGATAGTAAGGAAACTGAGACTTACTCAGTTTGTAACTTTCCTAAAGTCATAGAGATGCTCCAAGTGGCCCTGGAACCAAATCCAAATATTCTTTCCACAGTGCCATATACTGTCTTCAATCTGTGAAATGGCCACATTAATTCTGTATTTTAGTTACTCATTCAGAAATTGTTTGTAACTTAGATTGGTCAAAACCATGAGTACAAAAATAGAGGAATTGACTTATGGGTTTCTAGATGGTCAAAAGAGTGTAAAGGAAGCCAGACATCTGTGGCTCATACCTGCAATCCTAGCTACTCTGAAGGCTGAAATTTGAGGGTCCCAGTTCAAATCTAGCCCTGGCAGAAAAGACCATAAAACTCATATCTCCAATTAACCACAAAAAGCCAAAAGTAGAGCTGTGGCTCAAGTGGAAGAATGCTAGCCTTAAACAAGAAAACTCAGGGACAGCGCCCAGGTCCTGATATCAAGCACTACCAAAAAAAAAAAAAAAAGTAAAAGAATTGTTTATGCCAGCAGCATATACGTATATTAGAAATACTGTCACAATTTTTATTTGTATTCTGAAATAAATCTACAAAAAAAAATACTACACTGGCTTTTTGAGAAGTACTAGATATAATTGTAAGACTTAATGCAATCAGATGGATACCTTGCTTTTATTTGGGCCAATGAAGATGCTTGGCATAATTCACTTTCTACATTGTTGTCAAACGTAAGCCAATGATCTGATTTGAAAGCCATATTTGCTGCTTGTGGATGGAAGAGACCAATGTCACAGTAGCTCTAACTCTTGCAAATTTCACATTGCTCAGACAATGCATCTACCCCACAGCTCTTAGGTTCTCTGGATAGAGTGTTTGTAGGAATTGAAATGTATGATCATCACAGGAAAACACAAGAACAGACAAGCACAGCAGACATGGCCTGAGAAGTCCCAGCCAGAGGGCAGATCATCCATTTCTTAGTATCTAGAGAAGATGTCTCATAACATAGCACTGTTACCTGAACAGTAACCTATCTGCACATGTGCTCAACATGCCTTAAATATCAGAACAGTCAAGCCAGTTGCCCGTGGCTCATAACTGTAACATCATACCTTAACGTCTCAGGAGGCTGAGATCTGAGAGTTAAGGCTCAAAGTCAGCCCAGGCAAGAAAGTCTGTGAGACTCTTATCTCTAATAAGCCTCTAAAAAGCTGAAAGTAGAGGTGTGACTCAAGTGGTAGTGTGCTAGCCTTGAGCAAAAATACCTAGGGACAACTCCCAGGCCCTAGTACCAGCCCAAAAAATAAAAGTAAAATAACACAATTTTAAGAATAGACTCTCTCATAAGTTTGAGGACTTGACAGAAACGGACCTTTTCCAAGCAAATATTGACATGCCAAAACTAAACCAAGATGAGTTAAACTATCTTAACAGGCCCATAACAAGCACTGAAATAGAAACAGCAATAAGAGACCTCCCAGCTAAAAAAAGTCCAGGACCAGATGGTTTTACAGTGGAATTTTACAAGGCCTTCAAAGCAGAGCTCACACCAATTCTCCTCCAACTCTTCAATGAAATTGAAAGAGAAAGCTCACTACCGAACACATTCTATGAAGCCATCATAACCCTCATCCCAAAACCAGGCAGGGACTCATCAAAGAAAGAGAACTATAGACCCATTTCTTTGATGAATATTGATGCAAAACTTCTCAACAAAATTTTGGCCAATCGACTTCAACAATTCATCCAAAAAATCATAAACCACGATCAAACAGGATTCATTTCAGGGATGCAAAGCTGGTTCAATGTACGCAAATCAATTAATATTATTCATCACATCAACAGGAGCAAGAATAAGAACCACATGGTTATCTCAATAGACGCAGAAAAAGCATTCGACAAGATCCAACACCCCTTCATGATGAAAGTTTTGGAAAAATTAGGAATCCATGGAACATTCCTCAATACAATAAAGGCTGTATATGACAAACCTACAGCCAGCATTATACTCAATGGTGAAAAACTAAAGCCATTTCCTGTTAACTCAGGAACAAGACAAGGATGCCCACTCTCTCCACTTCTCTTCAATCTAGTATTAGAATGCCTAGCTACAGCAATAAGACAAGATACAGACATAAAGGGGATCCAAATAGGGAAAGAAGAAATAAAACTCTCCCTCTTTGCAGATGACATGATCTTGTATTTAAAGAATCCCATAGACTCCACTCCCAAATTACTCAAGCTGATTCAAAACTTTGGCAAAGTAGTAGGTTATAAAATTAACCCCCCAAAATCAATGGCTTTTCTGTATGCCAACAATGAGAAAAGTGTGGCTGAAATTAGGAAAGCAACTCCATTTGTAATAGCCCCACAAAAAATAAAATACCTAGGAATTAACTTAACTAAAGAAGTGAAGGACCTCTATGATGAAAACTTTAAAATCTTGAAAAAGGAAATCAACACAGAACTAAAAAAAATGGCAAAGCCTCCCATGCTCCTGGATTGGAAAGGTTAACATCGTGAAAATGGCAATACTTCCCAAGGCTATCTACAAATTCAATGCAATACCTATCAAAATTCCACCCTCATTCTTCAAGGAAATAGAAGAGGCAATCCAAAAATTCATATGGAACAATAAAAGACCCCGAATAGCAAAAACGCTCCTCAACGGAAAGAACACTGCTGGAGGAATATCAATACCAAATTTCAAACTCTACTATAAAGCCATAGTAATCAAAACAGCTTGGTATTGGCATAAGAACAGACCTCAGGACCAATGGAATAGAATTGAAAACACAGAAATGAACCTACAGACTTATAGCCATCTAATCTTCGATAAGGGAGCTAAAACAATAGAATGGAAGACAGACAGCCTCTTCAGTAAATGGTGCTGGCAAAACTGGTTAACTACATGTAGAAAACTAAAGCTAGATCCTTATATTTCACCCTGCACCATAATCAACTCCAAATGGATCAAAGACCTTGAACTCAAAGCAGACACTCTGAAAACATTACAGGATGGAATAGGAGAAACCCTAGGTCTCCTTGGCTCAGGCCGAAATTTTCTGAATAGAGACCCGGAAACACAACAAATCAAAGAAAGGTTGGACAAATGGGATTGCATAAGGTTGCAGAGATTCTGCAGGGCAAATGACATAGCTAGCAAGATCAATAGAAAGCCCACGGATTGGGAGAAGATCTTTACTAGCCATACAACGGACAAGGGTCTCATATCTAAAATATACTTGGAACTCAAAAAATTAAACCACCCAACAACAAATCCTCAAAGAAACAACTGCCCAATAAGTAAGTGGGCCAAAGACTTAAAGAGAAACTTCTCTGAAGAAGAAAGAAGGATGGTCAATAGACACATGAAGAAATGCTCAACCTCCCTAGCCCTAAAAGAAATGCAAATCAAAACAACATTGAGATATCACCTCACTCCAGTTAGAACAGCAAAAATCAAGAACTCTAACAACAACAGATGCTGGAGGGGATGTGGACAGAAAGGAACCTTACTTCATTGTTGGTGGGAATGTAAACTTGTTCAACCACTTTGGAAAGCAGTATGGAGGTTCCTCAAAAGACTTCACATAGAACTCCCCAATGACCCAGCAATCCCACTTTTGGGCATTTACCCAAATGATCACAAACAAGGCCACACTAAAGCTACCAGCACAACTATGTTTATTGCAGCATTATTTACCATAGCTAAGATATGGAACCAACCCAGATGCCCCTCAGTAGATGAATGGATCAAGAAAATGTGGTATATATACACAATGGAATTCTATGCCTCCATCAGAAAGAATGACATTTCCCCATTTGTTAGGAAATGGAAAGGCTTGGAAAAAATTATATTAAGTGAAGTAAGCCAGGCCCAAAGAAACATAGGTCCCATGGTTTCCCTTATTTGCAATATCTAGTATATGTATGAGTCAAGCAGAAAAAGTCAGATAATGTGATGTTAGGAAAACGAACCCTCAAATATGTATTTTAATGTTTTTGTTTCTTTCATGCATGTGTTTCTAACGCATTTATAAGATTAATTTTTTGTTGCTTTGTATGTCCCTCCCCCACAGTGTAACCCCCGCTTTCACTATATTTGATGTCAGTATAACATGTGGAGGAGATAGGGACAAACAAGTCGTTTAAGGATTCAGGTGGACCTGTTGCAACAATGAGAAGTACAAAATGTCATGTCAAAACCAGCTTTACAATGTCGGTGTGGAGGGGGGAAGGGGGGTATGATTGGGTGGGGGGAGGGGGGATGCTGGGAAGGGTGAAGGGTAAACAAAGGAGGAGGCTGCAATGCTTGGTAAGAAATGTATGCATTATCCTGCTCATGTAATTGTAACCCCTCTGTACAGTATGTTCTCAAATAAAATAAAATAAAATTTAAAAAAATATTCCCATGTTGCTTTGGAACATGTCACCTTTGGAATATGTCACCTTCACAAGTAATTTTGTTCATGTTCCCCATGAACATGTCTGTGAGCATGGAGTTACCACACACTCCCTTCACAGCCTGTAGTGGGTGGAGGACTGGTGCCTGCTCCAGGCTTGAGAAGTAATCCCGGCAGAGGAATCATTCAGGATCCTGGCATGAGGTTGCCATAACACATCACTTCAATTGTGTGAAAGGTCCTTATAGAGGAAACGCTGGCTAGCTGTCTTCTAACCTTACAGAAGACAAGGCAGCAAGTGGTCTGCATGGAAGATCACATTTTTTGGCTACAACAAGGGAATATTTGACAGCCTGGACCTTTTTTCCCTAAGGAAGATAAAGTCATGGAGCAAAAGGTACACCAGCAAAGTGGAAAGATTTTCATTCACCTGAGGAATTACAAAATTGAAATGCTGCTTCCTGCTTGTCATAAATTATGAGTCATATACTTGTGTGACTCTATTTCCTCATCGCTAAAATAAGTTGGTGAGTTTAAGATTTTTCCATTTTTATTTATGTGGAACAGATAAGGCTCTATTCTGATAAGAAATTTACCCCAAAAGCTATATGGCAGGATATATCTCAGAATAACAAAATACTGTTAAAGGCCATCAGTATTGTAGCCAACTTGTACCTTATCCTAAAAAAGCCTACTTCTTCAATGACACACTGATACATTTTTTTCTTTCTTTTATTTTTCTCCTCTCCCAAATAGAATTTTAAAATTTGACTTGTTGCTTATCCACACGTGTCCTGGAAATGGAAGTTTCTGTCCAGTTCTCACTGCTGGTTTTGCAGCACATATTTAAGGAACAAGAACATAGCTGGACTAATAGGCCACTTGATAATGGAAAATGTGGAGATTGACAAGGAACTATCTTCTTGTGCAGCTCTTCTCAGTAGCATTCAAGTCTGGGGGAGCATGACTAGGCACATTTTATGAATATTTAAAATCTTAATAAATTCCTCAAATCCTAAAGTTCATTTTGCAAGATCAGACTGCAGGATGGTGTTGCTGTATTGTTTTGTTTTGTCTTTTGAATTTGTGTACTGTGTCCAAAGTTATGCTTTAAATAATTGTTAATGCATTTGTGAAGTGATTTGTTTTCAGGACATAAAAGGTGATTTGAGTATTTAAAAAAAAAGACTAGTAGTATGTTAGAATGTCAAAGAGTATGTGTGGTTCGTGCTTCTCATCTTAGCTACTCAGGAGGGTGAAATTTGGAGGATCATGGTTCAAAGCAAGCTTGGGCAGAAAAGTCCACAAGACTTTTTAATCCTCCAAATAACCAGCAAAATGTTGGGCTGGAGGCATGGCTCAATAGGTAGATAGAATGCCAGCTGGGCAAGCAAGCTGAGCAAGTACAAGGCCTTGAGTTTGGATTCCAGTACTGCCAAAAGAAAACAGCATGGAGACTTTCCATCTGCTTTTTATCTTCAGCCTCCTCATTCAGTTATGTCTCATAACTCATAATCAGTTATACCTCTGCCCCTCTTCATAGTCCAGTGGTTTTATGACACAAAGATTGAATTTATCTTGGTGCAGATTTCCTGTTTAATTAGCTTCATGAAGCTTGAAACAAGTCTCTTTTCATAAATCATTTTTGGAACCAAATCAGCATTCTTCCAGGGGGTAAAAATAGTGGCCTGTCCTTTCATCTTTCACTTTCCAAAATTAATTTGATAA
The DNA here is from genome assembly GCF_019054845.1 of Dipodomys spectabilis. Taxonomy (NCBI): domain Eukaryota; kingdom Metazoa; phylum Chordata; class Mammalia; order Rodentia; family Heteromyidae; genus Dipodomys; species Dipodomys spectabilis. Next base: position 8,109,458 of record NW_024870855.1, on the reverse strand, counting down.
CCAGGTTTTCCTGCCTTGGAGGGTGGCTGTGAGCCTCTCCTGTCATTTCTGATGATTACTGGAGTCTTCAGTTGGTGATTTACCTCACAGCTGGTGTCAACACCCTTGCTTTCCAAACAACCAAACTTTGCCTTAGGAAAGTATGGTTTAGGAATCATCCTGCAGACTAAAGAAACTGCTCTTAAGAAAACACCTCTCGGAGGTTCTAGTCTGTTGGGCCTTGTGGCAGCCACCCCGTCTCTGCGCTTGCTCCTGCCAAGGCTGCACCTGGGCCTGGGACGAGGCCTTCGGGTCCACAGCCAGCATTGCAGCCGCTGCCGCCGCCGCCCTCTGCCTCCCGAACATATCCCCGCAAAGTCAGGGAGCTTCGCGCTTTCGTGAAGATGTGTAAGCAGGACCCAAGAGTCCTGCACACCGAGGAGATGCGTTTCCTGCGGGAGTGGGTGGAGAGCATGGGGGGTAAAGTACCACCAGCTACTCATAAAGCTAAATCAGAAGACAGTATCAGGGAAGAAAAAGCAGATAGTCAGAAGACAGAAGAAAACATACCGACAGAGGAGCCACCCAGTGAGGAAAGCGACCTATAAATTGATAATGAAGGTGTAATTGAACCAGACACTGATGCCCCCCAAGAAATGGGAGATGAAAATGTAGAAGTAACTGAGGAGATGATGGATCAAGCAAATGAAAAGAAAGGTGCTGCCATTGAAGCACTAAATGATGGTCAGCTACAGAGAGCTATCGACTTGTTCACAGATGCCATCAAGCTAAACCCATTCTATATGCCAAGAGGGCCAGTGTCTTCATCAAATTACAGAAGCCAAATGCTGCCATTCGAGACTGTGACAGAGCCATTGAAATAAATCCTGATTCTGCTCAGCCATATAAGTGGCGAGGAAAAGCACACAGACTTCTGGGCCATTGGGAAGAAGCAGCACATGATGTTGCCCTTGCCTGTAAACTGGATTATGATGATGATGCTAGTGCAATGCTGAAAGAAGTTAAACGGAGGGCCCAGAAAATTGCTGAGCACCGGAGAAAGTATGACCGAAAACGTGAAGAGCGAGAGATTAAAGAAAGAATAGAGAGGGTTAAGAAGGCTCCAGAAGAACATGAGTGAGCCCAGAAGGAAGAAGAGGCCAGACGACAAGCAGGGTCACAGTATGACTCTTTTCCAGGTGGCTTTCCAGGGGGAATGCCTGGTAATTTTCCAGGGGTAATGCCTGGTAATTTTCCTGGAGGAATGCCTGGAATGGGAGGTGGCATGCCTGGAATGGCAGGAATGCCTGGGCTCAATGAGATTCTTAGTGATCCAGAGGTTCTCCCAGCCATGCAGGATCCAGAGGTGATGGTGGCCTTCCAGGATGTGGCCCAGAACCCTGCAAATATGTCAAAGTATCAGAGTAATCCAAAGGTTATGAACCTCATCAGTAAATTGTCTGCCAAATTTGGAGGTCAAGCATAATGCTTCTCTGAGATAGCCCTTGGTGAAGGAAAAGCAACCTAGACCGCTATGTGGATGTCGCAATAATACAAACCAGTGTACCTCTGTCCTCGGCTGGAGTCTGGGGTGCTTTGAAGATTATCCCTACCCCTCTGCACCCAGTGCAGCTGTAGTAATGTACAGTGGTTTGCCATTAGGGTATTCATTCAGATAATGTTCTCCTAGGAATTAGAAACTTTAACACTTTTAAACCTCCAATATATTTGAAACAAGTTAAAAAAAAAAAAAAAGAAAACACCTCTCCCAAGAGAGCAGATCCTTCTGCACCAGCTCATTGTGTCTCAGAGAGTGTCACTGGCTCATCAGAGGAGAATAAAACTATAATAAAGTGGTGTCATTCATGGGATGTCCTGCGGACTGTCTAAGAAGTGGACGGATTACTGAACCTCAACGTTTCTCCAAGCTGTGGTCCATCTGAGTCTCCTTTCTCAGTGTTTTGGGAGCTGTGTTTCTTTTCTTCCCGGGCCAGCATTACTCATAACTGCCATGCAGAATATGTTTAATGAATTTCCATCTATAAAAGCAAAGGAAAACCCAAGTGCTTTGCTGTGCCTACTGCCTCAACGTGACAGAATACAGCAAATTCTTTCAAAGCACAAGAGAAAAGCTTTTTGTTAATAGTCTAGGACCTAAATCTTTCAAACCTGTGGTTACAATGGAAATGGTGCAAGAGATGTGGATGGGAGAAAGGACAGATGAGAGAATGGGGGTGAGACTGTCCTGGTCTGAGCTGGTCCCAAGGCCAGCTGCCTACCTGAGCCCCAGGAACAATCAGAGACTAGATAAAAAGGGAGAGAAGCTAAAAATCTGAGAACAGATGTGTTCTTAATCTATGTTTATTAGCTACTTGTCTGTGTAATGACAGAGTATCTTGGAGGCTGCTCTGCCTATAAGTTGCTAGAATCTAGTTATCAAACAGAAGAAATTGACTTTAGGAATAAAGGCATGATGAATGAAGGACAAAAGGTAGCATTTAAAGGCCAGTCACTTGAAGGAAGAAGGAGGAAATAGACACTTCTTCATTTTTTTCCCTTTCCATTGGCAGCACTGAGGTTTGAACTCAGTACCTCCTGCTTGCTAGGCAAGCCCCACCCCAACCATTTCTTTCATTGGCTGTTTGTTTGACGTTTCATTTTGACATGTCCTTAATGCACACCGTGCTCCTGGGTCAGCCTCATCCCTTCTATCGCTCCCCTTCATCCTCTCTCCTCCTTCCTAAATCAGTCTCACCATGCTTTATTGCTTATTTTCATACACATCGACATAAAACATGGTGAACCCCTTGGCTACCCTTCACCCTCTCCATTCTCCCACCCCTTTGCACTAGTTCTTACCACAGACAGGACATGTTTCACCTTCCTAAAGTTTTGTGTGTGTGTGTGTGTGTGTGCGCACAGTATTTATTTATTTATTTATTTTTATTGTAAAGATGCTATACAGAGGGTTACAGTTACATGAGTGAGGTAATGAGTACACTTCCTCTTGAACATTGGTACCCCCTCCATTGTTTTCCCCTACCATCTCTTCCCTCTCTACCTTCCCCGAGGTTTTTTTTTTTTTTTTGATTGTGATTAAGTGATTAGATAATTTCCCGAATTTCACAGTATTGTGGAATAATGATGTTCATTTAAAGTCACAAGTTCATTCTAACTTTCCTGGAGCCAATTGTCTATCACAGTCTATAACATATAATGGTGTTCACATGTTATATACCATATATGTGATGAGCAGCATGGGGATATTTAGTAGTGGTTCGACCAGATGAGTGGGAGTTCTTTGTTTCTTAAGTCCTGTTAGTTTTGTCGTATCACCTAACATTTTGGATTTAGCATCCACTTATCAGGGAGACCATGTACCGTTTGTCTCTTTGCTCTTGGCTTAGCTCGCTCAACATGATTCCTTCTAGCTCCATCCATTTCCCTGCAAATGCCATTATTTTGTCATTTCTAATGGCTGCATAATATTCCATTGTGTATAGATACCACAATTTTTGGATCCATTCATCTGTGGTGGGGCATCTGGGTTGTTTCCATATCCTAGCTATTGTGAACAGTGCTGCAATAAACATGGAGGTGCACGTGTCCTTGTATATTGGTTCCTGTTGTTCAGGGTAGATGCCTAGAAGTGGTATGACTGGGTCGTAAGGGAGGTCAATCTTTAGCTTTCTAAGGACCCTCCAGACTGCTTTCCAAAGTGGTTGTATAAGTGTACATTCCCACCAGCAGTGTAATAGGGTTCCTCTTTCTCCACATCCCCTCCAGCATTTGTCGTTGGCTGATTTGTGGATGTGGGACATTCTGACTGGGGTAAGGTGGTATCTCAGGGTTGTCTTTATTTGCATTTCCTTCACCACCAGGGATGATGAACATTTCCTCATGTGTTTCTTTGCCATTTTTACTTCTTCATTTGAGAAGTCCCTCTTTAGTTCCATTGCCCATTTAGTAATTGGTTAGTTAGGTTTGGGAGGGATTAGTTTCTTGAGTTCCCAGTATATACAGGATGTTAACCCCTTGTCTGATATATTGCTGGTAAATATTTTTTCCCAATTAGTTGGTTATCTTTCTAGCTTGGTTGCGATAGATTTAGCTGTGCAGAAGCTTTTTATTTTAAGGTAGTCCCATTTGTCGAGTCTCTCTCCAACTTGTTGTGACCTTGCTTCCTAATGTTTTTGTTAAAGTTCATGGCACTTGTTCTCAGGAACTTTATTATGGCCCTTCACGCATGCATCTATGGTACTTTAATCAGATTGATCACATATTTAGGTACAGGATTTGGTATGTGTTTACTTATATGTTTACCTTCTAGGTCTAGCAACCAAGTATGAGAGTGAATTTGTGTGTGCTGGTTACTTCTGAGCTAGGGTCTCACTTCGTGCCCAGGCATGTGCATGGACTGTCATCTGCCTGTTTTCTTTAAGTTTCCACTTGTTGCTTACACATGTGTACCACTTTATCCAAATCTCAGTGGCAAAGGTAAGCTGAAAACTTTCCTGCCTAGATCGGTCCTGCCCAATGTTAGCCCCCCCAACTAGTTAGAATTATGGTCATGGACAACCTTCATTGGCCATTCATTTCCTTATCCCCAACATTTTTTAAGGGACCAGTGAAGTGTCCAGACAGAGAATGTAAGAAGTAAGTGGTCTCTTCGGAGGTGCCATTATATAACATCTTACTATATATCAGGTTTTTTCTAAGAAGCTTACATCATTTTTGACCCTGTTTTGTTTGTGGCATTGTTTTTACCTTAGGGACAGAAGAGAAAACAGGAGTATTGAGAAGGGAAGTAATAGGTCTAATGTTACAAAGTGAGTGACTTAAAAGCTGTGGTTCAATCTCAGGAAACTTTTCACAATTTTTTATTTTGGCAGTTTGGAGTTCGAGCCTAGGACTTGATGCTTGCTAGGCAGGTGCTTTCCCACCAAGCTACATCTTGAGCCCTTTTTGTTTTGTTGTTATTATTGATTTATTATTGTTATTATTATAATACTGTAACAATATTATATTATTTATAACATAATATTAAATATTATATTTATAAATGTTATAACTCATGTAGTACCATAATAAAATACTGGGTCTTAAACTCAGAGCCTAGAACTTTTGCTTGACTTTTCACTCAAAGTTGGTGCACTACCATTTGAGCCACAGCTGCACTTGTGGCTTTTTGCTAATTAATTGGAGATACAAGTGTTTTAGATTTGTCTGCCTGGGCCAGCTCTGAGCCATGATCCTTAGATCTCAGCCTCCTGAGTAACTTGGATTATAGGTATGAGTCACCACTGCCCTTCATGCTTAGGCTAGATGAGCCCAGAGCCTATTTTTCTAAAGTCAGTCAAAAGAAAAGTAAGTGTCCTGTCACCTTAAATGGCTTTGTGGTATCTGTTTGCTTCCCTAGAACATTCCATCTGTGTGGTTAGACACACTGGCAAGTCCTAACCCAGACTTTCTTCCTGGGTCTGGGACACTGGGCAGTGGGGAGATCCATGGGTGGTTGTCACTGCAGAGAATTGAGCCTGCAATGAGCAGTTGCTAACAGGTGTGTGGTCTTGGTAGACCAGTGAGCTGCTGCCAGCTTCAGCACACAGGAGTCAAGTTAGAAATGTGTGGGCAGGAATGGCCTGGAGAGCCCTGAGGTGCGTCTGGGGGCTGGGTGAAGCCCTGGATGTGGTGTCAAGGGCAACAGGCAGGAACAGGTGGTTCAGCTGCCAGGAGCAGCCAGGCCTGTCATGTGAGATGAGGTGTGTGTGTGTGTGTGTGTGTGTGTGTGTGTGTGTGTGTGTGTGTGGTGGGTGGGGAGGGGTTGTGATGAAGGACAGCAGCTGGACAAGTCTTCTGGGAAGGAGCCTCCTGCCAGGCTGGCCTGGCCACCTCCTCCATAAAAAGCCAGAGGATCCCCAGGGATCTCTCTGTGCCTGAGTGGAGAGTGGTCATGATGTTTAAGAGACAGAAGGTAGACAAAAGAGAACATGGCTTATAGCAAGGAAGAAACACAGAGGTTAGAAGTGGCTTAGCTGGGCGCTGGTAGTTCACACTGTAATCTCAGGAGGCTGAGATCTGAGGATCGTGATTCAAAGCCAGCTGGTTAGGAAAGTCTTTGAGACTCTATTAACCCCCAGAAAATGGGAAGTGGAGCTGTGGCTCAAAGTGGTAGAGTGCTAGCCTTGAGCAAAAAAGAGCTTAGAGACAGCTACCAGGCCCCAAGTTCAAGCCCCATAACTGACCCCAAAATAATAATGATATGAAAAGAAGGCAACTGGATGTGCATGGGATCAGAATTTGTGATGTCAACTCTCAAATTTAGGACAATTTTTATGAAAGTTGAGAGAGGGAGAGAGAAGCAGAAGGAGGAAGAAGAGGAAGAAGAAGGAAGAGGTGTAAGAGAAGACTAACATTCACTTCTAGGAAAGAGGGAGTCATGCCAGCAAATGGCTTATAAACTAAAGATGTAGTTTAGAAACAAACTGGCAAAAAGAAAAAACCCCAAATATGGCCATTTTCAGAAACCTCTTTATTTTATGAAAAGTAAGCAACAATCTTTTTGTTTAGGAAATGTGGTGTCTGGACTTACTGTCTTCTGTGAGTTAAATCAAGAACCGTTGGAGAATAGAGCTGAGAAAGAAAGTAAGTTCTTTAAAAGAAAGCTAAATCCTTGAAAATGATGGTTCTTACATGGTGCACTGCTGATAGATTCACATAAAAATGTTTGCTTTAACAAAGAAAGTTTTCTAGGCAGGAACTGATATCTTGTGCCTATTATCTTAGCTTTTGAGGAGGCTGAGATCTGCAGATTGAAGTTGGCAGCCAGCTTGGGCAGGAAAGCCCATGAGACTCTTTATTTCCAGTTAATCAGCCAAAAGCTGTCAGTGGAGGTGTGGTTCAAGTGTTAGTCAGGCTTGAGTGAAAAAACCAAGTGAGAGTACAATGCCCTGATTTTCAACCCCAGTACACACAGAAACACACACAGACACACACAGACACACACACACACACACACACACACACACAAAGACACACACACACACAAATTCCTAGAATAACTGAAATGAAGAACAACGACTTGTCTGCTGTTAGGTGATCTTCCTGTGGATGACAAGAACAGTGAGTGTTCTTGGGAACTACTGCTTAGATAGAAGACTGGCCACTAAAGTACTAGTCCTGCAAAACAAGCTCTTTTGAGGCTGCAAATGCGGCTTTGGAAATAAAAGGCTTAAGGATTAGCTATGGATTGTGTAAGTTATGAAAACTTACTGAAGCAGTTAAGTAATTGTGATCTGATAGTCTAAATCCAAATATTTTCCAATTGAGTGTAGGAATTCACTTTTTAGATTTGTGGAATACAGGAAATAGAACCAGTTTGCTCATCTTAGACCAAAATTTCTTTGAGTCCTTTTCTTTCTGTCAGGTGAATGGCAAATTTCTCAGTGAGTGTACAGAAAGCTAGCCATGTATTATGCAGGATGTCCCAGTCCTTGAAATTGGGTTGGCAAAGTAGGCAGGAATGTTTTTGTGTAAAAAAGGCAAACGTTCATAAATACGACCACTGGGAAAGACTTCTAACTGAATTTACTAGTCAGACAAGTTGCTCATATCATCCTGAGGGCTTTATGCAGGCAGAGATAAAGCAGTAGGAGTACATGAGTGTGGTCTGTGCAGAAGGTTTGCTCAGGGTTGGCTCCTGGAGAGAGGGCAAGAGTGCTCACCTGGTTGGTACAACAGCCATGGAGATGGCTGTGGTACTGGTGTCTAGTTTACCATCTGCTGGCTACACAGTGTTCTTCCAAGTTGAGCCTCCCGTGATTCCCAGGGACTGATTGTGGTCAGAGTGGAGTGACAGTTTTTGTGTGTCTGCCAGCTTGTGGCAGGAGCTGCTTAGAGCCACCAAGTCATAGTACATGTGGTCGGAAATAGGGAACATGCTGATGGATTGAAGCTTTCTGTAAAAATATTTTGCTTTATGTCAGGTGCTGGTTGTTCATGCCTATAACAGTCACTACTCAGGAGGCTGAGAGTGGAGGATCATGGTTCCAAGCCAGCCAAGCCTATAGAGTCCATGAGACTCTCAACCCCAATTAACCACCAGAAAATTAGAAGTGGAGCTATGGCTCCATGTGGTATAGAGCGCTAGCCTTAAGTACAAAAGCTCAGGGATGGGGCTTTTTGATTGAAATGGGGTCTTTTTTTCTTTTTTTTTGGTTGGTCATAGGGCTTGAACTCTGGGCCTGAGTGCTGTTCTTGAGCTCTTCAACTCAAGGATAGTGGTTTACCATTTGAGCCATAGGGCAACTTCTGGGCTTTCTGCTTATGAGGTGGTGAGGAATTGAACCCAGGGCCTCATGCAGGCAAGGCAAGCACTCTACCACTGAACCACTTTTCCCGCCTGGGGTCTTAATTTCTGCTGGGACTGGCAGCCAACTGGGATGTTCTCAATGTACATCTCAGGCCTCTCTTCTTAAAGGCCTCAGTCCTTCCTAACATTGGCACACTGCCAGGGTTGGGGTGTAGGGAGGTGGGGGGTGAAGTTTGAGAGGCTTGGGGGACACATTGAAGCTATCTCCAAACCAAGAAGCAATTCTACGAAAGATTTAAAGTATATTAGCCAGGGGTGTTTTTTTGGGGGGTGGGGGAGGTGGAGGGGGTGGTAACCGAATGTTAGATCTCTAGTAGACCTCAGTATAAAAATAATAAGCTAAAAAAGTGTCTCACACCAACCCCTCCTTTGTAGTTGGGATTGCCATTGGAGTGTTTCATCTGTGCCAGTCTCTTCCTCTTTGTTCTGTGTCTGGTACCAAGGTGGTACCTGGTAAGGCAAGTTGGCCAGTGAGGGTTTAAAGTTAGGACTGTGCAAATCCTTCCAAAATGCAGTGCCATCTCTGTGTCTGTCCTCATTGGCAAAGAGCTCCCTGCCTCAAGTCCAGAAGTTGGGGAAAATCTGAGCCCAACTTATATCTTTATGAAGTGCTCCTCAGCCAGATGTTATGGCTCAAGCCTGTAATCCTAGCTATTTGGGAGGTGCAGATTGAGTTCTTGAGACCCATTCAATCAGTCACTGGGCTTGGTGGCACATGCCTGTCATCCGTGACGGGAAGCACCAATAGGAGGATCACAGTCTACATTGATTGGGACATAATTGAGACCTCACCTTGAAAATAAACTGCAGCCCAGTGCTGGTGGCTCATGCCTGTAATCCTCTTTACACAGGAGGCTGAGATCTGAGGATCATGGTTGAAAGCCAGCCCAGGCAGGAAAGTCCATGGGACTCTTATTTCCAATTAACCACCAGAAAACTGGAAGTGGCACTGTGGCTCAAGTGGTAGAGTGCTCACCTTGAGCTAAAGAACTCAGGGACAGCAACAAGGCCCAGAGTTCAGCCCCATGACCAACAAAACAAACAGACAAACAAAAATAATACTGCATCAAGCAAGTGTTGGAGTGACTCAATTGGCTGAGCACTTGTTTAGCAAATGGGAGGCCCTGAGTTCAAACCCCTGCACCACCAAAGAAAACTTTTTTTCTCCTCTCTCAGTGAATACAGCTCATCACAGAGATTTCCTATTATTCTATCAACTGAACTGTAAAAACGTTGACCATGACTTCATTTGATTCCACCGAAGTACATAGGTTAATATTCTTGACAGGAGCAGTCTGGGTGTCAATCTGACTTAGGAAAGCCATAGGGTCGGCTCCACACCTGTGTTATCAGTTTTTGTCATTGTGACAAAAACACCCAGACCAGCCAAACCCTAAGGAAGCAAGGTTTATTTGGGTTGTAGAGATTTGGGTCTTGGTGTCTTGGCCCCTTGCCTTTGGGCCTTGTGGCAAAGCAAGTCCTCATGGTGGAAGCACAGGATGGAGCAAAGCTGCCTACTTTATGGTGGCCGGGAGGCAAAAATTGAGGAACAGGAAGGGGTGGGGTCCCACCATCCCTTAGACAAGTCTCCAGTGACCTGACTTCCTTCCACTAAGCCCTTCTTGCTAATGTTCTAGAACCTTCCAGGCTGCCATCAGACCTAACACGTAGGCCTGGGGGTGGGGAGCTGTCAGAGTTCACACTGTAGACAGTCAGTGGCTTGAAGGTCATTTCCAAAGACATCCCTGGAGTTCTGAACTCTCTCCACTGCCTTAGGAGGCTCAGGGGAGGCTTTACAAAGATTGTGTTGAGATTTTTCCCAAAGGAAGCTACAGATTTTTCAGGGATAGGATTCTGGATGAGGAACCTGAGTGAACAGTTCCCAGAATGTGGAAGAAATGTGTGAGACCTTCCTGCTGGCTTAAAAGGAATACTTAAATGTTTGTTTGTTTGTTTCTGTTAACCCATATTTGATGAAGCAGAGTGAGCACAGCAGACCTGTGATGGAGCTGATATTCTTGCTTCAGATAAGACTAAGCTGCAATGACTTTAAGAGATGTAGAAGTATAATTGGGTCTAGAAAAGGCCTGGGCAGCACTGATGCACAGGAGAGTATTGGGGCTTGAATTCAGACCCTGGATGCTGTCCCTTAGCGTTCTTGTTCAAAGTATGAGGCTGTGATCATAGAATGGGAGCTGATTTTGTTTTTGTTTTTGTTTTTTAATGGAAGAAGAAACATGTTGTAAGGGCTGGAAAGTACCAGGTAGTAAACACATAAAGGAGCAAAGGCATTCAGGGCACAGCAGGGTGGTGTGCTTATAGAGTGGAGAGAGTGCTGGCTTTCCATGGCACCTGCAGGCACCTGGCCTCTCACATGTCATCACAGACACTGAGGCCTGCCTTGCTGTTGGAGCCTGGGACATCACTGGGTGGTAGGAATTTCCCAGCTCTGTTACCATCTTAACATATTCTTCTTTACCTCATAACTGAGGTGTTGCCAGGCAGCTGATAAGGTGTCAGGACCTGAATTCCCAGGCAGGGCCTCACAGTGGAGGAAGACTCAAACTCCCTCCTCAGTAGTCACACAGCTGCAGCCATGCAGGGACTTTGTTCCCCTACCATGCTGAGAAGTGCAGAGTGTGGAGGTGCTTGTTGAGTGCCTTTGATAAAGCACAGCAAATTACTACAGACCAGGCAAGGAAAAAACTATGCTCACTGATCATATGAATCTTTCTCTCAACAGTCCTAAACTCAGGGTCTCAGGAGTTCTCACTTGGCTTTTTTCATTCAAGGCTGGTGGAGTTCTATTACTTGACCACACACACCTCCACCTCTGGCTTTTGGATGGTTAATTGAGGATAAGAGTCTCACGGACTTTTCTGCCTGGGCTGGCTAGGAATCATGATCCTCAGACCTCAGCCTCCTGAGTAGCTAGGATTACAGATGTACTAGTACCCAATATTTTGGTAGACTGTGTTTATGAAAACATACCTTTCAACACAATAGAGGAATTAGACAAGAGAATGCATTACCTCTCTCTTATTTCTTCATTTTCACAGCATGCTATTTAGTAAATGTTTTATAAATCCACATACATACATACATATCTTATTAAGTAGTTGTACAAAGAGTTTTCAGTTCAGCATTTCAATTGAGGTCAGTTTATGACCTCCCTCTAAGACTCTTAAGGGTCAAGACTCAGCAAAATTAATTTTTGCTGAAGGAACTCTAGAAGGCAAAGCAAAAAATAGAAAAATTTCTCCACAATTGCTCCACGGTTACAATTCATTGTGCCACTCATTCTGGGAAGCGAAAATGTGTGTACCTTCCTGCAGTGATTTCTTTTCAAACCAAGAAAGTGTGGTAGATGGGAAAAACCTGGGATAAACCAGGTTTAGATTGGCATGGTAAGTAGAAGCCCGAGGGTTTTATTTATTTACAGAGATGTGTGGTAAAGGAGAATGAACCTCTGAGTTACTCCATTAACAGTTCAGGATAACTGTGGGATTTCCAATGTAGAATCTTGGTGAACTGGAATTGGTTGCTGCATCTCAGCTACTTCTTGTCCCTACTTCCAGTTGCAGCTGCCTTCTCCCAGCCCCATTTCACTTCATTATGAAACTGTCTAGGAGTAAACACCCAAGCTTCTACTCAGCAGACAGCATGGAGTAGAGGAGGCATCAGGGAACACTGACTGCTTCCTCCTCCTCTTCTCCTTGTGTCTTCTGCACTTAACCACAGGATCCCAGTAAGGAGAGTGTTAGAAAATGTCAGAGAAGATGAACAGGCTTAAAGATTGCAGCTTTCTATCTGGCTGTCAGTGTTTCACCTCTATAATGCTATGAAGATCACGGTTCAAAGACAGCCAGGTCAAGAAAGTACATGATACATTTATTTTCAATTAACCACCAAAATGCTAGAAATGGGGATGTGGGTCACATAGTAAAGCACCAGTCTTGAGTGAATAAGCTAAGAGACAGTGTACAGATCCTGTGTTCAAGTCCCAGTACCAGCATAAAATGAAAACATCAAAGCTTACATCCTTTCTCTCTTTCAGCTAAAAACTCTTTGCACTGCCATCCTCTGTGTGATGCATCTTTATCTGCTTCTTTCCAACATGAGGCCCACTGGGTTTAATTTTCCACCAAAACATCAGGTTGCCTTGTCTTAGGCTTGGAGGTCCCAATGAGAAGGCATTGTCTATCTCTTATGCTAGATTTTGCTAGTTTGGATCAAGAAAGTGATGATAAACCTGGAACACTACCCCACTTAGACCCATCTGTCATTCATTCATGCATGCATACATTCATTAATTCATTCAAGGAATATAACATGAGGGGCTATATGTGAGTTGAGGGTTGAGGACCTGGAGCAGGAGCTTAGAACCAAGCCTCCAGCCCCTCTCCCTGTGCCTTTCATTCACAGTGTGGTGGAGAGTCAGAGACACAGGCTGGAAATAAATAGGTGCATCTCTAATAGGAGTTCATTGAACTCCTGTTGTGCCCATGGAACCGGATCAAATTTCAAGTGGATACAAGGTATTACTGAGCTGCTTCCTGTCCTCCAAGCAGTTCAGACTTTAGTTGAGGAGAAAGGACAGGTATCTCATTTAGCAAAATCTCCCATAAGGGGAAGTTTAGCTTCATCTTCCTGTTAGTGACATGACATAGACCCTTCCCAGAAAAGGAAAGGAGAGGTGATCCAGGCCAGATTAATTACTGGAGAAATGTTAGAAGAACTAGAAAGCTGGAGAGTTGCTGGCAAGGACTCTGCCTTGTGAGCTGTGTGCCTAGAAAACTGTGTCTGAGTCTGTGTAGGACACAGTTTCTCCATTTTCCAAATGGAGATGATACCAAGGACTCTGTAGCATATTGAATTTTCCAAAGATAGCCATACAAGGATCTCTGGACACACATTTCCCACACTGCTCCCTTTTTACTCCTCTCACCTTGTGGTAGGGTTGATGTGTCTTCTCTTTGGTCTCCAGGATTATGTTGTGACAGCCTTGACTGACAGACAGACTGTAGTGAAATGGATTATTATATTCCTAGCACAGCTCTATGATCAAAATGCTAAGCACCTAGACATGTATTGCTGTTGGAATCCAGCCGCCATGCTGTGAGGAAGCCCACACCTATGTAGGAATCATTGAGCCCTGTGGCCCTCAGGCCTGGCTGAGCTCTTGGTAAATGCCTGGGACCAATCCTGACCATGTGAATGACAGTCTTGCAAGTGGATCATCCAGTAAGCCTGGGTTTAGTTGACTCTGCTTGAACACACACCAACCCTGGCCCTTTTATAAGAGGACTTAAACTATTGTTATTGTTTGAAACTACTGGGTTTTAGGATTGTTTTCATGAAGTAATATATAACTGAGATGCTTGTCATAGAAAGTCACTAAGAAGAGTCCATGAAATAATGCCTGTAAATCAGCACGAAAAGTAGCTTTCCAGTAATGATAGCTTTTAAAATAATTTGTGTTACTAATAAGTAAGTTTTAATAGAAATCATCAATAGTATACAGTAGGTTTTAGGGAACTTTATTTGTTATTTGTAAAACCCTATTGTGTGTGAGCATCCTGGAAGTGTTTTCTGCCGAGATTCTGCTGAACTCTATGTCCTTTACTGGGTCAGAAAATTATTTGGTTTTTTTTTTTGGGTCCGGTTGTGGGGCCTGAACTCTGGGCCTGGATGCTGTCCCTCAGCTCTTCAGCTCAAGGCTAGCGCTGTACCACTTGAGCCACAGCGCCACTTCTGGCTTTTTTGTTTTTGTTTATGTGGTGCTGAGGAATTGAACCCAGGGCCTCAGGCATACAAGGCAAGCGCTGTACCAATGAGTCACCTTCCCAGCCCAATTACTTGGTTTTTAAAGTCTTCCCCCCCCCCTTTTTTTTTTCTTTTCTCTTCTTTGCTTTCTTTTCTGATTCTCAGGAATGATCTACATATTGATCAACTTCTTATTTTATCTGTTCTTTGCAAAAACATAACGAGGAGCTATACAAGTACTATGTATCCCTTTAACTGCTGTGAATTGGATACTAGAGTTTGTATCTGGAATGTCGTATAAGGCTCATGTGTGAAAGGCCAAGTGACAAGTCAGAGGCACTAGGAAAGAGAAGTGGAACCTTCAGGAGGAAGAGCCTGATGGAAGGGAAGGTAGGTCAACGGTGGGGCAGGGGGAGCGGCTTGCTCTTGAAGTGGATCCTGGGATCTTGGGCCCTTGTCTTTTTCTCTCCTTGGCTATTTTGTGTATATTCCCACTATGGTGGTATTCCTTGCCACAGACCTGAAAGCAAAGGGCCAAATGACCCTGAACTGGAACCTCTAAAACTAAACTGAAATAATACCTTACTTCTGTATAAGCTGATTCACCTCAAGCATTTGTTTCAGCAACTCAAAGAAGACTAAGCTGTTAGACCACCCAAGTGCATTTTACTTCCCTTATTCACTGCTAGACATGGAAATTGTTTTTGTTTTTTTTTTAGGTCCGGTCGTGGGGCCTGAACTGTGGGCCTGGGCGCTGTCCCTCAGCTCTTCAGCTCAAGGCTAGCGCTCTACCACTTGAGCCACAGCGCCACTTCCGGCTTTTTTCTTTTTGCTTATGGGGTGCTGAGAAATCGAACCCAGGGCCTAATGCATGCAAGGCAAGCGCTCTACCACTGAGCCACCTTCCCAGTCCCGGAAATTGTTTTCAATTCCCCTGAAAGAAGCATTCGGTAATTCATATTTTTATGTATTTAACCCAAACGGGTTATCCTGGACTCTGAATAAAGGCCCTGTTGAATTTGTTCAACTTTATTCTAGTAAGTGAATTGTTCTCCACACAGGTTATGCTAATTTACACTTCATTTAGCATTGTGTATGTGATCTTGGTCATTCCATGTGTTTTTGTGCACGTGTGTATTCTGATACTGGGCCTTGAACTTGGGACCTTAAACTCTCTCTTGGCTTTTACACTCAAGGTTTGTGTTCTGTCACTTAAGCCATACCTCCACTTCTGGCTTTTGGATGGTTAATTAGTCATCAAAGACTCATGAACTATCCTGCTTAGGCTCACTGGGAAACCCTGCTACCTCAGATCAGCCTCCTGAGTAGCTGGGATTACAGGCACAAGCCACCAGTATCTGGCTTATGCCATATTTTTGTTGATGCATGGTATTATTGTATTCTTTGTGCTTTTCTCATTGGAAGGGTGAACCTGGCATTTTATTGTATTCTACCTTCCTTTTTGCTGATGACTAGTGAGTCATGTTATCATATTGGGAGGATCTTTGAGACCATCCACTCAACATTACCTCTTAGAGATGCCAAAACTAAGAGGGAAACTGTTTCCTTATTTCCTTACTACTTTTTCTTTTCTTTCCTAAGGAGGTTACATTTAACTTCCTCTGCCCCTTGTTGTTCTAGCCTACTGAGTTCAGCATCTCATGCAGTAGTAGAAGTGTTGGGTACAGGCAGCAAAGGTGGAAAATTACAAGGAGAGAAAATGATGAAACTTCAACAGCACAGATTTCCCCCTGGCCATCGGTGTTTTTCACCCCAAGAACAAGATTGTTTACCATATTTGTGAGCTTCCTTGTGTTTGACACAGGATCTAGATCTCAGGGAGGGAGGTCAAATGTTTGCAAAATGATGGAACCGACTCTAATGCACTACGTGGCTTACAGGGTCCTCATCGCAGGCTGCAAATACGTCTGAGGCCAAGAGGTATCTCATCTCTGCAGCTGGCACTGCCTTTCCTGCTTCTGCCTGTGGCTGCAGTCAACTGGGAATGACTGATAAGGAGCAGTAAGTATTGGCTTTGTCCTTATAGGGATGGGTTCCCTAGCACATTTTGCCTGATGCTCTGGAGGTTAGCCCTCTTGAGTGCAGCCTCCCAGAGGCCAGCTGTTGGGACCAGCTAGGTCATGATGTCGTAGTATGGAGTAACATTTGTACTGGCCCTGGAGGCCGCTGGACACTTGCTCGTCCTTTGTAAAGCTTCTTGTATTGCAAGACATTATAGGGCTGTGATTCAACCAGTCTTGTGTTTTCACTACCAACACGCCAATAACTATCTTACTGACTCCCTAATTCCAGTGAAGGAGCCTGACATTGAGTCCCAGGGGGCCTGTCCCATATGATTCCCGTTTCCCCAACACACAGGCAAGTGTGAAATAAAAGAACACATTGTGAACAGATTGCAATCCTTTTTTCTTTTTGTGCCATTCCTGTGGCTTGAACTCAGGGGGAAGGCACTATCTCTGAGCTTCTTTTCTCAAGGCTAGCACTCTACCACTGGAGCCACAGCTCCACTTGTGACTATTTTTAGTAGTTAATTGGACAGAACTATACTACCTGGGCTTTACTATCTGGGCTGACTTTGAACCTTGATCTTCAGATCTCAGCTTCCTGAGTAGCTAGAATTATAGTTGTGAGTCTTTGATGCCTGCCTGTGTGTTCTATTTTATTCTAGATAATTTGTGTAACTCAAACAACCTGTGAGCCTGTTTGTTTTACATACAGGGAAACATCACACCTGATATGAATATTCCAACACACATCAAAAACTGTTAACATCTTACTTGTACAACTGAAGATTTGAATTATAAATGTTTCTTAGTGATCCTGAAGACACGATCATTTGATAAATCATGGTTCCTTCAGTTTCAATAGAGTCACACATTCTCTCCCTTCCTCTAGTGTGTCTAACTTCTTCCTGTTCAGGTCATAGATGTGCTGTGTGTTTGTGTGTGTGTGTGTGTGTGTGTGTGTGTGAGTGTGTGTGTGTGTGTGTATGTAACTGAATCCTTTCCAGAACCCAGTTTAACCCTTTGTGGGCTCTCAAACACTTCTGAAGTTTCATGGTGTCTTTGGAGACAGGTGGCTACCGTCGTGCTTTTTTAGAGTTTTATTTGTTTTGAGCTTCCACCTGGAGTCTCCTTTAGCTGGCATGTGGGAGGAGGTGTGGGGAGAGCCTAGACACCTGGCCAGGATAGTACTTGTTTCTGTGCTGGTCCAAGGATCGCAGCCTACAGTGAAGCTTGGATTACAGCAGTGAGACACTGGGACCTTGCTAAGAGAAATAGTTGTAAGGGACACATTTCCTGTCCTGTCCTGAGGCTGACACAGCCTCTCAGGATGTGCACCTGTACCCAGTACTCCAAACTGGCTTGTGTACCCGATTTTTGTCATGACAGGAAAAGTCATACAGGAAGAACACAGAGAACTCTTGATGGAGGAATTTGCAATCCTGCAAAGAGAAGTGCTGGGGAAAGAACTGCTCAAAGGGTGCCCTCTCTTCACAGGTCAGTTTTAGTCTGCAGACTCATTGAACACTCAACTCCTTTCCTTGTCCAGGAAGTTAGAGGAACATTGGCTGGGTGCACAGTATTTCATGTATTGTACATCAGATCATTTATTGTATGGTGGTCATTCTTTGAGCAAGAACAGTAGAAAAGGACCCTGTTAGAGATACCTGCTCCTGTGGTTGGATGGATGCTCATATGGGTATCAGGACCATCTGAGTGGCTTTTATTAGAGAAGGAGATCTTTAGGATCCTCGACTTTAATGGGTGATAAGATGCTTTATCTCCTCATGAGTTTCAAAACAATGGAATATCATTGTCCAGATGTTTGAAAATGATGTAGGAGACTTATGACAAGAAGGAAAACAATATGTGTCAGAAACTCACATAATAGCCATGTAAAGTTGGTAATTCTTCCCCTCAGAACAGGTAAAGCAATAGAAGGTCACAGGCATTGAGCTCACACACCAGTCATGTGACAGAACCAGGTTAGATTCAGTTTGTGGCAGGAGGTGGTAGGAGCTGTTGTGTAAGGTGTTCAGAGGAGATGGACTTCAGGAGATGGTGAGCAGCCTGAGGGAGCTGATTTTGCTTCTAAGTTTGATGCTTCATTTAGGTCCTAGTGCCTCCATGAATTTTTATGTGTGCTTCCTTAGAATTTTTCTGTGTGTCAAGGCTGGGGCTTGAGCTCAGGGTCTGTGTGCTCTCCCTTAGCTTTTCCTCACAGGGCTAGCACTCCACCATGTGCCACAGCTCCATTTCTGGCTTTCTGTGGTTCATGAACATGAGCGTCACAGGCTTTCCTGACGCAATGGACTTCACACCATGATTCCAGATTGCAGTCTCCCAAGTAGCTGATTCTAGACATGAGCTGCCAGCACCCAGCTACAACTTGTATATGTCATTCTGTAGAACACGCTCAATGTTTTAAGTGTTAATGTCAGAATCATAAGAAATGATTGACAAATTTAATATAACGTATATGAAGTCTTAAGTTTAGGTTTTGTTTAAGATTTGGGCTAAAGACGAAGATGAGCAGTCAGCTTCATAATCAGGCAGAAATTCTAGTGCATACACTCTCCAGAGTGTGGTTTTGTGAAGAGAGAAGGGAATATTTAGCACTCCATCAACTTGATGCTCTTGAACTAGCTGACCAGTGTTGCTGTTTTCTCTATTTCCATTTTCATGATGTGCGCCATTTCACATGGAGTTGATAAGAATCTGGGTTTCAGGAGCTTAGCAGACCATGGTTGTTCTCCTCTTGCCAGAAGACGTTAACATTATTGGCGGCAGTGGCAAATAACTCAGGACTTTCTACCTGCTCCACATGAGCTATGCCTCAGCACCTTTTGCCTTAGTTTGTTTGTCAGAGGGTCCTGAACATTTACCTGGTGCCAGATTCAGTCAGTGACCTTCCTAGTCCTGCCTGTGAGTACTGGGACCACAAGCCCTTATACTTTGATATATACTTTGATATAGAACTTCAGTAACTTTTGTCCAGACTGCTGGTCTTGAACCACATTCCTCCAGTGTCCATGTCCCAAGTAGCTTATATTACAGTTTGCTCTACTGTGCCTGGATGGTGGGTGACTTTAAATCATTTATTGTAGAGGCATTTTTTTTTTGAGGGGGAGGGTGGCTGTCTACCTAAGTACATGTAAACTTCCTATATTTATAGCCTAGATCTTTTCATCATACTGTTTATCTGAATTGTGTGCTATTGCCAGAAGCATGTCTCATTTTACTAGCAAAATTGAAGTTCAAACCTACAAGAAGCTTTCTTATTTGAGGCTACATTTGGCTGCCTGGTAAGGCAAAGTCCCTGTGTCCATGCGCTCTCCCATGTACCTGGGTCCTGCTCTTTGTCAGGCATTCTCTTCTTCCTAGTCCTCACAGCATTTGTGATTGCCCACAGCTGGCCAATGGAAGAAGAGCAGTTTGGCTTTCCTGCATTTAGTGGCATCTCTCGCCTGACCTGGCTGGTATCCTTCTTGGGTAAGCATTTCCTGGTGTCTGCTACTTTGGCAGAGCAAGAAGAGGAGCAGTATATGTAAATCACTGTGCTCCTAGAGACCAAGGACAGATGTAAGTCATGAGAAACCTATGAGAAGGAGACTTCAGGCTGTGTCCACTATATATAAGGGTGACAACAGAGAAAACCCCAAGGGACACAGCCAGTTGTCCAGGTGCAGCAGAGCTGACAGCTTGCAAAGACTAGAAAGTAGTCCCACTTGTGTTGCCTCCATTGTCCAGTAAGTGAATAGTTGCTTATAGAATTGAAGCATGTTGCGGAGGTCAAGTACTAGAATCTTTACTGTATACTTCTTTATTTGCACACTCAATTTAGAGATTGGCCTCTCTCTGCATTTCCCAGGAGGATCCTGATGTAGTTGGCTCAAGTGATCCTCATAACCTCGGCCTTCCCAGTAACTGGGACTCTAGGCCTGCACCCCTGCTCCCAGCTCCCTTCATGTAGCTTTACTGATGAAGAAATGGAGGTGTGAGAAACATGTTGCCATTCTTCACTGCCTCACATCTGAAGACATGATAAACATTCTGAGATAGATCAGACTGTTTATATTACCTAAAGTTTATTTACATCCAGTGTCTTTTAGCTGTCATAGCCAATGACTACACTCCTGGCTTCTGATGGTGCCTTGGAGGAATGGTTTCACATGTTTCCAGTTATTTTCTCTCTCCCTCCAGCTTATCCCATTCTGCTAGAAGGAGATATTTGAGCTCAAATATGGCATCTGTCTGGACCTTATCATCACACCTTAAGAGCTACTGATAACTGTTGTCTTGGGACAGAATTCCTTAAGTTACTTTCAGATAGTATAGTTGAGTGAATGAGGACACAGGCTGATTATGATAGTAGCCCATAAAATGCCTAGAAAAAGCCGGGCATCGGTGGCTAACACCTGTAATCCTAGCTACCCAGGAGGCTGAGATCTGAGGATCGAGGTTCAAAGCCAATCCTGGGCAGGACACCCCTTGACTCTCAGAAAACCGGAATTGGCATGTGACTCAAGTGGTAGAGTGCTCGCCTTGAGCTGAATTGCTGAGGGATAGTGCCCACTCCCAGAGTTCAAGCCCCATGACACACACACACACACACACACACTCACACACACACACACACACACGAATTGCCTGGAAAAGCAGGGGTCATCCCTCCAATCCCTGCTATACAAATGCAGTAGGAGGCAATGTCTCATGAGTAGCATGGCCTGGCCTTTTCAATTCTTTTTTATATTTTATTTTATTTATTTTATTATAAAGATGCTGTACAGAGGGGTTACAGTTATATGAATAAGGCAATGAGTACATTTCTTGTCGAGCATTGTTACCCCTGCCCTTCTTCTCTCACTATCCCTTGCCATCCCCACCTCCCTCAGTCCTCCCCAGAAGGAAAGTTGTAAATTTCATTTCCAATATACTGTCCTATGAGTATCATTGTTCCAATGGGTCATCCTGTGTCCTTGTTTCAGCGATTTGTTATTTCCCTTCCCCTCCCCAAATTATACAAATGTATATAGAAGATTCAGGGTACAGGTGAAAAAAAAAAGATTCAGGGTACCAAAATCAAGTAGAGTGACAAACAGGGGATATACCATAGGGGGAAGAACATACAAAGGAAACCAAATAATCACATAGTGCATTAAAAACTACAATAAAGGAAGACCTCTTGGGTCCATATCTTGGGGTTCATTTCACCTAGCATCATCTTCTATGGTCATATGTATATAGCTGTTGAGCTTTTCTGCTCATCTGACAAAATAATGCTGGATGTATATTAAGTATTGCATATGAGGGAAACGATGGGGCCTATATTTCTTTGGGTCTGGCTTGCTTCAGTGAATATGATTTTTCCAAGTCTTTCCATTTCCTAACTAATGGTTAGTGTCATTCTTTCTGATGGAAGCATAGAATTCCATTTTAAATATGTGTATATGTATATATATATATATATATATATGTATATATATATATACATATATCACATTTTCTTGATCAATTCATCTACTGAGGGACATCTGGGTTGGTTCCATATCTCAGCGATGGTGAATAATGCTGCGATAAACATATTTGTGCTGGTAGCCTTCGTATGGTTTTGTTTGTGATCATTTGGGTGAATGCTCAGAAGTGGAATCCTTATATATTAACCTGCTCCGGAATGGTCTGGCCTTTTACAAGTGTTTTCTGACTCAGTCTGTATACTGACTCCTTGAAGGGGCAACTGAGGCACAGAAGTCAAGAAACTTCGCAAGGATGTTGTTAGACTTTCCTTGTCTACAACAAGTGACGGAGAGAAACTGTTTCAAGGAGGAAAGGAGTGTTTTGGCTTGCTTCCGGCCTCTTCAGTCCAGGCTTGGTTGTGAGAGGCTTGTGGTAAGTCAGACATCATCTCATCAGCAGTGAGCAATGGCAGAGGTTGCTTCTCTCATGCAGCCAAAGCAGGCTGCACAGTACAGGAAGGGGCAGGACAGACACTTAACCAGTGATCTATTGCACTAGGTCCCAACTGCTAAGTTCCCAGCACCTCCCCAGCTAAGTCCACAAGCAAAGGACCAAGGCAACATTTCCTATTCAACTAGTAACTGATCCAGGGATTTTCAGTCCTCACTCCAGTTGCCTTTCTGCGGTCCTCACACTGTGTGCATTCTCCCCAGCCATGCGGGAAGCACACAGAAACAAGTATAGACCACACATGGTACTGTCTGCATCTTCTCACAGTCCTCACATACCATAGTCCTTACTAATTTATTGGCTGTGTTTAAATTTTGTCAAAGTATGTATTCAGTTTGTTCAAGACCCACTCATGCAGATATCCAATTTAGAAGTAGTGACAAAAACACCTGTATTCAGGTCCTCAGGATGCTGTGGAAGGAGGCACGGGCCCTGTCTGGTTCTTCAGGACTTGCTCCAGAATCGCCACCTTGGCCATGCCTACAAAGCATGTGCTGACATGCTGACACAGGTGTGGATGTGGCTTCCTGCAAAGAAAAGAATGAATTGCCAGTGCCCTGGTTGGTGAGTAGTTGCATTTGTAAATATTCATGAGTGATGTCAAAGAGGAACCCCCTCAGTGAGCCCAGGCCTGGCTCCAGTGGACTGGGTAGCATCAGTTGCCATACATACTCAGGTTATGAATGAACCAGACCCTTCCTTTAGGACAGAATTTACCCAGGAAAATGTCCTCACTGTTGCACAGGCAGACATCGTAGCTCTTCCCTGCTATCGGAAGAGAAACAACCCAGAGAAAGGGGTCACAATTTGGAGAAGTGGCGTTTTACATACTTTGTAGGTTTTCAGGAGCTCTGATGGGAGCTTCAGTGGGAAACAGAAGGGAAACAGAGGACCCTGTCTGCTTTGGGCCCAATTGTTGGTATTTTCTGGCATGTTTAGGTTGAGAGAGTCATGAGAATGTGATGAGAAGAGCACTAAGAATTCTGATGGCCTGTGGCGTGATGGACATCTGGCTGTCACTGAGCTGCCACATTGAGCCACAGCTGCAAGGAAGCTGAGTGCACAGTGAGGCCATGTCTGAAGAAGGTGGGCAAGCCTCCCCACCTGCTCCCCACCATGTGCTGTCTAAAGTGAGGCTTCTCCTGTCTTTTTACAATCTGCTAACCTGGCTTGAGGAGAAAGGGCCTGTCTTCAAAGAAACAGACGTTGAAGGTTCCATTTGAAATCTGGATCCCTGGAGAATGTACCAAGTGGAGGTGTCAGCAAGAACAGGTTCCAGAAAGAGTCAAATCTGTTTGTGCAGAAGCTCTAGGGCCAGGTCTTTAGAAGGAACTGGCTGCAGAAAGGAAGCTCATCCTGCACTGCCGGGTGCTGGCAGAGGTGGTGCAGAGGTGCTGCTGCTTGGAGCAGTAGGAGAAGAAGCAGTGGGTACCACCAGCACCACATCACAGTTGGATGTTCTTGGCTGTTTGCTTCCATTCTTACCATTAAACATGTTGGAGAAAGAGGATGAGTATGCCGCTACCAATCGTGGGAGTGAGATTTGGAGTTGTGTACAAAGAAAGTCCATACCATGGTGGAGCTGAATTGCTTGTGCCATACTTCTGGTTCCATTAGTTCTTCCCCACCATCCTAAGAGGTGGACAATTGTCACTGGTATATTAGCCTTTGGAAATTAAAAATGGTTAAGTCTATAATGGTAGACTTATCAAATCAGTGTCATAGGCCTGGATTCCACCTGCAGCCCTCACACAGTGGTCACTTCCTCAGAGCAGGCAGGAGGAGTCAGGGACTGTGTCGTCAGGATAGATGGCAGGATCAGCGCCATGGTCGGCAGGACCAGTAACATGGTCCTGGTGATGGAGGTGGAAACCACATTGGAGGGTTACCTCAAGGGCTTCTGTTGGGTGGCTTTAGAGCAGGAAACCCTGGCCTCTGTTTCCCATGAAAAAGCCCCCACCATGGCTCCCAGTCAGGCTGAATGCATAGACCTCCTTGGCCCTGCATGCACGAACCATGCCAGTGAGCATAAGTTGCCATCATCAGAGTCTTGGGCACTGACTGTGACATTTTTGTTTTCAGTCATGGGGCCTGAACTTGGCCTCTGTGCTGTACCTCAGCTCTTCAGCTAAAGGCTAGGGCTCTACAAATTGAGCCATAGCGCCACTTCTGGCTTTTTCTGCTTATGTGGTCCTGAGGATTCGAACCCAGGGACTCAGGCATGCAAGGCAAGCACTGTACCACTGAGCTACCTTCTCAGCCCTGACTGTGACATCTTGAGCAAGGGAGATGGTGGACCTAGGGAAGGAGCAGACAGGGAAGGGCACACCTAGGAATCTAGAGGCAAAGGATGCCAAGGTTCTCCCTCCCCTGCCAGGATCCCCGTGGTGGAGGCGCCTGTCCACTTCCCTGTTGCTTGAAAAGTGAAGGCCTCCCATCTCCACTTTTCTCCACATCAACCAACTCCACGTCCAGGCTGCTCTCACTCTAACTCCTCTTCCCATGTGCAGTGGCAGCAGAAAATTCTCAGCCCTAGGAGCTGAGTGGTGCCCAATCCACTCTGGTAGCCCGATCCCTTTGTGCCCTTTCCACCTCTACCTCAGTGAACATGGTGCAGAAATCACTGGCTCTCCATGCCCACACTGGTCACTCCATCAGCCCACCAAATGAGCCCAGAGATTGGCCTCAAATTCTCTTGGATCCCAGGCTGCCACACTCTCTGACTCTCCAGAAGAGTAGAGAGCTGAGGATACAGGACACTGAACAAACTCCCCATTCTTTTCAGCTTCCCATCTCTCACCCACCCTCTCATTCGCACACAGACCTTGTGGCAGGTAGAGCTCCAGTATGCGCATGTGAGGACCCATATGAATGAACACAGACGTGTGCCACCGTGCCTGTGTGGATGAATCTGTGTCTATGTGTCCATGTGAGGTCATGTGTGTACCTCTCTCAATAGGTGTGTTGAAGAAGGGAGTCTCTCATGGGTAGGCTTCCAAATAGAGAAGACCTCATCTGTGTGTGCACTTGTGAAATGCTCACCCCCACATAGAGCTCAGATGTTGCCTTTCCTTTTTCTTTGTCGTTCATTGTTGGCTTGCATGGATTTGAGATAGAATCTCTTGCCTAGTTATCCTCCTTGAACTTGGTATCCTCCTCCTGGAGGCTCCTACTACAGGAAAGAGAGGCCTAGGCAAGGACAAGTGGTTTGCAGTTTATTCTCTGTCTAGACACCATGTGCAGGGACTGAATCTCTACAAGAGTGCAGTGAAAATGACTGACACCAGCTGTAGGGTTCCCAAGCATTGGATAGATACCGGGTCTTATTCAGTGTATAATATGCTCAAGCAGGTGCTGGGTGGAAGCACTAGGAATGAATGGGTGACTGGGGGAGGCAGGCAAGCACAGGCACTTGTACATGAGGAGACATTTAAACTGGTAGGAGGGATCTGGTGGGAACTCATTAAGTGTGTCCTCATAACCATGACATTAACTAGACAGAGGACAGTTGGTTGTGTATGTGGAGTGTGTCTAGTTTGGCTCCTGCCCTGCCATGGGGCCCAGCTAGCACCCAGGGGACATTTGCAGAGGTCTGGTCTGAGGCTGAGTTCAGAAGAGGGGACTTCCCTTCATTGATGATGATATCTCCAGAGATGATGTCACAAAGGGCCAGCAGGAGTTGGTGCTGGTTATCAGCTGAACCAGCTGAGCTGTATGGAAAGCGGAGGGACAGCAGGATGTTCTCCTGCTGTTGCCCGCTATTCCACAGAACAGCGCCACAAAGCGAGTTCGATATTGTTCGAAGACGCTGGGTCATCCCTTGTCCCAGTCGCCTGAGAAGATCTACACCATGTATCCCACGGGTGAATCAAGGAAGAAGGAGGGTGTGGAGGGAGGGCGAGTCCCCTAACCTACTACCTTCTGGCAGCCTCAGATGCCATGTGTTTACATTCTTGAGTGGGGTGTAAATACATGAGTTTGTGTGTGTGTGTGTGTGTGTGTGTATGTGTGCGTGTGTGTGTCCCCAGGTTATTTTCATTGTATGGCCCTGAGCCTTTTCCCAGTGTGCTGCTGTTTCTATGTTTGAACTGTGTCTCATTTCTCCACAGCAGTTAGAGTGGGTGTTAGCCCCCACCCTTCCTGATCCCTGCAAAGCAGGATACCTGCAGGGAGGCAAAGTGGAGAAGCTAGTAGACCACTTAGTGCCTGCCCTGCTCTTCGGAGATGCTGTGTTTGTCCCAGTGTTTCTGGGGACATACCGCACTTTCACGACTGCCCATCACGTGTTGAACCTGCTGTTCAACAGGTAAGTGCCACCTCTGATCCTGGGGATGGGTCCATTGGCTAGGCCTTGGCATGTGCTGCACCAGTAAGGATCTGCTTGGATCCTGACTACTGGCATGCTAGGAGCAACATCCTCACTGCCTGAGGCTGGAGGGGTGGGATGGGTCCTGAACAGGCCTGTCCACATCATGACCTTACACACTAGGGAGCGCAGGGATGTGGGCGGAGCTGGGAGAAGCCCCTCTCTCATGAAGAACTCCTCTCTACATCGAGGCCTCCTATGAATAAGACCTCAAGAAAAGCATTTTCCAAATTGACAGTGGTGGTTGATGTTCCATCTGGGCATCTTGACCTACCTGAACCTCACTCGGAAGCCCAGGGGAAACACTGAGAGACCCCATGCCCATTGAGTTGTGTGTGGGGGAGGAAGCTAATGGGCTCA
Source organism: Dipodomys spectabilis (assembly GCF_019054845.1). Lineage (NCBI taxonomy): Eukaryota > Metazoa > Chordata > Mammalia > Rodentia > Heteromyidae > Dipodomys > Dipodomys spectabilis. Next base: position 8,082,625 of record NW_024870855.1, on the reverse strand, counting down.
TCATCTTGTGTGGGGATGCATTTCCAGACGCTTGACACCACTCATTGAAAGAACAGGGAAATCCTTGTCATCCTGAGCTCCATCCTGTGCTCAGAGAGACCATTGGGACTGTAGACATCATGTGCAGACACAGTATGTTTGACATTCTCATGGTGTCCCCTAGATACAGTCATTTCCTTGAATATGAGGAGGAGAAGGCAGGCGCGCAGGAGCACCTGCAGCGGTGAGTGTGTCTGGGGGAGGAGGGAGGGCATGTGTCTTAGGGGTGGTTGCAAAGAGCTGGCTTTGGGAGGCCTGGGCAAAGGGAAATTGAGATTCCTGAGGGGAAGGCTCAAGTCCAGGTAGAAATGTGTCCCTGCAGGGATTGTGTGTGCTTGTTGTGGTGCCTATGGAGGGTGGGAGAAGCCTCTGGCATGTGACCAACCCAGTCCCATTTGCCTGCCCTGGGAATCCTCAGGACCACACAGAACGGGGAGGGCGACACTGCGCCATCATGGACAATCCCCTGAGATTCCAGGGGCCTCAGTGAGTGCTCAAGGGCCAGGATGTGCTGTTTGGGTTGAGAGTCAGGACAAGACTGTTGACCCCTGGCTCTATGTGAACAGGAGGCCACTAGAGGCCACTAGAGGCTGCCCAAGTGAGGAGATTCTGGGTTCTGGAGATAACAAGCAACAGGACAAAGCACCCCAGAGATGACAGTTTGGGGAGCATGCCCAGGGACACCAGGCGGTGGGTGTGGGTGGGATGGTTTCATCTGTGATGTAGGTCTTGTCGCATCGCTCGTGTAGACAATGTGTGTAGTGCAGCCAGGTGACCAGGCCCGTTATGGGCTATGGGCATGGGCAGGCCCAGGAGCCCAATTCATACACCTGTGTTTGAGGGGGTCTGAAAGGAGGGTAGGCCCAGCCTCTGACTCTGCTGCTTCTCCCTCTGCACCTAGAGCCTTCTCCTTCATACTGGGCTCCTGGATGAGGGAGTACCCAGAAGACTTCACTGGAGCACCGGACACGTCCTGCCTGCAACACCTGGTAACATATCTACACCTCAATATGCCTGGCTCTGTTGAGGAACAGCAGGCCCGCCTTCTGCTCAGCCAGCTGGAGCACATGCTTCTCAAGAAGCCAGAGCTGGAGGGTGAGTAGCATGGGCTGGCAAAGGAGAGAACAGGTGTGGGATTCCAAGCTTTGTCCACCTGAAGGCAGCTCCCATGCTACCATGGGGCCATCAATAGGACAGCCAGGGAACCTGGATGCCTTGGCATGAAACCTGTCCTGGCAGGGCTTCCTGGGGTGGAGTCCAGGGACTAGGGCTTCTCAGCAGGCAGGGGTCTCGTGGCCGTAGGAATGACTGAGGGGAAGGCAGTGCTGTAGGGGATCTTTTCTTGCAGCTGTTCCACCAACTGCCAGGCTTTATGAGAAAACCACTGTACACCCACTGGATCCAACACCCTGCGTAGAAGCAGTACTACCATGTCAGTCAGAGCTGGAACTAGCTGTAGCCTCAGAGGCCCCCTCAGCTCCAGGAGCTGCAGTGGAGCTCCAACAAGAACCCCATGCAGACGGATGTTCTGACTCACCTCCGTCAACTGTGACCGAAGAGATCAATCCACCTGCAGGTCAGCCAATGGCCCACAGCCTTGCACCATCTCCAGCACCAAGTCTGGATCTTGACCTGCAATACTCAAATGAAGAAAGAGTGGCTGATCCCTCAGTGCCAGGGGCACTTAGCCCAGTGGTAGCAATGGCTCTAGAGCCAGCCATTGATGCACCAAAACATGCCAGTGATGAGGGTATGCCAGTGCCCACTCCAGAAGCCCAGCTGCCTGAAGGCCAGTGTGACCCAATTCTGCAACCCGCCCAAGAAGGAGACGCATCTGCAGTTCAACCAGAGCCCTCCAAACCTATTGTAGTGAGCAGCTCAGGGCCAGAGCTAGAGGCTCCAGGAGATGAAAGCCTGGAGTCTGTTCTCGGTCCATCTGGGGAGCAAGGGGAGTCTCTCGGTCCATCTGGGGAACAAGTGGAGTCTCTGGGTCCATCTGGGGAGCAAGTGGAGTCTCTCGGTCCATCTGGGGAGCAAGGGGAGTCTCTGGGTCCATCTGGGGAGCAAGTGGAGTCTCTCGGTCCATCTGGGGAGCAAGGGGAGTCTCTCGGTCCATCTGGGAAGCAAGTGCAGTGTTGCCCGCTTGCTGGAGAGGCTGACTGCCTTGAGTCTGTTGCTGAGCAGCCAGAGCCACCCGTACAGGAGCCTCTGCCGCCCAGCCGGGATGTAGCACCCGTCCCATCTGTGCAGCTGGAAGCTGACACAGGCTTAGGAGAGGACATTCATCCAGTTACTTATTTTGACAAATACTATGAGCCGCCAGTGGCTGAAGACGCCGATGGTGCTCTGACCTGTGCTGCCGAGCAAGAGCCTGCTCGCCCACCAGCTAGCGAGGCAGACAGGCCTGCGGAAATAGACCCGGCTCCCTGGGAGTGCGTGGAGATGGAGGATGTGCAGATTTCCTCCAGGGGGCCAGCCCGGATGTCCATGCTAGAGTTAGACAGTGATGAGGAGACAGCTCGAGTGCTAGATTGGCTGCCCGAAGAGAAGGCAGATCAGTTCTCCATCATGGCCGTCGTAAGTAGCTTGGCAGGGCTGGGCGTGCGGGCTTTCCTTTGCACCTCTACTGCCACACCTGCCTCAGGGCAGAGTCATGCTGACCATTCATTTCATCTTTTCAGAAACTGTTCAAAAGACTCATCCCTTACCACCTTTTGAGTTACGTGTATGTACAAGCTGACCAGGAGGAGTGTCTGGAGCGCCTGGCACCCACTCTGCTTCCCATACTGGAGCACTGTGAGCAGGTCTCCAGTTGTGTGATCACCACGTGCCTTGGGGACCACAGCATGGAGGCAGCAGAGAGAGCCCAAGTGGTGCAGCACTGGATAGAGGTGGCTCTGGTATGAGCAGGAGGGGCCCAGGGACCCTTCTTCCCTTTCCCACTCCCACCAAGTGGCTGCCTGCTCACTCACAGCCACTGCCTAGCCTTAAAGCCCTCCTCCTACTCTGCCCTCACTTGGGCTGTGTGCATTCCTGCCCTGCTTCCACTGCCATTCCCCTCCCCCAAGCTGTCCCAGTTCAGCCTAGTAACAAAGGCCCAGCCCCAGGCCAAGCAGGAGCCCAGGAGTTTCCTCCACAGCTCTCCTCACCCATTCTTCACTCCTAGGAGTGCCACCTACGAAAAAATATCTCCACCTTATTTGCAATCGTGTGTGCTCTGCAGAGCAGCCAGCTCCAAGGCCTGAAGAAGACGTGGAGATTGGTTTGCAGGTGGGTGCACCTTTCTCCTGGGCAACCCTTGCTTCCTCAGCTTAGCGTCCATCTTCTGGGAGCCCAATGGCAGTGCCCCATGGCAGAGACCACAGCTCTATGGCCTTGCCTAGGATTTGCCTGCTAGGTTGGGATTCCTCTTCTGCCATACATTGCACAAGGCCCTTGGGGACGTTTTCCTTCAGAGACATCACAGCTACACCAGTCTGTGCAGTGCTCTTCCAAGCAAAACCACTCTGGGAATTGGGGTGGAGCTGGAGGTTTCCCCTCAAGACTTTGTTCCTAACCATGTGACCTAAGGGTCACAGTGGCTCTCCCTGCACAGCCCTGTGCCCATTAGCATAAAGTCCTGCCTGCAAATGGGAAATCCATTCACACTCCTCCTCTCCCTTCCTCTCCCATCTGTCACCTTGTCTCTGCCCATCGTCCAGGGAGAGAGTAGCTGTCTATCAGGAGCTGAGGAGGATACACTGCCAGGAGCAAGTGTACAAGGTTGTATGAGCCCCGGAATAAGATTTGACCCTCGGACGGAGGCGAGGGAAATTTTCTCTCTGATGGAATTCAAGGAGCATATCCAACATAGCTAGGAGAAGCATCCGTCGTGGGCTTGGGTGGGGGACAGATCGTATGGGGAACAGGAGGTCCCTGGGGACCCCGTGGAGTGAGTGGAGGAGGCCACCTGGGTGTCTGAGGAGGGTGGAGAAAGTGACAGGGTTGGGTTGTCAAGGTTGCTGCTGAGATTTCCTGTCAAGCTTCCTCCTGAGTGTGGCCTGTGTTGAGGCTGCCTCTCTACACCCCGCCAGCCTGGCACGGCCAAGCCATGCCCTGGCTCTATTTCTGGGTGGCCTTCCCGTCCCAGGAGGGAAGCCTAGCCAGTCATGTGAGGTCAAGATGTCCCTTCAGATCAAGCAGCCCCAGAAACATCTTTTAGGGGATGCAAATGGCCACATCCACCATGGAGACAGGCCTTGGCATATGCTCTGGCCTGCCCAGGGATACAGTGCTGATGGTCACAGGGAGCCTGAGATCCTAGGGCCCAAGCCATGGCTGTCACACCACATTTGCGGCAAGAGGGGACTTTGGAGGGTTGAATGGTTAGAGAAGGAGTATGTTCTACATCCATGCTAACTGCTGCCAGGGGCGAGAGTCCAGATACAAGAGCTTCTGGAAGAAACTCAAGAGAGGCTGCAAGAAGCCTCAACAATTGGTGAGTGTGCATGCCTGAGGCCAGGGGCTTTCTAGAAGGAGTAGTTGAGGGGGGTCCCCCAACCCAACCGACCTGTTGGCCCACTCCCTTAATGCCCCATCACACCTGGCCTCTGCTCAGATGGCATGTTGCAGCAATGAGTTGCAGCCACAGCACTAAGGCCTGCACAAGAGTAGAGGAGCAGGTGAAGGGCAGGGCCACAGACCTTGCCCGTGTGTCAAGTGCCAGCCCTGGAGGGGCCCAGACCTAGATAGATTTCCCCATGCAGGGCTGTGTCTTTGGTATGGGGTAGAGGGTGGATCATTGAGGAATGAGCCTGTCTTGCCCCAAGTTCTGCTAGATAGATGGCTCCATGGGACTGGGGTAAGTCGGGTTCTTGCGAGGAGCTTAACAGGACTCTTCTGATCTTTCTGCACCCAATGCCACAGGACTATCCCGAGGGCACAGTCCCTTACCTGGGCACCGTCCTCACACACCTGGCCTCACTGCACAAAGACCAAGATTCCAAGGATGTGAGTGAACAGGGCCCCAGCCCTGGCAAAGCAGATTGGGGACAAAGAGCCTCTCCCTGCCCCTTGACCTCCAGCAAGAGCCCACGTCCTCCCCAGCCCCAGAGTGCCAAGCACCACAGCAATCCTACTTGTGATGCCCTATGCCCTCAGACCTCAGTGCTGCTGATGACATGGGGCCATGTCTCAGAGGGTGGTGAGCAAGGGTGGCAGTGTGACAGCAGGTGCTCAAGCTGACATAGCATGTGTGAACAGCATGGCCTTGTCACTGGAAGCCTCAAGTCTCTGCCATGTGCACAGAGAGTTGAGCAGTGAGCTCCCTGTCCTCAGGACCTAGGCCTCCCTGCCCTAGACTGAGAGCAATCCTAGTCCAGCTGTGCACCCAGCCTGCCCTCTGCTGGAAGGACTTGGTAGGGCGCCAAGTGGAAACAGCATTTTCTTAGCACATATTCTTTGCTTTGCAGGGCTCTTGGCTGAATGTAAAAAGAAGACGAGAGGTGAGAAAATGACACCTTCCTCTGCAGGCAGCCAGCTGTGCGGGTCCCTTAGGTCCTTCCTTCCCTCTGATGTGGATGGTCACATCACTTGTCCTCCAGAGGTCAGGAGATGGGGCCTTGAGCTGGGTACCTAGGACAGCGTGCTGGGGTTGGGCACTGGATCTCAGTAGAGAAAGGCGAGTGTGTTGGGGAGAGACAAGAGTGAAGCCAAGTGAAGACCCGAAGTCAGCTGCCTGGCCTACCTTGCCCTGGTCCAGGTCCATCACCACTGTGTCCTTTCTCTCAACCAGGAATTCAAGGTGATGGCACTAATGAAGGAACTAAAGGGCTCATGTCAGGAGCTCCAGGTGGTTCCTGACATGAACTTCGTATCTTGGTTTAACAACATGAACCGCCTAAATGAGTTGGAAAGGTGAGCTGGGGTAGGCAGTGGGGGCAACAAACATGGGAATCCCCAGCACCAGTCCATGAGAGCCTGTTGTCTGAGTCAGCCTCCCACCAGACCTGTTGAAGGAAGGGTGTATGAGCTCCTGAGTCCCCAGGGCCCCTGGGAGGGAACCCCCAGGGTGGAGCCTGCTGTCCAACCAGCTACTTCTTGTCTTAGCTCCAAGCTATCCAGGGAGCTGGAGCCTCCCCGCCGGGTACTTGTCCTGAGCAGGAACAACAAGAGGAGCCCTCCCCTGAGGAAGCGCTCAGGAAAGTAAGTACATTGGCCCAGGGGCCAGGGACTCCCCAGGGTCTGGGTGGTGGGACAGGCAGCCCAATGAGCTGGGGCTGCCATCCCACCACCTGCCACACAAGCCTTTGTCTGGGTGGTGTGGCCTGACCTCTGCCCACCTCACTTCCTTCATTGGGGTCCCACGGTGGTCCTCAGAGGATTGGGCATATGGCTCCTTGAAAATGAACAGTAAGGAAGGCTGCCTCAAGCCCAGGGGGCAGTGGGTGTGGGACAGCCCTGTGGTTCAGGGAAGCCCTGGAATTAAGGCAGTCCCTCCATTCAGTTGCCAGGCTTTGACAAGAGAGCTCAGCAACAATGGCAGTTCCCAGTTGGAGACAAATGAGCAGCTCAGCGGTGGGAATGGCAGCCATGCACCCAGCATGCACTTGGGCTGCTCACCCAAGCCTTCTTCACACTGCAACCGATTATTTCAGTCGGCCCCAAACATCTGCATGGCAAAGATGACAGAATATGAGGGAATCTTGCCGTTCCTGAGCCCCCAGCCCTCCCGGAGAGCTGGGCATGGGGCTGTATCCTAGGCTGTCCTTTCTTCAGCCAAGATGCGTGCACTCCAACCAGAGAAAATCATATTCTCCAATGAGTTATGGGAAATGCGTTGCACAATGCACAAAGACTCAAATGTCAGGTCATTTAGATTAAAAACCTATGTGGAAACACTAATAGCGTGTTAAAACCATTTCTTTACAAGAGCAAGGTTTTGGTGGGTGCTTTTCTTTGCCTTCCTTAATGGCAGAGACTTCTGCATATTCTGTTCTAAGAAGAAATCCTTTCAGGCTTTGAGCTCATTTTTTTCCTGCAGAATGAGCAAGAGCAGGTCCCTCTAGGGGCTAGGCTTTCAGTCAGGTGTTCTCATGAACTGTTCCACAAGCCTGGAAATCTGAGTGTTGAAATGTCTCCTTTGCAACAGCCATCATCTGTGTGGGAAGCTGCTGGCTCCTGTGCAGGCAGGGAATCCACCTCAACCTGCTGGGAGGGACTGGAGTCACCATGCAGGACCCTGGGGGGAAATCAAATGAGGCCACACCAGACCCAGGGCAGTGCTTCAGGGAGGGAGACACTGCTGAGCTGCAAGAAGAGCTAAACGTAGTCAGACCAAAATCACAATTCTTCCAAAGCAAGTACCTGCCTAAAACTATAAGCACACTGATAAAGGGAAACCCAGGGAAACATGTAAAGGAGAAGATACAGATCACAGAAAGCACATCAGTCAAATGCCAGAGCCACTCACAGTTTCCTAAGGGAATATAAACCCTCTTGACTCATCATTTCTTTGAGTTCAAGTAATTCTTCAATAGTTGCCCTCCTGAGCTCTTATGCCAGTTACAGGAAGAAGATATATTATCTTTTCTCCACTACACAGTTGAAGAAAGCCATGGCAAGAGCACTTCCCCTTTGTGTTTACAATACCAGAGTTGCAGTGAACAAAATTCCATCTGGCCAAGCAGACACACATGACCAGGAAGGAAAGTGGGGACTATGCTTCTAGACTCCTCCACAGAGCAGTAGCAAAGGAGCCCAGCAAGAGATCAATAGAGGTTAATGCACTTAATGTTGTTTCAATCCTCTACTGTAAATTACCTGCCAGGTGCTTGTGACTCACATCTGCAATTTCAGTGTCTCAGGAGCCTGAGATCTTCAACCTTCTACAACTGAGATACACACTGTCATTCCAGATATCCTTGCAGACTGTTGAAACCTAAGACGGTCAAAATATAAGCTTTCATATCCATGACCATACAGTGGAGTTCAGATTTTGCATGAAAGCTACATTTCATGAAATGGTAAATTCTATCAGATGCAAGAATAGAATAGTCAACCCAACTTCCTAATGGAATCACTGCCCAAATGAATGACCTAACAGCATCAGTGCTGGATGTGATGAGAGGGGAAACAAAGCTGAAGATACAATGTTTCGTTGTAAAGAGAAATGTTTCCTTTCTCCTGTGAGGAGCTTTCAGATAGCTTTCCTTATTTTGTCTTCAAAGATCATTGAGAAAGAAGTATCCTTTTAAGTGGATATTTTGGTTCAGCCATTTATCGGGAATTTCCAGTTTTATTGGATTATAAGCAGCAAATATGTACCACAATTTACAATCTTTTCGTAGAGCTTTTATAAGAAAAAATTTAGCGCTTTTTCTAGCTCTTTCCCAGGTCTTGCTCCTCCTCCCCCCCTCCCCCCCACCAAGGGTCAAGATGGCCAGGTGTCAGCCAGAAGGATGAATAAACCTATGCCTTACCTGAAAAGAAAAAAGAAAAAATGTATTTGAGATCAATAAAATTGTGTATTGCCATTGCATCTACTACAGATGACTTGTTATCCACTGTCTATAGCATACAAATTCTTATTTTAATCTACTAATATATTTGTCATTGAGATAAAATATTTTTCCTATTTTTTTGGGGGGGGTCCGGTCATGGGGCCTCAACTCTGGGCCTGGGTGCTGTCCCTCAGCTCTTCAGCTCAAGGCTAGCGCTCTACCACTGGAGCCACAGTACCACTTCCGGCTTTTTTCTTTTTGCTTATGTGGTGCTGAGGAATCGAACCCAGGGCCTCAGGCATGCAAGGCAAGCGCTCTACCACTGAGCCAACTTCCCAGCCCCTTTTCCTAATTCTTATATACTGAGATGTGAGGTTAGTTGTGTCATAATTTGTGTGTGTGTGTGTGTGTGTGTGTGTGTGTGTGTGTGTGTGTGTTGATCCTGGGGTTTGAACCCAGGGCATAGGCACTGCCCCTAAACTTTATGCTCAAGGCTATTATTTCTGGCTTTTTCGTGGTTCATTTTAGATAAGAGTCTCTTGGACTTTCCCACCCAGATTGACTTTGAACTGCACTCATCAGATCTCAGCTTCCTGAGGAGCTAGGATTATAGGCATGAGCCACCAGTGCCCTATATGATGTTAGTTTTTATCATTGTTGGTGACATACCACACTGGTAATTTACTCCCTACTCTTCTCTCAGGCAAATCTATCATATCCCTTCCTAGTTTTTCCTAGTTCAGGTTGGACCAGGATCCTTTGAACCTGCAGTCATCCATGGAGCTACACGCACAGGTGCATGCTGCCACACCACACCCAGCTTACTGTTTGAGGTAGGGTCATGCTAACAGTTTTATTCAGCCTGGCCCTGAAGTGTGTTCCTCCCGATTGCTGCCTCCCCACTAGCTGGGACTGCATGCATGAGTCATGTGTCCAATCTCATGTAATGTTTATCAGGCATGAGGAAGGGGGAAGAGGGAAGGTCGGAGATCTGTAAGACTCTTCAGGAATGTTAGCATACAACCTTCTGAGCTCCATCCAATATCTATGAATACCTGGAACTGAAATTGCTTCAGAGCCCATGTGCTCAAGGCTGGCCACTAGCCTCTGGTGTTACTTACGAAGCAAAAGGAAGTGAAGTCATGGGGTCCCCATGGGAAGGGTTGTTGGGACCTTGGCTTTGCCATTATGTCGTTTCTGCTTCCTGACCATCACCAGCTCAACAGCTTTGTCATGATTTCTGCCTCCCCAGAGGCTCAAAGAGAGGGGGCCAAGTGACCATGGATGGAAATCCATAAAACCTTGGGCCAAAAGGATCCTTTTGTCCTTTTACAGGCTTTGGTCAGGTGTTTGGTCACAGCCATAGAAGATGACAAAGTGGTAGTTTTGGCCTGAGTCTGTGAGCTGCTTTTGTGTGCTACATGTGGAAACAGGAGGTAGAAATAATAGGTTGAGGAGACTAGCCAGCTCTATCTGCACACTGCTGTCCAGTAGGAATTTCTGTTGTGACAAACATCTCCCAATGCTCTGCAACCCCATAGTCACAGGTGGCTACTGGACACTTGGAATGGAACTGGAGCAATTGAGAGAATATTTACCATTGTTGGACTTGAGCAAATTTAGTTTTCATAACCCTACCTGAGAGAAAGGACTTGAGTAAAGAATGGGTGGAATCATTCCAGGGTCATTGTCCAGAGAGCCTTTAGTCCAGGGTACAAGAGCATAGGAAATGACTGACTCCTCACTTGCAGAGGACAAGAGGTTTTCCACAAAGCACAGAGCCACACATTCAGTTTTGTCAGGGTGTCCTCATTTCTAATAGAGATCTCCCCAGAGCTGCCATCTTCTCAACACCATAACATGGACAGGATCACAAACACCTGAGGCTCATTTCTTTGGCCATACTGCTTTGCTTTTCTATCTTAAAGATGGAAGGCTCCTAAGAATCCCTGGCTGTTTCTGAATATACCGTAGCTCATTTCAAAGCCCTCTTATCTCCGCTGCTGTTTGATGGAAGGAATCCTTTACTTGTTCAGTAAGCTTTCTTTCTATGACAAATATTGCATTGGTAACCTTTACTGATGAGTCAAGACGGATATAGATGTGATATGAGATCACGTGGAGCACAAGTAAAGGATAGTTATGTACAAGCATGAATAAGTCACACAAGTTTACATGCATATAAGTTAAAGACCCCATCAAATAAATCCCTGGAGAAACTAAGCCTGTGGGACACACTTACAGTCCAGGCTGCTTGGGTGGCAGAGGTAGCAGCATTGTATTTGTATATGTTCCTCATTCTTAGAATCATTCTTTGGAATGGAATTTCTCCAGTTTGACTTGATGAAAATCAGTGTATGTATGAAATTAACATTTTAAGGGTTATGTTGTCTTGTTTTTTCCTAATAGGTTGCATGTGTATATATACGTGCTTTTATTTTTACATTGCCATTTGCATAGCCAGGGACAAGTCTTTGTCTAAAAGTCTTCAGCTCCTATTTCATATTCTTTCTGTTGTAGAATTTGCCATGGCTTTAGAGGAAGAACTAGGTTGTGGCAGGATGGCAGGCAGTTTGTCTAGCCCAGACAGAGGTTGTAAATCAAAACACTCAACTCACATGCTCAGGGCAATGAACCAGCCTTGCAGTTCCATAGCTGATAGACAAAGCAGCAATGGAAATTTTAAAAAAGCAGCCCCCAAGTAAAAGTAATTATACCACAATTCCAAAGAGAGTAGATGAAAGATGATATTCTAGGAGGTAAGATATTCCATGAAATAATGTATTAGTTATGAAGAAGAGGAATGAAAATAATTGGAAAAAAACAATGCTTGAGAATAAAACTAGGCAAAGGAGAAAAAAAGGAGGATGGACAGGAATAAAGTAGGTAGGAAGCAGGGTGAGAAAGAAGACAAGAGAAGAGATCCAGATAATGTAAAATAACAAAGGAAATAATATGACATACAGCATAACAAAATCAATATAAAGAATTTTAGGTTGAAAGATGATGAAGAAGAAGCAATGTAGGCACAAGGCTCTTCAGTTCAAATTCCAGTTCAGACAGAAAGATGAAACAAGGAAGGAAGGAACAAAGGAAGGAAGAATCAAAGGAAGGGAAGGGAAAGAGAGAAAACAAGAGAAAAGGGAGAAAAAAGAATGCTGGAGCGAATGGAAAGAAACAGAAACAAAGCAAAGAAGGAAGGAGGAAAGAAGGAAAGGAAGGGTAGAAGAAAAGAATGGAACAAAAGGAAGGAAAGGTGAAGAGAGGCTGGAAAGAAAGAATGAAAGGACACAAATTTCATCTTTATTGTAGTCACAGACCTAAGGCACAAAGAATCAAGGAAGTTGATGTGAGCTAACAATTAGATCCAATTTCTCATTAAACAAGTAGCATTTGTTACAATCCAAGCCATTGTATGGAATACAATTGTTATAAGTGATATAGGGTGCTGGTTCAAGCAGTGTTATTTAGTAAGAGTGGTAAAGTGGTCAGTCGGTTGTGGTTTTGTAAAGACAGAATGTTCAAAGCATTTAGAGGTACCCCATATATCACTGCATTTGTTTTATTCTGTTACAAACAATAAGCTTGTCTCCCAAGTATCTGTAAACTTATTGTAACTTCTCAAATAATTGAAACTATTGTGAGCAAATGTGACTTACTTTTATTTTTAATTTGTAGCGGTTTTCTGCTGTTCACATCATCAAGTTTGTCACAGTAACATTGTACATTTTCCCAAGGGAGGGAAATAATAGAATGTCACTGTCTTGGCTCAAAATCATGATAATGAGAGGTGTGGTGTTTAGAAATGCCTATTTTTTAAAGTCTGGTAAATTTGATTGATGATAGAGCTGAGAAAGAGAACAAGTGCTTTAAAAGAAAGCTAAATCCTTGAAAATGATGATTCTTACATGGTACACTGCTGGTAGATTCACATAAAAATGCAACCTGTAACAAATATAATTTTTCAGCCAGGAAATGATATTTCGTGCCTATCATTGTACCTATTGAGGAGGCTGAGATCTGAAGATTGAAGTTGGAAGCCAGCCTGGAAAGAAAGTCCTTGAGACTCCTTATCTCCAATTAATCACCCCAAAGCTGTCAGTGGAGGTGTGGTTCAAGTGGTAGAGTATCAGGCTTGAGTGAAAAAACTGAGTACAGGCCCTGATTTTAAGCCCAAGTACACACACACACACACACACACACACACACACACACACACACTCCCAGAATAATATAAAAGGAAAAACAAAGACTTGTGTGCTGTAAGGTGATCTTCCTGTGGATAACAGCAAGGACAAGTGTGACTGGGCAACTATGCTTAGATAGAAGCTGGCCACTAATGTGCTGGTCCTGCAAAACCAGCTCTTTTGAGGCTGAAAATGCAGATTTGGAAACAGAAGGTTTAAGGATTAGCTATGGCGTGTGTAAGTTATGAAAACTTACTGAAGCCGTTAAGTAATTTTGATCTAATATTCTAAATCCAAATACTTTCCAGTTGATTGTAGGAATTCACTTTTTAGGTTTGTGGAATACAGGGAATAGAACCAGTTTGCTCCTCATAGACCAAAATTTCTTTCAGGCCTTCTCTTTCCCTCAGGAGAAAGGCAAATTTCCCAGTGAGTCAACAGAAAGCTAGGCATAGATTATGCAGGATGTGGCAGGACTTGAAGAGCTGGCAAGGTAGGCAGGGATATTTTTGTGTAAGCTAGGCAAATGTTCACCAATACGACCACTGGGAAAGACTTCTGACTGAATTCACTGGTCAGACAAGGAGCGCATGTCATCCTGAGGGCTTTATGCAGGCAGAGACGAAGCAGTGGGACTAGGTAAGTGTGCAGGAGCTTTGCTCAGGGTTGGCTCTTGGAGAGAGGGCACAATAGCTCACCTATTTGGTACAACAGCCATGGAGATGGCTGTGGTACTGGTGTCTGGTTTATCATCTGCTGGCTACACAGTGTTCTTCCAAGTTGCCTCCCGTGATTCCCAGGAGACTGATTCTGTGCAGAGTGGAGTGACAGCTTTTGTGTGTCTGTCAGCTTGTGGCAGGAGCTGCTTAGAGCCACTGAGACATGGTACATGTGGTAGTAGATAGGGAACAAGCTGATGGATTCAAGCTCTCCTTAAAAATATTTTGCTTTATGTCAGGTGCTGGTGGCTCATGTCTGTAATTATAGCTACTCAGGAGGCTGAGATCAGAGGATCATGGTTCAAATCCAGCCAGGGCTATAGTGTCCATGAGACTCTCATTTCCAATTAACCACCAGAAAAATTGTGGAGCTGTGGCTCCAAGTGGTTTAGAGCACTAACTTGAGTACAAATGCTAAGGGACAATGCCTAGGCTCTGAGTTCAAGCCCAGGACACCGCCCCCATCCCACATGAGTAAATCTAAGCAATTTTTTTGTTTATTTAACAGAGATACACTGAGTCTCCGGTTAGATTTCATTAGCCCGTACATACAGTGGTAGCCAAGACCAAAGGAAGGAGGGTGAGGGAGTCACAGAGAGGAATTGAAGCAGAGAAATGATAGCAAGGTAAATGGCAGCAATTTAAACGTGTGATAATTAGTACATTGCCAATTGTCACTGAATTCTCTAACTCACAATCAGTGCATTCCACACAGATTGGAACACACCAACTAAGTATGGCAAGTCTTCTCTAACTTCCCCCTAATATTCTATTCACAGTTCTGCTTTACAAGTTAAGAAAAGCCATGCGACTTTCCAATGTACCCTTCCTCAGGATGGTCAGAACAACCCAGAAGGGGGAAAGACGTGTCAGTCAGAGGGAAAAGTCCACAAAGCACAGAATTACCCATGGACTTGTCTGTTAATTCTTTCTGGGTGATCTTCACTCTTTTTAGAAAGCTTGAATGAGGAGCGATATGCAAAGACTATAAATGGACCTAGAAGCAAGGAAATTTAGTACCCAAAAGATCTCTGATGGGAGAAGGGGAATCTAGCATTTGCAGAGCACCTACTGGGTACCAGGCACTGAGCCAAGCAAATTACATTGGTGTATTGATTTTTTTCCTCATAAGTTAATAAGAGCCTGGGTCATTGAGCCCATACAACTTCACCAGTGTCACTTACTTGCCTCTGTAGTCAAGAAGTGAGATTTGAATTTGTGCTTGAAGGATTTTATGGAAATATCTAGAATGGATTAGCATTCAGCTCACATTTGGGGCAAACTCCCTAGTACTGTATTTGTGGGTGATGACTATTTAGAGAGAAAAGGCCCACAAGGAATGGTTGTCTTTGCAGTGAGGTAGACTTCCTTGGGAAGGAAGGGATATGCGACTATCACCAATGTCATATTAATGACATATGTGGAGGTGACATGTATATGGGATCTGCATAGGACATAGACATGACACATATGTGCCATCAACCACCTTCCACTCTATGTTTTGATATGTTCAGAGAGGTAGAGAATGAGGATAGAATGAAAACAGGATGCTCTATAAAAGACTAGGGTGTAAAAAAAAATAGAAGACACAAACATGGCTCTAGAAATGCAAACCTTAGGACAGTTGTCAAGGTAATATCAAGAAAGTAGAACAAAAAGAATGTAGGAAAGAGAAATCACATGCTGGTGGCTCATGCCCATAAGCCTAGCTTCTCAGGATGCTGAGTTTGGAGGATTTTTCACCAGATCCAACCAGGGCAGAAATGAAATGTGCTTAAGAAATTGAGTAGCAAGCAGCTGGGCTGGAGGCATGAGTCAGAGTATCCACTGACAACCAAGAAGAGTGAAATCATGCACCCCCAGTGAGGGGAAGAGAGCGACCCATACTTCAAATTTGGAGTTTGTAAACTGAATAGGTTCAATAAATGCTTGGTGTGATGTGTATTCCCATATTTAGCCACTTGATTAGGAAATTTCAGGACAAAATGAGGACTCTGAAATAAACAACAAGGTCCCATATGAAGGATCAGGAATCAGCTTTGGATTACTCTTTAGCAATCTGAAAATGAGCAGAACCAGCACGCCTTCAACATTGTTATGGAAAATAGATGTCAACTAAGAATTAATGTACATAGTCAAATTAAGGCCAGTTCTACTAAAGGTATTTTCAGACATGCAAGGCATCAAAACATTTACTTCATCTTGTGTATTTATTCAAAACTAAAGGCACCATGTGTTGGGACTCAGGCCTATAATCCTAGCTACACTGGAGGTTGAGATCTGGAAGACTGCAAGTTGGAGGCTGCTCCAAATAGAAAGTCCATGAGACTCCCATCTTCAAACTGAGCAGCAGAAAGTCAGCTAAAGGCATGGCTGAAATGGTACAGCAAGAGCCATGAAGAAAAAACTTAATTGAGCACAAGACCTTGAGTTCAAGTTCTGGTACCAGCAAGAAAAATAAATAAATGAATGAAAGCTAAAGGGCAAGTCACAAGATCCACTGGAGTAAAGACAGCCTCTTCAACAAATGGTGCTGGGAAAGTGACTAATAGAAGAAACAGAAACTAGAGCCTTAGGTCACCATGTACAAAAGCAACCCCAAAAGGATCAAAGAACCAGATATAACATTAGAAATTCTGAAATGACTAGAAAAGATAGAGAAAAGTCTGGAAAATATAGGCACATGGAATTATCTTCTGAAAACATTCCCAATTGCCTAGAAAGTAATAGCAAGAATGGACTAAGACTGAATCAAATTGAAGTTTCTAAACAGCCAAAGAAACTATGAGAAAATCCACTGAATAGGAGAAAAACTTTTTCAGTGATGTCAACAGATAAAGGATTAATATTCAGAATATACCAAGAACTCAAGTTGTTAAGCAGCAAGAAATCAGTTAGCAAATGGACATGTGAACTGAACCATTCTCAGAACAAATATAAATGGGTAATAGATACCTGAAGAAATATTTAGTATCTTTTGCCATAGAGGAAGTGCCAATCACAATTACAGTAAGATTCCATCATTTTGGGCAAAGGTGGCTCATGCCTGTAATCCTATTGAATCAGGAGGCTCACATTTCAGGACAGATCTGAGGTTTGAAGTCAGCATGGGGAAGGAAAGTCCATGAGATTCTTATCTTCAGATAATCACCAAAAAGCGCAAAGTGGCTTGCTGGTAAAGCTACATCCTTGAGAGGAAAAATTATCCCATCTCACTCTAGTCAAATTAGAAGTCATTAGGAAATCAACATAAATAGTGGCAAGGAAGGGAAATGAGGGAGGAACCATCACGCTGTTGGTGGGAATATAAGCTAGTGCAACCACTATGGAGTTAATAGGAAGGTTCCTCCAAAAACTGAATGCATACTCACCTATAATCCTACCACACCACCACTGGGCATATACCAGAAGGCATGTAAATACACAAGAAAGACACCTGCATACCTAAGTGGATTGTAGTGCTGTACACAATAGCAAAATGGTAGAATCAGCTCAAGTGCCCAACAACTGATGAGTGGATAAAGAAAACATAATACATACCAGGCAAGGACTATTAGTAATATGATACATATATACCATGGACTATTACCCACTCTGTTTCTATTTACCACCAAACATTAGCCATCAAAAGAGATAGTATGTCATTTGCAGCTAAGTGGATAGAGCTGATGATCATCCTTTTGACAAAGTTATAAGTGAGATCACTTAAAGCTGATGATGCCTAGAAACTCCCTCTTACTCTTTTCTGTTTAGGAGTTGGCTACTCACAGTAAAGTAGTTTTGTCTGGAGCGAAGTGTCTTCTGAAATGAGGTCTTGCTGTATATTTCTTTAAAAATATTTAATATTTAATGCCACCATATTGTAATACCGGCCTACCTTGATTTTTTTCCAGCAGGCTTTTAGTGGTGGGACCTTTGCAAGCACAACATCAAAACTCATTCCTTGCCTCTTAATTTCTTTCTCTTAAATGGTATGGCTCTCCAGGCTCCAGTTCACCCAACTCAGCAGCTCTGATGGAGATGCTGTGGGATCACACAGGTCTCTGAACCCTGCTTGCCATTGGCTCAGGCTGGACCAGACAGCACTGCTCAGCTAAGCTCCATAGTGAATAGTTCCACTTGTGTGTACACACACACTCAGCAAAGTATTGTAGTATTCCCTAAACCTGTACTGTGCACTTTATTTACTATGTGTTGAATATCACGTGTGCAGTGTTCCTGAATCATTTATCAAACAATAATGCATCCACAACCAACCTGTTCCCCTAAAATCTGAAGACCTCTAATATGAGCAACAGTAGTGCTCCCTCTGCTGGATATTTATTTTTCTGCAGTTAGTGAAACAATTGGGGTCCTTTGTGAAAAGGAAATTCAAATACAAACCTGCACTATTGCTTATCTCATAAAAGCCACCCTGAGTAGAAAATGATCATTATAAGTTTTTCTGCTATTCCCCATTTGGAAAGAATAGCATCAAACCATAGAGACAGCTTCAGTGGCTTCTTGCATTCCTGGGTGGATTGAAGGCTGAATTTCCTAGTGTAAAATGAGGTAAGGTTTGCAAGTAGCCTATGTGTGTGAATCATAGTAATGCCTAATAAAAGGCTTTTTTTTTTTTTGCCCGTTGTGGGGCCTGATCTCTGGGCCTGGGCGCTGTCCCTCTGCTCTTCAGCTCAAGGCTAGCGCTCCACTTCCGGCTTTTTCTGCTTATGTGGTGCTGAGGAATCGAAAACCGAGGACCTCATGCATGCAAGGCAAGCACTCTACCACTGGGCCACCTTCCCAGCCCAAAATGGCATTTGCCCTACGTCATTCTTTTTTTTTGGGGGGGGGGGGTCCGGTCGTGGGGCCTGAACTCTGGGCCTGGGCTCTGTCCCTCAGCTCTTCAGCTCAAGGCTAGTGCTCTACAACTTGAGCCTCAGTGCCACTTCCGGCTTTTTTCTTTTTGCTTATGTGGTGTTGAGGAATCGAACCCAGGGCCTCAGACATGCAAGGCAAGTGCTCTACCACTGAGCCACCTTCCCATTTTTAAGAGAAGAATGTCAAAGAAAAACTGTACACATTCAGAATAGGAGGAAACCTTTCTCTAGTATTTTCTATTCCTCATTGAGCTGAACCTGTGGATCCGGACACCGGGAATGAAGGCTCCCTCTGTATGTGATCTGTATATGTGACCATAAATATATAAATAAATTAACGGTTCTCTCTCTCTCTCTCTCTCTATATATATATATATATATATATATATATATATGGCATAGCATGAAGGGTATATGCAAAAAATCGATATAGAATCCTTATCACACTATTATTTAATCCCTAATGGTACACTTGTTGTAATACAGACATTGTAATGATGAAGCACAGACCACTTCTCAATACAATGTCTACCTCTTATACTTTGGTATTGTAGACTAGTTCCTCACAGCCTCCTTCTTTGTTCTTTTGAAAGCATGAGAAATTCTAGTTTCCAAGAAAATTTTTCCAGAGCGAAGCTTAGAAAGGAGTTCACACACACCCCTGTTGCTGACCAGGGTATGAGGGAACCTTGTGTGGATTTCCTTCACCAGCCTGAGCTGCAGAAACCCTGCTTGGATAGTGGTGAGCTTAGGTGACAAAACCAGACTCTATTTTCACAGCTCAAAACCCTGACCCCACTGAGTTGGTGTCTGGAGTCTCTGGAAGGCAATCAGCAAAGAGCCAAAGCCCTTCTCCCAAGGGAAGCTTAGCCAAGCACCAGTGCTCAAGTCTGTAATCCTAGCCACTTAGGAGGCTGAGATCTGAGAATGGAGGTTCAGAGCCAACTTTGGTAGCAAGGTCCCGGAGGCCTTTATCTCCAATTAACCAGCCAGAAGCCAGAATTAGAGCTGTGACTCAAGTGGTAGAGCACTAACCTTGAGCAATCAGGCTCTGAGTTGAAGCCCCAGGACTGGCACCAAAATATTAAAGACCAAAAAAATAGAGGAGGAAGTTTGGGTTTTGTATGTCTGGGGAAAGAAGTGTAATTATTTTTCTTCTGTACGCTTTTCTGTATTTTCTCCCATATTCGATGCTTCAAATGCAACTTTAAATATTCAGAGCAATGCCATAAGGACTATTATGTTTCTTCTTTAACCTCTTCAGGTAGTTTTATAATGTCAGTTTATGGGTGCAATATATCTTGATCAGTGTCACCCCTTTCATCATCTCCGCATCTCTCTCAAACCTACCTGTGCCCTACAGTTACCTGCTTCCATTTTCACCTATGTGCCTTGAGCATTATGACTGTTTTCCCATCCTTCCTCTCTCCATTCATCTGGACCCTCCCCTTGACCTGTCTCCCCCTCTAGCAACTGTACCATCTTCCTGGTGTTCGGCTAGTTTATTGTTTATTTCAGTGCTCCACAATGGCTCCTTGTTATTGGTCATGGTTCTTAGAAGACAAAATTTTTTTTCTAGCAAGTTTCAGCAGGAAGACTATTTTTCTTTAAGTCTCAAAAAACCCTCTTCAAATTATAGCAAAACGTATCTGTCTTATGATATATTTAAAGGAAGACACTTGTGATCCTGATTATAAAGCTCTTATATATAATTACTTTTAAAAGTTCTTGTGAGATAACAAGGACATTTCTCTTTCAAACACAGTTCAGCACCAGTTGCAATAAATCCCTGAAACCCTTTGTTGGGCATCTCAGTCCTAGAGGCCTGCTGGCTCCTTGAGTTGGAGGCATTTCCCTCAGCATGGCCTTCCTCTCCCTCTTCAGTCTCTCCACGTGTCCATGAAAGAGCCATGCGTCAATCCTCTCATCTTTCTCAGCTCCTTCCAATTATCTCTCTTTTTAAATTATGCAAAATCTAGATTGTATCAGTGAGATTATTTCTCAATATTTCTCCAAAATGCCTTTAAAAAAACTAAATCACTCATGTCTTTTTTTGCATTGTGCCCAGAAATAAGTACACTATAAATCTTCCTCACTTTCTACAATTTTCCTGCTTCTTCAGATTGGGCATTGTTATCCACAGTTTTGCATTGCCTGGATGTGTTTGTGTGTTCATCCAAGATTTGTGCCTTTGAGATGACAGCAAACTATAAAAGCATTGCAACTCCCTTTATTATCACACACACCAGCAGATGGCAGGCTGCTCTCTATGATGTGTGAGTCTAGACCTAAGTGTACAAGGATATTTGATACAGCAGACTAAGGGTCTTTCTTTTGGATTAAATCAAATAGAAATCAAAATACAAAGGGACATATACCTCACACACACTGGCCCAGGTGCAGAGCTGGGATATGGTGGCCGTGCCATGACCAGGTTGAGAACCATATTGGGTGATCTAATCCTTGGACCATGACTCCACAGGCACGGCTGTGAGCATCTGCTATTACAGAGAGAAAATTCTTCTGGGAAGTGGTGGCTGTAATCCTAGCTACGCAGGAGGCTGAGGCCTGAGAATGGTGGCTCAAAGACAGGGGCTCCAAAGAATCACCAAAAAAGCTGGAGATGGAGCTGTGGCTCAAGTGTAGAATGCCAGCCTTGAGTTAAAAAGCTCAGCAGCCAGGCTTGAGTTCAAACCCCAGGACTGGCACAGAGAGAGAGAGAGAGAGAGAGAGAGAGAGAGAGAGAGAGAGAGAGAGAGAGAGAGAGAGAGAGAGAGAGAAACAAAGACAGAGCGACAGAGACAGAGAGAAACTCTTTCTGGCAATCATGACCCTAGTATGCACTAGGAAGTGAGAGTGTCTTTGTGTCTTCCATTTCCTCTTGTGAACATATAATAGGGGCTGGCCCACTAACTGGAATTTGTCATAATGGCATAAAACTCAGGGTTGCTGGTGCTTAGAGACTATTGACAAGGAGTTTCCTGACCATGCATTCTCTAGCCAGAACAAAAGAGCCCTTGGGGAGGGGCCAAGATGGCCTCGGAACAATAGGGAAGCACCACAGCTCTCTCCAACCAAATGGAGAGTTCTCCAAGAGACCAACAACAACAAAAAGGCGATTACTCAGAGAGATACAGGAAGTGAAAAAAAAGAAAAGGGAAAAACTTCAGAACCTACACAAAGATGGGAAGACCCTTCCTCCACCCATTGCTGGTGGCGGGGCTCTGCGCTGAGAAGCGTCCCGGCTGGGGATCCATGGGGGACCACAGAGCCACAAGCATCCCAAGGCTCCCAAAAGACTCCCAAGAGCAGGTGCTGACCCGGAGAATACAAACAGAAAAATCAGAATGCAGAGCCCTCATGAAGATGCTCCGCCACTCCATGGTGCTGCGCCTCTCTGCACCAGCCTGTGTAAGCAACCCAGCCTAACCTGGGATGACAGCAGCAGCCGAGGTGGAGATAGAGGTAGCAAAGGACCCCAGACACGTGGCGTGGCCCTGCACCTCCCTGTACCGGCCCACAGAAGCGGTCCAGCCTGGAGCGGGGGGCAGTAGTGATGAGGAATCCCGGACCCGTGGCGCAGACCAGGACTGCATAAACAGTGGCAAAGTCTGTGAAACACAGACTCAGCCCACACCACCACCCAGCACAGCCCACAATCATTTCAACGAATGCTGAACATGGTGGTGACCAGTAACCTACCGCACACAAAAACAATGATCTGCCATAGCACTGCTGGACAGCTCCTGACCAGTACCAAGATGAGTGAGTACCCCACAGGGGACGCCCCTCCCATCAAATCCCCCACCTCCACAGGAGACCAGCACTGGTGGTAAGCCCCCAGAACTTGACTTGGACCCCCCTACCACCTGGGCTACAGGTCCTAAGGAACCTGGGACCTAAGGAACCTGGGATCTGTGCAAGTGTACCAGCAACCAGCAGACACACCCAGCCCACCAGGTTTGACCAAGAGCACCCCTGTCCAGGCTACTGGTCCTTGACTAAAGGCAGGAACTTCCTAGGATATCCAGTAAGCAGTTGAAGGAACCCTACCTGCATCCCAGGCAGGAACCCTAGCTATCTTAACTGTCTACCACTGACTGGTCAGGATCTGAGTGACTACCCCAGCAGAGGGCAGTATGTCTGCTCACTACAATCTAACAAAAGTAAGCCCTATGTGGGTCAGACCAGCAGCTGGAAAGCAGCTCCTCCCACAACGGCGGAACCTTGGACCAGGTAAAATTCTCTCAACCAACCCAATGCCGAGAGCAAGCTACATCAATTGATCCAGGAACAAATCCAGAACCAATCAAAACAATCAGAGCCTAGAATTGGTCTCCAATAATCCCTGAATCCACATGTGAAAATCACAGCGAAAAATTACAAGATTCAACAACGGCCAAGATAGTAAACCAGACTCAAAAAGGCTAGCAACCACACAGGGGGGAATACCAGTGGAAGCGAATAAGAAATGGAAGACAAGCTTCAATAGACAATAGAAGCAATGACTCAAGAATTAAAATGAGAGATAGATCAGAAATTTGAAGAATGAAGGAATGAGCTATCACAAGAGATCCAGGCCTTTAAACAAGAATTGCACTCAAAATTAGATGCAGTACACACCACACTAAAAGATGAGATTAATACTAGAAATTATAAATGGCTCAATTTCCTCCATGCAAAATTCAACTTCCTCCATGCAAACCACAATGGAAGCCACAGTTAATTGGGTGAATGAAATGGAAAATACTATATCAGATACTGAAGACAAAATGCAGGCACTGGGAAAAAAAGATACAGATATGGAAAAAACACTCAAAATATACCAAAGGGAAGTCCAAGAACAAGCAGACTGTGCCAAGAAATTTAACCTTTTTATAACTTGGGTGGATGAAAGGAATGCAACACTTATTCAATAAGATCATCACCGAAAATTTCCCCAGTCTTAAAAGAGAAAATCTTACCTACATAACACCTAACAAGCAAGATTCCAGGAGGAACACTGCTAGGAACATAATAATAAAAATGCTAGATTTTAGCAATAAAGATACAATCTTGCATGCAGCAAAAGCAAAGAAAGAGTATACTACAATGGAAAAAAAAATTAGAATCACTGCAGATCTCTCCACACAGACACTGAATGAAAGGAAAGCCTGGGAAAATACCATCTGAGCCCTGAGAACCAATAACTGCCAGCCCAGACTGGTATATCCAGCGAAGCTAGCATTCACATTCGATGGAGAAACTAAAATTTTTAATAGTAAAGGAAAACCAAATGAATTCATAAACAATAAGCCAGCATTACAAAGAATATTAAGAGAGGGATTACAATCCAAAGAAAACAATCAAGAACAGGGATCCATTCCAAATAGATATTGTTAGGAGACCAACTTAGTAAACACAGGAGGAAAGGAAAGAAGAAAAACTTAGGAAAGTGGGACAATGACAGGAAACACAATATACCTTTCTATAATAACCATAAATATTAATGGATGTAATTCACCAATTAAAAGAAAAAGAACTGCAGTTTGGGTCAGAAAACAAGATCCATCAATTTGCTGTCTTCAAGAGACCCACCTCACAGCCAAAGATAAAAGCAAACTCTGAGTGAAAGGATGAAGGAAGATCTACCGTGCAAATGCCCCTGCAAAAGTCAGGAGTTGCCATCCTGATATCTCATAAACTTTACATTCAAATCATGACAAAAAGACAAAGAATGTCACTACATATTAATACAGGGAACAATCCAAGAAGAAGATATTACCATTGTCTATCTATATGCCTCAAATATCGGTGCACCCAAATATGTTAAGCAGATGCTCTCAGACTTACAGGAAAAGATGGATCCAAATACAATAATACAAGTAGACTTTAATACTTTACTCTCACCAAAGGACAGAACTACCAACCAAAGAATTGGCAAAGACGCCTCTGAATTAAATGATGCCATATCTCAAGCAGACTTGACTGACATATACTGAGTTTTCCACCCAATAACAACCCAGTACACATTCTTCTCAGCAGCCCATGGAACTTTTTCTAAAATAGATCATATCTTAGTTCATACAAGGAATTTAAGCAAATACAAGAGGTTCTACATAATCCCCTGTATTCTATCTGACTATAGTGGAATCAAACTATTTCTCAATAACAAGGCATAAAATAGAAAAAACTCAGACACATGGAAATTAAACAGCACACTGCTGAACAACACATGGGTCACAGAAGAAATTAAAAAAGAAATTAAAAAGTTCCTACAACTCAGTGAAAATGAAGATATATCACAAAGAAACCTATGAGATACAGCAAAAGCAGTCCTGAGGGACAAATTTATTGCTCTCCATAAACACATTAAGAAAACAGAGGTAGGCCAAGTAAATAATCTCATGATGCAACTAGAGATACAAGAAAAAATTGTCTGTTGCTAGACAGAGCGAGATAATCAAAGTAAGAGCTGAAATGAACAAGATAGAGACTAAGAAAACCAGAAATAAAATTAATAAAACAAAAGCTGTTTTTTTAAAAAAAAAATCAATAAAATTGATGGACCACTGGCAAGATTAACTAAAAAAAAGAAGAGAGGAGACCCAAATCAATAAGATCAGGGATGCCACAGGAAAAATTACAACAAACATCTAAGACATATTTCCAGACTCTATACTCACAAAGGAAGGAAAACCTAGCAGAAATGGATTAATTTCTAGAAAAATACAAATTGCCCAAACTGAACCAAGAAGAAATAAATCAATTAAATATGCCAGTAACCTACAATGAGATAGAGGAAGCAATCAGAAGCCTTCCAACAAGGAAAAGCCCAGGACCAGATGGATTCACTATGGAATTCTATAAGACCTTTAAAGAGGACTAATACCCACACTCCTCAAGTTCTTCCGAGAAGTAGAAGCAGAGGGAGTAATCCCAAACTTATTCTATGAAGCCAATATCACACTCATCCCCAAACCAGGCAAAGACCCAACAAAAGAGAACTACAGACCAATATCCTTGATGAACACAGATGCAAAGATGCTTAACAAAATTCTAGCTAACAGAACCAGAAACACATAAAAAAAAATCAAACATTATGGTCAAGTAGGCTTTATCCCAGAGATGCAGGGATGGTTTAACATATGTAAGTCAATAAACATAATCCATCACATCTACAGATCCAAGGTCAAGAACCACATGATTATCTCCATTGACACAGAAAAGGCTTTTGATAAAATACAGCACTCATTCATGTTAAAAGCTCTGGAAAAATAGGAATAGAAGGAACATTCCTTAAAGCAATAAAAGCCTTATACCACAGCCCAATAGCCAATATTATACTTAATGGGGAAAAACTACAACCAATTCCCCTAAAAACTGGAACAAGGCAAGGATGTCTACTGTCTCCACTCCTCTTCAATATAGTTCTGGAATCCTTAGCCAGAGCAATAAAGCAAGAAAAAGACATTAAAGGGGTCCACCTAGGGGAGGAAGAAGTTAAACTATCTCTTTTGCAGGTGACATGATTTTATATCTTAATGATCCCAAAAGCTCCGTCCCCAAACTCTTAGAGCTTATAAACCACTTCTGCAAAGTAGCAGGATACAAAATTAACCCACAAATATCAGTCACCTTTCTGTAAACCAACAATGTACAAGTAGTAAAGGAAATCAAGGAAACAACCCTATTCACAATAACCTCAACAACAACAAAAAAAAGTAGGAATTAACCTAAGCAAATATGTAAAGGGTCTATTTCATGAAAACTGTAAAAGCCTTTAAAAAGGAATCATAGAGGATACCAGGAAATGGTATCATGTTCCCTGGATAGGCAGACAATATAGTGAAAATGGCCATAGTGCCAAAATTGATATACTCATTCAATGCATTTCCCATTAAAATCCCAATGACGTACTTTACTGAAATAGAGACAACTGTTCAAAAATTCACATGGAACAACAAAAGACCTACAATAACCAAAGCAATTCTAGGCAAAAGAAACAACACAGGAGGGAGCACGAGACCGAATTTCAAGCCATAATAACAAAAACAGCTTGGTACTGGTACAAAAAGAGACCTGAAGACCAATGGAACAGATTAGAGAAACCAGAAATAAAGCTACATACGTACAGTCTATTGATATTTGACAAAGGAGACAAAGACATACAGTGGAAGAATCAGCCTCTTCAACTACTGATGCTGGGAAAACTGGGTGGCCACATGCAGAAAAGTGGACCCTAGCCTATCACCATGCACTAGCATCAACTCAAAATGGATTAAAGACCTTAACATCAAACCTGATACTCTGAAACTACTGCAGGACAGAGTAGGAGAGACACTTGAACTTACAGGCACAGGCAGGAACTTGCTGAACAGAGTTCCAGGGTCACAACAAATTGGAGAGAGACTCAACAAATGGGACTGCTTTAAAATAAAAAATTTCTTCACAGATAAGGAAATAGCAACCAAACTAGAAAGTAAGCCATCTAATTGGGAAAAAAATATACCAGCAATATATTATACAAGGGTCTAATATCCATTATATACAGGGAACTCAAGAAACTAACCCCTCACAGATCTAACAAACCAATCATGAAATGGGCAAGGGAACTAAAGAAGAAGAGATATCTCTTCTCTCAGAAGAAGAGATTAAAAAAAAAAAGGCAAATGTTCATCATACCTGGCTGTAAAGGAAATGCAAATAAAAACGACACTGAGATACTACCTTACCCAAGTCAGAGTGACTCACATTCTAAATTCAGCCAATGACAAATGCTGGAGGGGATGGGGAGAAAGAGGAACCCTACTGCATTGCGGGTGGGAATGAATGCTAAGACAACCACTTTGGAAAGCAGTCTAGAGGTGCCTCAGAAAGCCAAATATAGACCTCCCCTATGACCCATACCACACCTAGGCATCTACCCTGAACAATAGGAACCAGTAAAGAAGGGCACATGCACCTCCATGTTTATTGCAGCACTGTTCACAATAGCCAAGATTTGGAAACAACCCAGATGCCCCACTACTAATGAGTGGATCCAAAATTGTGGTACCTATATCCAATGGAATATTATGCAGCCATTAGAAAGGACAAAATAATGGCATTTGAAGGGAAACGGATGGAACTAGAGCAAATTATTTTAAGCAAAGGTAAGCCAAGAACAAAGACACAAATGGCACATGGTCTCCCTGATATGTGGATGCTAAAGCCAAAATATGAGGAGATATGACAAAGTAAATGGGAATAGAAAAACAAAGGACAGCCACTCATTTTGTTGTATCATTACTAAGTGACTCCATGATCTTGACCATATATATGGTAGATATATGCACGCAACTGAGGCAAGCCCAGAGGAGGACACAGAATAAGTGGGAAATGGAACAACACACAACTAAGGGGCCCAGCAGCTGCACTGGACACAGAAGAACAAGAACTAAGCAACCCAAAGACAGCGATGGGAAGGGAGGAATGAGAGGGAAAGAGGGAAGAGCCTACACTAAGCAAAAGAAAGAAGTATAGACATCACTTGAGGTGGAAGAAATAATTTGTATTGCCAAAGCTCATAACATTCACAAACTTTATAGATTGTGGTAATGAAAATTTGCCTTGTGAAGGTTAAAATGTGCTTGTGACTTTAAGTATCACTATTCCACAATACTGTGAAATATGTGAAATTTACGTAATCACCTAATGTCAATTTTTTTAAAAAGTTAAAGAAAGATGGGTTAGTAGTGATGGGTGACAATGTTGTCAGACACCTTGTATTCATATACTGTTTTATAGAATCGGACCTTCTTTGTACAACCACTTAAAGTTAATAATAATAAAAAAGCTAATAAAAAGGCATTTAAATGTATATCTCAGGATTATTTGAGACAGTAAAGAACCTAGGAACAGTGCTTTACTTATAATAAATGAACATTTTTTCATTAAAAAAAGAGCCCAGGCATTATCTGTCTCTCCGTTTTATTTGTCATTACTATTTTAGCTTTTAGAGCTTCTGGCTAAACACTGAGCTGAAAGTCTTACAAACATGATGTTTCACTCATCAGGAAACTCCTTACACATAATCACAACACAAAGATCTTTTAAATATTCATTTCTCTCACTTTCCTAGATGATTAGATTTCCAATCACATTTTAAAATATCCCCAGAATTCTAGTAGGAGTTAAATGGATATGAAAATGTGGTTTTCCCCCTGCTTTCACTGTATTTGATGTTGGTATAATTTGTGGAGGGGAAGGGAAAAAACAAATCATTTAAATAGGGATATAGGTGGACCCATTGCAGGAATGAGATGTACAAGTCGTTATGTTGAAAAACAAACTTTACAACTTTGGCCGGGGGAGGGGAGTATGGGGGAGAGATGGGAAGGGATAGGAAGGGGAAACAAAGGAGGAGGCAACAATGCTTGATAAGAAATGTACTCATTGGGCTGGGAAGGTGGCTAAATGGTAGAGCGCTTGCCTTGCATTCATGAGGCCCTGGGTTCAATTCCTCAGCACCACATAAGCAAAAAGAAAAAAGCCAGAAGTGGCTCTGTGGCTCAAGTGGTAGAGCGCTAGCCTTGAGCTGAAGAGCTGAGGGACAGTGGCCAGGCCGAGTTCAGGCCCCACAACTGGACCAAAAAAAAAAGAAGAAAAAGAAATGTATTCATTACCTTGCCCATGTAATTGTAACCCCTGTGTATGGTATTTTCACAATAAAAAAAAATGTGGGCTTTCCCCCCTAAAACAATTGCTTTGTTTCAAATATGGCATTAATTTCGCAATGTGTATATTAGGACAAATAGTAAGAATAGAATTACATTTCCTCCCATACAAAGATCACACAGTATGCACACATATCTGCAAAAAGTCTTCTGACCAGCTTTATTTATTACACCTTCCATAGCAAATAGTATACCATTAACATGACATAGGTGGCTTATAAAGATGAAAGAAATCCTATCAGTAAGAAAAATCCTGCAAGATGGTGTCTAGAAAGAGTGTGGGCACCATAGGTGGCTGTCCGGGGAAACGCTCAGCCTTGTCTTGTGAAGAGTCTCCATTGTGAAGAGCAGTTAGCTCACAGTCTTTTTGGGGTTCATTTTCCTTTGAGCACTTCTAGCTTTAATGTTCTTCTTAGGGCTGGCTGGTTTGGGAATGGGTGGCTTTGCCTTTGGTTTGGGGGGGTTGCTACGACTGATACGTCCAGCTGTGCGTTTCTTGTCTTGAATTGTTCTTTGCTGTTCCTGCAGCCTCTCTTCCCACTGCTGAGAAGAAATTAGTGAACAGGTCTGTCAAGTACATTTAAATCTGTTTGCACAAGGATGAGTATCATACTTCACAGCACAGCTGCAGATCCATTCATTTGTTCCCCATTCATAAAACCCCTCATGACTAATAAAAGAGCTAAATCTACACAAGTGAGATGCAAAGACAAGGGGACATTGGTACCAAGGAAAAGCCTAATCCCTGTAAAATGCCCTTCATGCGTCTCTAGAATCAGCCCTGCTATCAATTTACTGTCAGAGGAAAATCACAGCATTTGCTCTGACTTGACTTGAAAAAAATTACTAATTTTGGAGGTCATTGAGCTGAGCAGCAATGATTGGAGACAATAATGCTGGCATGGATTATGTTCACAGTTACCTAGATTCCTTTGTAGAAACTTGAAGACCATTTTTGCTGAAACCCTGAGATGTCAGATGAGTGAAGAAAAAATGGGGGTAGGAGAAGAACAATGACATTTCCATCTCTGTGTGTTCCTTTGCTGCCTATAACCTTGGATCTGATTCTACTCAGTTCTGCATGCAGACATAACTGTCATTTAAAAAAATGTTTTGTCGAAGACTAAAATATGGAGTTAGCACAGCCTGCTGCATGTTGGAGTTGCTGTATGCTGCTTCTAGCCTGCCCTGTGCTTTCAGTACAGCTCAGGCATCTACAGTCTCCCTATCTTACCATAAGGCCCTGAACAAATCAGGAAGCCAGGGTGTTCTATGCCTGACAGTGATTCATTCATGCGACAGTTCCTGGGTCAAGTCGGCTGCCCATTCACCAGACTCAGGATTCTTGACCTCAAAAGGAGAACAACTTCTGAGATCATGCCCATAGACAATGGGCAATTATCAAACTTTAGCCTGCTTTAGAAAAATTAATAAAAGCCTCTGGTCCCTTGGTTAAGTGACCAGCCTGATTAGCTCTTTGAACAGTGTTAGTTCCCTTCTGCTCCTAGCTGCAATCCTAATAAAGGATTTTTGGCTGTCTTGTTCAGAATATGTGGCTCCATCTCCTTTCTGCTTTTTCCTTACAACTGCATCACACTCAGGAGCTCACCTACATCCACAGCACCAGAGAAACATACCGATGCCTAACACAGTAACCCTGGTGAGGAGATCCCCTGTGAATGCTGGAGACCATGATAGAACTACCTTCTATGTATACTGTTCTTGATTTTCTGCACAATATGCCAATGGTAAGGTTTAATTTATAAATTATTACCAATTAATATATAGATAGCAATCAATTAATATAGTAAACAATATACTAAATAATAATCATTAATGTGTAAAAAGTACTATAAATATTAATAGCTATTAATAATTTTATTATAATTTACTAAACTAAGGCAATTATAACATACTGGAATAAAAGTCAGTGAAGATGGTTTAACTCTCAATGTACAGATTGTGTACATTGTGTATTGTAGCTGGGGGACGAAACTGATCTTAGTCACAAACAGGAATTCAGGGTAAATGAAGAATTCTGCCAGCTGCCCAGACCTTGGAAACACTGATCAACTTTCCCTGAGAGCAGAGGTGAATTCTTTAAGAAACTCATGTCAGAAATAAGTGGAAGTTGTCTCACTTGGACAGTCACTGGTTTGTATTACCACATCTATGTCCCTTCTTTTTTTACAGCATATTTCCTCCAATAAGAAATCTGAGATGAGGTGAAGTGGTGCACACCTGCAATCCCAACCATGTGGGAGGCATAGATAGAATTGCAGCTCATTGTATGTGGCTCCAGGGAAACTCTCAAGACAATGGTTGAAAATAACTAAAGCTAAAGTGCCTGCTACAGAGTGTGAGGCTCTGAGTGCCAAAGCCCAGTCTAGCACTCCCTGACCAACACATAACAAAACAAAACAGATAAAAGAAAAAAAAAACTTTGTGAAGAAACATAGGCAGGACAAAATTCCAGGCACCACAGATGCAATGGAAAAGAAGGCACTATCTTGCCCTTCTAGGGCACAATTCTAAACCTCAAGAGCAATACCGTCAGCATTGTGTATGCTCTCCCATGGAGACTGTTTTCAGATTCTTACTGAAGTTCCTGGGAACACTGCAGCCAGGGTGAACGGCCTGACAAGCTATGACTCTTGAAAGCGCTCTTTTATCTCAGCCCTGTCAGGTCCTTATGGTCAGCCTGCTTTCCTCATAGATGCTTCTAATCCACCGCAAGAGAAAGCAGACACCCATTTCCTCCAGAGTTTTCTGTCTAATAACACCGAGCACTTTATGAGTCAGCAGTCATGAGATTTAGGTCTGATTCAGTGCAGAAGCATGGGCCCTGCTGTGCAGAATGCTGAGTCTGGAGAAGCAGTGTCATAAGTATCAATATATCCCCTGGCCTTGCCCAAGGTTCTCTGTTCTTACCATCTACAAAAATGTAGGCAAAACAGACCCTTTTATGAAACCAAAAATACAAATGCTCAGGATCACTCTAAATTTATTTTTCAGAAGAAAGGAAATGCTTTAAGACATTTGAACCAATTACCTTATGTCTTCTCTGATAACAATTTCTGCTCTTTGAGCAAAAACGATTCTAATTCTTATAATTAAATTGTCAACATCTGCAGAATGTTACTAAGGTACATTTAGCCACAAAATAGTTTTTCACCTTTTTTTTCCCCTTGAAAACGACTTATTTTAAATGTAGGGAAAGATTTTGCTAGGTACCATGACAGTATGAGTTTTAGAACAAGTATATGTTGCTTTTAATTCTAGTAGACATAATTCTGCCCACATGTCTCTTACTGTTTACTAACAGCAATTAAACTGTAATTCACTAAGGAGATAAAAATTCTACTTTAATTTGTAAACAACAGAATATTCAAATGGAACTAGAAGTTGACTCATTAATGTTCTCATAAAGATTGCAAGGAAGAATGATTATACCTCTTTAGTTATCTGTTAAAAAGGCAGATAGTGTATGTTTCTGGCAACCTGTGAGCTCGGATGCAAAAATATGAATTCCCAATTCCACAGAATTTCCTTACACGAGTTTGTAACAGTGTTGCTAATATACTTACTATGGATCTTTTACTAAGTTGATCTCTCCATTTTTCAACTAAACAATTTTCAAGGAGCATCATCCTGAAAGAAGCAATTTATCTTAGTAATCAGCATTTGATTATAAAAGCAAAAAATTAAACATGAAAAAAATTATAAAATGTCTTCAAAAATCCTTCTGTCTGTAAGCCATATATCTATCATGCGTATTTCATTAGCATTTCCTCACATTGTTCCTTCTTCCTATGTGCATATTTTCAATGATGTTGGCTATTTAGATCATACTAGATATCTCCTTTGTCCATATAGTATCCTTTTTCTGATTAGAAAAACTAAAAAAAAAAAGCCTTTAAAAGCAAGCTGGGCACTGGGTCTCATGCCAGTAGCCCCAGCTACTCAGCCTGGGCAGGAAAGTCCACGAGACTCTTAACTTCATTTAATCACACACAAAAAGCCCAAAAAACAAAAAAACCAAGGTGGAAGTACAAGTGTGGTCCAAATGGTAGAGCACTATCTTTGAGCCAAAAAGCTCAGGGACAGTACCCATGCCATGAGTTCAAGCCTCAGGACTAACACCAAAAATAAAATAGAGATAGAAATAAAAATAAAATAGAGTAAAATAAAATAAACATTATAACTATGGAATCCATTCCCCCTTTTGCTTAGCTATGACTCATTACCCACTCATGTGTTGGACATGGTAGTGTGTACTGGCTCAGGGCAGATTTCTAAAAGTTGACTAATTGAGTCAAATGATATTGTGTGTGTGTGTGTGTGTGTGTGTGTGTGTGTGTGTGTGTGTGTGTGTGTGTGTGTGTGTCCTGGGGCTTGAACTCAGGGTCTGAGCTTTTATGCTTAAACCTAGTGTTCTACTACTGAAGCCACATCTCTACTTTTGGCTCTTGGATGGTTACTTGGAGAGTCTCATGAGCCAGGTGCTAATGGCTCATGCCTAATAATCTTAGCTACTCAGGAAGCTGAGATCCAAGGATCAGAGTTCAAAGCCAGCCTGGGAAGCCTTCCAAATCAGCTAGAAGTAGAGCTATGGCTCAATTGATAAAGCAGCAGCCTTGAGCAAAAAAAATGTTCAGGAGTAGCGCCCAGGCTCTGAGTTCAAGCCCCAGGACTAGAACAAAACAAAAACAATCAAAAACACATTTTCAACACAGCATGACAAATTATTTTCTAAGTCATTGTAATTTCATGCAATACACTGATATTAAGAATTAAGTTAAAATGGAATCTGGATTTCGTGGTTTTTGGACTTGAGACAGTAAATTGTAACGGTTTAGTTACTATTTGTAGTTTACTTAAAAATATTGTTAAGGGGCTGGGAAGGTGGCTTAGTGGTAGAGCGCTTGCCTTGCATTCATGAGGCCCTGGGTTTGATTCCTCAGCACCACATAAGCAAAATGAAAAAAGCCGGAAGTGGCGCTGTGGCTCAAGTGGTAGAGTGCTAGCCTTGAGCTGAAGAGCTGAGGGACAACACCCAGGCCCAGAGTTCAGGCCCCACGACTGGACCCCCCCTCAAAAAATATTGTTAAGTAGTTGTACAAAGGAGTTTCCATTTCACAAAGCAGTTTATGAACACAATGCATCTTGATCAATGTCACCTCATATTTCTTATGGAATTTCTTTCTGTGGATTTGTACACACATATTTATTTTTGACATCTCAAATATGGATTTGTACAAATTCTTCATTAGACAGGTGGCCATTCCTTTTTTGTGTGATCGCAATTTCTCAATTTTTATTTGCCTTTCTGTGTTTATGTGATTTTTATGTGTATAATACTATGTGGCCAACTCTGCATAGCGATATTTTTCCTTTTAATTTCTTGTATTAGCCTTCCACATATTTAACTAATCTTGTCCCTTCCAGTTAACTTTTAAAATAATTTAATCTATTTTAAATTTACTTTATATTAGAGTATAAGTTGAAAAATATGATTTTCCCAAAGTCTGAATGACGTATTCTCTTTCCCTCATATCATTGTATTTCTTTGGAATAAAAATCTCTCTTTTGCTTTAGAATTTGTATCACATATTTCTCCTGTGTTTAACTTATATTAACATCCTTATATCACTGGTTGTGATATACCAGTTTTGCACCAGTTTTGTGTATCTTACAAGATCTCCTCCCTTTACGTGTGTGTGTATGTGTGTGTGTGTGTGTGTGTGTATGTGTGTGTGTGTGTGTGTGTGTGTGTGTGTGTGTGTGTATGCTGGTACTAGGACTTGAA
The DNA here is from genome assembly GCF_019054845.1 of Dipodomys spectabilis. NCBI lineage: Eukaryota > Metazoa > Chordata > Mammalia > Rodentia > Heteromyidae > Dipodomys > Dipodomys spectabilis. The sequence continues at coordinate 8,047,835 of NW_024870855.1, read as the reverse complement.
TTGAGGTCCTAGGTGATGTCTCTTAGCTCTTTTGCTCAAGGCTAGTGCTCTACCATTTGAGCCACAGCTCTACTTCTGGTTTTTTGGTGGTTAATTGGAGATAAGAGTCTTACAGCCTTTCCTGCTTGAGCTGGTTTCAAACTGTGATCTTCATATCTCAGCCTCCTGAGTAGCCAGGATAACAGGTATAAGTCACTATTGTCCGGCCCTATTATCTTTATTTTTAAAAACTCCTTCCATCCCTTCCCAGTTTATTTTTCCACATAATCATAAACATCATTTGTGAATACATAAATCCTCATCCCAAAATATTTGTACTGGGGTGGATTTAAAATCCATTCATTTGTCCAAATAAACAAGACCATTTATCTCCCCATCTGCAAGTAGAAGTACTGCAGAGACGAGCCTCAGGGGAGAGGCATGCCTGCTTCTTGAAAGAGACACAAATGCAAGCTGACAAACAGCTTGAGAGCTTAGAACCCAGGGAAGCATCTGAGGCTGGGCACAAATATTGTGGGAATACAGAACAAGAAATGATCTAAGTGAAGTCCCCTTGAAAAAGGACTTGTTTTCTTCTCAGAGGAATGGGGTCTTGACCCCACCAAGAAGAGAGATGTATGCACTGACAGCAGAGAAAGAGGTTACTTCTTATAAAAAGTAGTGATTTTTCTGGAGAAGTATATTTGTAGCAACTTAGGGGTCATGCACTGGCACGTGGGCTAATGCACTCAACTTCATATTCTAAAAAATGGTGCTGATTATAAAAGGATGAGTAGCAAATTGGTGGGGTGACAAGCACTCCAATCTAGGGTCGTGTGTGTGTGTGTGTGTGTGTGTGTGTGAATGTACATTCATGAAACATCTGTAATTTGCCAGGTGTGGATTTGACAATCACACTTTATTTTTTCCCATGCCAGGACCAGAGCTTGAACTTAGGGCATCTTACTCTCCCGTGGATTTTTCACTCATGGCTGACATTCTACCACTTGAGCAACACCAGTTCCATCTCTGAAACTCTGGCACCTCCACATCTGGCTTTTTACAGATTAGAGATACAAATCTCACAGATTTGTTTATCTGGCTGGCTTCAATCCTCAGTTCTCAGATCTCAGACTCCTGAGTAGCTGGGATCATAGGCATGAGCCACTGACACCTGGAAATCACACCTTCTTAGATTCTAAAGTCACCGTTAGATCACAGGCTCATACCTGCGGTCATAGCTACTCAAAAACTTGAGATCAGGAAGGTCATGGCTCAAGGCCAACCCAGGCAAAAAGTTTATGAAACTCCTCAATCAACAGCTGAGCATTGCTAGCCATGTGAATCTGTCGCCCCAGCTTTGTGGGTGGCTGAGATTTAAAAATAAATAAATAAATAAAGGATCATGGTTCCATGAGACTCCATTTCAACAGAAGAAGCCATCACAACGGTGTGTACTTATTATCCCAGCTGCAGTGGAAAACACAGAATGCAAGGATTGATAGAGCTCCAGGCCCAGGAAAATAAGTGAGACCTTATCTCCACAAAACCAGTGTAAAAAGAGCTGGAGGCATGGCCTGGCCGTACAGTACTTGCTTACCAACTGCAAGGTCCTGAGTTCAAACCCCATTACTACACATAATAATGGACACACACATTCACAGCTTTGTATGAATACATCAGGAAAATCCATAGATGGTTGATCAGTTGACCGCTAAGTTACAAAAGATGTTATCAAAACTCCTTAATACTTTTCACATTAGGCTTGGCCAGATAATTGAAAAAGAATTGTTCTGACTCAAAGTGATGTACTCATCTGTACAGTTTTGGAATTGCTTCATGAAATCTGAAGTTGATTTTTAAAGATTCTACTCAAATATTCCCATCTCTAGTTTTCCCTCATTCTGTTAGCAAAGTAATTAAGGCATCCAGTTCAGGACTTACCTGTCACTTAGGATCTATACTATCCTAACAGAGGCATCTATAAAAACGATTCTTGGCAAAATTTTGCTGCTGTTTTTAAAACCACGCCTGCTACATGAGGTCCCCTGCTTTTGTAAGCTACAAGCAGTTATGCCTGCCTGCCTGCTTCTCCCAGCTTACCGAGAGCGCCACTCATAGCACATGATGAGGACATCCTGATGGGGTAGGATGTGTGGACACTGGCACGAGGAATTGGTGATGAGTGGGACTTGGGTTCGTGGGATGGGTGACAAGGACTTGAAGATCTCCTTTACATCCACCACTGTGGTCACTTCATGGCACCCGCTCCTCTGCACAGCTTTTATTTTGGCATGGATGACTGCAATGAAAAGGCAATGCAAGTATTGTTGAAGCTCTGGAGGAAAAATGGGGTTGGTAAGTTCAATTCAAATTTAGGGACTCTTATAAAGCATCACTCCTGTCACTGGGCTTATGTCCAAAGCAGTCCCAGTGTAGACTAAAAAAAGACAAAAGAAAAAGAGCCCTTATAGTTTCCTGGTCAATGCAAGGCATCTCAAATCGCTAACCTTGTTTTCAAAGTCTTGAATCACACAGCAAGATAGAAAAGCAAAATTTTAGAAGTGGGCTTTACTCTGGGTTTGCCCTTGTACGTCAGGATGAGTTTCATAGAAACAGATGTTTTTTTTTTGCTTCCATTCTCTTTGAAGTCAATACCACAACTCTCAGATTCAGAAGTCACTGTGAAGTTCCTATTCCAACAATCATGCATCAGATGCTTCAACTTCTAGTTCATAGGGAAAATAATTAAAGTTGTAACATTTCCTTGAGGATAGCTGTTCACAATCCTCTGGCTTCACAGACTGACAAGGCAAGGTCAGGGTTGTGGAAGTAGAATTGTTATTACAGATGGCTGTTAGTGTTACTGTCTTTGATCAAGGATTAAATTCTGACTTCTTTGGTTTCTTGCTATTATTACTGCCTCTTGTGGAGTGGAAATCAGCCCAACTATGAGTTGGTCTTGAATTGCAACCTAGGAATCTGGCTGCAGGAAGAACCAAAGCACTTTTACAAGAAAGGCTTACTCATTAAGGTGGATCCAGAGCATGGCATCCCAGAAAATAGCATGACAGAGAAATACTCACATTGAAGAATGGATCATGGCATAGAAAGGACTGAGGAGATGAGATTAAGACAGTACCTAGGCCTAGTGCTGGTGGCTTGTGCCACTAATCTTAGATGCTCAGGAGGCTGAGATCTGAGGATTGTGGTTCAAAGCCAGCCCAGGTAGAAAAGGCTGTGATACTCTTATCTCCAAGTAACTACCAAAAAGCCAGAATTGGAGGCGTGGCTCAAATGGAACAGTAGCCACCTTGAGCATAAAAAGCTTAGGGACAGTGAACAAGCCCTGAGATCAAGCCCCAGGACCAGCATACATATGCTTTCCACAGGAACACACACACACACACACACACACACACACACACACACACGTGCACATGCGCGTGCGCGCACACACACATACACACTATCTACATAGAACATATTTCAAATAAAAAGCTACCTGGAAAGATAATGTATGATCCTGTATTTTGTTGTTGTTGTTGTTGAATTACTTTCATTAGCTATGTGAGATTCCCAAACCTGAAGACTTAAGTCTAGGTTACTTTTCCAAATTTCTGAATTTCCACACTCCTCTTACTTGAATAAATAAATAAATAAAGTGATAAACAAGCCATCATTTCTTATGAAATATGAAAACTAAATTAGCAAACAAACAGCATCGGTGTTTCTTTTTTCAACAAACATTTTATTATTCTAGAATAAATAGTATAGGAAATGCAAGAATATATAAACAGGCTAAGTAGATGTTTTTAAAGGCATTTTAGTGAAATTTACTTTCAAATGATGGTAGTTGAATTAAAATTGTATTAAAAACCTTTAAAATATCATTTTCCTTGGAAGCAAAGGCTAAATGAGTCATCCATAGAAGATAGAGGAGGACATGTGAACTATTTTAATATACATGTCCTCACGATTTCCTGAAGATGTTAAATATTTATAACTATGAGTTTAAAAGATACAGGAGCAGGACTAAATGCTCTGGGTCTCAGTGATCATAACCTGGGCTACTTTCCATCATTCTTGTAGCAACAGAACCAAAGGAAGAGATGAAGGGCACTGTGGCCTTTTCTAAGCAAGTATCACACTATAAATCTAATCTGTACAAGTGCCTTTATGGGAGACTGCAGTAATTTACTTTCATTCATCTATAAAAGTAAGAAACTTCCCAGTTGCTATTATGTCATTGAGAACTCCACAGAACTGAGTAGAAATATCAACCAGTGGTGGTGGTTTTCTTTCCTCTGTGATGATTAGATCCAGCTTGGCCAAGGGCACAATTTTTGGTTTTCTAACGTACACTATGTGAACAGTGAATGGCTGTACTAGGGAACTCACCATAGCTGTAGTTTTTGCTCAGATATGTTGCCAAAGTTGGCTTCACCTTCTTACATTTGCACCGATCTAAAAGAGGGTGGGAAAAGAGATTTTTTTTAAAAGCTGGCAATGGATCCAGACGTCTTTGCAGAGAATAAGAAGGAGTCTGAGGAAAGAACTGACCTGGGCTCATACGTTTGCAGTCAGCGTCAAGCGGCTTCTCCTGTACCATCATGTCTGGTGTGATGTCCATCCACTTCACATCTGCAACACAAACAGGGCCGGCCACACTGCTGTGGTCAGTGACTGACTCTCCTCAAAATAAGGACACAAATGAGCCAATCCACACACCCTGATAGTAGTAAATAGTAATGCTAGCAGGTGAGAAAGGCAGTCTTCTATACCAGCTCTGTTATCCAAGCAAACACTGACACAATGCACATCTGTTTAACCAACTGGATAAATCACATTACTCTCTCCCAAAGCTGTATCGCAATGTTGATTCTTCCCAGGCTCCAGTGGCTCACACCTAATAATCCTAGTTACTCTGGAGGTTTGAGATCTGAGGATCATAGTTTGAAACCAGCCAGGGTAGGAAAGTCCATGAGACTCTTGTCTCCAATTAACCAGCAAAAAAAAAACACAAGTGAAGCTGTGCTCAAGTGGTAGAGCACCACCCTTGAGCATAAAAGCTAAGAGATAGAGGCCTGGCCTTAAGTTCAAGCCCCAGTACCTGCACAAGCACACATACAAAAGAAATGTTGGTTTTTTTTCAAGTTAGCACCATTAAAAAACAAACACAGAATATTTCCAAGGACTGGAAGGTGGCTCAGTGGTAGAATGCTTGTCTTGTGTGCATGAGGCCCTGGTTCGATTCCTTAGCACCACATAAGCAGAAAAAGCCAGAGGTGGTGCTATGGCTCAGGTGGTAGAGTGCTAGCCTTGAGCTGATGAGCTGAGGGACAGTACCCAGGCCATGAGTTCAGGCCCACGACTAACAAAGAAAAAAAAAAGGGAAGAAGAACATTTCCAAATCCCCACCTCATGTTTTATAGAGTAGGAAAGTTCACAGCTGCGTAACACTACACCATTCATAAGATTTAAGCCATAAGCTTGGCACTGGTGGCTCACACCTGTAATCCTAGCTACTCAGGAAACTGAGGTCTGATAACTGCAGTTAAAAACCATCCTGGGCAGGAAAGTCCGTGAGACCCTAATCTCCAATTAATCACCAAAAAAGCTGCAAGTGGAGTTATGGCTCAAGTGGTAGAGTGCTAACCTTGAAGAAGAAAAAAAAAGCTCAACAATAGCACCCAAGCCCTGAGTTCAAGCCCCAGGACATGCACACAGAAAACACATTGAAGCTGCAAATGTATTTTGTAAACACTGTCTTACTTAGAGATGAGTTTGTATTTGCCTCCACTTGACAGGTTATCTTTCCTGTTTGGGCAATGCTAAGTGACCTAACTACAGAAACCACACTAAGAGACCACAGCCCTGAGCTCTTAGGAAGGCGGAAGCTGCCCTGGGGGATGCCTACAGAGAAGAAAGAGAAACTTTCCCTAGGTTTCCTTTCAAGAAGTAACTGTAGATGTGCTCCTTGCAACAAAAAACAGTAAAAGGACCCAAGAAAGGAAGGAAGTGAATCAGTGGTCAGATCAACAGATGCCACAGTCACTGGCTCCTAGTCAGAGACCATGAAACAGAGGCCACCATTTTCCAGGTCAGCTCTCTTTACCACACTCACGCTGGCCAGAGATGACCACTGCCGCTTTGAACTTTCCAGAAGCCTTATTAAATGACAGAACTTTCGAGAAATGGGATTAAAAGACAGAGCATTAGCCTGCAGCTGGTGGGACGGGCTTAGGCATTCGATGAGTTCACACAGACACTGGGCTTTGCACACCCAGTAAAACTTAGTCGCTGCCATCATCAGGAAAAGCCTCATTGCCAATTGCCTCCTTGTAAGCAAAATCTGTCTGCACTCCCTCCAGTCCTGGAGTCTCCCCCCTCCCCCCCCCCCCCCCCCCCCCCGTGCCTGGCCGATCCGTGGTGAAATCTCTGGGAGCAAGCCATCTCTCATTTCAAGTCTCATAGAAGTGCGATGCGGGGCACCCGCGGGCACCCATAGGTGTGGCCCCCTGGTTTTCAGCGGCTGCACCTCGCTCCATCCTGCCTTACCCTCAGGAAGGTCGGTGACGATGGCCTCGGGGGAGATGCACACGCCCCGGTCATAGAGAGGCAGCTCGTCGCAGGCCAGGCTCTCGGGCCAGCTGTGGTTGTACCTCTTCATGAGCGGCTCACAGCCGTCGCGGGCGCGCTGGCACACAGACTTGCAGGGCTTGATGGGGTCGTGCAGGAACTCCAGGGCGCAGATGGGCGCGTACATGGCGCACAGGAAGAAGCGCAGCACGGCGCTGCAGTTCACGTCCACCAGCTCCTCGTACTGCTCGATGGCCAGCACGGCGTTCTCCTGGGTGCTGTGGTGCAGGTGGTTCGGCATCCGCGTGAGGTTCCAGGGCATGTGGCGGCACATGGGGATGCGCACGGCCTCGCAGGGCGCGCCGCGCACGTCCCGCGCCAGGCGCAGCCACAGGCACAGCGCCAGCAGTCTGGGAGCCCGCATGGCCCGGCCCGGCGCAGACGCGCTTCCCACCGGCCCGGAGGACCCGTCTCCCCGCGCCTCCTGGATCGGTCCCGGTCCTTTCTCCAAGGAGCAAGTTTGGGGAGGCGCAGGGGACTTCCTCCTCCCAGATTCCAGTCTGCGGGGCTCTGCCCGCCGATGGCCCGTACCGAGAAACTCGCGTCCGGGACCTCACCGCTCCGGGAGCAGCCGGCCTCGGCCATTGCGGGACCCTATTTATCCCGACCCGTCCCAGGCCCTCGGTGCGGGGCGGTGACTTCGTCTCCGCCCCAAATGGCTGCAATCCTGGTCCCCTCAAAGTCCCTCCTTTTCAGTCTGACGAGTCCTTCTACGGAGCAAGAAAGGGAGCGTCTGTAGCCAACCCTTTTGGACACCAGATACGGGGATTGCCAGAGAGGGCGAGAGAAAGAGAGACACGCTTCGCTCTTTGTGCCGCGCCGTCCCCCCCGCCCTAGATTCGGAGTTGGGGGAACAGAAGAAGAGCTGTAATACCGCGCTTTTCCACGAGGGGGCGGGAGACGCGCCGAGTCCTGAGTCGGCGGGGCGGACCCGGGAAAGCTGCGATCAGGGAAGGTACCCCCCCTACGTGGCTTGGCGTTTGTTGGCATTTGTTGTTATTGTAGCTAGTGGACATTAGTTCTGGTTCGTTTGTTTTCTTTCCTCCCCCCCCCCCCCACGCCAACTGGCTCTTGGTATGTTCCTGTGCCAGTAATTTAGAATTACAGGTCCAGGAGCATCTTCCAGTTCAGGAAGTGGCGCCGGGGCTCAGCGTGGTAGAGACGCATCCTTGAGCAAAAGAGCCCAGGGACAGCACCTAGGTCCCGAGTTCAAGCCCCACGACCGACAAGAAAAGAAAAGAGAGGAAATGTTCTCTTCCACCACCCCTTGTGTTCTAACTACCAGCTCCTTTCTGCAACACGAGAACAAACAGACAATTTGGGACATTACAGTGTGAAAGATTTACCCATTCTCAAGTCATTTCCATCTCAACAACTTAAAATCTTGGTCTTGGATATACTCCTGGACAGGTGCTTGAACTGATCACGAAGCACTGTGCTGTGGAGATCAAGTATGCACCTTTTGTTTTTTCTCATCTACAGAAAAGGAAAGCCTTATGGTTGCAAATTTGCATCAAACTTCAGACAGCAAGGCTTCTACTGGATATTTATATAATGCATCAAAATAGGGCAATGTTCTCTGAATGGTATGCTTTAAAAACCTAGTTCAAGCCAGGTGCTCACACCTGTAATCTTAACTACTCAGGAGGCTGAGATCTGAGGATTGAGGTTCAGAACCAACCAGGGTTAAGACTGGCCATGAGATTCTGATCTTCAGGTATCTACCAAAGGCTGGAAGAGGAGGTGTGGGTCAAGAGGTAGTGCACCCAGGCCCTGAGGTCAAGCCTCAGTACTGATGTGCGTGCATGCATGGGTGTGCACGTGCATGCACATACACACACACCAGTTCAGGGAAGGAATGAGAATGTTGAAAGGGATGGCATTGATCAAGATATATTGTAGTCATAAACTTTTGTTAAGTGATAACCCTTTGTACAACTATTTAAAGATAATTTTTTTACAGAGAAAAAAACAGTTCAACTGGAAACTTGAATTTAAGGCATTTTTTTGTCTCTCCACCTTAGACAAAGTTAGCTTACTTTTGAATCTGAGCAAAACCCTTATTAAACTAGCTAACATTAAAATAAAATCAAGAAGTCCAAATGGAGTGTATTGGGCCTCTATAATGGACAAGTCATGGAGCTAATTACTCTAAAGGCTTTACTTTTTAGGGAATACAAATTAAACATGGTAAATTAGGGTGGTAAATGAAACAATTATATTTCAGGACTGAAGGAGTTTGGTGTTATTTGGAGGTATCCAGATGTTGAATCTAGAGAGCTATTCTGCTTTCCTATAGAACAAATCTCAAGCTCCAAAGATACCAGGCCAAGGTATGGCCCAGGTGATATCTGCAGACTCTCCCATTGGTGAACCGGATCTAAAGCCCTCATTGAATGACATCAAGTGCCATTCAAGCCCCTACCTATGGAACAGAGAAAGAGCAGGTGCACATGCTCTTGAGGGAGGCAAATGTGGACAGGGCCCAAATTTCTGCAGCCAATTTAAACCTACTGCATTTGGTTTTGGTTTTGTTTTGTTTTACAAGTACCACATCCATCACTAAGTTTCATGAAATGCCCTGAATCATTTCTGATTGCAAGACCTTTAAGCAAGGATGAGAGTACTTAAAATAGTCTTGCCCAGGTCATGGAGATACCTCAGTGGCAGAGCACTCACCTAGCCTGATGAGGCCCTACGTTCACCCCCAACATCATAGAAAAAGGAAATAAATTGAACCAATCATGTGTTTTATTTTTTTTGTTTGTTTTTGGTTTTGCCGGTCCTGGGGCTTGAACTCAGGGCCTGGGCACTGTCCCTGAGCCTCTTGTGCTCAAGGCTAGCACTCTACCATTTGAGTCACAGTGCCACTTCTGGCCTTTTCTGTTTATGTGATACGGAAGAATTGAAATCAGGGCTTCATACATGCTAGGCAAGCACTCAACTACTAAGCCACACTCCCAATTTTTTAGATTTTTAAAATTTTATTGTAAAGGTGATGTACAGAGGGGTTACAGTTACATAAGGCAGGTAATGAGTATATTTCCTTTTGAACAGTGTCATCTCCCTCATTCTCTCCCAGTTTTTCCCCTTCTAACTCTGCCCTCTCCCTAAGTTGTATAGTTAATTTCCAACGTAGTAGATTTCTCTGTTGAATTGGTTCACCCTTTGTTCTTTACTTCCTCATCCCCTCCCCAAATCAAAGAAAAAAAGAAACACAAACAGTACAATAAAAAACTTCTTGCTCCCATTTCTTGAAGTTCACTTCAATAAGCATCATTTTATATGATCATATGCCCATAGTTATTGAGCCCTTTCGATCCTCTCCTAAGCATATCCTCCTTAGTTCTCTGTGTTCACTGTGTGAATGTTTAGACTGCTGCTTAATTATTAGGCTCAGGTGTAATTATTTGTTGCTCACTATCCACTGGATTTACTTGTAGATTTATAGACACATTCTAATTATTATTGTAATTATTCTGGCTTTTTGGTGGTTAACTGGAGTTAGGAATCTTAAGGCCTTTCCTGCTGGCAGGGATGGTTTTAAATCTTGGTCTTCAAATCTCAGCCTTTTGAGTAGCTAGGATTACAGGCATGAGCCACCAGTGACAGCAGTCTCACCACTTTTGATTTCTAGGGCTGGAGCATTCCTAGCAACGAGTTCCCTGGTAGGGGGTGGGGGGGTGGGTGAGGAGAAGGGAAGCAAAATTGGCCCCTGTGTTCTACCAACAATGGGCCTATGGCTTTAAAATTCAAACCCCAGTCTGATGGTTGCACCTTCTCCTGGGTGAATAGCCCCCAAGCAACTCAAGGTCAGCCAAGGTGGGACTGACTCAAAGCAGAGGCCTCTCTGAATTGGGGTCTTCCTCTGTGGTTCCAGACCCCATCGCACTGTCTCCACCCGAAACCCAAGCATCTTGGCTCAGCTTGGTCTCCCCAACTTCCTTCGGTCCCAGGCAGGCTGGGGAAGGCGAGGGGGGGGCTGGCCCACTGCTCAGTAACCTTGAGCCCCAGCGACCTTGAGCCCTTGCTCCAGTGCTGGCAAAAGGGCCATAATGAAGCCGCAGTCATCGCTTCACCCAGGAGCCCATCTTTCCACCTTCTATTGGCACACCCAAGTCACGGTGTGCCAAGAGCCCCTATTCCTCACGTGGACCCCGAAGTCGCTGCGGGTCACCGGTGAGTGCCTTGTCCAGCAGAGCTCCCCGGCCCGCCCCGCCCTCCCCGCGCGGCCCTCCGGCTGAGAGCGGCCCTGCGGCCACAGCGCTCCCAGCTGACAGCCGCGAGCCCGGAGAGGACGCCAGCACCCGGGCCCGCTGCGCGCGCCCAGATCCAGGCGGCAGGCGGGGCCTCCGCGCGCGCCGACCCCAACGGAAGCGCCGGCTCGCGGTAGCCCCGCGCACCGCCCCGTGCCCCGGCCCTCGGCACCCGCGGGGAATCGGCTCGTTCCTCCAGGAAGCGGCAATGCCGGGGCGCGGCCCTCCCCGCGTGGCCCTCGGGCTCGCGGGCGTCTGGCTGCTGTGGGGCGGCCTGTGCGTCCTGGGGGCCGCGGGGCTCCCGAGCGCGCCGCGGCCCTGCCAGGCCCCGCAGCAGTGGGAGGGGCGCCAGGTGGTGTACGAGCAGCGGAGCGGGCGCAACAGCCGCGCCCTGCTGGCCTACGACGGGCCGGGCCGGCGCGTGCGGGTGCTGGACGAGCGGAAGGCGCTGATCCCCTGCAAGAGGTAGGCGGCGGCTGGTGGGGCGCTGGGACCGGCCTTGCGCCCCGGGATCCGCCCTGCCCACCCCGCAAGAGGCTTCTGCAGCCAGAGCCTCGCGGGGGGCCACAGGGCCTAGGCACGAGCCCACCAGGGCAGCCTGCAGGTCGCAGGGCCAAGTGAAGAGGAGAACCTGCCAGAGAGCCAGCCACCTGGCACCCCAGTCCATGTTCACCTCTAAGTCTGTAAGTTGCCAAGTCAGGTTCATGGCTCTGGGGCCTTCAGAAGCCTAGGGCTTGCCTTCTGTGAGTCACACTAGGAAAGCATATTTTTAAAGCAATATATAGTATATATTATGTAGTATACGATAGGTTTTTAAATTTATTATATAATACATAATTATGTACTTTTATTAGATTCTATATTAATATAGATTTACATACACTATGTATTAGATCGATATATGATGTATATCATGTATCATATAATATATATTTTAATGGAATATGACAATAAGAAAATGACACCCACAAACTCACAACCTGTTGCCACTAAAATTTTTATCTTATACCCTTCGTTTTGTCCAGCTAGTTTTTACACAGCCTGTACTATGATCTAGCCCTTCTTTACTCAATCTCGCCTCTTCCATGTTCATACATGTTTTAAAATTGGGTCTCTATTTTTAACAGCTGCACAATATTTCATAGTCTGTGCATACATACACATCATTATCTCAGGTCATTCACCTTTCCACTTTGAAAGATAACAGAGGCTACTCTTTTTTGCCTGGGGCAGCACTTTTTGCTTTTGGCTTAAGATCTGATTTCTAATTTGGGATACCCACCTCTCCTTCCCCCCCCCCCCCAGCTTCTCCTGTGGGTTTCTCTCAGGGTCATGCTGGCCCCTGGTTATGACACTGAATCCTTGGTGGTGTGCTAAGCTTCAGTAGACTGTAAGATCCATGATGAAGGCTCCATTGTTTCTACAGCACATCAGAGCTAGAGAACACCACTTCATCGGAAAGCATTGGTGGGTGTGGTAGCCATCTTGGGGAAGACGGGGAATGGACAGAACCTTTTGATCTATTGAGAGTTCAAGACAAGACATTATAAACACAGAGGGCACTCCACACCCCTGGACTCTTCTTTGAATGAGTCAACCCACCACAGGAATATATTTCAAAAAAGCTTGTGCCTGTATTGAACACGTAGACATTTTTTCTTATTACTATTTCCTAAACAATACAGTCTATGTACAACTGTTTCTATCACACACTGTATTGGCTACTATAAATAATCTATTGTACATAATCCCGAGATAATTAAAAGCATACAGGATGATGTGAGAAAGATGAAACTTCATTCCACTCCCCCTCAGATAGTATTTTCTTTTATGATATAAGAAATTCTACTGTAAAGCCAGGTAAGCTTAGATTTGAATCCAGATTCCAAATGGAGTCTTTGTGCAAGTTAATACAGTTCTCTGACACTGCTTCCTCTTTTACAAAATGGGAATCTTTATGATAACTCATTTCTTAGATGACATAGGTCAGTACATAGATCCCCTTCTGATCACATAGAGAAGATGCTCAGTGCAAGGTCTATTGCCATCAGCAGCAGCACCATCGTGGTGGGTGTTCTGTGTCCCAGAGAGTCTCTGCCAGCCTCTATGGGCTCTGAACTTGATCCAGCAATCACATAAGCACTCTTCCTTTGGGAGCAGACACAACACGTGAAGCTTCAGCTCTATGTGGTATATTTCTATGAGTTTTGTACCTGGCATAGGAAACAGCATTTTCAAATCCACAAGACTAACTTGTTCTCTCCTTGTATTCAAAACTAGTTGGGCAGCCAGTTTGGAATCAAAAGGTCACAAGTAAAGAGTTGGAGAAGGGAAGCCCTCATTACTCAAGCCTGTAATCTCAGCTACTCCAGAAGCTGAGATCTGAGGATCACCATGCAAAGCCAGTGGTGTGGCAGGAAAATCCATGAGTCAGAAGGGGAGCTATAGCTCAAGTGATAGTTCAAGCCCCAATACTGGCTCAAAAAAAGAAAACGAGTTGGAACAAATACATTAAACAAGTATTTGGTGATTATGCTAGACATTTAAACATAATGTTGAGTTTTCTGTCATGAATAAGACAGGCTAGCCCAGAGCGATGTTTAATGGTTGTCAGGTAATGATGAAGCAATGCCTATATTTTCACTATATAGCTTTCTTGTCATTGCTCCCTGCGAACTCCTTTTGGGGTATTTAGATGCATTAATACCTTAGTGGGGTCTTGGTCAAATCTTGATGGCCAAAAGCTTTTGTAACTCCCCACTTTTCTTCACCCATACATTCAGTGTTGGTCTCACAGTTGTATGTTTAGAAGGAGATTTCTTTTTCTTCTTATTCAAGTTCTTGGCAAGATTCTGTTTCACAGTTCCATCACTGGCTCTAAGTCAGATGATGAAAAGAATGTTTAGTGTACAAATATCTTTTAAACTTCTTAAATGTAGGTTTGTTGGAACTGACTCAAAAATATTTTCAGGTATCAGCAGTGTGGCCAAGTAACCAGATGTTATTTGGAGAAAATATTATCGGGTTGTCTCTTTGTATTTATTAGTAAGTTGAGAAGTGAGTTTTAGAATTGGATCGACTTCTTAAGATTTTCATTTCGCATCCAGAAAGCTATGGAAAAACCCACTGATAGTTACTGTGGTATGACCAGGATTTTCCAAGCTCTCTTTTTCCTGAGATGATGGAAAAGATTAAACAACTTTGTAAGCTGAAGATAAGCCTGAATGGAGAATGAGGGATATTAGTAATTGATACCATTTTGTTTTCCTAGCCCAACTGTTTTTTCTCAACTCCTTGATCAAATGCACAAGAATTATGTTTGGAAGGCTGGAGGAAAAACAAGGCAATTATTTACTATCTCGGGCCATATGGTGAACTTTATGGGAAAAGCAATGTCGATATTGAGTGAAGGCCACAAAGCCACAGATAAATTACTGCTGTTCCAACATGGTGGCTTCAGTGTTGGGTTTGGTATATCTGTGGGTGTGGTGTTGTACAGAGGCATTATTAAATGAAAACGCAGAGGGAATGATCAGAGCAATCCATTCAGTTAAGACCTATTCAGTCTTAACAAGTTCTACTAGATTCTGAAAATGATGAAAAATATGTTATAAAGGGAGTGGCAGTGGGCTTTCATTCTGATCAATTCAAGTCTGTTTCTGTTTTGTTGCCTGATCAATAGACTTAACTCTTATACAGAACCAGCTGCCTGCATCAGAGAGAGCACTAACATCTGCTAGGTGGTCAGGGGTGCTGACCAGGGCCTCTAGTAGTGCTCTTTAGTGGTCCTTAACTCAGAGCCTCCATGCTTACCATCTTTTAATTTAATTGTAGTAACACATACCCTCCTAGTTTCCAGGTTATTTTTTGTGAGGGGGATGGTACTGGGGCTTGAACTCAGTTCAAGTGTTAGCCTTGAGGGAAAAAGCTAAAGGAGAGCCCCAGGCTGTCCCTGAGCCTTTTTGCTTAAGGCCAGCGCTCTACCACTCGAGCCACACTTTTACTTCTGACTTTTTGGTAGTTAGTTGGAGATAAGTATCTCATAGACTTTTCTGCCTAGGCTGGCTTTGAACCAGAATCCATAGCTCTCAGCCTCTTGAGTAGCTAGGATTACAACTGTAAGGCACCCATGCCTGACTCAGATCATTTCTTAAAAGCTAGGTAGAGAGAATTAACTGATTTCATGAAGGTAGCAATTGTGCTTCTAACCTATCAAGCTGGTTTCTGCCATAATGCACCAATTTTAAAATGATTCTCAAGTTGTCCCTTTGTGTCAATAAATTCACATTTTTTCCCTCCTTTTCTTTTTCTTGTAAGCCTGTACATATGAGTTATTTTTCAATGTGTGGCCCTAAGTTCACAGGACTGTCCTTTCCTTCCAGCCATCTCCATACTAAGAATTGAATAGGATTGCTTAGCGGGGCGTTTGCCCGTGTGTCTGCTGTGGAAGGTCAGTTTTCTGGGGCTTCATCACCCTAGGCAACTTTAACAATCTCAGTGTTTAAGAATGAAGATAAGGCTTCCTTTCCAAACACAGAATTTAATTTTATTTTGGAAGCTATCTAGCTCTCACTTAATAGAAAAATCCCAATTAGAGTACAAAGAACTTTTTTTTTTGTCAGTTGTGGGGCCTGAACTCTAGGCCTTGGCACCGTCCCTCAGCTTTTCAGCTCAAGGCTAGCACTCTACCACTTGAGCCACAGTGCCCACTTCGGGCTTTTTTTTCTGCTTCTGTAGTGCTAAGGAATCAAACGCAGAGCCTCATGCATGCAAGGTAAGCACTCTACCACTGAGCCACCTTCCCAGCCCAGTACCGAGAACTTTTTGAAGAAAATCCCTGAATTACTTGAGTGTGAATTGACTGCCTGATAGACCATCCTCCAATGCCTCAATGTTTATTTTCCTGTGTAAATTCAATGCATCCTTTAAAGTCAGGAAGTGAACACTGATTTGTTCCTAGTTTTTTGTTTTTTTTTTGGGTCCGGTCGTGGGGCCTGAACTCTGGGTCTGGGCGCTGTCCCTCAGCTCTTCAGCTCAAAGCTAGCGCTCTACCACTTGAGCCACAGTGCCACTTCTGGCTTTTTTCTTTTTGCTTATGTGGTGCTGAGGAATCGAACTCAGGGCCTCAGGCATGCAAGGCAAGTGCTTTACCACTGAGCCACCTTCCCAGCCCCTCATTCCTAGGGTTTTGCCAATTGTTTTTTGTGTCTCTTTATAACAAAAGAGAACAGTTTAAGTTCAAGACTATAAGTACATGGTATGTGTCCAGTCCTTCCTTCCTTCCTTCCTTCCTTCCTTCCTTCCTTCCTTCCTCTGGTCCTGGGGCTTGAACACAAGTCCTGGTCACTATCCTTGAGTTTATGTGCTTAAAGCTAGTGCTCTGCCACATGAACCACAGCTCCAGTTCTGGCTTTTTGTGGTCAACTGGAGATAAGAGTCTCATGGACTTTCCTGGCTTCAAACAGATCCTCAGATCTCAGCCTCCTGAGTAGCTAGGATTACAGGCGTGCAACCCTAGCGATTACAGTGACCAGCTCCAATCTCTTTCTATCTGGAGCTGCTCTAAAAGCTCTTTTTTTCACTTTGGAGTTTTTTTTAAGATGCTGGGCCTGTGATTTTATCCCCAGTCTCCCCAGTTGGGTTTGTCTTAGGTTTCCTCATCATTAACTTTGAGTTATTTACCTTTAGCAGAAATATCTCAGATGTGATATGATATGTTTATTTCATCCCAATGTTCACCCTAATCACTTGTTTGACTTTTCACTGTGAGGAGACATCATTTTCCTTTGTCATTAATAAGTATTTTTCTTGGGAGATACTTTTAAGCCTTATACCTATCCCATTCCTCATTAAGCTTTCAGTTTACTCATTTATTTCCATATGAACTCAAATATCTTACCTGATTCTGTTTGTTCTTGGTGTTTAGTCTGATGTCACAGATTTGGTGAATCACCATCCAGGTTTTTTTTATTAGATATGTCTTATTTAATTTATTTATTTTTGTACTGGTACTTGGTCCTGGGAGCTTTCCCTTAGCTTTTTTCCTTAAGGTTGGTCCGCTATCACTTGAGCCATCTCTCCACTTCTGGCTTTTCGGTAGTTAATTGGAGACAAGAATCTTTCAGACTTTTCTGTTCAAGATGGTTAGAGCCACAGTCCTCAGATCTCAATCTGCCAGGCATCATCCACTGGCATGAGGGCTCTCTTTTATTTTTGTAACTCCTTTCCCATACAATGACCAAAAAAAAATAGGTTCCCATATGCAGTGGCAGCAGTGGACTGATTACATGCTGTTAGGATAGTTTCTTCCCATCTAAACCTACTCCTCACCCCACTTGAGAGCTGTATGAGAGGCCAGTCCCTGTAGAAACCAGTCTTGTTTGGCCCTCCTAATGGCTTTTGTCTAAGTTGTTCAACCAGAGAAAGAGTGAGGTCAGGTTGCATTTTTTGTATGCTTGTTTTCTCTTGGATTTCTCAGTGTATCATCACTGCAAGTCCTCAGACAGTGTCTGTGTGTCTGGGGGAGGTATTAGTATAGATTAGTATAAAGTGTGCAACAGATTTTATTTGATCATGGGCCCTGTTTTGCAAGGATTGGGCTTTCATTTTAAGCAGTCATGCCTTTGAGGATTTCAGAGGAATGACTCCTCCCTTGGCCTCTCCTCTCCTCTCTTGATCTCTGATATTTAGATGGCTGGAGCTAATGTTTTCTTTTATTAGCTCAGGAAGTCAGAGTGCTCGTGGCCTCTTGATGCTCAAAGAATAAACTGTGTTGATTTGCAACACTGAGTTTTTCTCCAAGAAAGAGATTTTATCTCAAAGAAGTAAAGTGTTCTTTATGGGATCCAATTTCCAGAGTCTATAAACCCAGGGTATCAGGGTGGGAAGGAAGAAGTGGGAAAGGCACGGAGGAAAAAGAGGTGCCAAGAAGATAAATCCATAATCCTGTTAGAAGATAAGAGTGACTTACAAATGGAAGCCAGAGAGCTAGAGGTGGCTGCCATACTGGAAAAAGCTGGAAACAGTTTTTCTTCTATCCAGTAACCCTGAGCTGATTCTTCCTGATTCTGACCTTAAAGAAGATGGTCAAGGGCAAAATGCCCAAAGATCTGAATATATTCCACCAATTAGTGGTTTGTTTTTCCTGGAAAAAAAAATATGATAGTTTTGTATTCTCTAATTCCCGTAAATGTCTTTTATTTCCCCCCCTTTATAATTTATTTTATTTTACTCATCTTAAAAAAATACAATTTCTCTAGAAGGCCATGAGCAGAAACCTCTTTCTTCCCCTCTATTTAAAGCAGCTCTGATACTGATTCCAATTTCTATTCTCACAGATTGTGTTGAATTCCCTCCACTCAGACTTTCATCACAGCTCCACTGAGGATGGTTTGAGCAAGAGCAATAAACGCCCCATAACTAACCAGTTCGTCTTTATCAGTCCTGATTTTACTGTTGGATGTGAACTCCATCCACTTGACTTTTAATACGACACTCTTCTGCCTTTTCTCCCTTGCCTTCTTTCCTCTCCCAGTCTTCTTGATTCTTCCTCCTCTGGACTAGTCATGATGGAAAGTCCTAGCTTTCTTTCCTTTACTGTATGTCTAAACTCACTTTCTTGGTGATCCCATCTAGGTCCTGGTTTTAAATGAACCCCTCTCTGTGGAGAATTCCTTCATGTCTAGCTCCACAGATCTCCTGTGAACTCTATACTATAGGCCCAGATTCTTAGTTGATTGATTCCTTGGGACTCCAACCATCATTTCAAGCTCTGCATGTCCAAGATAAAGTTCCCCTGCAAATAAACAAAACAGCCAGCCCAAACCCAAACCAAACTAAACTTCCTCCTTCTTTAGTTTCTTTATGTGATAGCAGTTGTTCTGCATAAAATCCTTAGAATGATTCTTAATTTATCTTTCTCTCCACCTGCCACAAGTGCTTCAAAAGCAAATCTGATTGATTATGATTTTGATGGATACCCAGATTCTAAACATAACTCCCTTTCTCATCGTACCTTTGTCCTCTGTTGCCTGGATTTTTGTCATAGCCTCCTATTGGCCCTGACACCTCTGTCCTGGCTCCTTTTTGTCTAGTATCCTACTAGACTAAGCTATTGTGTTTAAAGATGTATCATGTCCCTGATCTGTTCACCACATTCAGTTCAACAATGCTTTCCCATCAATTTTAGAGTCAGTGTCCATACTCTGAACAAAGATGTCTTAGAAGACCTGAAGGGCCTATAGGATCTTCTTCCCACCACCCACCCTTCACCTTAATCTCCTGGGCTTCCTAGCCAGCTTACAGCTTCAGCCTGCTAATTCAACTGGAACTTGTAGTTCTCTTTTATTCTGCTTAGAATGTTTTTTCCCCCCAAAAAACTGCACAACCCACTCACAAGCTTTACCGTATCTCCTTCCGTGACCACCTCATATGTTTAAAGTACTTAACATCTAATATGTTTCTTATTAACATCTTCTGGTATCTGAAGATATTTCCATGCTGCATATATTATAGATCTTGCACTACATCCCGTCTCAGTTAACAGTATGTGTAAAACTGCCTGCCATGATACACCCTGAGGACACAAGAGTGAGACGTGACTGAGTGCAGTATACGGAGTGGTCACAGAAGGTCGTCTCTCAGGGTAAAACTCAGAAAGATTTTCCTTTTCCTTGGACTGTATCCTTAAGCAATTTAACTTTCCCCTGCTGTATGTGATTGGCATTGATGTGTACAATGACATTGTGTCTAACAGGGCACTTGGGGCAAGTGTTTTTCTTTTTCTGGCTCATAATTACAAGAGGGTGTAACTCAAAAGCTGATGTATGACAGAATGGCGAGTGTTTGTAGCTCAGATTTTCCTCCTCCAGATCTGTGGACTGGAGTCAGAAGGCCAACACGCATTACTAACCTATTATATTGTCTATTAAACAGATCCAGACTTTGACCAATATCTTCCATAAAATCCAAAGTCCTTTAGTAATCACAACCTAATATCTGTCCACTCCCTTTTCTGTAATATAATATTCCGTAGATAGCCAAACATTCCTACATGGATGGGGAGAATTATCCATTCCCCAGTGAACACAGGGCATGTTGTTAGAGAATAAAATAAATCTGGTATGAGACCCAACTTGGGTCTAGTCCAGGACACATTATTGAGTATTTATGACCCAGGCCTTGCATTTTTTCATCTATTAAAAAAATAACCTGTCAGCAGCTGAATTTGTTAGTCTGTAAACTTTACCTTAGACCTTTTTCGGCCCAACTTTCCCAATTTAAGACAGAGAAACAATACTTCTTGACTGTAACTGATGGGTTCACCCATACCCAGGGTAAGCTCCAATGACTGATATTGTTAATAGGAGCCAACTACTTGGTTCCTGCACATTCTGGAAGGGAAGGCTCATAAGAGTCTAAGGAATCAAATCTATCATGCCTGAACACAGGGGTGTTTATTTCATTAAGGATGCTTACAGCTACAGATGAAATAAAATCTAACATGTTAAATCATAAGATGCTTATTGTTTATTCTAGAATTCTGGGGATACACATTCCTAGTTTTGTTTCAACATGCTCATCAAGAACCACAGTTTCTTCATCCATTTCTTCTGCTTTTCTTCACATGTTGTCCCTGTGTTTCCAGATAGTATGTTGACTTGTTGCTTGTAGTTTTGAAAGGACTGACCCCACCCCAAGCATCCTGTCTTTACCCTACTACATTCAAGGACAGGAAATAACAGAAGCAGAAAAGGACATGAGTTTTCGTTTTCCTTGGTGAAAAAGGATTACCTTCCCTGCAGACTTTCCTTTACATTTCCAAGGCCAGAATCAATTCTACTTCTTGCTGTAAGATAGATGAAGAAAACAAGCAATATGAAATACTTAGCAAGAGGCAGAAATGCTAAATCTTTATGAAGGTTTGTACTAGAGCTCTCAATAAGTCTTTTCACTAGCTCTCTGTCCCCTTCTATAACTTAACCTCCCTGTTTCACAGTGTAACAGGTCTTCTATGTAGAAGCTAAGTGATGAGTTTCCTGTTGTAACAAGATAATTTTGCATTTGCGTAACAATTCAGTTATCTTAGGTTATCTTCATAATAATGCTGTAAGAGCAAAAATTTCAAATCATTAATACATATGAGAAATAGATTATAATTATAATCAGACATCTCACTAAGAGTAAATAAAACACCTTGGTTCCTTGACCTAAACTTTCTGACAATACTTTTTTCAGGTTGTAAGCCTTATTCTCAAGTAAGAAATGAGACAGAAAAGTTTCCTCTTCTTTGCTTAATAGAGTGGATTGTAATAGTGTGTGTGTGTGTGTGTGTGTGTGTGTGTTGGTGTGTTGGTGTGTTGGTCCTGGGGCTTGAACTCAGGCCTGGGCAATGTCCCTGAGCTGTTTTGCCTAAGGCTAGTGCTCTACCAACCGAAATACGCTCCATTTCTGGCTTTTTGGTGGTTAATTGTAGATAAAAGTCTCATGGACTTTCCTGCCCAAGCTATAATCCTCAGATTTCAGCCTCCTGAGTAGGTAGAGTTATAGGTGTGAGCCACCATTGCCTAACTGATTGTAGTACATTTTAAATGTTTGACAGCATTGGGATTTGAACTCAAGGATTTGAACACATTGATAGTGAAATGAATTTATTGGCCAGTAAAATCAGATAAAATAGAGACATGAGAACCAAGAAAGATAAATAAAACCCAACATTGTTAGCACTATAGAGTATGTTAACTTAAAAAACCCAAAGACCCCAAAATAAAAACAACTCAGGTAATAATAGAATTCCATAAGGTGACTGTATATAAAATTAACATGAACAATCAATAGCTTCCAAATATACAAACTGCCTGCTAGAAGTTTCAATGGAAGAAAATATTCTGATTAAACTATCACCCTCAAGAAAAGATAAACTCTTTAGGAATAAATTCAAAGGAAATGGGTAAAACTTGTATAGAAAAATTTAAAAAAATATTCTTGAAGTATACAAAGTATCACAAAAAATGGGCAGATTGTTTTTAGAGAGATGAGTAAAGATAATGATACTAATTGCATTTGTAATAATGTATACATTTAAATCTTAAAAATGCCGAAAAGTTTGTGATTAGGTTTTTTGGCGTGCAAAATAAGTTCACTGTAAATTTCACATGCGAAGATTTAAAATCCCCAATTTCTGTTAAAGCCCTGGAAAAGAAGAAAACAACAACCATTAAATTTGACCAGATTTTTAAGCACACAATCAAGTCAGTCTTTGTCTCTGTCTCTGTCTCTCTCTCTGCCTCTGTCTCTCTGTCTCTCTCTCAAGGAAAAAACGTGCAATGGGATTAACAAAAAACCGTATTGCTCTTGAGAGTCAATTTCCACATCCTGCTTATCAGATGGGCTCAAAGCCAAATTTAACAGCATTCTCTGTTGGCAGGACTATAAAGAAAACAAACATTCACATATATTTCTGGTAAGAGTGCAAAATAACACAGTCCTATGAGGAAAAATCTGCCAGTATTTCACACACAGCTGTAAATAAGAAAGATAAGCCAGAACTCAAGGCTTAGAGTTTAAGCCTGGTTCCAAAAATAAGAAAATCATCAAGCTGATACCTTTACAATTTAAAATTTTAACATTAAGAACCAGTATTCCATAAAGATTATCTAGAAATATATATATGTATATATATATATATATATATATATATGTAGATACATGCACAAAGTTGAGTATTTCTGAAAGTTGGAATTTCTGAACAACTTTTACTTCTTCCTTTTCCTTCCTGTATTATTCAAATTTCTGTACTTTGAACATGGGTCATTTTTATGAGAGCTATAAACCTATTTTCAAAAGAAATAAAACGTGTGCAGATTTTCAGTTTTTTAGAAGACATAAGTATGGTGTAGCATAGTGTTAAAGAAAATGGATTTTCAAAATTGATAATGAGGGTTTTGTTAAGAAAATCGATAAGCTTTTGTCCCATCTGATGAGAATGGAGACAGGCTGGGCCTCTTCCTCCAGGCTGTGGTTGCCTTGGAGATCTCAGTCTTGAACCCAAGGGCAGCCTGGCCAGCTGTGACCTTGTTTATGCTGAAGCCTCCTGTCAGTCTCTGCCTTTGTGAGAACTCTCACCCTTTCCTTTTAGGGTCTATGCTGTCTGGTGTCTGGCCAACAAAGAGGTGAATTTTGCTTGTTGGTGTTGACCTGTCTGTCTGTTTATCCTACATGCCCATTCTAGCACCTTGCCTTATTTGGTTGTACACCAGAAGTGCAATTTCTGACTTCTGTATTCCTTGTTAGAACCAGACTTGGATCCTGCCTGGAAAATGTCCAGTTCCTGTGAGACTGGTTTGTTGCCCATGATGCCTCTTTTCCATCTGGGCTGATCTGTGCATTTGACCTTCTGTCCTTCCCTACTGAGCTTCAGGTCACTATTAATAATGTAGTGATTGAAATGTTCACATGAGCACTGGAGCCAATACAGCATTCATTAAAGGTTCCCTTCCTAAAATTTGTAAACAATACTGGTCACATTGGATGAATGATAAGTTCTGTGTTCTTTCCTGTAAAACGATCATTTTACGTTTTACTTAATGTACTATCAACATAACTTCACTATTGATGGTGACATTAAAAAAATGCTTTCAGATCTGGAGTTACAGAGCATCAATGAATGCAGAAAATGAATGTACCAGGGAATGGACAGCTGCTGGAGTCTCAGCTTGTAGGATTCACTGTTAGTCAGTTTATGTGGTGGAAAAGAACAACCTATGGCCTCTGAATTTACGTTTGACATGCCCAGTTATCCACTGAAGCTGACTCATAGTCACAGCTCCACATATACAGAGGACTGCTCTCATTGTGCATGCAGGGTCACATGTCCACTGCCGGTCCATTCCTGGGAATGGCAAGGTCTGCCATGACCACAGTGGCTGTGGGGTGGTTTTCTGCTAGCCTATGGATATGAGAGGTGAAAACAGTGGTCTCTCAAAGGAACCCCAGTTCCCTGGTGCACATAGCTGCCTTTCCCGCAGGGGACAGCCATCACGCTTTGAGAAGCACACATCTGGACTATCAGAAAATTAGCAGGAAAGACTTTCAGGCTGAGGTATGTAGGACTGGAGGAAGCAGTACTAACAGTGAAGTGATACTAACAGTGAAGAGAAAACCAATGAAGGCAACTAACTGTACATCCTAACGGTGCACTGTGGAGGTGTTCTGTGGATGGACTGATTATTATTAGAAGCATTTTGGATAGGATTTGTATCCTATCCCTATCCCTGTCTATCCCTGAGTGGACAGAGACGTCCATATCTGGGTGCACTGTGCTCTACAAGTTGGAATTCAGTATACGGACCTCCAGGGAGTGCTTCAGGGACTTACAGACTGGGAAGACAAGGGCAATCCAACTTCAAAGTTACTCAAACAGCTAACATGTTTTGTGTGTGTGTGTGTGTGTGTGTGTGTGTGTGTGTGTGTGTGTGTGTTGGTGTGTTCTCCTGGGGCTTGAACTCAGGGCCTAGGCATGGTCTCTGAGCTTTTTTATTTCTGAAGTCTTGTACTCTGCCACTTGAGCCACAGCTCTACTTCTTGGTTTTTATTGGTTAATTGAAGATGGGTCTCATAGACTTTCCTGCCCCAGCTGACTTTGAACCACCATCCTCAGATCTCAGCTTCCTGAGTAGCTAGGATGACAGAGGTATGACCCATTGGTGACAGGCTGAGCTAACAGTTTTATGTGGAATATGTATATATATGTATATAAATATAAAATATTTTGAACAGTATCTCACAAAACACACATTTACTTTCGTTTATTCACTTCCATGTGAAAAGTCTGTATTCCATTTGTTTGTTTTTGTTTTACCCTTGCACACCATTTCCTATCTTTTCCTGGAATAATGTGTGTGTGTGTGTGTGTGTGTGTGTGTGTGTGTGTGTGTGTGTAAACTGAGGTCATGCTAGGTGCCAGTGGCTCATGCTTATAATCTTAGCTACTCAGAAGACTAAAATCTGATAGTCCAGGTTTGAAGCAGCCTAGTCAGACAATTCCTCAAAACTCTTTATTTCTAATTACTTCCCAAAACACTTATTTCCAGTTAACTGGCAAAATAAAGTTACAAGTGATGGTATAGCTTAAGTGGTAGAGTGACAGCTGTGAGTGGAAAAATTGAGCAATAGCCTGAGGCCCAGAGTTCATTCCTCACTCAAGATACCCCTGCAATTCCTTGGCTTGCTGCTGCAAGAAGAGCTTGCTCAAATAAGCCAAGGACAAATCTTCCTTTACCCCTGGTTGAGTGAGAGGTCAGAACCCAGCTGTCAAACCAAGGCCACGTTGTCTCCATGTCTGTCTCCTCAATGCAGCTGGCATGGAACAGGTCACTGATGAGAATTTTTCCAGTGAATATTCAATTCTGGCCTCTGAATCATAATTATTTCCCCTCCTGGTTCTTTGGTGTGTCTTAGTGTTTCTAAGTAAGTAGACAAGCAAAATGATTTGTTTTCTGTTGTAAAGCCAATTTATACCCAGAATCCTTTGCGTTTTATGCTGATGAGAGATGTAAAAGTCCTAAGCTATTTTCTTTACTTCTCTCTTTCAGATTATTTGAATATATTCTGCTCTATGATGAAGGAGTGATGTTCCAGATTGAACAGGTCACCAAGCAGTGCTCAAAGATCCCCCTGACAGAGCCCTGGGATCCTCTGGACATTCCTCAGAACTCTACCTTTGAAGACGAGTACTCCATCGGGGGCCCTCAGGAGCAGATCACAGTCCAGGAGTGGTCTGACAGGAAGTCGGCCAGATCCTGTAAGCACTGGAATGATGGGAGCATTTTATCTCCAGATGCATGATTGAAACAAAAGGTTAAACCCCTTAAGGAAGGTAGCGGCTAGGGAAATGGATAAACCCAAACTAATGGCTTAAAACCAATGGAAGCCCTCATGAATTTTCATATCTATGTGATACTCACATCTAAGCATTTTACTTAAAAGACCTCCATCTTCTGCCTCATTAGCTCTTCTAGAATAGAGTTTGGGCCTTCCATGGTTACCCTGCAGTCTGTGTCATTGAAGGCATTATTCTGCAGCTCACACCAGGGTCAGATGCTACTTTTTCCTTCCAAGGTGGCAGTGACTGCTTTGATTCCATTATTCTGAGCACAAGGTGGCCTGCTTTGATGGGCTGCTACTTCCTTAGTTCTGAGATGGTTTTGGACACACAGGTATTCATGCCATAGAAAATCTTGGGGGCATTTTCTCAGGAAATTGAACAGAATCGTCATATGGTTCAGCAATTCCAATTCCGAAATTGATGTCAGGAACTCAGAGGTATTTGTACAGCTGAGTTCATACCAACATTATAGCCAATGGTCAAAAGGTGGAAAAATCCACAGCTCTAACTTTCAGATAAGTTTGTAAACAAAAATGAGATCTATTTATTCAGTCATATTTTATTCAGCCATAAAATAGAAATTCTGGCATATGGTACAATGTGGGTAGTCCTTACTGACATTACATTAAGGGAAAGAAGTTAGTCAGGTAGTAGTAACTCATGCCTGTAATCCTAGCTATTCAGGAGACAGACCTGAGGACTGTGAGCTTCAAGCCAGCCTGGGCAAAGAAGTTCATGAGACTTTTATCTCCAATTAACCATCAAAAAGATGAAGGGGAGCTGTTGCTAAAGTGGTAGAGTGCTGGCCTTGAGGGAAAACGCTGTGAAATACTACCCAGACATGAGTTCAAACCTCATTATTGGTAGCGAGAGAGAGAGAGAGAGAGAGAGAGAGAGAGAGAGAGAGAGACAGACAGACAGACACACAGACAGACAACCCACAAATACACAGACACACAGAGATAGAGACAGAGAGAGAGGATTCCACTTAAATGAGGTACCCAAATACATAGAGGTGGACAGTAGCATGGTGTTAGGCACTCGGGGGGAAGAATAATGCGAAGTTACCACTTAATTGATACAGATTTCTCAGCGTGGGAAAATGGAAAGGTTTTCACGGTGGTTGATGGTGGTGGTTCTGGATCAGGATGAATGCATTTTCTATCTCCAAAGCAGATGCTTAAAAGTAGTTAACATGGTGCATTTTATTGTGTGTGTGTGTGTGTGTGTCTATGTGAGTCCACAGTAATAAAAGGCACAGCTACTTTGTCTGTCTCCTCAATTAAAAAGCCAACTTTCTCCCACTCCAGATGAAACTTGGATTGGCGTTTACACAGCTAAAGATTGCTATCCCGTCCAGGAAATGTTCATCAGGAATTACAGTGTGGTGCTGTCCACACGGTTTTTTGATGTGCAGCTGGGCATTAAGGACCCCTCTGTGTTTAACCCTCCAAGCACATGCCAGATGGCCCGGCTGGAGAAGATGAGTGAGGACTGTTTGTGGTGAGCCAGCCCAGGCATAAGTGACAGCCTGGACCATCAGCCCCTAGTGACCCCAGCTGGACACAGACTTGGATGGATCCGAATCTACACTGGAAATAAATAACAAGACTTTTCAGATCAGCACTAATGTGGGTTTTCTCCTGGATTGGATGCTGGCTACTCAGCTTCATTTACAGAAGGAGGCTAAATGGGCTAAAGGCCTTCTAAAATACACGTGGGTCTGTGTCTTCTGTGCGTAGATGTATGCTCAGGGGAGTACAGAGCACATTAAGAATGGATGGTAATAAGGAAACAGAATGATTTTGATACATTTTATTATTCGTTCTCTACGAAGAAAGCTGTCTGCATTATGGCCCACTGTTTCCAAAGTGACACCTTTAAATGCTTTACTGATTTCAGAATATTATGGCCTGATCCCATGGACATAAATATTTCAGAAGGAAATAAAAAGTTCTCATGTGAAGCAATATTTCTCTAAAAAGGGGGGAGAAGTCTTAGGCAGGAGTGCATGGATAATCTTAAGATCTGTATAGTGAAGCATGAGCCATGTGTACTTCCTATTCTCCATGCAAGAGAGCTGACTGATGGGCTGGAGTTTCCCATACTTGTCAGTGGACAGATAATGTCATATAGCACTGAACTTGGAGTTGGGAGAGTATCAATTCCAACTCAAAGACTAGAGCTCCTTTGAGTATTAGATGCTCTAGGCTTGCTCTCGTTTTGGCTTCCCTGGGTGTCTCACCTCATAGAGACACAACCTCTGACTATCTGACCTCGCTTGCTCTTCCCAGCTCAGCTCACACATGCCCCTCTCTGAGCCTGAATGAATCGTGCTTAGCAGCACAAGCATGCTTGTCTCACAATACATAGTATGCAATGTGACAACTTTTGCTTCCTGAATGCTACCCTCCGCCATCCTGGCTCAAATCCCCTTGAGTACAGGTACAGTGTTCTGTTTACCTTTTATATCCCCAGCACCAAGGAAGTGCCTGGCACACGGTCAGTGCCCTCAACATTTATAGAGGGGAGAACACTGGCCTCTGTGGTTCTCAGTTTCCTCATCTGTGAAGTGGGTTTGAGTTCATCGAGGGGGACTTCCAGTAATACAATACAAATATACAATATTATAACACATTCAACAATTTTCAGTTCTTCTGTTATTGTATTTCACCTTGCCATCTATAGCTTTTAGTCCAAGAGAAATATGTGACACTTGTATTATGCTAAAAACAATCTGTATCACTATAGTTAATCTATATTAATAAACAAAGTGTTATCCCAAATGGTTTTTTGATATATTTTGTAAAAAAAAAAAAAATGGATGAACTTGACTATAAGGGAGTTAAGATTCTTTTTCTTTCCTTCACCTGACACTTTTACTTGTTGGCTGGCACTCTATCCACTGAACCCAAGATTCCTTTAATATGTAAATAATAAAGTGCTCTGTGCAATAAAAACCCTATTGGATGTCTGCTAAAGAAGTTCAATCTTCTTGCCTGGGTCCAAAGCTTTAGAGTCAGTTTTGACCCATTTGTCCCCTTTAGTCTCCATCTCTAATAAGTACCTTGCATCCTGACAAAATGATTCTTAAAGCTACTGCTTTTGTCTCTCTCCACAGCCACCACCAGTTCTGGCTTCTTAAAATCCTTTTCTTTCTTTTCTTTGTTAACACGAGGAGGGATCTTTTCATTCCTTGTCCTTACCATGGCCTTTCTTTCTTAGAAACCACCCTGTGCTCCATTTATTCAGCATCATCAGCCAATAGAGTGCCCACTCTGTCCATGCTGGGTCCCGTATCATGAAGGGGACAGGATCAAGCAGGCAGCCAGAGGGCACAGGAAGAGTGTCAGCTGATTTCAGGAATTCCAGTTGAAAGCCTCTTGTGACACCCTCAGAATGGAACCTCTCCTTCAATCTACATGCCTTCCCTCAGCCCTTGGAGTCAGGCCCTTCCCAGGCCCTGCCTACTGTAAACAAAAAGAAAGAAATCTATTTTATTCAGGAACACATGGTAGGTTCCCTTTTCTTTTACAGTTGATCCATTCTAATAATGAACCCACTTCTTAGAAATGATTGAAAAGTACAGAAGGCTTTTACCCTAGTGGAGAGCTCAGTAAGGATCTGATGGTTCTCCACTGCCAGGAAAGGAAAGGAAAGGGGAAAGGAAAGGAAAAGAGAACTCAGCATAGTGGCAAAGACTGATTTTGATCCGGCTAGGTGCTCTCCAACACTGGCACTGTTTTTTGCTTGTTCATTTTATCTTGCTTGTTTTGTTGAATTTTTGCAAGTCATTAACTTGGGTTTATTTACATTTTATACTCTCGTTTTCAAGGGTACTGATTGAAGTGATTCTGTTCCCTGATTGAGTTATAGTTTGTGTTTGGATGTAACACAGGGTCTCTCTCAACACTGTGAAAGTTCTCTGCCACTCAACTACATCCCCCACCTTCACACTGTTCTTTCTTTGAGACATAATACCTGGCTCCCTTCCCCTATGTGGCAGTGGAGTATCCCTATTCTTGTTCAGTCACCTTGAGTAGATCATTGCTAGTGATCATCAGAGCCAAAGATAAGAGGACCGTACACAGGCACTGGGGCCTACTCATGAGGAGAGCCCAGTGCTTCACATGCTTTCAAACATGACGGTCATGGTGATAGGCAGGAGTCTAAGATGAGGACCACTCTGTGGGTACCCCACCTCTTCTGTTTGTCTCCAGGTGCTATAACAGAGCAACCCATTTCCATCTCTCCCACCACAGCTTTGCTATTTAAACATTTCTAAGACTCATACAAGCACCAAGGTGTATCTTCAACTCTGCCAGGTAGAGAAGGCCCAGCCCTGGGACAGAGCCATGCCTCTCCCTCTCACACTGGGCCATGTGAAACACTGAGACCTGGCTAGACTTTCTGCCCCCCAACTGCTCTCTTACCTGGATTATTTTTTCATACAAGAAATTTTGCCAATTGTAATCTCTTACAATTGAAATACATTTAAACATGATTTAAAGTTTAGGTCTTCATTTCCTGTGAAAGACTCATAACTCCATACCAAGCCAACCTCTTTCCCTTTCTGGATTTCTTATACTCAGTATTTCCTCTATTACCTTACGTCACTAGGCAAATGTACTTGCTTGGATCACATGTGGTGTTTTCAACTATTGTTCAAACGTGAACATAGATCTCTTTCTGTCTACAGGAAATAACAAATGTAGGAATAGTGTCTTATTCTTGTTGAGGCAAAATAACTTGGTAATTTAAGTTGGATAAGAGAATGAGCCTCTTCAGCAAAGACTTGGGAATGATTTAGGAACCCTCTCTAAAGGAACATCAAACTTTATGGATATTTCAGCACCAATAATAATCTCTCTTAAGAACTATGCCAAGGTAATAACAGAAATACATTTTTATTTGTTTTAAAGCAGAATTATTAACTCAGCTACATACCTAAAACATGAGGCTTATAATCTCCTGTATATTTTGTGTTTATTTTCATGATACTATAGTTTTATACACATTGTTTTTGTTGGAGCAAAAATTAACACAAGATTTTCAATATCTATCTCATATTTAGAGTTGGAAAATACAATGTAGTTCCAGCAATTATTCTGTCATTTAGGAATAATTTGCCTTGAATCCAATATGCACAGTACTTAAGTAATCTGAGTAATCAATGTGTGTGTGTGCTATGTTGTGGGTGCAATCATATGACTCCTGATGGTATACTGTGTATTTATTTTAACATGTAATTGTTCAAACCACATAGCTAAGTGTGCTTTTCCTCCCACAAGGATATTATCTGATGGGAAAATAAGAACTTGTCCTCTTAAAATATGACAGCCATTATTGCAATTTTTAGTTAAAACTTATAATTTTATTAAAACTATCAAAAACAAATAACAAGCTGGGCACCAGTAGCTCATGCTTGAAATCCTAGTTACTTAAGAGGTTCAGATCTAAGGATTATGCTTCAAAGCCAGCCCAAGCAGTAAACTCCATGAGCTTCTTATCTTCAGTTATCCATCAAAACCCTGGAAATGGTGCTGTGATTCAAGTGGAAGAGCATTAGCCTTCAACAAAAAAGCTCAAGGACATTGCCCAGGCCCTGAGTTCAAATCCCAGGACCAGCACCAAATAAAAATACTTTATAATCAAGAAATAAATGGAATGTCTGTTATCTGTTATTGAAATGTTTCTTTCACACCTAATGTGCTATTTATTTATTATCGTTAAGTAGTTGTACAAAGAGATTTCAATATAACGTCAGTTTGTGAGTATAATGCATCTTGTCACCACCTTGTTAGTCATGGGGCTTGAACTCAAGGCCTGGGTGCTGTCGCTGAGCTCTTTTGCTCAAGGCTAGCACTCTATCCCTTGGAGTCACAGTGCCACTTCCAGTTTTTTGGTGGTTAATTGGAGATAAGAATCTCACAGACTTTACTACCACAATCCTCAGATCTCAGCCTCTTGAGTAGCTAAGCTTATAGGCCTTAGCCACTGGCACCCACTCCCCCATTTCTCCACCCTCCCTCTCCATCCCAAGTCCTGGATCCACATTCACTTATGTACATTGAGTGTCGTGTCTGCTTTTGTCCACCTTTCCTCTCTCCATTTCTTCTTTGCTCCTTAAACATCCCTCTCTCCATTCCTCCCCATTCCTTGGCTTCAACACTTTCCTGACACCACAAGTTCCAGCTCTATGTCTGCAGTGTCTTACACTGTAAGTTAGCTGTTTAAAGGCGTTACACCACTGGAATCCTCCCCTGCATAGGTCATGCTTTAGTTAATATGTTTGTGTGTATATACACATGAACCTGTATGTGTTTACATGTATTGTTGTAATTTAGATCTAACTTGCACCTATGAGAGAAAAGATGTATCCTTTGTCTCTCTGAGCCTGACTTACTTAACATAGCTTTTTTTTTTCCAGGCCAATCAATTTCCTATAAATGAAGTAATTTTCTTTTTGATGGATGAAAAAAAATAACTATATATATATATATGTACGATTTTAATAACCTCTCAGCTACAGTTGGTGTATTAATCTTTTTTCCATTACTTGAATGGAATACCTGAGACATGCTACTTATAAAGAAAGGAGGTTTGACTTGGTTCATGTCTGGGAGGTACAAGGTCCAGGGGTCACATACGGTGATGACCTTCTTGCAAGTAGAGTCTCGAACTCATAGTGTTGCAAGGAAGCATGCACACACAAGCTGGGGGCAAGCAGAGTCCTAACTCCAGCCTAGCCAAGACCAGTGCTTTATGAAGCTGATAGTGCTATAGGTTAAACCTCCTTTACATGAAAATCTTTCATCATGGCCTCCTAGTTTGCTAGCCACACTGTTTCCTAGCTCCAAAAGGGATGCCCCATAGGAAGAATCTGAGAGACTTCCAAATGGATCCCAATACTTGTGGTATCTTGACATCCAGGGATTTTATTTAAATTTTTGTATAATGTACCTCAATAGTAGGAAGTCATAGTCGTCCTACAAATTCTAGCTCAGATTATCTAAGTATATCCCAAATAGCAAAGATGAGGAGGAAGAGGAGGAGGAGGAAGAAGAAGAGGAAGAACAGGAGGAAGAAGAGCTATTTTATCTATCACCATGCATTTTCAGTCCAGGATAGTTGGCACATATTGTTGAGTGTGACAACAGAATAAGCCGTACTACAAGAGGATTGTTGTGGCTAATCTTGTCAACTCCAATGAGTTCGAAAAGGGTATAGGAAACTACCAAAGCACCTCTGGGAGTGGGTCTGTAATGGATTATTGACAGATGATTGTTGTCATGAAGGCTTTTGAACTCTTGAATGGATTCATTCTTTGATGGATTCATAATATTGGCTATTATGGAGAGAAGTGAAAGGGAGGATTTTGACTTTGCTGGGAGGAGCATGCCACAGGGGCCATAACCGCAGGACTTTGTCCTGCCATGGCTGCTTCCTATACTTCATTTCTTGTTTCCTCTACCATGATATCAGTCGCTTGCCTCTGCCATACCTCCCGTGCCATGAGGACTGACATTTCTGAAACCAGGAGCCCAAATAAATAATCCCTTCTTTCAAGTTGTTTTCCCTAATGATGTGTCACAACCACACACAAACAACACAAGTTTCTTAGAGGTTTTCAAACCAGGTATCTCCCTTTTAAGTCACCGGACTAAATGTAGAGAATTTCCAAGCTGAATGCTCTTCTCCCTAAGTCCATGAGACAGCGGGCTGTACTTCCAGAAAGTCAGAATTGCCCCCATGTCTGGCCCTCCAACAGTCTCAGGGATGTTGCTATTTAATGAGGAAGGAAATACAGAAAATGAGAAAGGAAATGAGAAAGTATACAGGCTTCAGAGACCATGGCTCTGCTTTTTTTTTTTAGTCAATAAATTTTCAACAGTTTTTATTTTGTCTACTCCAACAACTGAAGTTCAATATTATAGTGTGTTCAAGTTGAATATTATACATTGAATCTTGAAGAATACTTTTTAAGTATTTTTGCCTATTGTGTAGATTGTCTTGAAGAAGAATGGATGTTTGTGGGTTTTGGAAAACTCTCTAAACCATATTCTTCTCCTAAAACATTTTATGCTTCCTCACTAGTCATGAGAACTCTATATTTCTTGAATCAAGGATTAGGAATAGACCTATAAAGCTTCATTCAAATAACTTACATAGTTAACACAATGCAAGATGATAGATTATAAGATGGTAGCTTCCATAGATACTCCTTGAATTATTCAATATAGCCAATCCATTCAAAAATATATTTGCTAATGGATTTTTCCATTGACATCAATCTGTATGTTTCTAGAAGAGTGATCAACACGAATGTTTTTAATTATATTAGACTCAAATAAGATACACACAGATACTCCAACCCTAGAAAAAAGATAAGCTCTGTGATGGAACATATAGGATCACTACCTATTAAATGGACAAATTCTCAAATTTGGAGATGTAAGGAAAGAGAAGAATTGAATGTTCATGGCTGAACCCTGAGAGATCAGGAAGTCCAGTTCAAGCAAGTTTTCTATTAGAACAAACTCTTCCTATGGCTCCATCGGAATTGAGCTGAGGTGAAAGAACCCTGACATGAGACCATTCCATCTGTAGACAAAGCATTTTAGCAGAGGGATATTGATTTCCATAGAGATTGTTTAGGGAATCTAAAGTCAAG
Organism: Dipodomys spectabilis; assembly: GCF_019054845.1. NCBI lineage: Eukaryota > Metazoa > Chordata > Mammalia > Rodentia > Heteromyidae > Dipodomys > Dipodomys spectabilis. The sequence goes on along the minus strand of NW_024870855.1, from coordinate 8,013,400 downwards.
GATTTGGCAGCGTTTAAGTACCTGTATCTAGGAGAGAGAAATATGGAAAGTGGCAGAAATATAAAGTATTGGGGACAATTACGTTGTTATTTTGGCTGTGATTCAGGAATATTCCTACTTTACTATCAACGATCCTTAGAAGAGGAAGCTCAGGCGGCCAAGCCAACCAAGTTACTTCACTCACTTATCTGGGGCTTCGACTGCAGGTATTTCTGTAGAGCACTGGGGATTTACGCAATAGCAAATTGAGCAAGTAGAGGTTGAAGTAGCCACTTGCCATAGCATGCTAAGTCGTAAGATCTGCCCATTCTACCAAAGCTTCCAACTGAAGTGGATCTTCCTACTCCTTTCAACAAACTCTACTCTAGATATACAGGAAATTCACTATATAGAGGAAAAGTAGAAGGATAATCAAGAAAGTATTTGACTCAGTGCCAAATGGTACCTTCCTTAGGTCTTAGATGATCAGAGCAACCAACCTAAAGAATACATCAAAAACAGAAGTAGATAGTTAACCAGGCCTGTGGGTCAGGCAGAATTCCATTCTAGGTATAGTCTTCCCTCCTTCTCTTCCTCCCTTCCTCCTTCTTTCCCTTCTTTGTTCCCTTCCTCCCTCCCTCCCTCTCTCCTTCCCTTCCCCCTTCCCTCTTCCTTCCTTCCTTCCTTCCTTCCTTCCTTCCTTCCTTCCTTCCTTCCTTCCTTCCTTTCTTCTCTCTTCCTCCCTCCTTTCCTTCATCCCTTCCTCCTTTCCTGTTATGTCTGACAACATATTCCTTTCTGATCAAACATTTTTCTTCTTGAGTAGTTTTTAAAAAAATCATAATTGGATGTCTTAAATGGTAGATCTAATATTCTATTCACTGAAAAAGTTTAATTATAAGATAATGAGTTGTTGTTTGAGTTTGTAGAACGATCTTGTTTCCTGTCTGTTTCTCTATTCAGAATTTAATACTAATTATTTTGCTTAATTTCTACAGCCACTTTTGAACCCATTACAGTACTCTTATTATTATGTTCAGGTCATATGTTAGATGATTAAGGCTCAGACCAAACACCCTTTACTTGAGAGAATAATTGATAATGAACTATGATTTTATTTACTATGCCACTAGCATAATATTTTAGAATCCACATTTATTAGGTAAATATAGGATGAGCAAATACACCAGGCACTAGTGGCTCATGCCTGTATTCCTAGCTACTTAGGAGGCTGAGAAGTGAAGATCATGGTTCAAAGCCAGCCCAGGCCGGAAAGTCTGAGAGACTCATCTCCAATTAACCACCAGAAAACTGAAAGTGGCACTGTGGTTCAAAGTGGTAGAGCACTATCCTCAAGCAAAAGAGCTCAGGGAGAATGCCCTGAGTTCAAGCCCCATAACTGACAAAATAAAATAAAATAAAACAATCCTCTGCAGATTTTTTTTTTTTTTTTTGCTGGACCTGGAGTGTTAACTCAGGGCTTGGGCCCTACCCATAAGCATCTTGGTGCTCAAGGCTATCTACCACTTGAGCCACAGAACCACTTCCACATTTTTTTTGAGTAGTTTATTGGAGATAAGAGTCTCTTGGGGACTTTTTTGCCTGGTCTAGCTGTGAATCATGATCCTCGGATCTTAGCTTTCTGAGTAGCTAGGAGTACGGGCGCGAGCCACCTGTGGCCTGCTCTGATGATTATTTTTAATGATAGGAGCTGAAGGTAAAACCATCTATTTCAATTCCTCCTGTGCTTGGTAGCCAGTAGTGCTTGGGGACTTAGCTAGTCATCACAAATCATATTCTTCCCTCAGATTTTCTGAGTTAAATTCCCTTTAAACACAAAAAGTATGAAATCACAAAGGCTCTGGAAGCAAGAAGCATCCTGCACTGCCCAGGCAGCAGCATGGAGCTTTGTTCACCAGACGTCCTGTCATTCCACCTCTCAGATTTGAAGTGAGGTGGCCGTTTGCTCTCTACCATAACCGTTCCTGCCACCAAATACCTGGTGCCACCAGTCAGAAAGCCAGCATTGGCTGGGATGGAGTTGTGTGTGTGGCAGCTGAAACTGGTCAGGAGTAGATGCGGTGAGAGGCATTCTAGGCAGAGAAAAGGAAGGCAAAGACCTTGGCTACAGTGGGTTCATCTCATGCAAGGAGATGTACAGGCTTAAGTAGCTGAGCTTCATGGGTGAGACCATCACGGAGAGTGGGTCTAGATGAGGCTGGAGAGGATACAAGGCTTGACGCACCATGCTCCCAGGGATAGGGGAGGAGACGATAACTGAATCTTGAAGATGAAGATTTAAAGACTACAAAACTCATTTGAGTCTTTCCATGTGGCAATGTCATTCTTTCTGATGAAAGCATAGAATTCCATTGTATATAAATACCACATTTACTTGATCCATTCATCTACTGACGGGCTATGGTGAGTAATGCTGCAATAAGCATGGTTGTGCTGGTAGCTTTGGTAAGACCTTGTTTGTGATCATTTGGGTAAATGCCCTAAGGAGGGATTTCTAGGTCATAGGGGAGCTCTATGTGGAGTCCTTAGAGGAACCTCCATACTGCTTTCCAAAGTGGTTGAACAAGTTTACTCTCCCACCAACAATGCAGTAGGGTTCCCTTTTGGCCACATCTCCTCCAGCTCTGTTGTTATTAGATTTCATGATTCTAGCCATTCTAACTGGGTTGAGGTGGAATCTCAAATTATACTAAGGAAGTAAGCCAGGCCCAAAGAAACATAGGTCCCATGGTTTGCCTTATTTCAATAACTAGTATATGTCTAGGACAAGCAGAAAAGGTCAAAGGGATATGACCATATAAGATGATGTTAAGCGAAATGAACCCCAAAACAGGGACACAAGTGTTTTTCTTTCTTGCTATTGTTTTTAACGTACTTATAATGCACAATGTGATTCTTTTGTTTCTTTTGTATGTTCTTCCCCCACAGTATAACCCCTGTTTTCACTGTATCTGATTCCAGTGCCCTGCATCTTGTATATATATTTTTATAATTTGGGGAGGGAAAGGGATATAACAAAATGCTTAAATAAGGATACAGGTTGACCCATTGTAACAATGAGATGAACAGACACTATGTTGAAAACAAACTTTCCAGTTTGGGAGGGGGGAGAGGGAAGAGTTGGGGAAGTGGGGAAGGAAGGGATGGTAGGGGAAAAATGAAGGAGGAGGTAACAATGCTTGATAGGAAATGTACTCATTACCCTACTCATGTAACTGTAACCCCTCTGTACACTATTTTTACAATAAAAATATATATGAGGAAAAAATCCTCGTCTGACAGAAAAAGCTGGAAGTGGCACTGTAGCTCAAGTGGCAGAACACTAGCCTTGAGCTGAAGAGCTGAGGGACAGAGCCCAGGCCCAGAGTTCAGGCCCCATGACTGACAAAAATAAACAAAAAACCTCATCTGATAGTCTCTGGATGCATCAGGATGCCAATAATAATGCTGGATAATATGGAGATGAAGGTGATTTATTATTCAATCCATCTGAGCCCTTAATAAAATTGTGGGGAAATGGGAGTGGTTGAGAAATGAAAATAAAATAATTAGTTTTTACTGGAAAACAGTTTTTTTAAACTGAGGTTTCCCACTTTCCTGTCTCAGAAAAAATCATTTTCTTTTTTTCTTGGAAGGTTTCTGAAGATGAGTTAGCAATTGAGACAGACAGTTCTTTCTTGTTTTCCCCTTAAGTACTTACATCAAGTACATATTATATATATGAATATACATAAATATATACATATTTATCCTAGAGATCTGAAATAGCATCCTATTTTTTCCATGATGAAGTTGGGACTTTGTTATTTCTTTCATTCTCCTCCTCTTCATCATCATCACAAGCATCATCATCTTCATCTTCATCATCATCTTCATTTTACATTCTATTTTTTTTCCCTGATGAAGTTGGGACTTTGTTACTGCTGCCATAATCATGATCCTCTCCACCACCACCATCATCATCATTATCATCATTATCATTATTGTCATCATTGTAACTTTCATTATCATCATCATTTTCCTCATCATCATCATGATCATCATCAATAACATCATAATCTTTGTCTTCATCATGATCTTCATCATGATCTTCACCATCGTCATCTTCAATATCATCTTCATTATGTTCATAATCATCCTCACCATCTTCCTCATTATCGATATAATCATCTTCATATTCATCAACTTGGTCTTCACCACCAGCTTCCTCACCACCTAAAACATCATCTTCATCTTCCTCATCATCTGCCTCACTCAACCTGATCTTCATGATCTCCTTAATAATCATTATTTTCATCATGATTGTCACCACCATTATTATCATCATCACATCCCTATCTTAGCCATCATCATCTTTATCTTCATCGTCGGCTTCTTCTTCACCTTCATCATCATTTTTGTTGTCATTATCTTTGTCTTCATCACCATTTTCATCTGTATCATCTTCATTCATCATGATCTTCATCTTGTTTATTATCATCTTTATCATGATCATCAGCAACATCTTCATAAATCTTCATCATAGTCATCATCATCACAATAGTGGGTAACTTATTTGCAGTACTTATGAATCACCAAACCCTGTCCTAAAGGTTTTATAAGTATTAATTTATATAACCCACAAAAGTCACACAAAAGTCTACATACAGTCGTACAAAAGTATACACAAGGTGAATCCTTTTTGTATCAATTTATATTTATGGAACGTAAAAGAAGATTACATAGTATGGCTAAAGTGGGCTGGGAAGGTGGCTCAGTGGTAGAGCGCTTGCCTTGCATGCCTGAGGCCCTGGGTTTGACTCCTCAGCACCACATAAGCAAAAAGAAAAAAGCCGGAAGTGGCTCTGTGGCTCAAGTGGTAGAGCGCTAGCCTTGAGCTGAAGAGCTGAGGGACAGCGCCCAGGCCCAGAGTACAGGCCCCACGACTGGACCCAAAAAATAAATAAATAAATAAAAATAAAAAATAAAAAAAACATAGTATGGCTAAAGTCTCAGAGGTAGAAAATTATTTAGCTATCCATGCAGGTCAGAGGCCCTAGACCTAGGACATGATAAAGTTATTCTTATACATAGTTCAGGCTGTAACTAGGATCCCAAGTAGAGGGTCTGAAGTTTAACTGAAAGTGTTCCCAGAAGCAATAGGCTTTCAAGACAAACTAAAACCTAAGATCCTGTCTATAAACCTCTGTAGTTATACAATGAGAAGCCTCATTATTATTTCATGGGCTTAATAAGGTAAGATGATAATGTGTGACAAATGACTGCAGTTAGTGTCTTGATCATGTATAGCTTGCTGTCTGTAATAAAATAAAAAATACCGACAACAAAATGAGTCTGACTTCTTTGGTACCAACAGTAATAAAATAAAAAATACTAAGAACTGACTTTGTACCTCCTTTACTACCCTTAGAGGCAACTTGGCTGGAGATGAGAATATGTCTCAGGTCTGAGGGACTGCGTATTTGGAAGAGTTGACTCACTCAAATGGTCTTTGGCCAGACCTTAAAATTGCATCTCAAGGAAACAGATAGGAATCCCTTAATTGAGCTGATTTTTCAAAAAACAAAACTTTTTGTTACTTTTCTTGTGACGGGAATGACAGGGTGATATTTTGTAGTATTGCCTTCCTCAGGCCTCACTGTAAAAAAAACCAAAACACTTCATATTCCTTTTGAAAAATCTGCAACAGAACGAAATAGGCTGGAGCTGAGATTGAGAAGCAGGCTTCTAGAACAAATCTCTGCCTGTCCCCTGCGTCCCTCCAATGACACTAGCCTTGGTAAGCTCCAAGCTGGAATGAAGGTGGAGCTCTGAGGATGACTGGCAGACCTCCCTGCTGCATGCCCCATGCCTGGGACTCTGCTACCACCTCTTCCTGACCATTGCTTGAGGACAACCCATTCCCTCCTGACAGACCTAACAACTATGGATCTTGCTTGATGATGGCAGAAAGAACATCAAAGTGGACATTTCTACATGATCCAGGAGAGTCATGGGCAGGGTTCCACTGCTCCACTCACCATCGTGGTAAGCAGCCTGAGGACAGCAGGTAAAATGCCAGGTGTAATAATGGATTTCATGAGAGAGACACAGTCTGCCTTCTTGTTGTATTCTTATTCAGAAATGGGCATGTTCCCCAGAGTTCTTTCCTGAGAACAATGCATTGAAAGATGTTTAATCTTCACAGCATCCCTGATGATCTCTTATTAAAAGACAATGGAGACTCCCCTTGTTTAGCTGGCACAGTCATCCTATCACTAGTGCTCGATCTTTCTGCAAACTTTGAATGACACCCCTCACCCACCCCCACCCCACCCAATGCTCTTAGAAGGGAAGCTGACATCACAGTGGCTGACAAAGCCCTCCTCAGCCCCTGTGGAATTATTATTATTTTTCTCCATCCCATTCTGCAGTTAGGTTGTGATGGTGAATTGTGTCCATGTCATCAAGTGCGTTTTATTCTTTGTCATTGCAGAAACAGAGGAAGCCGTTTCTCTGCCTAGAACCTACTGTCTCCAGCCTTCCTATAGGGGAATAGCTGCTCACTCTAACCTCAGTGGCAAGGAGACCTTACTTTATCCCTCAGTGGAGGTGGGCAGTTCCACCTGTTATTTGTTCTGTCACATATGGCTTTTAGCTTAGTGAATAACACTTCACTTTATCATCTTGGCTGACCAAGTTATTGGTTGCTCCCTGGAAACTCAAGGCTGCCAAACCTTTGTTCACAGAATATGGAGCTTGTCTCCCAATGGGTGATCAAAAAATTACTTTTGGATGAATGAAAGCTTCCATTTTTTTTCTTTGCTTTATTATTCCATTCCCATCTCTGTCCCCATGTTAATCCTGAACATTCTAAATTTTCTGTTGATAATCACCATCACCAGTCTGACTTACTTTTACTTAATGAATTCATTGATGTCCTTTTTTCCTAGGAAGAACAAAAATCCTTATCGATCCCAAACTGAGTTCAAACACCATCATAGAGCCACAGGATGAAAGCAAAAGCAGAGCAGTCAAAAAGTTTCTCTGGGGCTTGGAAGGTGGCTCAGTGGTAGAGTGCTTGCCTTGCATGCATGAGGCCCTGGGTTCGATTCCTCAGCACCACATAAGCAGAAAAAAATGGAAGTGGCTTAAGTGGTTCAAGTGGTAGAGCACTAACCTTGAGCTGAAGAGCTGAGGGACAGTGCCCAGGCCCCATGACCGACAAAAAAGAAAAGAAAGAAAACATTTCTCTGTGATTTTTTTTTCTTCCATAACTTTTTTTTTCTTCTCAACTCTTCTCTTTTTTCCCCTGAAGCCACACATTACTAACCCCATGTCTCTGAACCACCACAGCCCAGTGAGCAATCATGTGATCACTCTCTGACTGATCTTTCATGCTGAGAGCCAAGGCAACAATGTAAAAAGCATTGGCTTTAGGGTAAAACACAGGCAGGCCCTGTTCCCAGAACAACCACTCTCTAGACGTGTGAATTTGTACAGGAGGTGGAATTTGCAAAGTCTCCATTTCCTCCTCTGCTATGAAATGGGGGTGCAACATTTATTTTATGAGGTGATTATGGAAGACTCAGTAAAGTAATATCTGTAGGGTTTAGCCAAGGACCAAACATGTAGCAATCACAAGAGTCAATTTTCTCTTTTGTCTCATCCCAGGGGATTTTGGTCTGGGTGGCTTCAGTTGATCATTGAACAGATGGGAAATGACTTGTAAAGTTATACATGGCCTCAAGAGATTTTGCTCCTAGAGGAACTATTTGTGTATTCTTTAGAGCTGTCTTAACAAATGATCATAAACTTGGTAGTGTAAACAGCACGAATCTCTTGCCTCACAATTCTGGGGTCATGTATATAAAATTAAGGTCTTGACAGGATTAGCTTCTTCCATTCTCTTTCCTAGAACCTGGTAGGAATAGGCACTCCTTAAAGTGAAGAAGGTATTTTGACCATATTTGCTGTGTGTCTTCTCCATACATGTCTGCCTGTTGCCTAAATTTCTTCTTTATATAAGAACAACAGTTATATTGGATCAAGACTCTCCCTAATGATGTCATCTTAATTGTTTTCTGTTCTATAGAAAGTCATATACACGAGGCAATGGGGTGAGAACAGATGTATATGTATATGTGTATATATATATATATATATTTCTTTCTCTCTCTTTACACACACACACACACACACACATATGTATATATGTATGGGGGAATGATTCAATCCACAACTGTCATTAGAGTCTGTGGAATTTTCAAAGTTTAAGAAGTAGTGATGATAAAAAATATATTTTAAATTATCCTCGAGATGTTATACAAAAGGGCTTCAAATCAACATATAAATTTATGAGTACAATGCATCTTCTTAATGGCTTATCTTAAACCAACTCAACCATTGAGGCCGTAAGCTTGAGAAGACTATGTTGTATTTAAGTGACTAATAATAAAGAAACACATTCAGCAGTTCTGAGGGGCTATTGAGGCAGAATATCATTTATCCAGCATACTTGAGACTAGAAATATGTTAGATTTTAGGGTTTTTTTCAGGGTTTTAGAATAGTTGCATGTACATGACAATGAAATTGGATTTTTAGACCCTAAGCCCAAAGAGGTACCAAGTTAGATCCAGCCAAATAAAGAGACATGGTGGCCATGTCAGATTCATTCTGAGACTGAGGATGGCAATTCAAAGCCAACTTGGTCAGCAAAACCATGAGACTCTTATCTCTAATTAACTACACAAAGAAGCCAGAAGTGGAGCTGTGACTCAAGTGGTAGACTTGACCAAAAAAAAGCTCAGGGACATAACTCAGGCCCTAAATTTAATCCCCAGGATTGGCACTTAAAGAGAGAAAGACATAGACAGACAGACAGACAGATAGACAGACACAGACACAGAGACACAGACAGACAGACTAAGACAGAGACAGAGATTTGATGAAGGGCAGAAAAAGGAGATTTATTACATGGCAGCCATGGGAAGATAGTGCTTCAGTACATTTTCAGCCTTCTTCAAGTGTACAGACATTGGCTTCAGGTTAAACAGGGAGAGCTCAAGGCAGGAGATAGGAAAGGTATACAGAATTAAAACAGTCTCAAGTCACAGGTATGGCTGATTGACCATTTTCTCAGCCTTTGTCTATGAAGGGATTTTGGAGAAGTTGTTATTACTTTTATTACAGAACAGGAACAAGAGACCATCTCCTGAGTTTTTGTTTCCTTTAAGATGATAAGAGCCAAGAACGAAGAGACAAACGGTACATGGTCTCCCTGATAAGTGGATGCTAAATCCAAAATGTTAGGTGATACGACAAAACTAACAGGACTTAAGAAACAAAGAACTCCCGCTCATCTGGTTGAACCACTACTAAATATCCCCATGCTGCTGATCACAAACATGGTATATAACATGTAAACACTGTTATATATTACAGACTGTGGTAGACAATTTGCTCCAGGGAAGTTAGAATGAACTTGTGACTTTGAAATTATGTAATCATTTAATCACAATCAAAAAAAAAAGAACCTCGGGGAAGGGAGGGAGGGAGGGGATGGTAGGGGGAAAACAATGGAGGGGGTAACAATGTTCAAGAGGAAGTGTACTCATTACCTCACTCATGTAACTGTAACCCTCTGTATAGTAGCTTTACAATAAAATTAAATTAAAAAAAAAAAAGATGATAAGAAAAAGGCATTGCTTGTTTTGAGTGGTAGTTTGCCTTTCACACAAAATTGCTCATCTATAAATCTGCTCTTTCTTGGAGCTGATGGTGATTGCAAAATTGATTGCAGCAGAGAAAAGGTCACAGATTCAAAGTTGGGGGATTTTAAATTGGTACACAATACCCACTGAAAGCATCTCTTGAGTTTACTCTTATAAGAAAATATCTTGGATCTTATCTATGTAACTGTAACCCTCCTCCAGCTTATCATCTTTTCAATTAAAAAAGAAGTATCTTGGGAATACAAGTCAAATCTAAGCCTTATGTTCATTTTTACATACAAGCTGATGATTATTTTTTTTACTTCATTGCTTTTGGTTAAAATTTTGATGGTTGTGTGAAGCCTTTCTTCAGTCTGACTTGCATACAGTTTCCAATACAGTGAATGAGACATTTCTATTAAATGATACAAATGGATGTACAATTATAAGTTGACATTAATGGTAGGAAAGGAAGAATCTGATTATATAGAAGCATATAATTAAGAAATTTGATTTGGTTACATTGGTCAGGGAGGATAAGAAAGTAGCCTGGAAAAAGGAATTAAAGTGCACTCAGAGGAAGCGCATTCCAGGTAGAAAGCCTGGGTACACGGCTTTGTGGCAGGCAGGGGGACATGGCTACAATGCAGGAACTTAAAGAAAGCAAGAGTTCTATGGGAGAGAAATGGTGAGATAAGCTGCAAAGCATTTGGATATTCAACAGGAGAATTGGAAGATCATGGAAAGGCTTCTCCGTCAATATATAGTTCAGTCTTCCCACCTCTGACATGTTGTGATTCTTTGCCTTGATTCTTTAGAGATACTGCCTTACTACTTTCTTCTGCTTTGTTCTTGTTACACACTGCCTATGCTCTCTCCAGGCCTTCTGATTTTCTCAGTAAATGGTTTTAAGCTTCTGTTATTAGATTCACAGTCAACTGCTTGGTTTAAACTCACACTGGTGCTTCAGCTGCCATCCTGTGCAGATATCTTCACGACCTTTCCTCCTGGGTGTTAGCTGCTTCCTTCCATCTGCTGGCCAAACAAATGACACACACACACATTTTGGTCATCTGTCTATCTATGTAGTCTGCTTATGCTCTGTTTTGAAGCTCTACAGATAAGTAACTCCTTTGTAGAAGATGTTACAAGTTGTTTATCATCTTTGGAATTGGCACAGGGGAACGGGTCATTTTTGAAGAGCTTACACAGTGATTGTGGGATCCTCTCAAGAAGTCCCCCTGGGGCTTTATGCAAACAGCAGAAAGATAGTTTGCCCTTGTGATGTTTTGGGTTTGCTGAGGTTTCTACTCATCCTTCCAGAGAGACCCTGACTAAGGTTTACAGTTACCCCTCTGCTTACATCCCTATGGATATAGAGAACACCGCCCTCCCCCGCCTTCCCCCGCCCCCTTTCCTGCCACTGAGGAGAAGCCTGGCGGAAGCCAGCAGATGAATGCATCTGAAGGTCAATATGGCCAGGTCAGTGTGAGTTCTGAACATCCAATTCATTGAAAGCTTTGGTGGGTCTGCTTCTCTGCTTCCTGCATAGCTGTGGGAGATAAGGATGAGAGAAAGGGGTCAGAATGAAGAGTGAAGAAGACATACCATGGTATGTACTGAACACACCCTGATCCACTTTTCCAGATGACCTAGTGAAGTAGATACTTCTAATATAATTTGTTTAGACTTTGAGCCACAAAATGGTATCCAGAAATAAAACAACAACAACAGAAAAAGAACAACTGGTCTGATAATTTGGGAATTCTTTCATTGTTGCTGTTTTGTTTTGTGCTTGATGATCATTCAACTGTACCATGAAGCCTTAGTTTTGGTGAATTAACCAGAACTTTTAAGTTATACTGGTTTTTGTCACTTGATGAAAATAGTCTCTCGGTGACTTCTAAAGGAACTTTCCCTGAGATACTTTGTTGAACCAGCTCATCCAGAAACTCAAACCACTTAGTTTATTACAAGTGTCGGGAAGCCTGGCACACATCAGTTTGGCCAAGCCAGTGCCTTCTGTTCTAGCCCCCAAGTTTCTATTTTTTGGGGGGGTCCGGTTGTGGGGCCTGAACTCTGGGCCTGGGCGCTGTCCCTCAGCTCTTCAGCTCAAGGCTAGCGCTCTACCACTTGAGCCACAGAGCCACTTCCAGCTTTTTTTCTTTTTGCTTATGTAGTGCTGAGGAATCGAACCCAGGGCCTCAGGCACGCAAGGCAAGCGCTCTACCACTGAGCCACCTTCCCAGCCCCCAAGATTTTATTTTTATTTTAGCATTATTCTTTATTTTAGCATTATTTCTAACTTTTCCTTCCTGATTTGTCTTGGCTCATACTCTTTGACATGGAGCTTCTCTGGGTTTCCAGAACTTATTTCAGGTCCAAGAATGCTTTACAATCTTACCTGAAAGCAAAGTTCTCACTCTATCTGTCTTAGCCACCACCCCTGCTCTTTAAAAACCCTTTTTAGTGTGTTTCAAGTTTTAGGCAGACAGAAGGCATACCAGACAGTTCAGGGTCCTTCCCAAGAATAGTATGCAAACTTAAGAATCTTGAAAATTTCTTGTTTTCTCTCAATAATCTTTCTTCTCCTCTCCCTGGTTCTTTTATTCCTGCCCTTTTCTAATTGAGAGCAGTTGAGCTCTTCTTATACTTTGCATCCTTTCCCAACCAGAGTTCCCAGTGAGTCAGATCCTAGCCCAAATGATTTGTCTAAGCATTTTGCAGATGAAGGCAGTTGTTTTCATGTATTCCATATGTGAGTTGGCAACTCATGTAACTTTTCACCGAACATAAACACACAAAAGTATTTATTGTTAGTAGGTGAGTAGTATATTCACTCATGTGGATGGCAAGACAATCTCTTTTTCTCACCCAACTGTGGGGACATTTTTCCTCTTTAGTCAATCTGGACACTCACTGTCTCCTTAGCAGAAGCATGTGTATAAGTCATTTGATATCTCCTTCCAGCTCACATGAGAGGGAACACGGAACAGGTGAGCAGCCCCAGAGTACAGCCATGGCACAGTTCTAACTGGCGTCTCAGGGGCTTGAGTGATGAATGAGAAAGTTCCCTATCTGTCGAAACGTTGATGTTATCATATGCCCCACAAATCAGGCAAGCAATTTATGACTTGTTTTGACTAACAAGAAAAGCAAGTGAAGCTACAGCAGGTATCATAATGTTATTTTTAGTGGTCTTCTCTACTAACTCAGGGGGGGATCTGAAAACAAGATAAGGCGTGGGCATTTTATTATGTTTATTGTAAATAATAAAAACACACAAGCTTTGAAAGCCTACATACTACTCTGAACAATCACTTGATTTCTGTCTTTCAGTATTTAATTTTTTCTCCCTTTAGTGTTTTGAGCAATTTGACCTGTAGTAAAGACCTGAGGGGCTTCTGTATCTTTTGGAAAAGTATTTCTAAGCCTATCCCCACTCAACTGTTTTACGTGCCAATAAATGAAACAAATGGCTGAATGTGATAAATGGACAGAAAAGAACAGAAGGAAAAAGAAGAGAAGAGACGGATGGGGAGTTAGAGACAGCAAAGAAAATGGAAAATAGGCAGGGAGAAAAAGGGAGATGGAAGACAGAGTGAATTTACACAGTCAAACAACCACAATCTGTGGAATAATGTCACTCAGTAGAAGTATATCATTGAAAAGGAAAATTCAACTTGTCTGTAATGAAAAGCAGCAAGATCATCCAGGGTGATATTCTATATCATAAAATAGCTGAATGTATTTTATTAAGATCACTTGATTTCAATTTGGAAGCAGAAATAGATTTTGTGGTTATAAGTTCCCAGGGAAAATAGCTTAGAACAAATATCAGTGTTTACTCTCCATCCAAAGATTGTGCTCATGTTTATTTTTTGTGGGAAAGAGCAAAAACGATTATAAATCAAACCATTTCCCCTCTCTATAACACAATCCCCTCAACGTTCTTACAGTGCAATCACACAGCTTTAAAAAACCCATTGATCAAGTGCTGACTTATCTGAAAGTGAATTAGAAAATATTTAAAAGAAAACAAAAGTCAACTGGTAGTTTTATTTTCCTTTAATTTCCTTCCACTCTTTCCTTTATTTAAAATTCTACCAATCAGTGTTAAGTCTGACAGAACCACTACCTAACCACAGGGTATAATTCAAGGAAGACAGAAATTTGAGCTCTCAAATAAATCCCCAAAGAACAAAACCAGTGATTCAATAAGAGAAAGAAAAATAACACTTCTACGAGGGAATACAGTCCACTAGTGCAAGCTCATGATTCTCCCTTGAAGCTTCCCCTGACACCAGCCATGAGGACGGGCTCCAGGGGCTTCAGTGGGAGGCTCCCAGATGATCTCCTTCACCTGCACCACAGCCACCTCTGCTGAGCTCACCAGAGCTGGTTGGGAGCCTGCTAAGCCTAGCCCTATTTGCACGAAGACCTGAATGGAGAGGCATACCCGTGAAATCTTCATTTAGTCCACATCATTTGCTGAGTTGTCATTCTGCTTTTTGGCTTGGTCATGGGACCAGTTTTAAAAGTATTATATATACATTTATCTGAATTAGGGGAGGGAAGAGGAACAACAAAATGGTGAGATAAAGGACAAAGGGTGAACCAATGCAACAGTGATACTCACAAGACAATATGTTGGCTGGGCTGGGAAGGTGGCGCAGTGGTAGAACGCTTGCCTTGCTCCCATGAGGCCCTGGGTTCAATTCCTCAGCACCACGTAAGTAGAAAAAGCTGGAAGTGGCACTGTGGCTCAAGTGGTAGAGCGCTAGCCTTGCGCTGAAGAGCTGAGGGACAGCACACCCAGGACCAGAGTTCAACCCCACAACCGACAAAAAAAAAGAAAAAGAAAAAAGACAGTATGTTAGAAATGATCCGTATAACTTTGGGGGGAGTTGGGTAGGAGGGAAAATGGGGGAAAATGAGGGGTTAACAAGTTCGACAAGAAATACACTCACTATCTTACATATGTAACTGTAACCCCTCTGTACATCACCTTGACAATAAAATTAAAATTTAACAGGCAATATTTACAATGTCAGAGAACAACTAAGTGTACAGGAGGTGGTCAAATCTCCATAGAGATATATAACTGTGCTTTTCTTTCTAAATGCTGGTGATGACAATCATTATTGGAACTAATGAGAGAAAAAGAGAAAGAGAGAGGGGGTATGGGAATGCATGAATGCATATGTATGCACACACTGACACTGGGTCTTGAACTCAGGTCCTTGGGCTCTCATTTGGCTTTTTTTTTCACTCACGGCTAGTACTCTATCACTTGAGCCACAGCTCTACTCCCCAGCTTTGTGCTGCTTAATTGAAAATTAGAATCTCAAAGACTTTTCTGCCCAGAATTGACATCTAACCACAATCTTCAAATCAGCCTCCTAAATAGCTAGGATTCCAGACAGAAGTCACCAGCACCTGATTCTAGTTTTTATGTTTGGCTTAGCAATTTCACTTCCTATGAGCAACGATTCCCCTGGTACACAGCTGAACATCACTGCTATTGCCATTATACTACACAAAAAGAAACTGAGGCTCATGTGGATTAATTAATGCCCTCGCATTGAGCACACCCATGGCCACGCTGGAGAGCAGAATGAGGCTGTCTACTTGAAGTGCTTGGGTTTATAACTGTGGTGCAATGTTACGAGTTCATTGAAGAGACATTTTTGCGTGAGAGACATTTTTGAACACAGGGCCTGTGCCCTGTCCCGGAGCTTTTTGTGCTCAAGGTTAGCCAACAAAAAGCTCTACCACTTGAGCGACAGCTCCACTTCTGGCTTTATTGGTACTTAGTTGGATATCAGAGTCTCACGGGTTTTCCTGCCTCGGTTTGGGCTTGAACTGCAATCCTCAGATCTCAGCCTCCTAGAATTACAGTGCCTGGCAAGAGAAATATTTTTAAATCAACTGTGAATACATAAATTTATGAGCCATAAAATATAAAGTTCTTGCCCATTGTTTTGAACTGTGCTCTGGCTGAGAATCCTAATATTTCTGGCCACAAGGCAGACTCTGTTGCTCATCTTGTCTGTAGTAGCTCTCTACCTCTGGCTTCAGCTACCCTCAATGGTTCATCTTCACAAATGATGCCGTGTGCCTTTGTTTGAACTAGTCCAATCTGCCTTAAATGTTCTGTTTTTCATCAGCCCAAATCCTGCTTACTTCTTGAAGTCTGACTCAGAAACTGGAAAGTGGCAGGATGTTGAAGTTTTGTGGTGGAACTGGATTGTGCACTTAGCATGTGTTTTGGCAAATATGACCCTGAAGTGAGTGAAATGACATAGTTTTAGGAGTCCTTGTCTTTGCCAAGTGAGGGCAGACAGGTCTCATTTTCTATCCATTGTGATTATCCAAGAGCCAAAGAGGTTTCTCTCTAATATGGGGAAACGACAGGGCTGTCACTCCAGTTACAAAAGCTAAAAAACCCCTTTACATCGAAGAGAAAGCTCAATCAAGGTGGAAGCCAGAACATTTTTATGTATAAATTAGAATAGTAAAAGCAGTCAATAAGTCTTTGATACCTCATGAGACTTGTCTATGCTCTGTTCTTCCTTTGGTTTTTTGTAGGGAGGATGAAACATGTTCATGCATTCGTTGTGGTTGATTATGTTATCAGGCAGCTTCTGTGCAGTAATAAATAGTCCTAATTCCTAGTGATAAAAAAAAAAAAACAATTACCTAAGCCAGGCACTGGTGGTTCATTCCTATAATCCTAGCTACTTAGGAGGTTGAGATCTGAGCATAGAGGCTCAAAACCAGGCCAGGCAGAAAGTCTGAGAGATTTTAATTTCCAGTTAACTATCAAAAAGCAAGAAGGGTGGAGCTCACTGGACACAGGTGAGAGTGCACTACACAACTGGTGGGTGGAGATGGGAAGGAGACTCTGAGAATGAAGGAAGGGAAGAAGGGAAGAAGTGTAGAACTGGGAACGTGGCTCAGTGGTAGAGCGTTTGCCTTGCATGCATGAGGGTTCGATTCCTCAGCACCACATAAGCAAAAAGAAAAAAGCCAAGCGGGGCGCTGGTGCTCACACCTGTAATCCTAGCTACTCAGGAGGCTGAGATCTGAGGATCATGGTTCAAAGCCAGCCCAGGCAGGAAAGTTCATGAGACTCTTATCTCCAATAAACTGCTAGAAAACTGGAAGTGGTGCTGTGGCTCAAGTGGTAGAGCGCTCACCTTGAGCTGAAGAGCTGAGGGACAGCGCCCAGGCCCAGAGTTCAGGCCCCACAACCGGACCCCCCCCCCCCCCGCCAAAAAAAAGAGGAAGTGTACTTATTACTTGATGCATGTAATTGTAATCCCTCTGTACATCACTGGTATAATAACAATAAAGTAA
Organism: Dipodomys spectabilis; assembly: GCF_019054845.1. Classification (NCBI taxonomy): domain Eukaryota; kingdom Metazoa; phylum Chordata; class Mammalia; order Rodentia; family Heteromyidae; genus Dipodomys; species Dipodomys spectabilis. The sequence continues at coordinate 7,996,345 of NW_024870855.1, read as the reverse complement.
ATAATATTTCAAAAAAAAAAACAAAAAGCAAGAAAGGGAAGTATGGTTCAAGTGGTAGGGCATCAAGCTTGAGTAAAAAAAGCCAAGTGATACTGTGAGGTTCTGGGTTCAAGCCCCAGTGCCAGTACAAAACAACCACACAAACAATTCTTTGGCCATTTGCATTTCCATACTACAGATGTTCCACACATGGGTTGCTCAGCCCTATCAGCCTCTTCATCGTGAACTCCATCATCAGCCTCCTCATCATGGACTCTGGGCTGAAGGACACTGAACTGTGCCTATGTGAGACACACAATCCTTATGTCAAGGGGAAAATAAAACCAAGAAGGATCCTGAAAAACAGTCCATGGCTCCTGGAATGTTCCTGTTACCCAAATTCATGTTGGATGGCCTAAGTCCTAGTCCCCCAGAATGTATATTTCAAGATAGGATCTTTGTCCAGGTGTGGTGGTGCATGCCTATAATCCCAGAAAATCAGAAGTCTAAGGGAGATATGATGATCATAAGCAAGTTGGAGGCCAGTCTAGGCTTCATCACTACAAATAAATAAACAAACACCACCAATAAAAACAAGATATAGACTTTTTTACTTGTCACTCTTATTTCCAAGATGGTATGTGTAAAGTCATAACTAAGTCCATCTAACCATTGTATAGGTGCCTAGAGAAATGTGAGTAATACAATACTGCTATTTATATATTTAAATTGCCATCTTACTGTATAAAATGTCCCTAAATTCGACTTGTTAGAGTTGCAACATAAGGATTTTGGACCTAGCACTGTAGGGCAGAGGATGAGTCCACTGTAGCCATGGGTCGTCCATACCAGCTCAGCCAGTGACTGCTGACGTGCACTACTTCAGGCAAAAGCAAAAATTCCACATGGACTCTTTCCACACAAACAAGGTAGCAAGCAAATTAGAATTCTATCTTTTCTAGAAAGCATTGCAAACGGAAAAGGGAACTTAATCCCATGCAAGTTGAGTGACAGGTGGAATCTGTTAGTAGAAAATGACATTAGCCTCATGCATTTGTGACTTTAATTTGCTCCTTGGCTTGCTTGAGTAATCCTAGTGTAGCCCACCCTGGTGTGTAACTTGCCATTCCCCTCCTTCTGCCTTCTAAATGCTGTAATTACACGTGTGTACCACTATGCCTGGCTGTAAATATGACATCCAAGGCATTTAGTTCTAGTATGTATAACATGAAACTAAATACAAACAATATATTTATTGGTATAACATAGTGAAATTTCAATTTTGCTTTGTCAGTCCAGAATTCCCTGAAATAATCATCTAGGCTCTTTAAAGACATCAGGCTAAATGAGTTTATTGTGGTTGATCTTGATCCAGGGTAACTGGTAATTTTATACAAATAGGAGATTAGGACTCTGTTGAGCATTGATGAAGCAGTGAGGGCTCCGGGCTCTGAGAGATGATCACCTACAAACTAGGGAGAAAGGTTTCACAATGAAAGCAACCCTATGGGCATCTTGATCTTGGAGATAAAGCCTCCAGAATTGAGCGAAAATAAATCTCTGATGTTTAAGCCACTCAGACTTTCTTATGGTAATACTTTCTTATGGTACTTTCTTATGGTAGTACTTTCTTATGGTAGCCCTCTCAAAATTAAAAAACAAACAAAAGAACCTTGGCAATTGGTGACATAGTTCCACTCTTTTCGATAACAGTATTCCTTCAAACTATGAAGTGATTATTCTGTGCGCCGTACAATGTTAAGCAGTCCACATGCATCATCTGCTTTATTCTCTCAAGACAACTCCATGATAGAGGCATTTTGCACACGTTTTAAATATGGGAAGATGTTTTATATATGGCTTAGAAGGCTTGAGATCCTAGATCTTCTGATTCCAGAATCATCTTCCTGCCACCAACATCAAGAGGTAATAAGACATTACTTAGTAAGTAAGTTAAAAAAAAAATACCAGAAAGTGAAGGGATTGTAAAATATATGAGTAGTACATCATGACTGTTTTGAGTTCACAATCCAGTTTACAAAATAAGAAGAAAGATAACCCAGGGAGGTTGAGATAAATGTCATATAAAAGGCCCTGTTCAGAATAAGTATTTATAACTTGGATGAGGAAAATGACCACAAAATAATAAGCAGTGCTGAGGATTCAGTTGGAAAGGAAAGTATATTCCTTGGATAACAAATTCAAAGCTTTAAAAGATGATAAAAGAAAACAATCTTGCCAGGCTTGGATGAGAATGAAGTGTAAAGGAGGAATAAAATTCTTTTAAGTAAAAAGAGAAAAGAAAATCAGAATCTATACAAGTTGATCATTTTGTGACCAAAAAGAAACAAGCCAAAGTAAGTCACCACTCTCAAGGTTCATTGGGATACAAAGATAGAATCAAATGAGAAAGATTTGAAGATAAGGATTTGAGAGATGCTTTTCTATGCATCTGAGTAAAGCAACCTGGTAAAGGTAAGAGAAAGCAAGTAACCTTGTACACGATCATAGAAAGGAGCATGATGAACAGAGAAATGAGTTCATGGCAGCCTAGAGGAAGGCCCAGTAAGGGAAAATTCCATGTATAAAAGCCCTACTCAGTTTGACATGGACGATGGACCATGGACCCAGGCATGTGGTTGACTAGAAGTGGCTTGGAAAGGTACTCACTCAATCCCTTCCTCTTGTCTTGTAGATTACAGCAAGGCAATGGAAATTTCTAGGATAGGGAAGATAACTGTTTCAAGAAACTTGGAGAAAAGACAGGAGGGTGAACAAATCATATCGGGGAGATGAGCTAGCCTTCAAAAGTTCTAGTCCATTAAAGAGAAACTCTAAGGGCGTTTAGGTAAGCCAAGTAAATGGTTAGGGTGCTCACGGATGGCTGTTCTACAGGTGCTCAGAGGTCAGGTACCACAATGCCCGCGAGAACCATCCCAGGTGGGCACAGTGACAGATGCCAGCTGTGTTCCCTGGCAGGGGGCATGCAGGACTCCAGCAAGAAGGCATGGCCACCTCTCATTACTGATGTGTGTCCTTTGCCTCTTGGTTGCTCTGGGAGTGCCCACAATGGTTTTTCTGTGGGCAGAGACTGGATTCTCCCAAGCGTAATTCCTTTGGGCGTCCCATCCTGGTGGGCCAGAAGGTCACTCTGATCTCTGTTTTATCAGAGTCTCCATCTTCTAGCTACTTCTTGGAAAACTGTAGTCTTCACTTTTTTTATTTGCAGGCGGACTTATACCTTTATCTTTAAATCCTTCGCCTTTTGAAATAAGAAAACAATTCTCCGAAAAAACCTCAGCTCTTAAAAATTAACAGATTTCAAAACGATCATCTTTTATGTGGACTTAAAAACTTGGCAGAATATTTTTTTGCTATTTCCCAGCTAAATAAATTTTAAATTTCCATTCTTCCATCCCCTTGAAACTAAAGATAATTCAAACAGTCTAAATCCCTAGATAGGGAAAAACACTATCAGATGAAATGAATATACATTTATTTTTTTGTTTTGTTTTGTTTTGTCAGTCATGGGGCCTGAACTCTTGGCCTGGGCGCTGTCCCTCAGCTCTTTAGCTCAAGGCTGGTGCCCTACCCCTTGAGCCACAGAGCCACTTCCAGCTTTTTTCTGCTTATGTGGGGCTGAAGAATCAAACCCAGGGCCTTGTGCACGCAAGGCAATACTCCACCACTGAGCCAACTTCCCAGTCAAACATTTACTTTTAAAATATAACTTTATTATAATACTTGTCCTACATATCTCTGGAGGATAAAACTTACTACATTCAAAATGAATTTACTTACTAAATTCAAAAAAAACTTACTAAATTCAAAATACATATCTCTGGAGGATAAAACTTACTAAGTTCAAAATGACAAACAGGAAAAAAAGAATAATTTAATTAATAATGGGGACAAAAACCTGAAAAAGATGTCAAATTCTAAACTATCGCCTGATAAAGATGCCAAGTTTTATTTATGAAGCTTTCAAGGATCAACTATAATCTTAAGATTTAAAAAAAACACAAAACTTTGCTCGAAAGCCTTGTTCTTCATGATATCGAGTACAGCTATCACTTGGAGGAGTTTCTTGGGTTCTGTTCCTTTTTCCTTCCCCTTGTCTTCACCTTGGGATTTGATTGCAGTAGTCTTGAGATGAGAAGACTGAATCTGAACGTGCAACAAACAGATTGCGTAGAAAACCGTGTTCAACATTGTGAAATCTGCTCTTCAGCCTTTTACATATAAAAGATCTGTTCTCATTCTCAAGGATGCTGTGTTCTCATTCCATATTTATCCATAAGTTATTTTATTTAAAGTTGGCTTTAGATTCCACATATAGTAACAAGACCTACATTTCCTCTTTAACACCAATGGCTGTGTGCAGTGGTGGGTTCCTGTTGCCCCAGCTACTGGGGAAAACACAATGGTTGCATGCTGTGGCATGGCCATGGCTCATATAATAGAGCACCTCCCCAGAAAGTACACGGATCTGAGTTTGGTGCCCAGTACTGCTAGAGAAAACCAATAAAATGTAACATACACAAAGGTACGATATATCTCCTTTGATAATACTATATTAGGGAAGGAAAATGAGGATGTATGATTAAAAAATAGTTGTAGAAGCAAAGATTTTATTTCCTTCTAATTCTTTTTTTTAATGGAAAAGTTCATTTTAGTTTATTTTCCGTATTTTTTTTTTTGCTAGCATCTATTTTCTGCACAGGGTGATTTCATTTTGAAGTGTTTGCATATCCCTCCATATACCTCGGTCAGGCTTAACCCTGCATCTTACAAAGCTTTGGTGGAGAAGTAAAGAATGAGAGCTAGTGCAAAGCAAAGGATCTACCCAAAGCTAGTAGGAGGTTCATGGAGACAGACAGCAAAGTCTGCAGCAGAGAATGAGACGCAGAGCCAAAGTGTTGAGTCTTGAAGGAAGAAGAGAAGTTTAAAATGGTTATTTAGTGCTGAGGGCCTACAACTGGCAGTGTCCAGGGCCACCAGCAGCTTCCCACCATAGCTACCCAGTACTACCCAGTGATCATTAAGTACACACAAGTATTCATAGCGAGTGTGATTTCTGCTGACTCTTTTTCTTTTCCTGTTTCCTGATTTCATCAATGTTTCCCAATAGACATTCATTACTTTTCAAATTAGTCTCAGGAAATGTTTTGGCGAGTGAGAAAATAGAGCATATAATATCTGAGAGGGGCTGTCATGATTGGGGGACAGGTATGTTTCTTATTTAAAAAGTGTCAGTTTTGAAATATTGTTGTTTTAGTTTCTTACTACCAATATTATTGATAACCTGTGGCCTATTTCTTTCATTTCATTGTGACAGTATACTATACACTGCACACATAATAGCTTAATACTTTTTTATATTTGAGGAATTTGATTATAAAAAGTTGGTACTCGTAAATTAATATAAACTTAAAATTCATCATACATTTATTTTTTTTTACCTTGACCCTCTAGCAAATCTTTAGCTTCATTGATTTTGGCTGCCATGTAAGGAGATTCTCCTTTGTCTGGACGATTTAAGAGCATAACACATCAATGAGCATCTCTTCTCCTTCCTCTATTGGCAGCAGGGCTAGGATTAATGCTGCTTCCCATTTTGTCATTTTGGGCTTTAAATACACCCCTTTAATCGCTAACACTGAAGGCAGATTTTGGTAGGCTTTGAAAAAGTTGTTCGACTTGACGCTCCATATGCTTCATGGCTTGTAAAACATAACAGCCTGCAAATCCTGCAGCAGCAATGGCCAGCCCAGCTGCTACCACTGTACTGGCCATGACTCAGTGGGGCTTCTCTGCCTCCACTGGGAGTGTCCCAGCCCTACTCAGGGCTCAGCCTTCACCACAGGTCCAGCCAGACGGCCGCAAGCTCTGGGTTCCAGGAGCCCATGAATTCTTTTTTATTTATATGTATGTTTTTCTTGTAAAAGTACTGTACAGAGGGGTTACAGTTACATGAGCAAGGTAATGGGTACATTTCCTATCAAGCATTGTTACTTCCTCCTTTGTTTCCCTCTACCATCCTTGCCCACCTCCCCAACTCCTCCCTCCCCCCACCCAAGTTGTAAAGTTCGTTTTCACCATAGTGTTTTGTAAAACTCATTGTACAATGGGTCAACCTGTATCTTTATTTAAGCATTTTGTTTTTTCCCTTCCCCTCCCCGAAATAGAGAAGTGTATATACAAGATGCAAGGCACTGACATCAAATACAGTGAAAACAGGGGTTATTCCATGGAGGAGGAACATACAAAGAAACAAAAAAATCACATGGTACATTATAAATACATTAGAAACAATAGCAAGAAAGAAAAAAGATATTTGTGTCCTATCTTGGAGTTCATTTTGCTTAACATCATCTTATATGGTATGTGTATGTAGCTTTTGACCTTTTCTGCTTGTCCCAGACATATGCTAGTTACTGCAAATAAGGGAAACTATGGGACCTATGTTTCTTTGGGCCTGGCTTACTTCACTTAATACAACTTTTTCCAGGTCTTTCCATTTCCTAACAAATGGAACAATGTCATTCTTTTTGATGGAGACATACAATTCCATTGTATGTATGTGTATGTATATATATATATATATATATATATACATATATATATATATATATATATATATATATGCCACATTTTCTTGATCCATTCATCTACTGAAGGGCATCTGGATTGGTTCCATATCTTAGCTATGGTAAATAATGCTGCAATAAACATAGTTGTGCTAGTAGCTTTAGTATGGTCTTGTTTGTGAACATTTGGGTAAATGCCCAAAAGTGGGATTGCTGGGTCATAAGGGAGCTCTATGTGGAGTCTTTTGAGGAACCTCCATACTACTTTCCAAAGTGGTTGAACAAGTTTACACTCTCACCAACAATGCAGTATGGTTCCCGTCTGGCCACATCCCCTCCAGCATCTGTTGTTATTAAATTTCCTGATTATAGCCATTCTAACTGGGGTGTGGTGAAATCTCAATGTTGTTTTGATTTGCATTTCTTTTATGGCTAGAGGAGTTGAGCATTTCTTCCTGTGTCTATTGGCCACACTTATTTCCTTTTCAGAGAAGTTTCTCTTTAAGTCTTTAGCCCACTTATTTATTGGGCAATTGTTTTTTGAGGATTTGGGGGATTTAATTTTTTGAGTTCTAAGTATATTTTAGATATGTATGGCTAATGAAGGTCTTCTCCCAATCTGTGAACTTTCTATTGATCTTGCTAGCTATGTCCTTTGCCATACAGAAGCACTGCAGTTTCATGCAATCCCATTTGTCTAACCTTTCTTTGATTTTCTAGGTCTTTATTAAGAAAATATTGGCCTGTGCCAAGGAGCCCTAGAGTTCCTCCTATTCCTTCCTATAATGTTTTCAGGGTGTCTGCTTTGATTTTGAGGTCTTTGATCCATTTGGAGTTGATTCTGTTGCAATGATATATAAAGATTTAGCTTTAGTTTTCTACAAGTGTTAATCCAATTTTTCCAGCACCATTTACTGAAGAGGCTGTCTTTCTTCCATTCTATTTTTTTAGCTCCCTTATTGAAGATTAGATGGCTATAGGTCCTTGGGTTCATTTCTGGGTTTTCAGTTCTATTCTATTGGTCCTCAGGTCCGTTCTTGTGCCAGTACCAAGCTAGGTTTTTTTTTCTTACTATGAGCCCGTTAATTCTTATGGAATAAAATAATCTGATATTATAATCAACTAAATGTTAAAAAAGGCAAAGGAGACCTCATTCTGTTTTTCTGGTGTAAAGAAACCTCTAGCATGAGGATTAAAAGATTCTGCTTTTCAGGAAGTGGCGCTGTAGCTCAAGTGGTAGAGCGCTCGCCTTGAGTTGAAGAGCTGAGGGACCACGCCCAGGCCCAGAGTTCAAGCCCCACGACTGACCAAAAAAAAAAAGATTCTGCCTTTCGTCAGAAATGCTTAGGATGACTTTGACCTGTTTTTCCTGCCACCAGATCTATTTCATGGCTTGGAATTGCCACCATTTGTATGTATTATTTGAGCTGCACAGTTGGGTAGGCTTAGTGATGAAAATGCTCCAGGGTTCAGAAACCAGAGAGGCTGAATTCCTTGTGGTCTGCTCATTCCAGGCTCTCTTCAGGGGTGTCTCAATGGGAAGTCTGATGAGGGTTCCTTGGAGACACTGCAGACAGCTCTTGGATAAGAACTTCATTGATACTTTAACATTGTCTTGCTTGCTAAATCATATAAAAGTGAATGACAAAGTAGAGATTCTTGATATCTACTTTTACAATGTCTCAGTCACTCCCTACTTCATCTTCTAAAGCAAACTGTCAGATATTTTTAAAGTTTCAAGTCAAGATCACTATTCCAAAAGGGATTTTAGAGATAATAAATTGCTTTGAAAGGAGCTCCCAGGGCTCATCCTGGGAGGTGCTAGAAGATGAGCTCATGTGTTCTTTGATTCCGATCCATGATCCTTGGGTGGTGAGAAGGGAACTGCAGAATAACCTTTTAGACTGAGTTCCTCTGAGCTCTACTGCCAAAGTCTTTATTGAGATTGTAAATCTCAGCTCTCTGGACAGATGTGGGAATCTGATCCCGCAACAGTTGAACACCACATGGCGTTCAGCTGTGTAGACGGTGAGGCAGTAACTCTGTGTGGGGTGTGAGTGCAGGTGTGGGTTTGAACTCCTGAGGAGGGGTGACTGGAAGATTTCACAGCCACAGGCAAATGCAGAAGACAAGCCCAGAGACTTACACCAAGACAAAGAGGGTAAAAAATAGTGGTTGACTTTACAGCAAATATGTATTTGGTGGTTGTCATGCAGCCTTCATGAACCACACCAATCCATCAGCAAGTGACTCATGCCCCCACTTTCATCATGAGTTTATTACACAGGAAATCCCTTTCATAAATGTATACATCCTTTATATTCATACATGATGTAACTTCTTACAAGGGCAGCATGATAATAATATCTTATTATTTTCAATGTTATTGTTATAAGGCTTGATAGATGAAGAGTTCTGTATAAACACCAGGTCTGACTTGAAAGCATACTTTTGGAATTTGGAGTGGTGTTAATGTTCAAGTCAGTTAAAAGACATTGTTTTAAGCCAGGCATCTCCTCATGTGACAAAAGGTCAATGGCATAGTAGATAAGTGGAAGGAGAACAGTAAGAAGCTTGTTTTTGGTGGGTAAAAGCCCTAGATATATATACAAACAGGCTTTTCAGATCTCATGTGAACAATCTTTAAGAACAGTGTGATCAGCTAGACAATGACCAAAGCAGGGCTGCTTTAAAGATGATGAGATTTAAGGTGGAAATTTCCCTCATTTATCATATAATTGCAATGAAAATGCTAAGTTTATACGTCTGCAGCATTTAAATAACCATGCATGTGTGTGTTTCTATGTCTGTCTCTCTTGGATATAGTACAAGTTAAAACACAGTAGTTCATCACCAGGTTCTTGAGAGATGGATCCAATGGCAAAAAGGGCCCCTTGAAATTCAGTTGGGGGTTAGCTAGGACTAGACCACTCGCCTGTCATGGGCGAGGCTGTCAGTTCAATCATCAGCAGTGCCAAAACAAATTACAGGAGAATACCGACATCCTAGATGATATTTTGTCCAAATGCCAAGAGCATCTGTCAGTGTCCATTCTCAGAGACAAAAATGGACAAGAGGGGCTGGGAAGGTGGCTCAGGGGTAGAGGCTTGCCTTGCATACCTGAGGTCCTGGGTTCGATTGCTCAGCACCACATAAGCAAAAAGAAAAAAGCCAGAAGTGGTGCTGTGGCTCAAATGGTAGAGTGCTAGCCTTGAGCTGAAGAGCTGAGGGACAGCGCCCAGGCCCAGAGTTCAGACCCCATGACTGGAACAAAAAAAAAAAAAGACAAGAATGGATGTTCTCTCCATTCTTCAGAAAAGAAACGGGTATTGTGCAATGATTGAAGATCATCTATCCAGATCTATTATCTTAGCTGATTTTTGACAGGTAGCACAGAAGTTCACTTTTCAAACATTGAAGGAATAGAGGTTGTAGTTTCTCCTCGTTTTCCAAAGCTCGCTTAGAACACTGATCATTAGGCTTGTTGGAAGGTGAAAGGTTAGCAATCTTCATTTTACAATGAGTCTGTGTAAGCCATAGACACTACCAGTCTGGGTGGATGGTGACTTGCCTACCTGTATGGCTGGTCAGGGACCCAGACATTGGCTTGTTTATAGTCATCTAAATGTCTGGAAGTGAAGGACAAACATGGAGGATCAGAAAGCTATAGCAACCATATTCAGATTCACTCACTGTCCTAAAGCACTGATGATCCTTCAGCTTGACACCAGTGAAGGGATAAGTTGAGTTTGTTGCTCTTTAGATAGTTCCTCTTCTTTGGAAAACTTTCAGTCATAGGAATTGGCAACATTCTCCCTCACTCCAGTGATGTTTATTATCTTAATAGCACCTGTCCTTTACCCTGTGCACATATTCCAAAAAATAAGTTAACAAGAAGAGAAGATGATTTATTTTCTATCCCGATGTTTTGTTATGACTACAGCTGGGGCCACTTCAATGTCCAGCAAAGAATTTCTTTGGCAAGTAATTTAGGGAAGGGTGGAAAGTACAATGGAAAAGGTCTCTGGCAAGAATTGAACACTGGGGTGTGTTCTCCCTTTCTCTTGCTGGCTCCAAGGAATTCTCACTCATGGAATCTGGCCTATCATGAAGACCTTCTCCTTTCTGTACTTGACTCAACCTAATAAATCACGTCAACCTCTTATAGTGGATCACCGGAGTTCAGCACGCTACAGAACAATAGACTTCTTAGCTGAAGTCCCAAAGGGCAAGAATAGTTCAGTAAATCCCCTTCTGCCAGGCGTGTTTTCTAACTGAGTGGGAACTTCATCACAATTCCTCCTCCAAAACACGCTCTTCTTACTACTGATCCCCTCAGACACCTGATGTTCATCCATCTCTCAGCTGCCTGTGTTGGCCAATAGTCTGAAAGGGATCACATCCTTTTAAGATAAAGAAAGGGGATATTTATGATTTAGGAGACAAAACACTTCATGAGGACAACTTGTATTCAAAAATACATCACGCCTAAACTAGAAAGATTGAGAAGTTATGGAGCCTTTCTGCCATCTTAAAGGAAGACTTTTAATAAGTCAGTCTGCTCCCCAAAATTAATGGTAACTGGTATATCAAAGGATATGAGAATGAGACGTGGGTTTTTTCCCATGTCAACAGTAGTTTGTGTGCCTGTGCTTTTAATTGTATCACAAACTGTCAGCTCTTGGTACATGGTTGTATTTAATTATTTCACACCTCTGAATCTTCTTAGAGAATCATACTGTCTCCAATAGTCAGCTTTCTAAACAGCATCTCTCCTGGAATTGATGTCTTCACCTCACTGTATCATTGACCGTGTGGAATGATCCTTACTTCTGCAAATCATCTCATTGTTTCCTAAATTTGGATTTGCTTCCATTTTTTATTTCAATTTTTTAAATTATTAATAAGTTTTTTATTGTGGAAATACTGTACAGAGGGGTTACAGTTACATGAGCAAGGTAATGAGTACATTTCTTATCAAGCATTGTTGCCTCCTCCTTTGTTTCCCCTTCCCATCCCTGTCCTCCCATCTCATCCCCCCCAACTCTCCCGCCAAAGTTGTAAAGTTCGTTTTTCGACATAACGTCTTGTACATCTCATTGTTGCAATGGGTCCACCTGTATCCCTATTTAAACAACTTAAACAGGGGTTATACTGTGGGGGAGGGACATACAAAGCAACAAAAAAATCATCTTATAAATGTTTTAGAAACAATAGCAAGAACAAAAACATTTGAGTCCTTATCTTGGGGTTCATTTTGCCTAACATCAACTTACCTGTCAGTTTCTGCTTGTCTCAGACATATACTAGTTATGGCAAATAAGGGAAACCATGGGACCTATGTTTCTTTGGGCCTGGCTTACTTCACTTAATATAATTTTTTCCAAGTTTTTCCATTTCCTAACAAATGGGGCAATGTCATTCTTTCTGATGGAGGCATAGAATTCCATTGTGTATATATACCACAGTCAACTATGTTTTATGCTTTAACTATCTTGAAGCATCTTTAAGAGTTCCTTTCAAGTGTCACTTTTCTGGGATACCTTCATCCTTCCTATCAAAGCTGTTCATCATGTAGTTCTCTGTCTTGTCCTCACTAAGTTCCTCTGTCTGAACATGTCCTATAAGTAGTTCTATAAAGAACTACAACTCCAGTTATATCCAATTTGAATTCAGCTTACAATGAGTGTGAGTTTTGGGGGAAAATAGAACCAGTGGAATACATAGATGCAATAGCGCTTCCATTCATACAGGGATGAGGGCTGCTTTGTTTTATTTTATTTATGTTTGGATGATACTGGGTATTGAACTCAAGGCCTTGTGCTTTCCAGGAAGGTACTCTACCAGTTGAGCCATGCTTCTTGTCCCTTTATACATTGTTAACGTTCTAAGTAAGGTGTCACTTTATGACCGCAAAGACCTGGGCCACAATTCTCATCCCTGGGTTTCACATGTTGCTAGGGATGTTATGCACACACCACTGGCCCAGACATTGTCCTTCCTCAGGAGTTGGGATAAGAAATGAGTTTCACTGTGCTCAGCCATTGATTGAGATAGTCTTATGAACCCTTAAGCCCTGATTGGCCTTGAATCACAATTCCCTTGATCTCCACATCCCAAATAGCTAGCGCTAGCATGCCTCATGACATTTTTTGTTGTACCTCTATCCTAAAGATTGGGGACCAGGAGAAGCCATGGTGTAAGCCCCTCTTCAAATCTGGAAGTGTCATGTCAAAGGGCAGAAGAGGTTAAATAACCCAGCTTATCTAGAAAGAATAAATGGTTCTTCTTAACTCTTTGTGGTACTGAATAATTCCTACATACACTGGCAAGGGTGATCTAGTCTTTACACAGTCTACTGATTTAAATGGTTATCTTTTCTGGAAACAGCCTCACACGCACACCAGAAATAAGACTCTATCACCTATCTGAAAACTCCTCTAGCCTGTTCCAACTGATACACAAAATCGGCTTTCACACAGAATGCTCAATTTTCATTTCTTTCTTGTATTGTCATCCTTGTGACACTTTATCTATTGGCCAATTTCTTCTTCTAGTGAATCTTCACAAAACAATATTATATGGCTTTATCATCCACATAACTAATGAAACTACTTACCTCTCTGTCAGTGAATGGAGGAAAAGTAGATAAATGGAGATCAGTCACTGGTAGATCAATCGTGTTTTATTATAGGTCATTAGTCATGATTCACATTTGTTACATATGTATGACATGTGAAATAAAGATCTTTGCTACAGGCTTCTATTTTATTCAATAAATCATAGCTAATACACTAGACTAACCAAACTCAGGGTTTGATGGGGGCTGTTATTATTTAATGAAACTATGACAACTGAAAAGGTATTTATCTATTATTGGACCCATGCTAGTTAAAGATGATATGATTGTTTCCATGACAATTTTATGGCTTCTATAAACTTTGATCCTTCTGATTCATCTGACATTTATAGTTCTAGATTTTTTTTCTAATCTAATTACCACTTTATTCACCATTTAGCCACTCAAGGATTTCATGTATCTTAAAGGTAGTGTTTTCCAAATTTAGAGGAAACACAGTTATGAGCATCTTTGATGTCCTAATCACTTATACTTGCTTCCTAATATCTCATCTCTATTAGTATTAATATTGAGGTGTAATAAATATTTCTGAGCCCTGATGCAGGACTCTTACATCTGCTTTGATGTTATTGTAATTTGTAGCAACATCTGTCACAAGTGAATTTGAAGATTGTAGACCTTTGTTAAATCTGGAATTTCTGGATATCTTGTCTGAGGCATTGATCTTCTTCATAAAGCTTGTTCATCAAATAACCCCAACTCTGGGGTAATGGCTTCTGAGTTCCCAATTTGGAACACTTGGTCAGACTTCTCACATTTTGCTTTGTAGGAGACACCAATGAAGGCATTTCTGCCTGATATTCTGTCTGCTGTCTCCATAGTCGGTCTTGGGAGAGTAATTTTCTCTTGGTTACTCACTCAAAGATACTTTTCATCCTTTGTACAGCTACAGTGGGAGGTCAGTACCTTCTCTTCCCAGTTTCTATTTTGGTCGCTAGAAAAGAGGGAAATAAATATTCCTGAAATGTCTTCTGGATATGCCATAAAACAGAGGCCAAGACATGTAATTCACAGGCGGTCTCAGCCTACCAGATGTGAAAAAGTTACATCCAGCTGATTCCTGATTCCAGTTACATTGCCATCCCCATCATGGCTTCTTCCCTGCTCATACCCCAACTGTAGTGCAGCAGACACACAAACAATCTGCTCTTGCCCTGACTAAATTCCTGTCCCCCAAAATCTCTGAATACAACTTTGTGCTGCTGAGATTGGGGTGGTTTGTAATGCAGCAGTTGCACTAAGAAGAGGAACACTTAATTCTATAAGGCAATTGGCAGATATAGGAATTGAGAGATACGTGTATTTTTCTATGCTAGGCTTTCTGACATTTCCACAATACACACAGAGCTTGTATGTCAACAAGGGCATGGGAATGACTGAGTGGACTGGGGTGGGAGAAATAAAGATTTGGGTGCTGCTAAGGCATCGTGTCCTTAGTTGCTGGTGGGAAAAGATTGTTATGTACTCTTCCTATTATTTCATCCTCAGGAAAATAGTATATTTCCTTGTTAAAGTAACTACACAACTTTGTGCACGTGCCCCCCCGTGTGTGTGTGTGTGTGTGTGTGTGTGTGTGTGTGTGTGTGTGTGTGTGTGTGTGTGTACTACTACTGGGGCTTGAACTCAGGGACTGGGTGCTGCCTTTAGCTTTTTCAGTCAAAGTTGGTGCTCTACTACTCGAGTTATAGCTCCACTTCTATTTTTTTCTTTCTTGTGCTTTTTCTTTCTTTTTTTTGTCAGTCGTGGAACTTGAACTCTGGGCCTAGGCGCTGTCTCTCAGCTCTTTGGCTCAAGGCGAGTGCTCTACCACTTGAGCCACAGTGCCACTTTCGTTTTCAGGCAGTTTATTGGAGATAAGAGTCTCACGGAGTTTCTTGCCCAGGCTGGCTTTGAGCCAGGATCCTTAGATCTCAGTCTCCTGATTAGCTAGGATTACAGGCATGAGCCACTGGCACCTGGCCTCCACTTCTGTTTTGTGAGTGTGTGTGTGTGTGTGTGTGTGTGTGTGTGTGTGTGTTTGATTGGACATAAGAGACAGACACATATTCCTGTCAGGGCTGATTTTGAACCATGAATCTCATATCTCAATCTCCCGAGTAGTTATGAGTACAAGTGTGAGCCACTCGTGCCTGACCATACAACTTCTTTTGCAGTAGCCTCCGTCAGCACAGGAGGCATTTATCTGAATTCCACATATTCCAGTGATAGTTCACTGCTAGGTTAACCTTCAGTTTCCCATTTCATCTCCTGATTCTGTGCTTGAACTGACGTGCTGAAAGACTTAGGACCTTTCTAACCCAAATCAAATGAACTAGCCAAATGGTTCAATAGTAAGTTAGAATCAAGACAACCATCAGCTCACCACATGAAACTGAAACATGAGCACCAAGAAATAAGCCTATTGGGGGCATCAATGCATGTGGCAGAAGTCACATGCTTTAGAACACTGAATGCAACACAGTGTTATAATAGGTAAGTAAAGAAGTAAAGGTATTTCCTTTGTCTTTAGCAGGTGAGTACAACTTAGTCTTTGATCTTGGAGGTAGGGAGTGCTGTTATATCTTCAACAGAATAGATTGCACTGGTGCTCTTTGCATTGGCCTAGAATGGTTAGAGATTGAAGGAAGAAATGACAAGTCCCTTAATAAAAGATGAAAATAACCACACTTGTATCTTTGTAACACAACTGGCCCAAACCAGAAAGCTTCATACGAGGTTTCGTGTCTTGGCAGTAAATATGGCCCTTACACCATTGAATATCATTGTGATCATCTGGTATCTGTAATAAGTGAGCAGTGGCCAGAATGTCTCAGGTCTGTTCTTCTAGACGTGAGATCTGGATTTTCCTCACAAAGAGCATGTTCACTATGAACCCTGGCCAGTTGTCTGACCTTTTTGCTGACCTGAAAGGGTTGTGTAGCTAGACTAAGACTCAGACTAATGCCTAGAGTAATCCCTGAGTGGACAAAATATTTCCTTTGTGACTGAGAAGAAGTTTCCAAGTCACATTGCTTTCTGGAAGAGCTCACCAAACTATTGAATTGTACAATACATCCCAGTGTAATCATTTCCAATTTACTTCTCAAGATTTGAGGCCTCTTTCAACAGGATTTAGACAAGCTACTAACTGATGAGATTATGCTGGCTCTATTAAACTAGATTTAGGTTTTAGAGTCAAGAAATGTGGGTCTGTCTATTCTCTTACATTATTTTTAATGGTCTTTATTTCTCACATGGCTAAGACTTAAAAGCTTTCACTAAAATAGTAAAAAAAAAAATTGAAGTATTAAACGTCAATTGTAGGGGAAAAGAAATACAAATTAATTAACTCTTCTGGGTAACTGATAACAAGATGATGTAATGGAGAAGATTTTGTTTTGTATGTCACATGATAAATTAAAATAATAATAGGTTAAGGTTAGACAAATATTTTTTTGGGGGGGGTCCGGTCATGGGGCCTGAACTCTGGGCCTGAGCGCTGTCCCTCAGCTCTTCAGCTCAAGGCTAGCGCTCTACCACTTGAGCCACAGCGCCACTTCCAGCTTTTATTCTTTTTGCTTATGTGGTGCTGACGAATCAAACCCAGGGCCTCATGCATACAAGGCAAGTGCTCTACCCCTGAGCCACCTTCCCAGCCCTAGACAAATATTTTTAAACCTAATATGAATTTGATCTTTACAACTTACTAAAATCCTATTTTAAGTATCACAGTTACTGTTGGGTTAGTAAAGGACTTCTCATCGGTAAGAGAAGCCATCAGGAAGACTGCATCTACTGATGATATTAATTAGTAATTCTACTTCTAAGCTTAAAGCAATATGACCAGAAAAATAAGTCATACATGGTAGAATATAACTTTCAGGAAATGAAATGGAAAAATAATAGAAAACAATGGTAAAGGGAACAGATAAAAGAGGAAACAAAACTCGAAAAAAATCTCATTGGATGGCCTTCAGTGATAATTATAAAGGCATGTAAATGAATGGAAATTGGCCTAGCTATTACAGAAAATGGTATGAAGGTTTCTAAAAACTTAAAAACAGAACCACAGCATACTTCAGTAATTCTACTACTTAGTATATATCCAGAAGAATTGAAATCTTTCTACCAAAGAGATGCATGCACTCTTTACTTCAGCACTACTCACAACTGTCAAGATACAGAATCAAGATGTGGAGCACAACACAGTAAGGGCTGGGAAGGTGGCTCAGTGGTAGAGCGCTTGCCTTGCATGCCTGAGGCCCTGGGTTTGATTCCTCAGCACCACGTAAGCAAAAAGAAGATGTGGAGCCACAGATCCACATCTGGCTTTTTGGTGGTTAATTTGAGCTAAGAATCTCACAGACTGCTGGACAGATGGGCTGCAAGCCTAGTTCATCAGATAATAGACTCCTGCGTAGCTATGATTACAGGCATGGGCCACTGGTGCCTGACTCACATAGAAAAAATTTATATTATTATGAAGAAACATTTTTTTCTTTCATGGATTGTGATTTTCTGTTATATCTGAAAGTGCACCAGCAGATTACTATGCTTTCTTCTGTTACACATATTATGGTATCCATAATAGTATATGGTATCCATTTATAGCTATGATCCATTTTGTTTAGTTTTTTGGTATATAAAAGGTATAGAGTTTGTGTCCCAATGTATTTATTTTTCATATAGATGTATAATGATTTCAACAGTGTTCATTGAAAGGATGATCCTTTCTCAGAGTGTCTTGCTCTTTTATAAAGGATCTGTTGATTTGCTGGGCATCAGAGGCTCACACCTGTAATCCTAGCTACACAGGAAGCTGGGATCTGAAGTTCAAAGCCAGCCCAGGCAGGAAAGTCTGTGAGACTCATATAAAATTAACCACCCAAATAGCCGGAAGTGGAGCTGTGGCTCAAGTAGTAGAGTGCTAGCCTTGAGTAAAAACCTCAAGGACAGTGCCCAGGCCCTGAGTTCAAACTCCAGATCAGTTGGTTATATCCAAGTGGGTCAATTTCTGGGCTCTTTTACTAACTGTTGATCTACAAGTCTATTTTCATCATTATCATATTATTTAAACTATTTTAACTGGATGTTAATTCTTTAAATGACATCAGTCCTCTGGATTTATTCTTCTTCAGTCTTGACTTAGCTATTTGGGATATTTTGCCTTTTTATACAAACTTTAGTTTAGTTTTGACAAACTTTCAGTTTGTCAAATTCCACAGAATAGCCTGCAGGGATATTGATTATGATTGGGACAAATCTTTAGATTAATTTGTAAAGAACTGATCCTTTAAAATGTTGAGTCTTCTAGCCCATGAATATGGAGTATCTTTCCATTTATTTAGGTCTTCTTTCACCGGAGTTTTGTAGATTTCTGCATAGTGATTCTATGCATCCTTCCTTACATGTATATCTGTTTTGTTTTTGTGCTGTTTTAAATGGTGCTGTGTTTTCAATTGCAGATTTCACTTTTGCACTGCTAGTATATAGAAAATTAATGTTTTGATATTAACCTGAATTCTGAAACCATGCTACAAATCAGTTAATAACATTAGAACTTTCTTTTTAAAGTTTTCCTAATATGTATAGCTTTGTTTTCTCTTTAAAGTATTTGATTGCATGACTTGTTGGACTTCCAGTATAATACTGAAAGTTTTGAGTGAAAATATTTTTACTTCCTGAAAAAAGACACCTATTTTGTGTCCATTAAGTATGGATGTTAAGTCTAGCATTCTTTTGTAAGTTTGTTTAAGAAGCTGAAAAAGTTTCCCTCTATTCCAGGCATACTAAAAGATTTGGGGGGGGGGGGAACTTGGCTATTACCAAGTAGTTTTTTTCTGTAGCTGTCAATATCATCATTCGACTTTTCATCTCCAGCCGTTGTCATGAGAAATGGTTGGGGATCCTGGAGATAAAACCCAGAAAGTGTTGGGATACTGCTATGACTGGGACCCATGCCTTTTAGTCTTAAGTTATTTAATTGTCAGCAATCCATTAAAATCAATGCTTAATTGTTCCTCTTACTTCATGTCAGTAGCTTCCAGTCATGGTCAGCTGATACCAGCTGTGATTCTCTGCATTTATTCTCTCTAGCTTTCAGGGTAACAGTTTGACCCTTAATCTAAGTTCTCTAATGACACTAATAAAAGTTCAATTTTTTTTTCAATTTTTAAAGATGAGACTGGCATTTTCCAAATTCTTTATATATCAAAGCTGAAGCCGCAAGTCAACTTGTATCTTCGTTTTATGTTGACCGCTAGGCAGCAAATGTTTCAAACTCTCCAGCTCAGCCTCTGCCATCTGGCGGTCTTGCAGACATGGCTAGGAATTGATGGCTTATGATTTCCAATTCCTGGCACTGATTTCCACTATGAAGGACCAGCTGTTGTTGTCATTTTATCTTTTAGACTGTTAGGATGACCACCACATTATAGACTTCAGAGGATGCTCTAGAGATTCAAGCCTGAGAAAACTTATGTTCCTTGGTTCTTGGGTTTTTTCCTGACTACTCATTAACAACTGTGTAATTTTCTCTGCTCACAGTCCAAGATACATCACAATAACATCCCCAAATCATGACTATCTGTTGTGGTGACTGACAGGGGAGAAACTGTGTGTATTATTTCTCCCTCTACATTTGCTCTTCTTGTCTGTCTTGATTTTACTAATCCAAGACTTGCAGAGATCATTTCAGATCAGCAAGCTAGCACCAGCATTCTCTATCATAATGTGATGTATTATAGGAGGAAACTCTAGCTGAAACTTGACTAGAATGGAATGGAGAGTGGGTAGAAAAGTTCTGGTGAGGAAATGGATCGTGGGTAAATCAGTGGACAACTTGATAACTCCCTGTTTGCTAGAGATACTCTTTTTTCATGGCATAGATTGGTAGAATAATCATTCTATCTTTGTCCTATGTCCTATGTCCTATGTCCATTCACTTCCAATGATGACAACATAGAATATACAGACTTTTGTCTGGTTTTGGTGATTGATTAATTCTATTAATCATAATAATTCTATTAAAATGCTGATGACCATATTCAGTTGGCTTAGATGCACACTTGAGGGATATCTACAGAAAGTAATTCTGTGAGTAAATACCATATACTTTTGGACAAAACTGTAGTAAAGGCATAGGGATACCATAGGACTCAGAACTGAACAAAATCTATCATCAGTGACTTATGAAGATTGTCTAGCTCGATGGACTAAAGTAGCCACTCCCACAACCTCACCTCCCTTTCTTTTCTATAATAAAGCTCATGGCCTTTGATGAATAATTATGGGGTTTTACTTTTCAATAAGAAGCAAGTCTCTTTTCATTCAAAGAGCAGTCATGTGTGACCAAGTTCAGGAGTTTGCTCTTTTTATTCTAATAATTGCCTTTTATCTGGCACTGAAACACATCAAATAGGCTAACTCAGGACATATATCAGCCACTCACCTGACAATTGTGTCATTCTTGTCATAAATATGTACCCTTGGTAAGATCGTTTAATATACTCCTATCTGCCCCTTTACTAAAGTCATCATCTGACTACTCATTAACAACTGTGTGATTTTTCTCTGCTCACAGTCCAAGATACATCACAATAACATCCCAAAATCATGACTATCTGTTGTGGTGAGAGACAGGGGGAAAGCTGCCCTTCTCCAAATTCTGTGGTCTGCTCATAGTGGTACCTATGCCTTGCTTTCAGAAAAACCACAGAATCTGCGGTGAAAATTCTGCTTGCAAATGTTAAGAAAGAAATTAAATTAAAGCAGCCTACCTCGTCTTGTATGACTGGTAACTTAGCTGCTGCCCCGTTCGTTTTCCTCAAGACCCTGATTTATATCCTTCAATATTTGAGTAAAGACCCTCCAGTGCAGGGTAACACTTGCATTTTACTGGCTCGTTTTGCTGCCTTTTATACCTTAGTACAAAGAACTAAATCTGAAATTTGATAAGATAAATTTAAAAGAATCCCAAATTCTCCTTCTCTCTCCCTCTCTCTCACTCGGTCTCAGCACTGAGGCTTAAAATGAGATTCCTGTGCTCTTTTTGCCCATGGCTGGTTCTCTACCACTTGAACCATACCTCCACTTCCTTTCATATTTTTAATGATAATAAAAGCCTACATATAATTGTAATCCCAATGAATATAAATATATTTAATATACCAGTTTAAAATAGCAGTTGTGCTCTGAATTTTAAAATGTTAGTTGCAAGCTATGAACAAGAGACACCTAAAATATATAACACTTGAAACTAAAGAATGGAGAAAGTGTGTGAAGCAAATGTATCAACGGAACCTGGAGTAGGCATATTCATGTGTGACTATTTAATATTTAATATTTAATTGAACTTTAGTAAGGATAAAACAATACCTTAATTATATAAAAGGAATCCCTACATAACATTTCAAAACTTCTATGAACTTGTATCTGTCTATCTATCTGGTAAAGGCTACAATGCTTGATAAGAAATGTACTCATTATCTTGCCCATGTAATTGTAACCCCTCTGTACAGTATTTTCACAATAAAAATAGATGATATAACTTTTTAAAATTGTATTTTATTTTGTTGTAAAGGGTTATAATTACATAAGTAAGGTAATGGGTACATTTCTTGTCAAACATTTTTACCCACTCCTTCATTTTTCTCCCACTATTCCTCCCCCAACACCCCTCCCCCAGGTTGTAAAGCTCATTTCCAACGTAGTGTCTTGTGAGTATCACTGTTGCATTGGTTCACCCTTTGTCCTTTATTTCACCAATTTGTTGTTATTCCCCTTCCCTTCCCCAAATCAGATAAATGTATATATTAAACTCAGGGTACTGGAATCAAAAACAGTGACTACCTGAGATAAACCAGAGGGAAAAGAAAGAAAGAAAACCTGATATACTTCATTAACAACAACAATAACAACAACAACTCTCTTGTTTCCATATCTTAGAGTTCATTTTGATTAGCATCATTTTATTTGGTCGTATGTACATAGCTATTGAACTATTGTAATTCTCTGCTAGGACTATCCTAGACATATAATAATATTATAAATGAGGGAAACCATGGAGCCTATGTTTCTCTGGGTCTGGCTTATTTCACTTAATATGATTTTGTCCATGTCTTTCTGTTTCATTATGAGTAGGGCGATGAATAGATGATATAACTTTTTAATGAAAAAAATTGTGACACATCTTTTATTTCTTCTACATGGGCCTATCATTAATGAAGATGGTAGATGAGGTTAGAAAGACATCTTGACATTTTCCTGGTTCTTGTCCATAACTTGCCTAAATTGCTTATTCCCACATCTATCTTCTTTTGGAAAACTATGCCTTCATTTTCTTCTTTTCTTCTTGAGGTCTTTCTGGTGAGTACCAATTCTTAGGTGTCAAAATAGATCTGCTATTGCACAGGAGTCTGGACCAATGTTAAGACTTGGAGACTATTTTGCATTTCTCTCATCAATATTTAATGCTTTATTGGCTTTCTGGCTCAGGATTTATGTTACATTGTCAGTATCTCCAGTTATGTTTGGAAAAAGAGCTTGTCTGAATTCTCTATGTCACTTTGATTTATTGCGATTGGCGATGGCATGGAAATAATCGTGGAAGCTACAAGCACCTGCCAGGTGAAGTGGTCACCTGGCCTTTTCCCACTGTACACAACTGAGGATTGATGGGCGTCACTGGACAGGTTCTTTTTAAAAATAGGTAATGATCCTTTAAAGGATGAAACCCCACTTCACAACATGCAATTTTGTTAACCACTGTGTTTAGAAAACCAGGCTCACTCTGGGTTCCCAGCGCCTGTCACCCCGTTTGACGCATGAGATTGGGGCCGGTTGGTCATGCCACTTTAGATTACTGGATCTCACAGGATGCTCCAAGGCAGACACACCCCAGGGTGACTCATTGAGTGGGAAGTTGAAAAAGATGGTTTTCTTCAGCCATCAATTAGATAAGCCACATTTTCCAAGAGAGGGGAAAGAAAAGACAGTGTCTTGAAAAAGATCCTTGCAAAACAAAGCTCACTTGCTCATAATACTTTGGGCTGTATGAAGGGAAGGAAGACCTTAACCTTAATTGTGCTTACAAATGAGCAAGTAAAATAATGCTACCCTTTCCCTTTCCTTCCTTCCTCTCTCACTCTTTTCTGTGTCCTCAGAAAGAGACACAGTTTTATGTGAGCTTTGATAAAATTAGAGATCTCTTCTTCCATGCCTCTGCCCCCAGAGTTGTGGTTTGTACTAACCGCATGATAAGTTAAGTCGTCCATTCAGGCCTGAGCTCTGCTTCTTCTCCTCTGGGTCTCTTCTTCACACATATTCATTCTCTCTTTTATTGCAACCACAGGACATTTATCATGACTATAAACATTTGTAGTGTGCAGTGTATTTGTTTGTAAATGGCAACTTAGACTTAAGAGGAAAGGTCCGGCCATGTTAGCACTCTCTTCTCCTCCAGTTTATTTGCATGTTTTGAAAATAATAGATAAGGGGTTGTTCTACTTAATTTACATATCTTACATATTTCTCAAGTGACCAGAGACATCCATGGATCTTAGTAAATTGTCTAGATAGCTCAAGGTATGATGATCTTCTTCAGTTCATTCCAATGTTCAAATATTTTCCCATTTCATCTCATTATCTGAAATAAAAGTCTCATATACCTTAAACTTTCCATAACTCACAGTCTTATTTAAAAAAATTTTTTTTAAAAAAACTTGGCCTGACTCACAGATGGCCCCAGATTGCTCCCTGATGCTAGCCAAACAAAGGCTTAGCAGACTTTGGATCCTGATTCTGGTTTTTTCTCCCAAGTTTCTCATGCATCACCATCCAGCAGGCTTTACCTCCAGTCTTTTAACTTCATCCTCCTTCAGCAGTTTAGGAGCCTAGGCTTGAAGTCAAAGCCCAACAGTTTTCTCTGATGGCTCATGAGAACCATTCCCACTTTGTTCCTAGGTAATGTGTGGCTTGGGAGGATTCATAAGCAATAAAAAATAAGGGCAAAACAGAAAGCCACCAGAGTGCTTTTTACTATATATTGTATTTAGAGCCACAGGTGATCTTACATAAGCATCTTTTCTTGAATGACTACATACGAAGGATTTATTTTTTTAGTAGAATCATGTTAGTACTGTGTTTTCAAAAGTCACACATTCTCTGAATGTTTGTGTCAACATACAATGGAGATTCCATTTTTTAAAAAACTCTACTCATTACCTGATTTAAGTAATCCCTCTGTACATCACCTTTCCAATAAATCTTTTTAAAAAGTTCAAAGGTTATACCAAAGAAGCTAAGGAAATTCATCAATAAATGGCTGCATTGTTGAAGCACTGCTCCCTTTATAACAAGTTGCATAGACTCATCATTCAATGTTTGTCTCAAGGAAATGTGGGACCCTAATGAGTAACTTAAATGCTTAGAGCAGGGCTAAAAGTAAGATTTTGCTCCTAGGTTAGAGGAGTCAGTAACATGTAGAATTCAACTTAATAGAACTACAAGTTTTAAAAAAAAACAAAATACAATATAAAAATCACAATCAACAAAGTGGCCACAAACTTATCTGCTTAGGAGTCAGGCTGTACTCTGTCTCTGCTATATTGCTAGCAGGTTGGGGTGGTGGGGGAGGGTGTCAGAGGTAATAATTTCCCTTAAGGTGGTTGTTGTCTTTGAGTTTACACAGAGACTCTTGAATGGAATGTGACCCCTGTAGTTCTTTTGACTGGATCCATTATTATGATGCAGAAGCAACATTGATATAGTGGCAAGGTATGGAAAGACAGGAACTGTTCCATAATCTCCTCATAAGCTTTGAGTTCTATAGAAAGGTTGGGCCTTCCATTGTGAATTCTCTAATACCTTTAAGTGTTTTTCTTCACCCAAAGGTAACAGAGGGATCATAATGCTAACTGAAACTGGAGGTGGATATTACCCTTAACCCCTTCTCCCACTTCCAAAAATGCTTTTTCTTGAGGGCAGTTCTTTGTTAATAGAATAGAAAATCCTTCATGCGATTGCTTTTCCTCCCTTCTGCCAGAAGCACAAGAAAAAGTTCTTTTTTATTTCACCATGAGAAGCCAGTGCTCAGAAAGACATGAGGGGCTGCTTGAAGTGTTAACTCTGCAGTTGATCACCGCTGACCCTTCAGTCATCAAATATAGACTAGAAGTTCTCACCAGTGCTGGCTCTAGACAGCAGCTTTCTCTATTGGGCTTTGGCTCTGATTTCTCTTATACCAGCTTTTGTAGCAGGCATTTGCTCTGTGATCTCAATTCTCTGATAGATCAAAGAAGAGTTATTCTTGTTCAGTTTGTTCAGTTTTTTATTGTTATTCTTACAAGGGTGATGTACAGAGGGGTTATAGTTTCAGACCTCAAGTAAAGAAGATATTTCCTTTTTTGGACAGTGCTACCCCTTCTCTTCACTTTCTCCAAGTTTTTCCCTCCCATTCCCACCCACAAGTTGTATAGGTCATTTTCCACATAATATCTAGCGAGTACCACTGTGGCATTTGTTCACCCTTTGATCCTCCACTGTATTCAGTTTTTATCTTGCTGTGAGAATAAAGTAGCAACTTCATGTCAGACTGAAAACTGGTGTCAGAATGACAGATTTAAATCCTGATGCAGACAGAGGGCAGGAGGCAAGATCTAGCCTGACATATGGAAAGAATGGAGCTTAGCTGTTCTCACTCCTCTTGGAAAAACATACCCAGAGATTGGTGTATGAAAAGGTAAGCCAAGCGGCTGCTGGTGACTCACACCTGTAATTCCAGAAACTTCTGAGGCTGAGATGGTCAGAATGACAATTTGAGACAGTCCAGACAGGAAGCAGTTTCAAGAGGTCCCTTCTCAACAAAGAGCTGGATGTTGTGGTGTGTGAGCGCGTTATCTTAGTTACTGAGAAGGAAGCCAAACATAGGTGGGTCATCCAGGTGCTCAAGATAATGAGCAAACATCGGGTTGGAGGCATCTCAGTGGTAAAAGCACCCACCAAGCCAAGGGGAGGGATCCAAGTTTAAATTCAAAGAAAGAAAGGACAAGGAAGTTATGCATAAATAAGGATCATGTTTTAAATCTGAAAATGGATATAAATCAGCATTGGTGCCACACACCTTTTGCCAATACGATCATTTATCCTCTGTCTTAATGTCATTGCTTTGCAACGTGTGACTTACAACATAAGTAGAAAACACCATCATCTTATTTTGTATTACTTGCTTAGGGCTGATAAAGTGATTTCTAGCGAGATGCAAGGAATTCTGTGCATAAATACCAATATTCAGGGCTCTCCAGCTACTGTTGGTAGACATTTGATGAACGTATTTTTTTCTCCAGATAATGATGCCATTATAATTTGGTAAAGTATAGAACTATGACTCATCTCTTTCTCCTTCTGTCTCAAAAAATACCAAGAAATTTTTATTTTTCTTGAGTAAAGATGATTCAAAGTCAATAGAAAATTTCCCACAAAGAAAACATCAGAGCCAGACAGCTATACAGCAGTTCAGCCACACATTCAAGGGGAAAAAATAACTTCAGTTTTATACCAAAAAGAACCCTGAAAATTCAGAGAGTAGAGATGGATGAAACACATATATTTTGATGACTGAACCTGATTATAGTAGCCAAATAAATAAAAATAATAAAGTAATTATGGTCTGAAACAAACAAGTCTATAGGCAATAATACATACAAATATATAATATATAATTTAACACATAATAAATAAATCTCCAAAATTCAATGTTGGTTTAATAATACAAAATACAGTTAATTTACTAAGAAATTTATAAACACATTTTGGAGTAGGGCATTGTGGCACATGTCTATAACCCCAGCTGTTTGAGAGGTAGAGACAGGAAGATTACTATCTGGGCAAGAACCAAACCAAAACAAAACAAAAGAAAAATCACTAACAGCAAAAGAATTGTATGTGTGGCTCAAGTGGTAGAGTGTTTGCTAAGCAATCACAAGGCCCTGAGTTCAAACCTCAGTATTCTAAACTTCTTTGCTTCTGAAGCACCTGCGAACTAGCACAGGACAGCATTTGCCTTTGACAGGGGCAATAATTTATCTCACCTAAAAGGACATCTATTATGCATATGGCTTGCCTTTCTGTTACAGGATTCTCTACAACAGATAAAGGTTTACACATTGATTCCTCAGTATAGACAGAACACAGCATACTACTCAGCATTATCTTTCACCAAAGGCCTTACTCTATAGCATAGACAAATATCCCTGGGGTCTCTGGGATCCCTGAGTTTTAGAACAAAATATGTAACAAATAACATACTGGTATAAGAGCAAATGAGTGGCTGAAGGTATAGCTGAACCACTACCTTGAAGATGGCACCCTAAACACATGGCAGAGGGCATTGCCCAGGATGTCTACAGCCTGTTGGTCTAGGGTTCCTGATTTCCAGGGACTACTTCAGAATCCATTTGCTGGGGATTCTAAGCTAAGATGAGCATTTGCCATGGCTTGATGAGCAGTTGCTTCTGGAAAGTGTATGGAAGTGAAAAATGCAGAGCAGAGGACAATCTCCTGAAGGAGAAGGGGAATGCTGGGGCATGGGGAATGGAGTTGGATTGACTGGACTGTCAGATTCAACACTTATTACAGTTACAGAAAACATGTTAACATCACTGCTATGGAACAGGATAAATGCTTAATGAAAAACAAGACTGGGCATAGACTCAAAAGTATGCAGAGACTTGATTAACAAGAATGTATCTCAAAGATCACTGGAAGAAACATCAATTATATCATAACTAGGTCATGAAAATCCATACATATTCGAATATGTATGACAGCACAGTAAGAATCTTCTAAAGAGTAACAGCAAAATCTAGACTACAAAACAAAAGAGGAAATTTGACTATGAAAATTAAGAACTTCTCTCTGGGTGTCAGTGGTTCACACCTGTAATTCTAGTTATTCATGAGGCTAAGATCTAAGGATTGAGGTTTAATGCCAGCCCAGGCAGAAAACTCCCCATGAGACTCTTATTTACAATTAACCACTCAAAAACCAGAAGTGGTTCTGTGGCTCAATAGAGTAGGGCACTAGCCTTGAGAAAAAGAGCTCAAGGACAGTGCCTACACCCTGAGTTCAAGCCCCATGATCAACAAAACAAAAAAAAATGACCTTTTTACCAAAAACAATCACTACAAATAAAAGTATATTTGAAATTCAAGTGACTATGAAGCATTAAATATTCAGGATTCATAAATCAATCCTACAGACCAATAAAGAAAACTTTAAACTCCATGGGTGAAACAGGAAGCATCTTTCATGACTTCTATCTCTCTGTCTCTCTGTCTCTGTCTGTCTGTCTGTCTGTCTGTCTGTCTGTCTGTCTGTCTCTCTCTCTCTCTCTCTCTCTCTCTCTCTCTCTATCTATCTATCTATCTATCGCTACTTCTGGGGCTTGAACTCAGGCTTGGGCATTGTCCCTGAGACACTTTGTGCTCAAAGCTAGTGCTCAAGGCTAGAGCAAGAGCACTACTTCTGGCTTTTTTGGAGTAGTTTATTGGAGATGAGAGTCTCATGGACTTTCCTTCCAAGCTGACTTCAAACTGCAGTACTCAGATCTCAGCCTCCTGAGTAGCTAGGATCATAGATGTGAGCCACTGGCACTTGGCTATAAATATTTTTTTAAGTACATAATGAGCCAGGCATTGGTGGCTCATGCCTATAATCCTAGCTACTCAGGAGGCTAAGATCTGATGATCAGTGTTCAAAACCAGCCCTGGCAAGAAAGTCTGTGAGACTCTTATCTCCAATTAAATGCCAAAAATCTGGAAGTGGAGCTGTACCTCATGAAATAGAGGACTAGCCTTGAGCCAAAAAGCTCAGAGACAGGGCCCGTGCTCTGAGTTCAAGTCCCAGGAATGGCATACAAAACAAAAGTGTATAATAATTAGGGGTGAATCTATAAACTATCAGTGCCTAGGTACCCATACATTCAGGCAGGGGAGATGCAGCATTGAGACTCTGAATGTAGATAATCATTCACTCATAT
The DNA here is from genome assembly GCF_019054845.1 of Dipodomys spectabilis. Taxonomy (NCBI): domain Eukaryota; kingdom Metazoa; phylum Chordata; class Mammalia; order Rodentia; family Heteromyidae; genus Dipodomys; species Dipodomys spectabilis. The sequence continues at coordinate 7,967,121 of NW_024870855.1, read as the reverse complement.
TCTTTAATCTATGTACACTTACATTCATTGGCTTCATCACTAACATATTGACTTTAATGCATTTTCTTTACATGTGGAGGTGCACACCTATAATCCAGCACTTTAGAGGCAGAGGCAAGAGGACTGCAAATTCTAGCCCATAGCAAGACTCTATCTCCAAAAAGTCTAATGCACCATTTAAAGTACCTGTACGTCCCCCCCCCCCCCCCAATTTGGGCTCTTGGGAAAATTCTATTCCTACTCATGGCAGACATATGTGTACTTCTTGGACACTCTTGTTTGTAGTCTTAAGCACAGGAACTTGGAAGGAGCAGGACTTGGAATAACACAGTGGGATATGATGCCATTTCCCAATTTAAAGTCTGTCTTATTTTTAATACTAGCCACTTCAGTCATGTTGACCAGAATTATGTAAACTTTCTAAATAGACAAATATTCTTAAAAAAAAAAAACAGAAAAACACCAGCCTCCACATCAACCAAGTCACAATATAATGTCTGACCTAAGCCCACAAAATGAGAATATGATGAGTAGATCAGCTGTCAAACTGGCAGTGATCATAATATGCTTGTATCATTGGATACAGAACAAAAGCACGAATACAAAAATGGTTATTATACAAAGCATGCCATTCAGATATCCATTCATTCCTAAACGTGTTTATCATATCTCCTTTACAATTTAAATGCAATAATAGGTAAATGTATCTTCTGACTCTGTGTGATAGTTTGGATAATGGTGGCACTATTTGTAACATTGTAGCTCTGTTTTCAAATTCTTCCTTGAAGAAATAGGAGTGTAGGTTCAAATTTTCACCACTTGCTGTATGAATTTTGGTGGTTTTTTCCCCCCACATTAGGAAGCACTAGGCAGACAAATGAATCAAACATTATGATCCAGGAAAATTTGCCCACATTTCCTCCACAGATGCAAATGTAATGCCCATAGGACTTCTTCTGCAAGAATTTCAGCTGGGGCTACAAGCTCATGAATATATCTAACCAGCTGTAGTTACTGTCTCTTTTTCTTCCCTCCCCTTGGCTGTCAGAGTTGCCACTGCCAATAGCTTTATGTTACTGACATGTCCTCAGTAAAATAGAGAAAGGTGCTTTTGTGCTTCTTCTATTGTCACTTACTTTGCTCGAAGTTGCAAAGCCAAGCTTTTCCCTTTACTTACCCAATTTTCTGCATTTTTACGCACACACACGCACACACACACACACACACACACACACACACACACTGGTACTAAGGCTTGAATTCAGGGCCTGGGTACTATCCTTTAGCTTTTTTTGGTTTAAGTTTAGCACTTACTCTATCATTTTAGCCATACCTCCACTTATAGCTTTTTGGTGGTTAATTGGAGATAAGAGTCTCATAGATTTTCTTGCCTGGACTGGCTGTAAACTGAGATCCTTAGATCTCAGCCTCCTGAATAGCTAGGATTACAGGTATGAGTCATCAGCACCTGGCTCTGTATTTATTTCTGAATATTCCATACAAATAACATGAAGTAATTTACCTTTAATCTGCAAAGCAATCTGTTGATCCCAGTATCCCAATAGTTTTTTTTTTCCTTTTTTATTTAATTTTTTATTATGAAAATACCGTACAAAGGAGTTTCAATTACATAGGCAAAAATAATGAGTACATTTCTTTTTTTTTTTTTATTTGTGAACATACTGTACAGAGGGGTTACAATTACATGGGCAGGATAATGCGTACATTTCTTACCAAGCATTGCAGCCTCCTCCTTTGTTTATCCTTCACATCCCTTCCCAGCCTCCCCCCTCCCCCCCCAGTCCCAATCCTCCCCCCTTCCCCCGCCCCCCCCCCCCCGCACCAACATTGTAAAGCTCGTTTTTGACATGACAACTTGTACTTCTCATTGTTGCAACAGGTCCACCTGTATCCTTAAATGACTTGTTTCTCCCCATCTCCTCCACAAGTTATACTGACATCAAATATAGTGAAAGCAGGGGTTATACTGTGGGGTAGGGACATACAAAGCAACAAAGAAATAATCTTATAAATGCGTTAGAAACACATGCATGAAAGAAAAAAACATTAAAATACATATCTAAGGGTTCATTTTCCTAACATCACATGATCTGATCTTTTCCGCTTGACTCATACATATACTAGATATTGCAAATAAGGGAAACCATGGGGCCTATGTTTCTTTGGGCCTGGCTTACTTCGCTTAATATAATTTTTTCCAAGTCTTTCCATTTCCTAACAAATGGGGCAATGTCATTCTTGCTGATGGAGGCATAGAATTCCATTGTGTATATATACCACATTTTCTTGATCCATTCATCTACTGAGGGGCATCTGGGTTGGTTCCAGATCTTAGCTATGGTAAATAATGCTGCAATAAACATAGTTGTGCTGGTAGCTTTAGTGTGGTCTTGTTTGTAAACATTTGGGTAAATGCCCAAAAGTCCCAATAGTTTTATAGTAAGCCCAGCTCTAAGATGAGACCTTATTCTGTAAGAGCAGTCAAGAGCTCTCACCGCAAAAACAACCGTGTAAACTATTGCAATTTTAACTCAATTTAATTATTTCCTAATCAACATCATTTGTATGCAATAAAAACATACTATGCCTATCTCTTAACCTAAAGATTGTAATAAAGTTGGGTTTGTTTGTTTTTTAATTGTGAAAATACCATACAGAGGGGTTACAATTACATGGGCAAGGTAATGAGTATATTTCTTATCAAGTATTGTTGCCTCCCTTCCCATCTCCCCCCCCCCCCCCCAGCCTCCTGCCAATGGAATTCTATGCCTCCATCAGAAAAAATGACATTGCTCCATTTGTTAGGAAATGGAAAGACTTGGAAAAAATTATATTAAGTGCAGTAAGCCCATGACCCCTGGTTTCCCTTATTTGCAGTAACTAGTATATGTCTGAGACAAGCAGAAATGGTCAGATAAGTTGATGTTAGGCAAAATGAACCCCAAGATAAGGGCTCAAATTTTTTTTTGTTTGCTATTGTTTCTAACATATTTATATTTCTTTGTTGCTTTGTATGTCCCTCCTCCATGGTATAGCCCCTGCTTTCATCGTATTTGATGATCCATTTTCTTGATCCATTCATCTACTGAGGGGCATCTGGGTTGGTTCCATATCTTAGCTATGGTAAATAATCCTGCAATAAACATAGTTGTGCTGGTAGCTTTAGTGTGGACTTGTTAGTGAACATTTGGGTAAATGCCCAAAAGTGGAATTGCTGGGTCATAGGGGAGCTTTATGTGGAGTTTTTTGAGGACCCTCCATACTACTTTCCAAAGTGGTTGAACAAGTTTATACTCCCACCAACAATGCAGTAGGGATCCTTCTGTCCACATCCCCTCCAGCATCTGTTATTAGAGTTCTTGATTCTAGCCATTCTAACTGGGGTGAGGTGGTATCTCAATGTTGTTTTAAGTTGCATTTCTTTTATGGCTAGGGATGTTGAGCATTTCTTCATGCGTCTATGGTCATCCTTCTTTCCTCTTCAGAGAAGTTTCTCTTTAAGTCTTTAGCCCACTTATTTATTGGGCAGTTGTTTCTTTGAAGATTTGTTGTTGGGGGATTTAATATTTTGAGTTTCAGGTATATTTTAGATATGAGACCCTTGTCCATTGTCATTGCATGGCTAGTGAAGATCTTCTTCCAATCCATGGGCTTTCTATTGATCTTGCTAGCTATGTCCTTTGTCATGCAGAAGCTCTGCAATTTCATGCAATCCCATTTGTCCAACATTTCTTTGATTTGTTGTGTTTCTTGGTCTCTATTAAGAAAATTTCGGCCTGTGCTAAGAAGATGCAAGCATTTGACAGGATCCAACACCCCTTTATGATGAAGGTTCTGGAAAAATTAGGAATAAAAAAAAATTAGGAATCCAGGGAACATTCCTCAATACAATAAAGGCTGTATATGACAACCTTACAGCCAGCATTATACTTAATGGTGAAAAACTAAAGCATTTCCTTTTAACTCAGGAATGAGACAAGGAAAACCACTCTCTCCACTTCTCTCCAATTCTCTTCAATGCCTACTTACAGCAATAAGAGAAGATGCAAACATAAAAGGGATCCAAATAGGGAAAGATGAAGTAAAACTCTCCCTCTTTGCAGATGACATGATCTTGTATTTAAAGAATCCCACAGACTCCACTCCCAAATTACTCAAGCTGATTCAAAACTTTGGCAAAGTAGCAGGGTATAAAATTAACCCTCAAAAAAACAATGGCTTTTCTGTATGCCAACAATGAGAAAAGTGTGGCTGAAATCAGGAAGGCAACTTCATTTATAATAGCCCCACCAAAAATAAAATACCTAGGAATTAACTTAACCAAAGACGTGAAGGACCTCTATGATGAAAACTTTAAAACCTGAAAAAGGAAATCAAAGCAGAACTTAGAAAGTGGAAAAACCTCCCATGCTCCTGGATTGGAAGGATCAACATTGTGAAAATAAATGGCAATGCTTCCCAAGGCTATCTACAAATTCAATGCGATACTTATCAATATTCCAACCTCATTCTTCAAGGAACTAGAAGAGGCAATCCAAAAATTCATATGGAACAATCAAAGACCCCGAATAGAAAAAACGATCCTCAACAGAAAGAACAGTGCTGGATGAATTTCAATACCAGATTTCAAACTCTACTACAAAGCCATAGTAAGCAAAACAGCTTGGTACTGGCACAAGAACAGACCTCAGGACCAATGGAATAGAATTGAAAATCCAGAAATGAACCCACAGACCTATAGCCATCTAATCTTCGATAAGGGAGCTAAAAAAAATAGAATGGAAGAAAGATAGCCTCTTTAGTAAATGATGCTGGCAAAATTGGTTAACCACTTATAGAAAACTAAAGCTAAATCCTTATATATCACCCTGCACCAGAATCAACTCCAAATGGATCAAAGACCTTGGAGTCAAAGCAGACACTCGGAAAACATTACAGAACAGAATAAGAGAAACTGTAGGTCTCCTTGGCACGGGACGAAATTTTCTTAAAAGTTGGATTTATTTTGGTTGGTTGTGGGGCTTGATCTCTGGGCCTGGGCGCTGTCCCTGAGCTCTTCAGCTCAAGGCTAATGTTCTACCACTTGAACCACAGAGCTACTTCCGGTTTTCTGAGTGGTATATTGGAGTCTTTTCCTGCCCGGGCTGGCTTTGAACCATGATCCTCAGATTTCAGCCTCTTGAGTAGCTAGGATTACAGGCATGAATAAGGTTTTTTAAAGAGCTGGATGTATAGCTCAGAGAGCTTACCTGTTAAGTATAAGGCCCTTAATTGAAACCCAAGTATCACCAAAGATAGCCATAATAATAAAACAATAATAATATGTTTTTGCTAGTACCAAGATTTAAACTCAAGACTTCATGCTTGCTTGCTCACTCCCACCCAGCCTGGCTTTTTGTTTGGTAATTCTGAAGGTGAAGTCACATGGATTTTTCTGCGCAGGCTGGCTTCAAACCATGGTCCTCTCTATCTCAGTCTCCTGGGTTATTAAAATTACAGGTGTGAGCCACTGGTGCTCAGTACACTAATATTTTTAAACAAACAAATCAAATTTCTGGAATTTGACCTTTGAGAGAATGGGATCACAGGATGCGGGCTGCTGGAGTGTAACTCTGCCCATCTTTCCATTGTGCTGTTGTTTTATCATAGGACGAATGAATGTCTATATTCAAAATTTGAAAAAAAAACCAAAACATTTAAATTATAGAATTTAGATGCCCAAATTATTTTCTAGTTAATTTTTTTTTGCAGCTGTGGGGCTTTAACTCAGGCCCTGGACACTTTTCCTGAGCTTTTTCCTCTCATGGCTGAGGCCAATCAACTTTGAGTCCCACTAGCACATCTGGTTTTCTGGGGATAAGAATCTCATAGATTTTCCTGTCCAGGCTACCTTTGAACTGCAGTCCTCAAATCTCAGCCACTTGAGTAGCTAGTTAATTTTTGAAGGCAATAAAGAGACTTCTTAAGTATGTCCTGTTTCTTTATTTTTGACCAATCAGAACTTGCTTAAAAGACTTGAACTTGGAATAAGGACCACCACCACAGAAGCTTCACCTTAACATCTTTAACTACTGGAAAAACTTGAGAGATCATCTGTAAAAAAATTTCAACTGGTTTCATTGGCTAGCCAGTTTAATGCTATTTACTTATATGACAGGCTGGAGGTTTAACTCAGATATTGAGTGCTTACCTAGTATGCACAAGGTGCATCTCTAACACCATCTTTCTTGGAAGAATTTATTAAATTCACTGGTGTTATTATTTCCTTATTAGAGATTCTCAGTTGAATGCCTTCTTTTGGTTAGACAGCTATCAAAAATAGAACCAAAATTTTTACTTAACTAAAGCTGCCAACTTAAATTTATGAGAATATTCATGACTATTTCTGATCCCATTGACACATTTTGATAGAATAGAAACTTTGGCATAATAAATTTCTGGTTTTTAAGAGCTAACTTGTGAAAACTATTAAAATAACATTATGAGGAGTTATTATCATATCTTAGGCATTATCACTCAAAATTTCTTGAACATTAGTTGACATATGTTAAAATTATTCCTTTTAGGAGTACTGTATTTCTGCCAGGCACTTGCAGCTCGCACCTGTAACCCCACCTACTCAGGATGCCGAGATCTGAGGATCATGGTTCTAAGTCAGCCTAGGCAGGAAAGTCCAAAAGACCCCTACCTCCAATTAGGCACCAAAAAATAAACAAAACAGCAACACATCAACAAAAAGCCAGAAGTGGAGCTGTGGCTCAAGTGGTAGAGCACTAATTAGCCTTGAACAAAAAAAGCTCAGGGACAGTGCCTAGGACCTGAGTTCAAGCCCCATAGGACTGCCTTCCTCGAGAGAGAGAGAGAGAGAGAGAGAGAGAATAAGGAAAGAAATAAAGGAAGGAAGGAAGGAAGGAAGGAAGGAAGGAAGGAAGGAAGGAAGGAAGGAAGGAAGGAAGGAAGGAAGGAAAGAAAGAAAGAAATAAAGGAAGGAAGGAAGGAAGGAAGGAAGGAAGGAAGGAAGGAAGGAAGGAAGGAAGGAAGGAAGGAAAGGAAGGAAGGGAGAGAGGCAGGGAGGGAGGGAGGGAGTACTAGTTTTTTACAAGTCTTTCAAGAAGCAAATATCAAAATGACAATAAGCATCCATTATGTTGGCACATTTTCCTTTTGTTGTTGATATTTGATTTTAATTTTACCCATTATACTAGATGTTAGTTCTTTTTCATTGATATCTATATTTTTTTTAACACAGAACTACATAAGTAACCCTACAGGGCAAGTAAAGTCTATAGAGGAGATTTATTTTAGATAGTTTCCCAAAGCAAATCAGAATTGATTCAGTCTTCAAAAGAAACCTGCAAACACTCCTGGCATCCTGCCCAGGCCTGTGGAGCCTGCTTCAGTGAAAGTCAGCTGTGCATGGAGTTCTTCAGAGGCAGCAGACCTCCACTCAAGAAGGTGAATAATGCCAGGAGCTGATGGCTCACACCTGTAATTCCAGCTACTCAGCAGCTGAGATTTGAGGATCATGTTTCAAAACCAGAGTGGGCAGGAAAGTTTATGAAACTTTTGTCTCCAATTAGGCACCAAAAAGCCTGAAATGAGCTGTGTCTCAAATGGTAGAGCATGCTAATCTTGAGGGAAAAAAAAAAGTTCAGGGATAATGCATAGGCCATGAGTTCAAGCCCCTGGATCAACCAGCACACACACACACACACACACACACACACACACACACACACACGGATGAGTAATATCCCAAAACCTTGAGAAACTTTTGATTATCTTTGGGTAAAGATACTACAAAAAGAATGGAGAAAATAGAGATGGAAAATGACCTTAAGTTTATACTGCAATGAATAGAGGATGAGGGAAAGAATGATTGTGAAATAACCTCAACAACTCCTGAAAAAGGAATGAAACTTATGAAAGTCGATTTCCATTATGCTTCACATGCAGGGTTTACTCAATTAAAAGTCTGTCTTTTTTGTATGCGATCTAAATTATAAGCATCTATGAATATATATATAGGGTCATGTGCAGATAGACAAACACATTGAATGAAGTATGGTATACCCAAGGGAGGAGTCCCATACTGTAACTCCTATGGCCGCTGACTAAACACAGTGGAGTCTGGACAGAAAGCTTCTATTCCAAGAGTGAGTAAACTCAAGAGAATGAGCTCTGCGCATCCACCTGGACTTCATCTTGGTCACATGCCGTGTCTCAGCTGCTTGACACCCCACCCCTTACAGTGCTGCCACGTGAACACTCAGTCCTCCTTTATGCTTTTTTTCCATAATGGGAAAGTAAATAACCAATCATTTCTCCCTTGAAATACCTATCAGCTTTTAATTGTTTCTTGAAAATGTATTATTTCCCCAAATATATTTATTCCCCAAATCTGGTAGTGGTTGTAGCGTGTGTGAATGTGTGTGTGTGTGTGTGTGTGAATGCTTATGTGTGAAGGTGTGCGTGTTTTCAAAACCAGCTAATTGATATCTCACAGGATAATTACCAACATGACTTAATTGAAAATTCTGATTTTTTTAAAAAGATGACCATATGTCTTTTTAAAATACCTTAAAATATTAAAAGGAGGGGAGTTCCGGGAAGATGGCGGAGGAGAAGCTGGAATCTGAACAAGCTCTCGCATAGAAAGCAGGTTTAGAGTTCCAGTGAACAGTCCTAAGCCAGAGAATCACACCAAGTGTGCCATCACAGGACAGAGAGTTAGACAAGAGAGGGGAAGCCAATACAAGGAGACACATCTGAGCGCCTGCCAGCAGCCGCGGCGGCGGCGGCGGCAGGGTCGCGGCGGCGACCGCAGCCGCAGCCATACCTGAGCGCTATCACAGAGAGTCGGGACAAAGGAGCCAGACGCAACGGGGCGAGAGGATTCTACTCAACACCAGCAAGAACCGACAAGGAGCGGACATCTTCATCCTGCAGTTTGCAGACCAGAGACCCGACCCAGGATCCAAGACTCGGCATGAGTAGAAGCCCGACATCCTTACTCCTTCTCCGGGAGCAGAGGAGGGAAGGCCACCCCTCCCCCCCCAGCACCGGTGATCTCCATCTTGGATACCGACAAAGCTCGGAGGAGCTGCTAGCTCCAACTCAGGCCTTGGAATAAAACGAGTCATATAACAGGTCACAAGAACTTAACGGCAAAGTGACCTGCCAGACTCAGCTCCATCCAGGGAAAAGTCACCCAGCTCAGGCACCAGCCATTGAGTGGCTCTCCTCACTGGGTAACCAGAGCCAGAGGCTGCCCCTCCCTCTAGCAGCCTCCACAATCAATTGAAAAACAGAAACCCTGAGAATGGCTCCAGGGTGGGCTCTGTGAATTTTTCACAAAATAGCCCCAGGGAAAAGCTACTGTTTGTTGAAAGGCCTCAACTCTACCAGAACCTAGCCTCATCACCCCTCTTTTGTGATTCTCAAAGCAGATCACCCTCCCATTAAACTAACCTGGGAGGGGGTTCTCAAAATCTTGGGTAAAGCAGAGCATTTTTCTGCCTGTTCGAACAAACTGACTTAAGAAACCATCAAGCCACAGGACCTCAAGCTGACCAGAGACTCCAACAAGAGGCTGGTTACAGACAAAAGGGAGATACAGGATTCTTCCCACCCTCCCAAAAAAATCAAAAAAAAAAAAATCAAAGAACTTTTTTTCTTCTTTTCTTTTTTCTTTTTTTTTTTTTTTTTTTTTTTTTTGGTACCTTATATATATAAAATTTTTTTTTCCTTTTCTAAAACTTTTATTAATCTTTAATTTTTGCCTTTTTTGAAAAATAATTGTTTTCCAGTAACTTTTTTTTCCCTCTTATAATTTTTACTTTAGGAATACGTGAATGTACGTTTTCCTTTCTTTTCTTGTCTTCTCTCTCTTTTTCTTTCTTTCTTAATTATCTTTTTGTTTTTTGTCTAGCTCTACTGAACTTCTGATCTTTTTTTTCTCCCTTTCTTATCCTTTTCACCTTTTCCTTTCTTTTGTTCTTCTGTATGTGACTTAACTCTTGTCCTGCACATCCTCAGATAAACCCATAGTTAACTAGTAGACCCTATCCCCCATTGTGTACACACTTAATCCACAAATTTATTACTCAATCCAAAACCTCTGAGACTTAAATTCCTTAATAGCAGTACTACCTCTTTATACCTATATAATATTTTAAGCATTTTTTAAGTTTTTCACATCTCCTCTATCTCCCTCCTGTTTTCTCATTATATTCACATTCCTCCCTAAATAGATGGTCTTTCAATCTCCATAACTATATTAATTTTTACGTTTCTAATTTTTTTTCTGGTCTCTTTTCATTTCCCTTTCCCTTTCTTCTTTTTCTCTCCCTCTCTACTTGCATCCTGCCCAACCTATTTCCTGCATTGAGATTAGGACATAGTTAACTCTCCCTGTGCCTCCCCACACCAATCTATTCCTAATTTTTACCCACATCTCTCCCTAACCCTAAAAATTTCTGGTTTTCCAAATTCTTCTCTGCGGTTCGAAGCCCATTAACCTATAGTTGTTTGATGTTGAATAGATGTATCTGTTGAACTAGATTGTATCTGTAGACTATTGACTGTATAAATGCAAACGTTGGTTGATGGTTGCCTTAAGATAGTGTTCTAGCACAAAACTGGTGCTATTTTCATCTCAAATGGGCAGAGTAAGCCGGAAAAACACAAGAAAAATGGCAAATCCGGGTATCTCAATTCCCAATCTTGATAATCAGGGGTCAGATCAGATAATGAACAATCCAGAGGAGAGTTCCCAAATAGCTCTACAAACACTGGTGGCAAACATGATAAATGAGAAGTTTGACAACTTACAAAGGACTCTGTATAAGCGTGATAGGGAGAGAGAGGAGGCATCCCAAAAGTTTATACAGGAATATCATAAGCGTGAGGAAGCTACTCAAAAACTGATACAGGATTTGCGTGATCAACTTGAGAATACTCAAAGAGAAAGGGAGCAATGGCGTGAGCAGGCTGAGAACACTCAAAGAGAACTGCAGGAATCCCAGGAACGGGAGGAAAGAGAACTGCAGGAATCCCACAAACGGGAGGAAGCTAATCAAAGAGTAATTCAGGAATTGAGAGACCAGGTAGAGAACACACAAAGATCACTAAAGGCATTCATGGAATCCATTAACAAAGAGCTGAAGGAAGTCAGGGAGACCACAAAGGGAATGCTGAATGGAACCCAACAGAAGGAATGGGAGTCCAAAGAAACCATAACCAATCAACTAAGTGATTTGAGAACAAACACTGAACACCAAATTAAGGAAGTAAAGAAATTCATACAAGACCTAAAACAGAGCTTCAACAAAGAACTTGAAGCCATCAAAGCTGACCAATTAGAAGGAAAAGAGATAAAAAACAAAGTAGAGAGTCTTGACAGCAGGTTAGACCATGCAGAAGATCGAATCTCAGGGATTGAAGACAGCCTAGATATTATAGAGAAAGAACATACAACCATCCAAGACAAGTCCAAGAAGTATGATAGATCTATCCAACACCTGGAAGACACCATCAGAAGGCCTAATCTAAGGATAATGGGTGTAGAGGAGCATCTAGAAACAGAAGTTAATGGTCTAGGAAATTTGTTTAACAGGATCCTAGCAGAGAACTTCCCAAACATACAAAAAGATAGGCCTATTCAGATACAAGAAGCTTTTAGAACCCCAAATAGACCAGACCAGAATAGGACATCCCACCGTCACATTATAATCCATACAGGATCAACTCAGACCAAGGAAAAGATCCTTAAAGCTGTCAAGGAGAAAAGGGTAATCACCTATAAAGGGAAACCAATTAGAATCACCTCAGATTTCTCAGCAGAGACAATCAAAGCAAGAAGAGCCTGGAATGATGTATGCCATGCCCTAAAAACAAACAACTATCAACCAAGAATACTGTACCCAGCTAAACTCTCCTTCATAACTGAAGGCCAAATAAAAACCTTCCATAGCAAAGAAAAATTGAAACAATACATCTCCACCAAACCAGCCCTACAAAAGATTCTTAAAGATGTCCTACACATAGAAAACCAACAAGACTGCAACAAAGGCCAAGAAACTGCACCCAAACTGAGAATCCAAGAACCATAGGAAGAACCCAGTTTTCGCAGCCCCCAAGAAGATGGATAACATGGCAGGAACTCCCAAATACCTCTCAGTCCTATCTCTTAACGTTAACGGACTGAACTCTCCAATTAAGCGACATGGACTGTCTAGTTGGATTAAAAAACAAGACCCTTCTATCTGCTGCCTTCAGGAGTCACATCTTGCCCGTAAAAACAAACACATTTTCAATGTTAAAGGCTGGAACAAAATCTACCAAGCAAACGGCCCCCATAAACAGGTGGGAGTTGCAATCTTAGTATCAGATAAAATAGACTTCAAATTAAAATTCGTGAGAAGAGATAAAGAAGGTCGCTACATACTAATTAAAGGATCTCTCCTTCAGGAGGATATTACAATTCTAAATATCTATTCGCCAAACAATGGAGCACCCAAATTTATCAAAGAAACACTACTTTCCCTCAAATCCCATATAGATCCAAAGACATTAATTGTTGGGGATTTTAACACACCACTCTCCCCACTAGATAGATCAACTCGGCAAAAACTCAACAGAGAAACCACAGATCTAAACAGCTGCATAGATCAACTAGACTTAACAGACATCTACCGAACATTTCACCCAGCAGCATCAGAATACACGTTTTTCTCAGCAGCACATGGAACGTTTTCTAAAATAGACCACATTTTAGGCCACAAAGCAAACTTGTCTAAATTCAGAAACATTGAAGTTATACCTTGCATTCTCTCTGACCACAAGGGAATAAAATTAGAACTCAACACCAAAAGCCACCAAAGAAAGTGCAGTATCACATGGAGGCTGAACAACACACTGCTGAATCAAGAGTGGGTCATGGAAGAGATTAGAAAGGAAATTCAAATGTTCATGCTATTCAACAAAAATGAACACACAAATTACCAGCTCCTCTGGGACACAGCAAAGGCAGTACTCAGAGGCAAGTTTATAGCTCTGAGCTCCTACATCAACAAATTGGAGAGATCTGAAACTAGCAATTTAATGACACATCTAAACCTCCTTGAAAAAGAGCAGCAAGATAAACCCCAATCCAGTAGACGGATAGAAATAATCAAAATTAAATCAGAATTAAATGAATTAGAATCCAAAAAAACTATAGAAAGAATCAACAAAACAAAGAGTTGGTTCTTCGAAAAACTTAACAAAATTGACAGACCCTTAGCAAATCTTATCAGAAAAAGAAGAGAACACACCCAAATTAATAAACTCAGAGATGAGAATGGAAACATCACCACGGAAACAACCAAGATTCAGAACATTATAAGGGAATACTTCTCAAAACTTTATGCTAATAAGTTTGAGAACTTGACAGAAATGGACCTTTTCCTAGCAAATATTGACATGCCAAAACTAAACCAAGATGAGTTAAACCAGCTTAACAGGCCCATATCAAGCATTGAAATAGAAACAGCAATAAGAGACCTCCCAGCTAAGAAAAGTCCAGGACCAGATGGTTTTACAGCGGAATTTTACAAGGCCTTCAAAGCAGAGCTCACACCAATACTCCTCCAACTCTTCAATGAAATTGAAAGAGAAAGCTCACTACCGAACACATTCTATGAAGCCATCATAACCCTCATCCCAAAACCAGGCAGGGACTCATCAAAGAAAGAGAACTATAGACCCATTTCTTTGATGAACATTGATGCAAAACTTCTCAACAAAATTTTGGCCAATCGACTTCAACAATTCATCCAAAAAATCATACACCACGATCAAACAGGATTCATTTCAGGGATGCAAAGCTGGTTCAATATACGCAAATCAATTAATATTATTCATCACATCAACAGGAGCAAGAATAAGAACCACATGGTTATCTCAATAGATGCAGAAAAAGCATTCGACAAGATCCAACACCCCTTTATGATGAAGGTTTTGGAAAAATTAGGAATCCATGGAACATTCCTCAATACAATAAAGGCTGTATATGACAAACCTACAGCCAGCATTATACTCAATGGTGAAAAACTAAAGCCATTTCCTCTTAACTCAGGAACAAGACAAGGATGCCCACTCTCTCCACTTCTCTTCAATCTAGTATTAGAATGCCTAGCTACAGCAATAAGACAAGATGCAGACATAAAGGGGATCCAAATAGGGAAAGAAGAAATAAAACTCTCCCTCTTTGCAGATGACATGATCTTGTATTTAAAGAATCCCATAGACTCCACTCCCAAATTACTCAAGCTGATTCAAAACTTTGGCAAAGTACCAGGTTATAAAATTAACCCCCAAAAATCAATGGCTTTTCTGTATGCCAACAATGAGAAAAGTGTGGCTGAAATTAGGACAGCAACTCCATTTGTAATAGCCCCACAAAAAATAAAATACCTCGGAATTAACTTAACTAAAGAAGTGAAGGACCTCTATGATGAAAACTTTAAAATCTTGAAAAAGGAAATCAACACAGAACTTAAAAAATGGCAAAACCTCCCATGCTCCTGGATTGGAAAGATTAACATCGTGAAAATGGCAATACTTCCCAAGGCTATCTACAAATTCAACGCAATACCTATCAAAATTCCACCCTCATTCTTCAAGGAAATAGAAGAGGCAATCCAAAAATTCATATGGAACAATAAAAGACCCCGAATAGCAAAAACGCTCCTCAACAGAAAGAACACTGCTGGAGGAATATCAATACCAAATTTCAAACTCTACTATAAAGCCATAGTAATCAAAACAGCTTGGTATTGGCATAAGAACAGACCTCAGGACCAATGGAATAGAATTGAAAACCCAGAAATGAACCTACAGACCTATAGCCATCTAATCTTCGATAAGGGAGCTAAAACAATAGAATGGAAGACAGACAGCCTCTTCAGTAAATGGTGCTGGCAAAACTGGTTAACTACATGTAGAAAACTAAAGCTAGATCCTTATATATCACCCTGCACCAGAATCAACTCCAAATGGATCAAAGACCTTGAACTCAAAGCAGACACTCTGAAAACATTACAGGATGGAATAGGAGAAACCCTGGGTCTCCTTGGCTCAGGCCGAAATTTTCTGAATAGAGACCCGGAAACACAACAAATCAAAGAAAGGTTGGACAAATGGGATTGTATAAGGTTGCAGAGCTTCTGCAGGGCAAATGACATAGCTAGCAAGATCAATAGAAAGCCCACGGACTGGGAGAAGATCTTTACTAGCCATACAACGGACAAGGGTCTCATATCTAAAATATACTTGGAACTCAAAAAATTAAACCACCCAACAACAAATCCTCAAAGAAACAACTGCCCAATAAGTAAGTGGGCTAAAGACTTAAAGAGAAACTTCTCTGAAGAAGAAAGAAGGATGGCCAATAGACACATGAAGAAATGCTCAACCTCCCTAGCCATAAAAGAAATGCAAATCAAAACAACATTGAGATACCACCTCACTCCAGTTAGAACGGCAAAAATCAAGAACTCTAACAACAACAGATGCTGGAGGGGATGTGGACAGAAAGGAACCTTACTTCATTGTTGGTGGGAATGTAAACTTGTTCAACCACTTTGGAAAGCAGTATGGAGGTTCCTCAAAAGACTTCACATAGAGCTCCCCTATGACCCAGCAATCCCACTTTTGGGCATTTACCCTAATGTTTACAAACAAGACCACACTAAAGCTACCAGCACAACTATGTTTATTGCAGCATTCTTTACCATAGCTAAGATATGGAACCAACCCAGATGCCCCTCAGTAGATGAATGGATCAAGAAAATGTGGTATATATACACAATGGAATTCTATGCCTCCATCAGAAAGAATGACATTGCCCCATTTGTTAGGAAATGGAAAGGCTTGGAAAAAATTATATTAAGTGAAGTAAGCCAGGCCCAAAGAAACGTAGGTCCCATGGTTTCCCTTATTTGTAATATCTAGTATATGTATGAGTCAAGCGGAAAAGGTCAGATAATGTGATGTCAGGAAAATGAACCCTTAGATGTGTATTTTAATGTTTTTTTTCTTTCATGCATGTGTTTCTAACACATTTATAAGATTATCTCTTTGTTGCTTTGTATGTCCCTCCTCCACAGTATAACCCCTGCTTTCACTATATTTGATGTCAGTATAACTTGTGGAGGAGATGGGGAAAAACCAGTTGTTTAAGGATACAGGTGGACCTGTTGCAACAATGAGAAGTACAAGTTGTCATGTCCAAAACGAGCTTTACAACGTTGGTGCGGGGGGGGGGGGGGGGGGGGGGGAAGGAGAAGGATTGGGATTAGGGGGGGAGGGGGGAGGCTGGGAAGGGATGTGAAGGATAAACAAAGGAGGAGGCTGCAATGCTTGGTAAGAAATGTACGCATTATCCTGCCCATGTAACTGTAACTCCTCTGTACAGTATGTTCACAAATAAAATTAAATTAAATTTTAAAAAAAAATATTAAAAGGAACGATCCTTCCTTTGCTACGTTTCCCCTCCGCTTTCTTGTATTTGTCCCCAGCTGGCTCTTAGAAACAGCTGGTTGGTGACTCTGGCTTGCCTCCTCAGTTTCTTTCTGGCTTCTCCCCCCAGCCCTAGTGTTTGTTTTTTATTCCAACACTGACTCTTGGCAGATTCCAGGAGTTGGGGGTTTTGTGACTTCTAAATCTTAAGTAAAATTTTGGTGAAGGCAGAAAGGAGAAAAATTGTGCAATTCTCCCTAATCTTGACTTCAGGACTTCAGCCTAGCAGATACTGTCATGCTTTTGAGAAATAAGGATTTTAGAGACAGCTGAACTGAGCCAGCAAAGTTGGCCACTGAGTGCACCATAAATGACCAACAGCTCTTGAGAGAGAGAAGGGGGGACGAGAGAGAGAGAGAGAGAGAGAGAGAGAGGGCGCTCAAGACAGAGATAGAGAAGAGAGAGAGCAAGAAAGAGAAAGCAAGAGAGAGAGAGAGAGAGAGAGAGAGAGAAGGAGACCTCCTTTATCCTAGCCTCATTACTTCCAAGGTTGAAAGAGTTGAAGGCACCCATTTAGGAGCTCTAGGTCCATGAGCAACTCTTTATCAGTCTAGAGACCTGTAATGCCTAGACAGATGAACCTGTCTTCCTTTCTTTACACGATGGTGTAATGATATGTAGCTATTATTGCTCCGCTAATTAATTTGGATGTCAGATAAGTTAGAACCAACTTTTGAGCTCATTCCCAAATTGGCCACTCTTTCCTTTGTATCAACATCTCCATGGGAAAAAAAAAAAAAAAAAACAGCCAAAGGCATATACTGTTGTCTCTCACACAGGTTGCGTTCTCTAATAATCTCTGCCTTTAAAGTACATATCATGGGTAAGAGCACAATGAGCAAAGGAGATAGTATTGTTTGGGTCAGAAGCTATTCTAAGTGCTTTCCCAATGTGAACTTGTGTCATAGTGATAATATTTCTGAGAAAGATGCCTGAGGTGAGCAAGTAGGCACAGAGAGGTGTAGTATCCTCCAACCTCTTATAATTAATTAATAGTAGATCTGGGATTGGGATTGAGATAGCTGGACTCTAGGGTCTGGATTTACAGTCTTTACTTTTTTGTCTTTATACAAGCATCATTTCCTTTATACGAAGGGCTAAAGTACAGTATGTTCACAAATAAAATAAAATTAAAATAAAAAAAAATTCCAAAAAAAAAAAAAGAAACGAGAGCTTAATAAAAGTCTAGTCAATTGTTCTAAGGATGACAAAGGGGAGTGTTAACACAATGACCACAGCAAGTGCTTTAACATGATCAGGCATCTGAATTTAGAGACTTCTGATACGTATCAGGAAACGGAGATTTAGAAAGTTGGAGAGCCATGGCTCCTTGATGTGTTGGCACATCTGCAGGAGTTTCTCTCTGAAGCCCTTAAAGGGGATTGGCTGAAGGCTTTGTTCCAACTGGTTTTCCATAGTAAGAAATGTACACAAAGGGAGGTCTGTGGTAACCATGGAACCTACTGGGGTGTCCCTTGGCCCTCGCATGGCCTCGCCTCCTACAAAAGTTTGGTTCTCAATTTGAAGCAAAACTCACTGAAAGCTGTTGAATAAAGCAAGCGTTACACTGGGAAAGGGAACATAGATGAAAGTACCGTATGGTCTAGTGCAACCCCTTTGAACGGTTAACATAATCTCAAAAATGAATGACAGGTCCTGTCACAGTGTGGTGCCAGTCGGAGGGGAAGGGCAAATGAAGAGGGTGCATTAGAGTGAATGTGGTTCAAATACTTTAGCTACATGTGTGGAAATGGAATAAGGAAATGTTTGGACATTGGTTTGGGATTAGGAGAGAGAGAAGGAGGGAGAATGATGGAGGGGCTGACTCTGAGGGAGGAACATTGTATGCATATATGGACACATCAAAACGAAGTCCCCTGTTCATTTGTCTAGCCCCCTCCTCTTGGACCCATCCCCCTCTTGCAGGTACCCATATCCTGGTTCTTATTTTGTTGGGCATGGTTGCAGTCTTTCTAAAGAATTAGACAAAACCAGGAGAATTCAGGCAAGAATTCATTGTAAATACCACAATATTAAGAAAAACAGGGAAGGGATGGGTTGAAGGGGGTAAAAATATTGAAGAGATGACACGGATCAAGATACATTGTAAACATAAACTGCTTTGTTACATGGAGAAAAAATTCAATACATATCCTACAAAATTAAGAAAAGTGAGGGAAGGGGTTGGGATGTTGAAAGGGATGACACTGATCAAGATTCATGGTAGTCACAAACTGCTTTGTTGAATGGCAATTCGTTTGTACAACTAAAGATAATAAAAATATACTTTAATAAAATATCCTAAACAACTAATTGATGTCAATATAAGATAATGCAGATGGGAAAGTGAGCACATCTGACTTGTGTTCCTGCCCCCATCAGTAAACCTGGGATAAGGGAATGATTTAATATCTAACCTCTTAGTAAGGTTATGAGTGACACCAATGCATGGATTTGTCAAAGCTACTCTAAAGGCTCACTGAAGAGATTTGTGGATTTTATTTTTGTAAATTACACCTATAAAAAAAGAACTACAAGTCTAAAAACATTAGTTAATGGTATGCATGCTACAGATTAGTATCTAGACACATTCAACTTTTGAATCTATTTTAAAATAATGAATGGATGGGAAGACAGAACTAGATATATGATGAAGCAAAAGTAATAAAACGTCAACTATAGAAGCTAAGTGTAGTTATATGTGTGTTCTCTATTCACTGAATGTTTTTACAGGCTTTGGAACTTTTGTTTATTTTTATTTTTTTGGCAGTGCTGAAGTATGAACTCTAAGTGCTCGCTTGGTAGGCACTTGACCAATTATCCAGGCTTCCAGCCCAGGAAGTTTTAATTTTCAAATGTGAATGAATAAAAGAACACAATATTGCCACATTTCCAAGATGATCCTACAGCAGTTTAAAAGTCTGATTTAATAATAACATCTTTTTTTAATTTTAATTTTTATTTTTTGTGAACATACTGTACAGAGGGGTTACAATTACATGGGCAAGATAATGAGTACATTTCTTATCAAGCATTGCACCCTCCTCCTTTGTTTACCCTTCACATCCCTTCCCAGCCTCCCCCCGCCCCCCCATCTACTCCCCCCCAACATCTATAGAAAAGAATACAATTCAAGTAAGAAAGACGGAACTTTTGAATGCCTAGTGTTGAACCTCAGATTCTGTCTGTATTTTAAAGATGAATCTGCAGTTGATTTTCATTATTGAAAACGGAATCAAAACTTAATGCAAAATGTTATGACTAGAGAGCACATATCAGTTTCCAGAAAATCTATGATTTTTTTCCCAGTATACAGCATTGGAAGTGATGAGAGCTATTTTCCTTTCACTTACTGTGTGTGCCATTATATCATTATGGTTTTAAAAGCATCATTTGAGCCGGGCACCAGTGGCTCAGACCTTTAATCCTAGTTACTTGGGAGGCTGAGATCTAAGGATTACAGTTTGAAGCAGTTCAGGCAGTAAAATCCAGAAGATTCTTATTTCCAATTAACCAAAAAAAAAAAAAAAAAAAAAAGCAGGAAATAGAACTGTGGCTCAAGTGTTAGAGGGTTGTAACTCAAGGATGGCACTCAGGCCCAGGGTTCAAGCTCCAGTACCAACAAATTTTTAAAAAAATAAATTAAAAAAAATTTTAAAGCATAATTTGGAAGCTGTGCACCTGTCATCCTGGCTATTCAAGAGGCTGAGATAGGAGGATTGTGATTCAAAGCCAGCCCAGGTAATAAAGTCCATGAGGCTTTTCTCTCCAATTAACCACCAAAAAGCTAGACGTGGAGGTATGGGTCAAGTGGGAGACTGACAGCATCCAGTTCAAGCCCCAGTGCTGGCACATGCACACACACACACACACACACACACACACACACACAAAGCATGGTTTGGGAGTCATCACTGAGTTAGCAGTAAACTACATAAAAACCCAAGAAACCCCAAGTTTGGGCCATTCTTAGTTAAATGGATAATACTAAAAGATCTGTAAAGAGTAGTAATGTTAGGTTCTGCAGAGGCAGCACCCATACAAAACATTCATTTGGCTAAGGCTTTCCTCTGGCTCATTGTGGTACCAGATCCATTTTCTCTCTTTCTCTGGCTCTTATAAAACCAGGAAACCACTCAGCAGACAAACACACCAACTCACGAGCCCAGGGGACAATTTTCCTTTCCCAGCAGCAGAACGTGGCCCCTCCCTGGACTTTACAGATAGCATTTATAACAATAGTTAAGTTCTTGAATAGTTGGATTTTTTTACCCTCTATTTAAGCAAAGTAACAGTATAATAGTGTCTTATCTAAAAGTCTGAGGTTCAAACGTTTGGATTCATCTTTCCTTTAGTTTTGATTTGAATAAAGGAGACTTTAGAAAGATACTAAGCTGTGAATATAGATGTATGATTATTTCTCATAAAGGTTTCACTGGTTCATGAGCATTAGAGTATTCTATAATTTCTGAAGATTAATAGGGTAACTGACAAGCAAGCTGTCAGCAGTATTCCACTATCAGCCTCAGAATTCATTCATTTAAAAAAAAAATCACGTTAGCCGGGTACCGGTGGCTCACTACTTTAATACTAGCTACTCAGGAAGCTGAGCTTTGAGGATCCTGGTTCAAAGCCAGCCCAGGCAGGAAAGTCCATGAGACTCTTATCTCCAATTAACCACCAGAAAACCAGAAGTGGCGCGGTGGCTCAAGTGGAAGAGCGCTGGCCTTGAGCTGAAGAGCTGAGGGACAGCGTCTAGGCCCAGAGTTCAAGTCTCATGACAGACAAAAAAAAAAAAATCACATTAGCCACATGCTGGTGGCTCAGGCAGCCTGTAATAGTAGCTGCTCCATAAGCTAAGACATAAGGATCCAGGTTCACAGCCAGCCACAGCAGACAAATCTGAGACTCTGATCTCCAGTTAACCAACAAAATATTGGAAGTGAAGGTTTGGTTCAAATGGTAGAGTAGAGCACAAAAAGCTGAGCAAGAGGGTGAGGGCCTAAGTTCAAATCCCAATACACACACACACACACACACACACACACACACACACACACACACACACACACACACACACACACACACACACAATCAAATACAATGCCTGCCTAGAGAGAGAAAACTAGCTTATCAGCATTTCATTCTAGTGTTTACATTGAATTATGTCTCCTTTTTTTTTTTCTTGAAGGACATCCAAACTTAGAAAACATTGTTTCATAGTTTATTATGATTGGCTTAAACGATAAAAAGCAGTTGCAACTTTTATCTTTTAATGTGAAAAGTTCCTCCCCATTTTTTCTAGGAAAGGACTTTCAGAAGCAAATTAAAATGCTAAATGACTCCTTACATTGCTGAATATAAAGGATCAAAGTCTTAGGTCCTTGTGTTGTTATTTTTTTTTTATTTTTGTCAGTTGTGGGGCTTGAACTCAGGGCCTGGGTGTTGTCCCTGAGCTTTTTTTGCTCAAGGGTAGGGCTCTACACCTTTGAGCCATATAGCACTACCTCTGGTGTTTGAGTGTTTAATTGGAGATAGAGTCTCAAAGGACCTTTTCTGCCTGGGCTGGCTTTGAACCATGAACCTCAGATCTCAGCCTTCCAGTAGCTAGAATTACAGGTGTGGGCCACTGGTGCCTGTCTCAGGTCCTTCTAAAAGCAGATTACAAAATTCTAAGAGAAAGGTGTCCATTAAGACAATTTGGCTATTTGTAATTTTCAAATTTCTTCAACAAAGAGATCTTTTTCTTTCTTTTTTTTGTTGTTGTTGTTGGTCGTGGGGCTTGAACTCTGGGCCTGGGCGCTGTCCCTCAGCTCTTCAGCTCAAGGCGAGCGCTCTACCACTTGAGCCACAGCGCCACTTCCGGTTTTCTGGTGGTTTATTGGAGATAGGTGTCTCACGGTCTCTCCTGCCCGGGCTGGCTTTGAACCGCGATCCTCAGATCTCAGCCTCCTGAGTAGCTAGGATTACAGGCATGAGCCACCAGTGCCTGGCAACAAAGAGATCTTCAAACAACAATATTGTGCTCTTTTTAAAGGGTTAAGAGATTTACAGGATATGCTTGACCTGGGCTTGTTATTAATGGCTGGTCACATGGCTTTTGGTCTGCCAAGTGGTAACATTGGCTTCCAGGAGAAAAGATGTTTTGGAAAATGATTATGTATGTGACTGTCTATTCCAGTCCATTCTGTGTTGGCAGAGCCTCTCATCCTACTGTCTATTTCCTTTGGTTTGGCTTCAGTTAGTTTTCAGTATTGTCAATTCAAGTTCTTTGGAATACTCTGAGAAGAGACCCCCCCTTTTTTGCATAAAATCAAAAGGGATTTTACTGCAAAACCTCAAACCATATTAAATTTGATCATTCTAAAATATGCCATTGATTTTTTTAGTTTCAAGGGTCTGTTTAAATGTTGCTTTTTGCTCTAAAATTTTCCTTAGAGGAAATTGACAATTTTTTAGCCTCCAAACTGCCAGACCTAAATGGGTAGGTCTTCATAAGGAGGCTGTGGAAGTTCCTTTCATTGATTCTAAGATTCCTGTTAAGAGGCACAGTCTCTGATTACCAAATCTCCAGTAGTCATCAGAATTAAATCTGGGACTAAGTAACAGAAACTATGATACTTATAAGGTCTTTTAATAATTTCATTTACCATATAAAACAGAATCTGTGAAATGAACTGTGAGGATGCTGTAAATTGACTGAGTACTGTGTTATGGTAGTAGCTTGAATATACTGAGATAGATTGCCTTTCTTTTCATAGTTAAGGTAGACTCGTTCTTTGAAGATATTCTGGTTACTAGATCTTGTCTAACAGGGACTTAGTGTCCATTTTCTTCCACTTTGTAAATTTATATTTTCTGGTTCATGCTAACATGACATGATTTGTTTCATGATAATGGAGTTCTTTTCTTAACTTTCCTCTTCTGATTGTCCATTGTATTTAAAGATAAAACTGATTTTTGAGTATAAATATGAATACTTAAATTACTCTTCATGGATTTTTTTGTAGATTATTTGTGGGATCTTCTGTATAGGATAATGTAATGGGAGAGAATTATATTTCTTCTTTTCCAATGTATATGTCTTTTATTTCTTTTCTGGGCCTCTGGATGGAACTTCTGTTGCAGTATTGAAGCATAAAGTGTGTCTTATTCCTATGCTTAGGGGGAGACCTTCAGTCTTTGCCATTATGTTAGCCTTGTCTATTTAATAAATGTCCTCTGCCATGTTCCTTTCTATGTCTGATTTTTGGAATTCTTGTTTCATACTGAAAGTGTAATGAAGTTTGTCAAACGTTTCTTTATCAGTTGAGATGATTGTGTGTTCTTGGTTTTATTAGTGTTATACATACACATATATACATATATATTAAATAAATTGATTTTCTCATGCTGAGACATCTTTGCATTCCTAGTTAAGTCACTTGGTCATGGTTTATATCCTTTCAATATTTCAGCTTGATATTGTTTGGAACCTAGGCCTGATTGTGGTATCTGTTTTCTAAGGATCAGTGTTTATTTGGGGGGTTTATCCAACACATTTGTTTGATTTTAGTTTTAGAATAAGGTTGGCCTCATAGACTAAATGGAAATGTTCATTTCTTATGTTCTTTCTATTATTGGGGAATAAATTCTCTATTACACGTTTGGTGGAATTCACTAGAGTTCTTACCTGGGCTTTTCTTTATTGGGCTTTTTTACTATTAAATTTTTTTTTGCTTTGTTGATCTGTTCAGCCTTTCTAGTTCTTTCTCTTGAGGCACCTTTGATAAATTTGTGCTTTCCTCTCCATTATTTCTGCCCTTTCTTGAGACCTGGATATTGAAAGAGGCAGCTAAGATTGTAGAACTATTTCCTCCTTAATATATTGGAGAACTCTATCAACTGGTGTGTAAATGTCCTCAATTATTGTCTTGATAAACTGACATTTTTTCAGTAAATGATATACTTCTTTGCTCCTTATAATGATTTTTTAAATTAAAGTCTGTTTTGCTTGATCTTAGCAAAGCTAAGCCAGTTTTCACTTTGGGTAGTAATTATGTAAATTATATTTATATGTTGTGTCATATTTCGCTCTCTTGTGTTTTTTGAACTAAAAAATATCTCTTGTAGGTGGAATAAAGTTAGATTCCCAAATATAAGGGATTTTTTTCCAGAGTTAATTCTTTCAGTCTCCATTTTTTACTGCTATTATAAAGGTGACATACAGAGTGGTTACAGTTATATAAGTCAGTAAAGAGTACATTTCTTTTTGGGTATTGTCACCCTTTCCCTCACTCTCTACCAGTTTTTCTCTTCTGTCCCCACCCACAAGTTGTATAGTTCATTTTCAAAATAGTATCCAGTGAGTACTACTGCTACATTTGTTAGTCTCTATTTGCAAACTGATAAATGTATATTAATATCTTTGTTTTTTCTTCTTATAGGCAATAGAGTCCCATTTTTTCTGAAGTAGTGAGAATTAAAACCAGGGCTTTGTGTACAATAACCAAAAGCTCTACCATTGAGGTATATTCCCAGATCTTCCTACTTCTTTATATACCCATATTCTTTTTCAGACTCATTAGGTTAGAAGAGGGATCCAAGAATCTGACATTCTAACACATTCCTTGATGATGTTGATAAAGATAACATAATTACTATTCTGAGAACCACTGTTTTAACTAACATAGCAATTAAATATATTTTGTTGTCTTCTTGTCACAAATATGAGATAAAAATGCCATTTATGGGAAAAAAGTGTTACAGGAATATAAATGTATCAATATAAGCATCAATTCAGTCTGAAGATACTAGAGTAAGGAGAAAAATCTACACAGTTCACAAAGCTTAAAAAATGTGTTTGAGCAAGGTGTCCAGGCAATCTAATGCCACTAAAATATGGAACTGTTGGTGATTCTGCAGATGGCTCAAGATGTGTGTTTGAAATATGTCTGCTGGGATTGTGGAAATAATCCTAACAGGAGAGAAGAAAGCCACTGGGTCCACTGCAAAGTGGATCTGAGCTAAGCCCCCACTGATCATGTGACCTCTATATTGCCTCCACTTTGTCTAAGGCTGGAGTGACCACAGGGCCTCCAGAAATTGATGTTAATTCAGAGCCAGTGTCCACGAACCCTCAAACACTTAGATGATTTCCTTTCCTTAATGCATGGCCTACCTCTGGAATGGTGCCATCGCAGAGTCTTGTTTTCTCTGCTCCTGAGAGATTGGTCACTAAGCCATCAAGGTAGACAGGTGGATGATTGCCCTTGGGTATGTAAAAGTCTGTGGTTGCTTGCAGCATTTACACACTTAAGTCTTTGAAGTACTAATGTCTGGACTGTAATTACATTTACTACTCATGTATATACTAAACATTATTTTGAATGGGTTTATTCTTCAGATTTCCCTCTTTGAAGCCTGTCTCATCTAGCAAGTGTTTACTGAGATGGCCGCTGACCAACATCTGGTTCTGAAAGGAAACTACAGAAATTCATCAAAACACATTTGCTTGATTCCTGTGGGATTTGGGGTGGAGAATAAATTTAAACTCTGCATGAACCTAATGAGGATAAAATAAGTAAGGACAGAGGGATAAAATATTAGGTTGGGACTGCAGGAAACCAAAACAGTTAGGTTTTATGCCCTGAACTTTTCCTGTAAGATAGCAATATTGTTGGTTCCAAAGGATCTGGTCTGCTATACAACTTATCTTGCACTGCAAAATTTAGGCTACTCATATGCTATTGATACATTGAAGTATCATTCAAGTCTTTCTTTTGCCACTGTGGACAGGAGAGCTGCATAATTATGAACAGATATAATGCTAGTCAAAAGATAAAATTTATAAAACAGACTCTTTCTCCCTCCCAATCTATGCTTGCTGCTAAGATGAGTGGAATCAAGCAAAAGTCTGATAACTTAATCAATAAAATTATAGAATATTCTGTAATGGATGTGAATTAACAGAATTTTATTCACACTAGATTACCAATCCAGCTACTCTGCTGATAGATCATGTATATAGGAATCCTATACCCCAGGAAATGGAAAAGAGAGGAATCCATCCCCCAGTGTTTCATAAATTACTTACCTTACCTTCACAAATTACTTCCTTTACTTACTTCTGCCTTTTCAAAGGTAAAAGGATATGTAACCAATGTTAGCTAAACATAGAAAATAGATTCGTTAGCAGGCTTCAAGTCTATAACAAAGAAAAAAGGATTTCATATATTAGTTCCTCAATGAGGGAGGGGAAAGTTCATGGAAATTACTTCATTGAATCTATGATGTGATCCATTGTAAAAAAAATTACTATTATTTCATATGCTTTAGATTGGGTCCCCAAATGACATCCTTAGACTTATTTTGTGAAAATGGACAAGCTGTGTCTAAAAGCTTAGAAAGTATATTAAAAAATAGAGCCTTTCACAATAAAAAAAAGAGCCTTTCGAAGAACGTATTCTGATGAGTTGTTCAATTTTTTTTTCAGTTGTTCAAATTTTAATCATGGATTATCAAAATTCGGCGAGAGAGCGGAATGCTCATAGACGATTCCAGGGGCTTTAATGTTATTGTGTTCATTTCACTCATTCTCGATATTGCTAATACTGACAGTGGTAGGCTTTCTGTTGCTGTGACAAAACACTGAGGACAAACAACTGAAAAGAGGAAAAGTGTATTTTGCTGGTGGTTTCAGACTTATCAGGCCATGGTCATTGGGACACATTGCTCTTGCCCTGTAGTTCAAGTAGTTCAGTGCCACGCAGTTCAGCATCATGGGAGCATGGGGCAGGAAAGCAAGAGAGGGGAGGGACAGGGCCCAGCAACCTTCCAAAGGACACTCCCCAGCCACTAACTTTCTCTCAGAAGGCCACATCTGGTAAGAGTTCCACTTCTTTGAAAAGTACCACAGGCTGGGGAACTAAGGCATTAGCACATGGTCTATAGGGAAATTTTGTGTGTGTGTGTGAAAATACTGTACAGAGGAGTTACAATTACATGAGCAAGATAATGAGTACATTTCTTATCAAGCATTGTAGCCTCCTCCTTTGTTTCCCCTTCCTATCCCTTCCCATACAACCCCCCCCACCCAATCCTCCCCCCTTCTCCCCCCAACCAAAGTTGTAAAGTTCGTTTTCAACATAACGACTTGTACATCTCATTGTTGCAATGGGTCCACCTGTATCCCTATTTAAACATTTGTTTTTTTCCCTTCCCCTCCACAAATTATACCAACATCAAATACAGTGAAAGCAGGGGTTATACCATGGGGGAGGGACATACAAAGCAATAAAGAAATCATCTTATAAATGTGTTAGAAACAATCACATGAAAGAAAAAAACATTTGAATACATATTTTAGGGTTCATTTCCCTAACATCAACTTATCTGACCTTTTCTGCTTGATTCAGACATATACTAGTTATTGCAAATAAGGGAAACCATAGGATCTATGTTTCTTTGGACCTGGCTTACTTCACTTAATATAATTTTTTCCATGTCTTTCCATTTCCTAACAAATGGGGCAATGTCATTCTTTCTGATGGAGGCATAGAATTCCATTGTGTATATATACCACATTTTCTTGATCCATTCATCTACTGAGGGGCATCTGGATTGGTTCCATATCTTAGTTATGACAAATAATGCTGCAATAAACATAGTCGTGCTGGTAGCTTTAGTGTGGTCTTGTTTGTGAACATTTGGGTAAATGCCCAAAAGTGGGATTGCTGGGTCATAGGGGAGCTCTATGTGGAGTCTTTTGAGGAACCTCCATACTGCTTTCCAAAGTGGTTGAACAAGTTTACATTCCCACCAACAATGCAGTAAGGTTCCCTTCTGTCCACATCCCCTCCAGCATCTGTTGTTATTAGAGTTCTTGATTCTAGCCATTCTAACTGGGGTGAGGTGGTATCTCAATGTTGTTTTGATTTGCATTTCTTTTATGGCTAGGGAGATTGAGCATTTCTTCATGTGTCTATGGCCATTCTTATTTCCTCTTCAGAGAAGTTTCTCTTTAAGTCTTTAGCCCACTTATTTATTGGGCAGTTGTTTCTTTGAAGATTTGTTGTTGGGGGATTTAATTTTTTGAGTTCCAGGTATATTTTAGATATGAGACCCTTGTCCATTGTCATTGTATGGCTAGTGAAGATCTGCTCCCAATCCGTGGGCTTTCTATTGATCTTGCTAGCTATGTCCTTTGCCATACAGAAGCTCTGCAACTTCATGCTATCCCATTTGTCCAATCTTTCTTTGATTTGTTGTGTTTCTGGGTCTCTATTAAGAAAATTTTGGCCTGTGCCAAGGAGACCTAGGGTTTCTCCTATTCCATCCTGTAATGTTTTCAGAGTGTCTGCTTTGACTCCGAGGTCTTTGATCCATTTGGAGTTGATTCTGGTGCAGGGTGATATATAAGGATCTAGCTTTAGTTTTCTACAAGTAGTTAATCAATTTTGCCAGCACCATTTACTGAAGAGGCTGTCTTTCTTCCATTCTATTGTTTTAGCTCCCTTATCAAAGATTAGATGGCTATAGGTCCGTAGGTTCATTTCTGGATTTTCAGTTCTATTCCATTGGTCCTGAGGTCTGTTCTTGTGCCAGTACCAAGCTGTTTTGCTTACTATGGCTTTGTAGTAGAGTTTGAAATCTGGTATTGAAATTCATCCAGCACTGTTCTTTCTGTTGAGGATCATTTTTTCTATTCGGGGTCTTTGATTGTTCCATATGAATTTTTGGATTGCCTCTTCTAGTTCCTTGAAGAATGAGGTTGGAATATTGATAGGTATCGCATTGAATTTGTAGATAGCCTTGGGAAGTATTACCATTTTCACGATGTTGATCTTTCCAATCCAGGAGCATGGGAGGTTTTTCCACTTTCTAAGTTCTGCTTTGATTTCCTTTTTCAGGTTTTTTTTTTTTTTTAAGTTTTCATCATAGAAGTCTTTCACTTCTTTGGTTAATTCCTAGGTATTTTATTTTTTGTGGGGCTATTACAAATGGAGTTGCTTTCCTAATTTCAGTCACACTTTTCTCATTGTTGGCATACAGAAAAGCCATTGATTTTTGAGGGTTAATTTTATACCCTGCTACTTTGCCAAAGTTTTGAATCAGCTTGAGTAATTTGGGAGTGGAGTCTGTGGGATTCTTTAAATACAAGATCATGTCATCTGCAAAGAGGGGGAGTTTTACTTCTTCTTTCCCTCTTTGGATCCCCTTTATGTTTGCATCTTGTCTTATTGCTGTAGCTAGGCATTCTAATACTAGATTGAAGAGAAGTGGAGAGAGAGGACATCCTTGTCTTGTTCCTGAGTTAAGAGGATATGGCTTTAGTTTTTCACCATTAAGTATAATGCTGGCTGTAGGTTTGTATAGGGAAAAATTTAAATTGCAATCATACCAATTTCATTTTCTCTCTTCCTCACATCAGTCTTATCAAAGAATACCAACCATATTGGTCTTTTTTTTATTTTTATTTTTTGCCAGTCCTGGGGCTTAAACTCAGGGCCTGGGCCCTGTCCTTGAGCCTCTCTGCACTCAAGGCTAATGGCTCTACAATTTAAGCCACAGTACCACTTCCAGCTTTTTCTGGTGGTTAATTGGAGATAAGAGTTTCATGGACTTTGGTCTGAACTCTGATCCTCAGATCTCAACCTCCTGGGTAGCAAGGATTACAAGTGTGAGCCACTGGCACCCGGCTTGTATTAGTCTGTTCAAAGAACTATTTCTAGTTTATTTTCTTGGCCATACATTCAGTTCATAATGAACTAAAAGTGCTAATTTTTACTATCTTCTTGAAATTAATAGATCATGTTTTGATTTTTGTTCTTGATAATATAAGCTATATCTTTTCTTCTAAACTGTTTCATCTGAATCCAAAAACTTTTGATATGTATTCTTTTTATTATCATCCAATAAATTTCAAGTGTCATCCAAATTCCATTTTTATTTCTCTAATTAGCAAAAGATTGTTTATAATTACATTAAATTTCTGTTTATAATTACATTAAATTTGATGCAGCTATACTTACCCTTTTTTGTTACTGAATTCTGAATTACTAGTATTATTAGAGGGGACATCTGAATAGATGAAATTCTTTGTAATTTGGGCATAGTTGCTTTATGGCCCAATATGTCATCTTTTAAGGAATATGTCATTATTGCCAGGAGTGTAAAACATGTCATTTTGTCAATGTGATCAGTCAGTTCAGATACTTAATATTATTTATTTTTCTGCTATTTAGAGAAATGAGATGTCTCTAACTTTTCAATGTAATTATGAATGTCTTTTCTACTTTGTTAGTTTTTTTGTTTAAAATTATGTGATTAGATAAAAATGTTTTGAATCATTTTCTTTCTGGCAGACCTATCCTTTTAGTATAAGTATTTGTCTTTGATGCTAGTAACATGCCTTGTCTCAAAATCTATACTCTGGATCCATAGAGCTACATATTGTATATATATAGATAAGGAATGTCTTATTCCATAATGCTACTATCAGCCTTTTTGTTTCCTTATACTTAAAATTTTTCCCATGTAGCCAGGCGCCGGTGGCTCACACCCGTAATCCTAGCTACTGAGGCCCAGGCAGGAAAGTCTATGAGACTCTTATCTCCAATAAACCATTAGAAACTGGAAGTGGCACTATAGCTCAAGCGGCAGAGCACTTGCCTTTATCTGAAGAACACAGGGACAGCACCCAAATCCAGAGTTCAAGCCCCACGACCAACCAAAAAAAAAAATTTGTGTTGTGTAAGAAGCATGTAAATTAGCCATTTGATTATTCAATCTGATTGTTTTTGTCTTTTAATTTGAATAGTTAGTATATTCATTATGAATTCTTTACATACAATTACTAACGTAATTGCTATTATAGCTGCTATCTAAAGTTGTATCACTTATTTTATATACCATTGGTCAAGTATTTTGTCAAGGTTATTATCTATCATCTATCATCTATCTACTGTCTATGTCTTATTTTTCTATATGTTAGAATATATTACATCCTTCCAGTGAAGAGTAAAAGTAGTGTCTAATAATTTGAAAAGTCACAAGTAAGTATAGATATGCATATATTATCTATTTTATATTTACTATTGTTGTTCTAGGGATAATAGAGCACACTTTTACACTTTTGATTTATTTTATTTTATTTTATTTTTCACTTTACATGCAATAAGGAAATGTTACAACTTCATAAATTTGCTTTATGCTTTGTAGGTCCTGTGTTTAGTTGACTCTGCTGCTATTATAGTAAGAAAGTGTCCATACAAAGCATGTTAATCAATTAAAAGGGCTGTGCTCTAACAGCAACTGATTCAAATAACAAGTGTCTGACTTTTTTAGACCTTCATGTAACTCTAGCATCATCATCTTCTCTTTCCTCTTCCTTAATCTCAACTTCACATGTGTTCTATACAGGTGAAAATTAGGACATAGCCTTAAGAGAGTGGTTTCCAATAGCAGGTAATTCAAAGTGTAAGCAAACAAACTCCCTAGAAACTGTAGCATGGAATTTCTTTTTTTTCTATTTTTTCATGTTTTTTGGTGTAAAAATATTGTACAGAGGGGTTACAGTTACATGAGCAAGGTAATGAGTACATTTCCTATCCAGCATTGTTGCCTCCTCCTTTGTTTTTCCCCTACCATCCCTTCCTCCACCTCCACAACTAGCTCTGCCTCCCCAGCAAAGTTGTAAAGTTCATTTTCAATATAGTATCTTGCACATCTGATTGTTATAATGGGTTAACCTGTATCTCTATTTAAGCATTTTATTTTTTCCTTCCCCTCCCCCAAACTATCAGACCCCACTGAAGCTAATTATCAGTGAATTAAGTATTCACTTAATCAGACTAGAACTTATGCTACTTATAAGATAATTATCTATTTATTTCAGAAGTAATCAAATTATATCAACTGACACTTAATGATTAGCATTAAAATCTCACATTGCAAAGCATCATTTTGTTACTGGTGTCTTTATTATAATTTCTTTCACTAGGTGATGCACATTCCAGGTTACCTCTAACTTTGAAAGTGATGAAGAGATTGCAGACAGGCAAGGATGGACCTGGATGGCCAAATTGTCTTGGCCTGTCATGTTTTCATAAATCTGGGTTAGTGGACAATGTTTAAAGTGTGAAATGAGGCAAGCTAAGTTCAGAGAGAAATGGTTCATTTTTTTTCTCATATGCAGAGCTAGATCTAAAATATACAGGGATATGATCAATTATGCAGATCATTAGGCATTCACACTGAGACCAAAGGAGGACACTCTTAGAGGAGGAACACGAAGGTGCAATGCCTCTGTGCCTCTGATTGTATAAAATAATATTTATTGGGCGGGGAAGGTGGCTCAGTGGTAGAGTGTTTGCCTTGTATGCATGAGGCTCGATTCCTCAGCACCACATAAGCAGAAAAAGCTGGAAGTGGTGCTGTGGTTCAAGTGGTAAAACCCCAACCCTAAGCTGAAGAGCTGAGGGACAGCGCCCAGGCCCAGAGTTCAGGCCCCACAACCGAAAAAAAAAATCTCATATAAAATAATATTTATTGAAATGAACTCCAGAAATGGAAACAGAAGCATTTTCCCCCTTTAAAAAGAACTGTATCATCATCATCACCATCATCATCATCATCACCACAACCACCACCACTACCACCACCACAGACATGTCATCAAACCCAGGGCCTTGTGTATGCTGTGCAAATACTTGACCACTGAGGTATATCCCCAAAATTTTAATTACTGAATCTCTTGCTCCTAACAACACTGTTATCTACAGCTAGCCAAGGCTTAGCTCCTTTAGAAGGATCCCATACTTTTCCATTTCTGGCACTGCTTGGCTTTCTCATCTCATCTATCTTCACTTTATATATTTCTGTCTGGTCCCTGGAGGCAGTCCTCTTGGTGATCTTTGCATTACAGCTTTACTAGAAGCTTTTGAATTCTGTCTATTTATCCCAAGCTACTTAGAAAAAGGAACTACTGGCCGGGCGCCAGTGGATCACACCTGTAATTCTAGCTACTCAGGAGGAGGCTGAGATCTGAGGATCGCGGTTCAAAGCCAGCCCGGGCAGGAAAGTCCAATCTCCAATAAACCACTAGAAAACTGGAAGTGGCGCTGTGGCTTAAGCAGTAAAGCACTAGCCTTGAGCTGAAGAGCTGAGGGACAGCGCCCAAGCCCAGAGTTCAAGCCCCATGACTGACAACAAGACAAAGAAAAAGAAAACAACCAGTGAAATTTCCTTCAGAAGTATAGAATGTGAATTTTAAAACAAGAAGCCACACAGAAATTAAGTTATGGTTATTAGTATATAAGATGAATGTTGACTTAAAATAAGAGAGGACCTAAGAGTAAGGTCACAAGAATTTGTGTGTGTGTGCATGTGGTGGTGCCGAGGCTTCAACTTCCCTCTTTTACTTAGCTTTATTTGCTCAAGACTGATGCCTTACCACTTGTGCCACAAGTCCACTTCCAACTCCTTGCTGGTTAATTGGAAGTAATTGTGTGATGATGGACTTTCCCATCTGGACAGCTGTGAAGCTAAGATCTCAATCTCCTGAGTGACTGGATTACAGATGTGAGCCACATGTACCTGGCTACCTGGTAACTTTAATGCTTGCAAATCTTTCTACTATTTGAAAAACTATTCCGTATAGATTTAATCACCTTGTATGGATTAAGTCAGCATCTTTTGGCTTCACAGATTCTAAGTGGAACATATAAAACATCAGCCACAGCTCAGTGCCAAGAAGATGATCTACAAATCCCTACTTACTAAAAAATACTGACATCATTACTGTCTAAGATATAAGTGCTAGGAATGCATGAATTAAGTAGCAAATGATATTTAAATGAAGTCCAATTCAGCAAAAGTTGCATCTCTTATAACTCTATATTCATTACAGAAATGGTTGAGATGAAGTTCATGTGTGAAAAAAATGCAAAGTATAGATATGAAGATCACAAAATGATCTGTCTGGAAACAACCTTAACAAATTTTTATGTAATAACATAAAGATAGAGTCAGCGATAGGAAATGTACTCATCCTACTCATGTAACTGTAACCCCTCTATACACTATTTTTACAATAAAAACATATTAAAAAAGTCAACTTTCATCTAATGAGAAAACAGAAATATACAATGATCTAAAGTCACAGTTTATACCAACTCACTTCCTGCTAACTGGTAAGCATCTCAGTCCCAAATCTTTGCTATCATTTCCCAAAAGCCATCATTCCTCCCTGGCCTCTAGTGGTAGGGAAAATGCTGGAATAGTTCTAATAGGTGATCCATACTCGAGTTGTTCCATTGTCCAACTTCTGAACCCAGCCACATTAGTTCCATTGTGAATTAGGAATCAGCTACTCCTGACCATGGGCATTGAATGCACCCATTGCTTATTTTGCAAAATCTTCCAGAAATAGAATTTGCACTTGCTTTTTTACCAACCAGTTATAAAGATAATTGGCACCCAGGGAGACTATTTTTTGTTAGTATAGTGATCCATTTTTGTATGAATTAACAACAACAAAAAAACCTTCTCCTATGAGATCATTTACCTTTAAAATGGAGTCTATTGAAAAAGTAACTTTCTGCTGCATTGATGGAACCCATTTCAATGCAAACAAAAGAAAAAGTTGAGAATTATATGATAAAGATCAATCAACTAGTTCAAGCTTCAGACTTTTTGTTTATAGACAGGAAGTTAATTATCACTGATCATCTATGTTAAATGGTGGGCTAAGTGTACTCTTCATTACTGAGGTAGTTAAAAAAAAAACAGCTGACATTACTGTAGGAAGGCCCTATTACGCCATGCTGTGTCAGAATAAATTGGTCCTTGTCTCCAAATTTCCATAACGCAATTCCCCTCCCCCCACCAAATCAATAATGTTACATACTAAAATTTCAGTGTTGAGCTTCAAGACCCTCGGTCAGAGACAAGGAAGGAAAAACCGCTGTCATTCTGTCTACTTGTTGTGGTTTGTAAGCAATGCAAATGCCAGCTGTGTGTCATCATATTTCAATGCTCACTGATGGTTATGGGCTCACATGTTATGGTATGCTTCAAATGAAAGCACAGATACCTCCTGGCTGTGGCTGTGGGTTACATGCATCATTGTGCCACTTCATCAAAATGCAGTCTTCGGACCAGAGAGTTTATTATAAAATGCAGCAAAGCAGAACAGAACCATAAGACAAACAGGATAGCACTTCAACTCTTTTGAATTAGTTTGAGGAGTGGATTTTTTTCAGGGGGAAGAAGTCTACTTTAGTCTTCACTCTACCCAATAACCCTGGCTCATAAAGCCAAGTGCCTCTGAGATGCCACAGAAATACCTGCCCAGAGGATGAAGCACATTGTCAGCCTTCTTAATAGAATGTCTTCCTCTCCTCAGACTGAACACTGTCATCCAGTCAGCTTTGGGGGTAGACTTTGGGTAGGCAATGTTTACCTAGATGTAGTTCCAGTGACTTTAATGTATCCAGGGAGATATGTCAATCAAAATGAAGATGAGAAAATAATCAAGTTGAACAAGGCTATTTTGGGGGGAAGGGTAGAAAAATAAAGTAACTCACTCTGCCAGGTGTCAATAGCTCATAATTGTAATCCTATCTACCCAGGAGACTGAGGTGTGAGGATTGCAGTTTGAAGCCAGCATGGACTGGAAAGCCCATGGGACTCTTATCTCCTAACGAACCATCCAAAAGCCTCAAATGGGGCTGTGGCTCAAGTGATAGAGTGCTAGTCTTGAGCAAAACATTGAAGGGACAGACTAGGTCCTGAGTTCAAGCCCCAGCACTGGCATTAAAAAAAAAATTCACTGAGTGTTTAACACTCATGGTCAATGATTCTGTCCCTCTCTATCAGTTTCAATTCTTCAAAAACAACTTCATATTTCTTTGATCTTAGCATGATTTAAGGTGCTGAGAACTTGCAGTTTGCTTTTTAATTTTCAATTTTCTTTTTCCTGCATTCAAAAAGAAAATCTTTTTTTTTGGGGGGGGGGGGTCCGGTCGTGGGGCCTGAACTCTGGGCCTGAGTGCTGTCCCTCAGCTCTTCAGCTCAAGGCTAGCGCTCTACCACTTGAGCCACAGCGCCACTTCCAGTGTTTTTTCTTTTTGCTTATGTGGTGCTGAGGAATCGAACCCAGGGCCTCATGCATGCAAGGCAAGCGCTCTACCACTGAGCCACCTTCCCAGCCCTCAAAAAGAAAAACCTTTTAAGTTGGCTAAAACTCCTTTTACAACTTTGCTTGAGGCAGTTTTGAAGCTGAAAGGTTGCAATTTAAATCAAACCAAGATGTTGTCTTGTGTTTCTGAATGATTAAACATTTACATTTGACTGGTCAAACAGTGTCTTTTTCCTAAGCATATTCTGACCAGAGGTCACAGCAACTCAGAATATACTTTCTCTGATCAGAAGACATATTTTATCCCAATTCAGCTAAACTTTGCTGATGAGACAGAACATTTAAGTACCAGGGTAGATTTTTCAGAAATCTTTCTCTTAGATTACATAAACACTACAAACCAGCAAAACAAAGCAAGTGATATGTTTATGATGTTAATTACTGAACTTCACTAGCCCAGTTTCAAATATATTAAACAGCTGCTTATATGAGCAATGGATCTTATTTTAATTTTGAAGCTTTTCCTTTTTTTTTTATTCCTCCCTGAGAGCAAAGAGCCATTCTTGTAAGAAGAAGCTGAAAATCC
This sequence comes from Dipodomys spectabilis, assembly GCF_019054845.1. Taxonomy (NCBI): domain Eukaryota; kingdom Metazoa; phylum Chordata; class Mammalia; order Rodentia; family Heteromyidae; genus Dipodomys; species Dipodomys spectabilis. The sequence continues at coordinate 7,929,829 of NW_024870855.1, read as the reverse complement.
TGAATTTATTTGCATAGCAAGTAACCACTTTCAGGATCCTAAGGTCATATGCTTTGGGGTAGTTGAAAAAAGTGAATGAGGCTTTTAGAGTTGACAGATATACAAGCAGAATAGATTGGTCTACAGTAGAGTTGTACATGATCATATTTAAGGGTAAAACGGAAAACAAAGTCAATTCTAATCATCTGTTCTGGAAGGGAAAAAAATCATTTGTCTATTTTCTTACTGCCATTTTCCAAAACCTTTTTTTGTGTGTGAATCTTCTACAATTTGCATACTCTGCAGATTGAGAAATTTGGTGGTTATCCACAGTAGTTAATGAGAACAGCCTAAGAGTTCCATGTTTCCACAGAGTTTCAAAATCTCTAGCCTAAGTCATCCTCCCTTTGACGCATCTTTAAACACTACCCCAGGACCAGATTATTCTGCCACATGGTAGTTTATTAAGATAAGGTTGTTCCAGTGGTACAAGCACCTTGAAATGTTCCCACCACTGAAGCAATGCTTCATGATCACACTGTTGTTGGTGTTTGAGGCCATGTCTAACAACTTGCTTACCTACTCTTCTGTTTCGTCAGCACTTTGCAGTATCTGATACAGTCACTCTTAACCAGATTTTTCCTTAAGTGATAAGGTAAAAGAGATCAGAATCAGAGAAGTTGACTTCATTTCTTTTCCCCTTCAGTATTGATCTGGGGCATCTGTAAACATGTAGTTAAAAGTAATAGAACTGGAAGCCATGCTTTGGATCTTCACCTTCTCCACTTAAGCTCAAAGCATAGTCTGGTTCAATTCAGGCCTCAAGAATGTGTGTAGGTTCCAGAAATGACAGATTGCAGCGTCCCACATTCTCACCACGAACTCCTGACGTGCTCCCAGAGGATCATCTTCCCTCTGACCTTGCGCTTACCCCAGACACTGCCCCTCCTTGCTACCTCACCTACCCAGCCTATGGATGCACAGATTCACTACCCACCCTGAGCCCATGATTGATTTCATCCTCCTTTCTCACCAGAGCCTAGGTTTATTTCTATATTACCCCTGCCCCACACTCATTCTTAATGTTATTTGACCTTCGGCTAAGAGATAAGAAACAATCCACCTTCTCTCCTCCTCTATCCAGAGGACTGAGTCTTGCTAGAAAAAGTCACCTAACCCTACCAACTTAGGAAACCAAACCTCAGAGTCTCTGGCCTCACCGAGCCATCAGCACCTCCTACTGGCACTTGTATTTATAAGTCATTTCCTTATCTATTCTATGCAATGAATTTTCTCCATTAAACCATTACTTCTCTTCCACTGAACTTATAATCTAAATACAGACACCAGTTGTATCTTAATTATTATGGTTCCTGGAAACCCTTCTCCATCTGCTCAGGTTCAGGCTGTCACCCTAACCCCCATGGAGATAGGAAAGATTCCTAACTACATACACCTTTAGATTGTTTCTCCACAAAGCTGCCAGTCACCACATTTATATGACTACTGACTGGGTCATTTTCATGCTCATTTCCCCTCAATGGTCACCAAGGAATAATGTGTGTGTAAGTTACTTCAGTTATTCTCCCTAAAGTTCTCCTTTGGCAATAGATGTCCCACTTGATTTACCTTTTGCATTATAAAACAGATGGAACTGCCCACATGTTTCAAACTGTTTCTCTCCTGGTTGTCTTTACACATGGAATTGCTTTTTATTTTAATGGGAGCTAGCCTTTATAAATAATAGAAGATTTCCATAAACAGTGGAAGTTAGAGGCAAATTTCTAACAATATTTCCTGCCTTTGATAATCAGGATTCAATTACATACTAGCTTTCCATTATGTGTATATACATACATTAAATATATCCCCATTACATACATACATTAAATATATCCACACATTACATACATACAAACAAATATATATATATATGTATATATATATATATATATATATATATATCAACAAAAATTCCAAAACTGGCAATAAGAAGAGGTTGGGTGGTCCAGGTTGGCCCAGTTTGCAGTATCTCAGAAAGCTCATGTCACCTAAAATGCTCTTGGACATGTTAGTATGATATGTGAAGCCAGGTAACTATGAGAAGAACTTTTCTGTGCTTCAAAATGTTTCCATGACTAAGAGAGCAACATTTACTTTGAGATCGTAACATGTGCTTCAAAATGTTTCCATGACTAAGAGAGCAACATTTACTTTGAGATCGTAACATGTCCTTTAAAGTTCCACTGGCTTGCCGTACACATTCTCAGTCTCACCTCTCATTTCAGTCACACCCATGCATCTCAGAGGGTCAGGAACAGCAACAAACCAAGGCAGAGCCCTCAGTAAGGAGGCTAGGGGCTGGTGAATAATTATGTCTTCATTCATGAGTTTAGTTTTTAAAATATTAAGTAGTTGTACAAAGGAGTTACCATTTAACAAAGCAGTTTATGAACATAATATGTTTTGATTAATGTCACTCCTTTCAACTCCTTTCATCCATCCCTCCCCTACCCACATTACTTGGGGATTCATACCCTAGGAACTCATGGAAATTACCTATGCCATTTGAAGAGGCAGCCAGTAACTGTCCCCCATACAAAAACATGGGTGAGGAATTCTGCTAAGCATTGGGTTGGTCTCATGTTGTAACAACACAAGAATGGAAAAGATAATGTGTAAAGACAATGAGTTACTAGCTACCCCATCTGTCAGCATCCTTTCCACATAAAGAGGAAAACTGAGCTGGGCATCAGTGGCTCACACCTGAAATCCTAGATACTCAGGAGGCTGAGTATCATCACAGTTCAAAACCAGCCTGGGCAGGAAAGTCCCTGAGACTCTTATCACCAATAAACCACCAGAAAACTGGAAGTGGCACTGTAGCTCAAGTGGTAGAGTGCTCGCCTTGAGCTGAAGAGTACAGGGACAGTGCCCAGGCCCAGGGTCCAAGCCCCACAACTGATAAAAAAAAAAAGGAGGAAAATTACAGGGAAAATATACTGTGTTCACCTGAGACCAGTGAGTGGAATCAGCTTTTCATTGGACACTGGGGAAGCAGGTGAGCATTGTTAGTGCATAGTTAAACACTGTTAAAGCACTGCTCAGGACAATGGAAACCTTTATTTGTGAGCATCATATCTTTGATTATTCTTTTTCTTCTAAATATGTTAAGATGTTGAGTTCAAGGCATTTTGACTCTCTGACATTTGTCAGACTCTTCTTTAGTTCCCTGGTTGCCTTGAGTGGAGAACTCCCAGCAAAGTGGCCAACCAGATAGTTCTCAGGCCAGTACTGGCTGCTCTTGCACATTCCAAAGACAGTCTGAGGATGCTACATGGCAACCACAGCTGCTGGCTGCCAAATCACAACTCTAGTTCCTGAAAGCACTAACCTAGCCACGACTATTTCAAAAAGCCTGGGCCAGACTTTCGGCTATCAGAAGCCTCAGTGAACTCTAAAGGACCCTGTAACCATTTTTACCAGGCCAGAGGGGAGTACTTCCCCTAGTGCTACAAGAAGACCTGTGATTTACATGAAAGATCTGTAGTGATTGATTGGGGCTGACACCCTTCCTCTGAGCCAGGAAAAAGATACTCTCCTGGGCTGCCCTCTGGCTTATACAACATACATAATAAGTATAAGGTAACTGTGATTTATATGAAAGTAAAGTGTACATTCTAAAGCACTATGAAATTCATCATAGCATTATTTTCTCATAATGCTCCTCTAGAAGTTTCTTTGAGACCAGAAGATATCTTCTCTTTAAATACTTGATATAATGTCCATGACAAAACACAGATTCTGGTAGATGTTTGTATTTTTCTTTGAGGGGTAGCAGTACAAGTAATTCAATAACTATTTTTCATTAAAAGATCTTGGTTACAGTGTCACAAAATTACTGCATAGGATAACTTAGCATTGGTTACAATCACAGTCAAAACAAAAAAAATGCTAAATTTAAAAAGGGTTGAAAAGGGGGCTGGGAAGGTGGCTCAGTGGTAGAGCGCTTGCCTTGCATGCATGAGGCCCTGGGTTCAATTCCTCAGCACCACATAAGCAGAAAAAGCCAGAAGTGGTACTGTGGCTCAAGTGGTAGAGCTAGCCTTGAGCTGAAGAGCTGAGGGACAGCACCCAGGCCCAGAGTTCAGGCCCCACAACTGACAAAAAAAAAAAAAAAGAAAAGAAAAAAGAAAAAAAAGAGTTGAAAAAATTTGGAAGAATGAGAAGATAATTGATATCAGTATTCTACCAAGAAAACTAGATTTATACTTATAAAATCCCATTATACTTATTCCATATTCTGACATAAAAAATTAAGTTTGATTTTTCAAAATCAATTTAATTTACTAATCTCCCTGATAGAATTCCATCCATTATCTGCCTTCACTGATGTATACATAATCAATATAATTCCCAACACAAAAACCACATTGTTTCTCTCAGAGTTAAAATAAAAAACTTGTAGAAATATTCTTTTTTGAATAAGTCATAAGAGATTTTATTTTTGAAGTGAAAAACATACTCTTAATCACTTCATCTTAAGCACTGATTTCATTGTTCTAGGTCTGGTTCTTGGCCACAATTTATCCTATAGCCACGGGGATGAGTAAAACAGGGACCTCTATTCTTCTCTCAAGATAGTTAAGTGGCAGAAGAGTCATGTTAATGGGTCAAAGAAGACCATTTCTTTCTTTTGTTCATGTAAGAAGCAGGTTTGTCTTTTCTTTCTATACCCTTACCTTTTTGCATTTTAAGAAATAACTATTTTATAAGCAATTACCAGTTTCATATAATTAACAACTTCTAATTCATTATTATGACATTATTACAGAAGGTGAGGTAAGAGAATTATTTAGAATCGTGAATCTAAAACTCAAATCCTCAGTCTCAAATGTTATTCAACATATTGGAATAGTCGTACACATGGGTCTAGTCGATCAGGGTGTTATTTCCAAATATACGCGACAGTGTTTGTAACTTGAGTGCTGTATTATTTTCTCTCTCATAAACAGCTCCTCTGTTAGCTCAGTTTTTCCAAACTTGTTTAATTATGAGACTTTCATAAAAGCAAGTGTTTAGGGCTGCTCTCCCAAAGAAGCTTGACACATTGTGTGCCAGGGCAGAAATCTATGTCTTGTCTGTTGACCCAGGTGGTTCTTACAACCAAGCATGTCTGAGAAATTACACTTCAGCTGATCTACCCATCTTGCTGATTGGGGGAAAATGTATATATGCAAGTCAACCACTAAGATTACATTTTTTCTAAGTAACAGCATGCCCAAATTCAATTATTGTTCCTTCAGAGTTAGCAGTGGGTTGAAGCCTGCAGGCATAAAAAGTTAATTGCAGTGAAGGTAATTTGGCCACACAGCTCTTTGTGGCAGGGTTGCATTTCTTGGTTAATCGATGTGATTTCCAAGTAATTTGTTCCCTCACTATTTCTCACTGGTATGAGAAAAAAGGAGGAGGAGGAGGAGAAAAAAGGAGAATGAGAAGGAAGAGGAAGAGCAGGACAAGGAAGAAGAAGAAGAAGAAGAAGAAGAAGAAGAAGAAGAAGAAGAAGAAGAAGAAGAAGAAGAAGAAGAAGAAGAAGAAGAAGAAGAAGAAGAAGAAGAAGAAGAAGAAGAAGAAGAAGAAGAAGAAGAAGAAGAAGAAGAAGAAGAAGAAGAAGAAGAAGAAGAAGAAGAGGAGAAACAGGAAGGGGGAGCAAGAGAAAGTTGAAAAGGAGAGGAAAAACAGCAGAGGAAGAGAAGGGAGATTTATCAAAATGAACCTGCAAAGTGAATTCTAGAACGTATAAAATAAGTGAAGGCAAGTAATAAAATCAATAATCAGAGCTTTGGGGGAAAAGTTCTTAAATACATGGGTTTCAAACAGACATGAAGATATAATAGCATCTATAGAAACAAAGACAAATGGTGAAACTATAAATGGAATTTTGAAATAGAACCAATAGTTTGCATTGGAGAGCTGATAGAGAACATAAATGCTTATAGACATCTTACATATAGGTAAACATATAGACAAATGCAAAATTACTTTTATATTGGAATACCTTTAAAAGTCCAGTGTAAAATTACTTTTATATTGGAATACCTTTAAAAGTCCAAAGCATGAAATAGCTATACACTTAAGTTATTGAGGACACAGTATAAAAAAGAGGTCATTTGTGACATTGATAACATTAAGCCAGAGAGAGGATAGAAATGTAAAGCTGTAGAGTGTTATATGCAATTGAAGTCAGGTTGTTAGCAGTTAAAATTAACTGTAATAACTCTAAGATGTTCTATGTAATCCCATAGTAACCACAGGAAAATTCTTATAAAGAATACACAAAAGAGAAATGAGTATAATCAAAGCACACCCCTATTCCCCAGCCTCCCCCAAATCAACAAGACACAAAGAAGTCCGTAAAAGTTAAAAGATGGCACAAAAAAGCTAGAAGATAGAGAAAACTAATAAAAATAAGAGTAAGTGTTTGCATATTGGTATTGCACTAATTCTAAATAAATTACCATTACGATCAGAAGGCACAGACTGTGTGAATGAACAACAACCCCTAAACAAACCACAACATAAAACTTCATCTATGATCTGTTTACAAAAGTTCATTTTAGAGGGGCTGGGAAGGTGGCTCAGTGGTAGAATGCTTGCCTTGCATGCATGAGGCCTTGGGTTCAATTCCTCAGCACCATATAAACAAAAAAAAAGCTGGAAGTGGCGTTGTGGCTCAAGTGCTAGAGTGCAGCTTTGAACTGAAGAGCTGAGGGACAGTGCCCAGGCCCAGAGTTCAGGCCTCATGACCGACCAAAAAAACAAGAAAGAAAGAAAGTTCATTTTAGACCTATGAGTTGGATATATGGATTGAGAATTAAAGGTTAGGAAAAGTTATTTCATGTGAACAGTAGCCAGTAGATATCAGGGCCCTACTCACACTTGGGGGAAAAAAGACTAAATAGAAAACTCTTCAAGTGACAAACATGGACATTTTATAATGGTAAAAGAGTCTGCTTACCAGGATATTATCACAATCATTAATAAACATATACGTATGATTGGAGCTCCCAAATATATAAAGCAAAAAGAGAAGTAGACAACATGCAATAACAGGACACCTTAATACTCTCTTTTTAATTGTGGGTAGAGTAAAGCAGACAGAAGATCAATAAGGAAACAGAGGACTTGAACAAAACTTATAGATGAATTGGACATAAAGGTATACAGAAAAAGATCAGCCCAACACGGCAGAGTGCGTATTCTTCTCAAATACACATGGAACTTTCTCCAAGACAGACCTTACATTACACCATAAAACAAGTCTTAACACATTTAAAAATATTGAATCATACGCAGTATCAGTTACAACCACAATGGAATGAAATTAGAAAACAATAGCCAAAGGAACATTGGAAACTTCACAAATATTTAGAAATTAAACAACAAACCCAAACAACTAAGGTCAAAGAAGAAATCCCAAGCGAATTTAGACAATATCTTGGGAAAATGAAAATACAAAACTAAACATACCAAATTTTTGTAGTTGTTGTGAAAGCACAACTATTATAGTGGTAAATGGTTTCATTAAACAAAGAAAAATCTCAGCCAGGAATGAAGGCACATGTCTGTAATCCCAGTACCAGGATGGCTAAGGCAGGAAGATCACAAGTTCAAGGCCAGCCTGAGCTACCTAACAAAACTCTGCATCTCCTCCCCTCACAGAAAAAAATTAAAACCCAGAAGGAAGAAAAACTTCAAATCAATAAACAATCTAATTTTATACCACATACAATGAACTAAAATAAATGAATCAGCAGAATAAGAAAATAAATTTTAGAACAGAAAACAAAGGTAGTAAAAACCAAATAAAATCAATGAAATTTTTTTCTAAAAATGTTGACATTTTTAGATAAGCTAAGAAAAACAAAAAAAAAACCTCAAATAAAATCAGATAAAAAAGAGATATTACAACCGATATAACAGAAATAAAAGGATTGTAAGACACTACTATAAGCAAGCATACAACAAATTGAATAGACTAGAAGAACTAGATGAAAGTTCCAGAATCATGCAACCTACAAAGATTGAGAAATAAGTAATAAATCTTAACCCATCTAAAACAACTAAGTAAATTTAAGAAAATCTTCCCTAAAAAGTGGCCTCATTGTAGAATTCTAGAATACATTTAAAAGAGAATTAACATAAATGCTTCTCAAACTCTTTCAGAATATTAATGAAGGGGAATACCTTCAAATTCAGAAATGAATGAAGCCGGGACTAGTCAACTACTGAAGCCAAATATACTATAAGAAAATTTCAGGTCAATATTTGTGATAACTATTAACGCAAAAATCCTAATTGAAATATTAGCAAACCAAACTCAATAGCACAATAATGCACCATGACCAAGTAGGATTTACCCTGGAATAAAAGGATGGCTCAAAATATGAAAATAAATCAATATAACACATGACATTAACAGAGGGAAAATAACCGTCTAAGTTGACAACAAAGAAGGATTTTGAGCCACATCAGTGACTCACCTATAATCTTGGATACTCAGGAAGCTGAGATCTGAGGATCATGTTTCAAAGTCAGTCTGGGCAGGAAAGTCTGTGAGACTCTTATCTCCAATGAACTACTCAGAAAAAGCCAGAAGTGGTGCTGTGGCTCAAATGCTAGCCTGAGCACAAAGAGGCTCAGGGACAGTGCCCAGGCCCTGACAACAGACTGCCAACAAACAAACAAACAAACAAATAGAAAAGGCATTTGGCAAGATTCAATATACTTTCATGCAGAAAAAAACCCCACAAATTAGAAACAGAAGGAAAATTATGGGAGTATAATAAAGGTTTTGTATGAAAAGCTCACGGCTGACATCATTCTCAGTGGTCAAAACCTGATTTTTCCTGTCCTATCACTAAAAGTAAAAAATTTTCACTAATTTTATTTGACATAACCCTGGAAGTCCTAGTTGGAGTAATTACACAAGCAAAAGATATGAAAGGATCCAAATCAGAAACATAGAGGAAAATTATCTTTGTAGATAGCACATAGCAAATCCTAAATATTTCATAGAAACTGTTGGAACTAATTCAGCAAAAATATGAAACCAGCACCAAATAGTTACATGTCTATAAACTACCAAAGAACAATTTCAAAGAGAAATCTAAAGAACACCTTCATGTATAATACACCTAAAATAAAATGTTTAAGATAAGTTGGACGCTATTCCTATAATCCTAGCTACTCAGGAGGCTGAGATCTGAGAGTCCTGGTTCAAAGCCAGCTTGGGCAGGAAACTCTGTGAAACTCTTATCTTCAATAAACTACTCAGAAAAAGGTGGAAGTGGTGCTGTGGCTCAAGTGGTAGAGTACCAGCCTTGAGCACAAAGAGACTGAGGGACAGTGCTCAGACCCTGAGTTGAAGCCACAGGACTGGAAAAAAAAAATGTTTGGGATAACACTTAATGAAGAAGGAAGTCTTGTAAAATTCAAAGTACAAAATATTTTTAAAAGAAATTAAAGACATTAATAAATAAGTAGATACCATGTGCATGGATTAGAAGACAGTATTGTTGAAAAGTCTGAAATGTCTGTAAAACAATCTAGAGACTTAATGTAATCCTTACAAAAATTTAATGGCACTGGGTTTTTGGTTTTTTGTTTTTTGGGTTTTTTTTGCAGAAGAAAAAAAAATCCTGAAGTTTTTATGGAATATCAGTGATCCCAAACAATAGACATTGTCCCATAAAAGAACAAAGTTAGAGATCTCCAGCTTCACAACTTTGAGATTTTACAAAACTACAGCAATAAAGATTCATACTAGCAGGAAGACACACATTTGGTTCCTTGGAACAAAAAACTCAGAAGCAAATTCTTGTGTATGTGGTCAAATGAGCTGAACAAGGGCAACAAATCACACAAGGAAGAAATGTTAGACTTTAAAAGTGGTGGGAAAATTGGACATCAACATGAAAAACAATGAAATATCCTTTTACATTGTATATGAAAAAGAACTAACAAGGGCTTAATGATTTAATGTAAGACCTAAAACTAAATAATAGACACAAGCTTCCTGACAGTGTATTTTATTTTATTTTTTTAAATTTTTTTTTGGGTCTGGTCGTGGGGCCTGAACTCTGAGCCTGGGCGCTGTACCTCAGCTCTTCAGCTCAAGGCTAGCGCTCTACCACTTGAGCCACAGCACCACTTCCGGCTTTTTTCTTTTTGCTTATGTGATGCTGAGGAATCAAACCCAGGGCCTCATGCATGCAAGGCAAGCGCTCTAGCCATCTTCCTAGCCCTTGACAGTGGATTTTTGTGTGTGTGTGTGAAAATACTGAACAGAGGGGTTACAATTACATGGGTAAGATAATGAGTACATTTCTTATCAAGCATTGCAGCCTCCTCCTTTGTTTCCCCTTCCCATCCCTTCCCATCCTCCCCACACTCCCTCACCCAATCTTCCCCCCCAATCCTCTCCCACTCCCACCCACCACCCCCCCACACCAAAGTTGTAAAGTTCGTTTTCAACATAACTATTTGTACATCTCATTGTTGCAATGGGTCTACCTGTATCCCTATTTAAAAGATTTGTTTTAGACACAACACAAAAACCATAGGAAACAAAACCAAAGCAAACCAATGGGATGATATAAAACTGTAAAACTTCTGCTCATGAAAGGAAACAATCAACAGAGTGTACAAGTAACCTGCATGAACATCAACATAGGCACAAGTGGTTTTTTCTTTCTTGCTATTGTTTCTAACCTATTTATAAAGTACCGTGTGATTTTTTTTTCTTGCTTTGTATGTCCCTCCCCCACCGAATAATCCCTGTTTTCACTGTATTTGATATTGGTTTAATTTGGGGAGGGGAAGGGAAAAAGCAAATTGTTTAAATAGGGATACAGGTTGACCCATTGCACCAATGAGATGTACAAGACACTATGTTGAAAAACGAACTTTACAATTTAGGTGTGGGGGGGGTGTATAGTTGAGGAGGTGGGAGGGAAGGGATGGTAGGGGAAAAAAACAGAGGAGGAGGCAACAATGCTTGATAAGAAATGTACTTATTACCTTGCTCCTGTAACTGTAACCCCTCTATGCAGTATTTTCACAATAAAAACTTATTTAATAAAAAAAGAAACCTGAAAAATGGAAGGACATATTTGCAAATCACATATCTAATCAGGATATAGTATCAAACCTAGATAAGGAACTCCTACAACCCAACAACCCAAAATAGTCAGTCTAATAAACAAAAATGGGTAAAGGACTTGAGTAGAAATTCCTCCATAGAAAATATAAATGGCCAATAAGATATGAACATCAATCATTAGATAAATGAAAAGTCAAAAAGCTACAATGGGATATTACCAAAAGAAAACAAGAATAATCTGGGTGCCAGTGGCTCACATCTGTAATCCTACCTACTCAAGAAGCTGAGATCTGAGGATGACAGTTCAAAGCCAGCCAGAGCGGGAAATTCTGTGAGACTCTTATCTCCAACAAACTATTCAGAAAAGGTCAGAAGTGGCACTGTGGCTCAAGTGGTAGAGTGCTAGCCTTGAGCACAAAGAGGCTCAGGGACAGCACCCAGGCACTGAGTTCAAGCCCCATGACCAATGTTAAAAAAAAAAATCAACAAAAATAAACAAGAATAAACATTATCAAGATGTGCAACTGGAATCCTTATGCATAGTTGGTGTAGATGTAGAGAGATAACACCATAAAAGGAATATTGAGTTCTTTAAAAAATAAAAGTAGAATTACTATAGAATCATACAAACTCACATATAAGTACACATAAAATAATTTAGAAAAGGAGCTTCAAGTGATATTTTAATATTTTTAATATTCATGTTCTTACAGCATTATAGGCTAGAGGTAGAAGCTATGCCAAATGTCTATCAAAGTATGAAAGATAATGAGGTATATATATATAATGGAATGATATTCAGGTTTATGAAAGAAAGAAATCCTATTCTATGTTATAGGGATGAATCTCAAGTTCACCATACTAAATGAAATAAACTAATCACAAACAGAAAGCCACTATATGTTTCCACTTGACAAAATGTCTGAAAGAGTCAGTCAGAGAAAGAGAAAGAATAGTAGTTGCCAAATTTGGCAGGGAAGGAAAAATGAGGTGTTGTTATTCAGAAGAAAGAAGAGTCTCATTGTGCACAATGCAGAACTTCTAGAGAGCAGTTGGACTACATAGTGTGAATAAACATTTAGAATGTGGGAAGATGTTAAACTATCACATCAAAATACAACAAAATGATCTGGCCCAGAGGCTACAAAGTAGTCCTAAAAAATTGCATTAAAGCCGATACCTTTTCTGCCTGTCTTCCATTTCATTTCTTCCTTCCCTATTATTTGTTCCTCTAGCTCCAAATTCACTGGGCTCGATCACTGCTAGAGAGCTCAGACTAGCACTAGAGAAAAAGGAAAGGAACAGACAATAAATACCCTTTCATCAAGCAGTGAACTATTCACTTGTAATGGACTCGGCAAGGGGTGAGGTAGGTTTTCCTCTTACAGGAGATGGAAGTGCTAATCAATATGTACTAATTCTCTGGTAGCACAGGACTCTAGTTGATAATTTTGAGTTAACAAGGAAGGCCCAGAAGAGTGGATAAACATGTACTGTTTGAAACCATTGGCTAAGAGAGAAATTTCCTACTGAGCATGTTTAAGAAGACAATGGGATACAAAAACAAAGATGTTTTCTGAAGTGTTTTACCTGTCCAGTGCACAGATCTGAAATGATGATGTATACAATGTTTAAACAGGAAGAGTTGTAAGACAGTCCATGAGAAGCAGTAGTCATCTTCAGGGAGGGATTAAAAGGGTGGCAATTTTAAAGATTTTTAGTCTTTACTCTGCATTATTTGCAAGAGGCATGCATTGATCCACCAATCACATAAGTGATTGGGTATTTTTAAAGTTGAAAGTAGAAGCTGGGCACTGATGGCTCACACCTGTAATCCTAGCTTCTCAGGAGGCTGAGATCTGAAGATCACTGTTCAAAGCCAGACCAAGCAGAAAACTCCATGAGACTCTTATCTCCAATTAACCACAAGAAAACCAGAAGTTGCGCTGTGGCTCAAGTGGTAGAGCACTAGCCTTGAGCTGAAGAGCTGAGGGACAGCACCCAGGCCCAGAGTTCAAGCCCCATTACTGACAAAAAAAAAAAAGTGAAAGTAGAGATCAACTTATTATGTGGGTTCATTCATGTAGGTAATTAATGGGTCTAAATACTATCTACTGTTACAAGCAGATACTAATGGACCTCTTCAGAAAGACAAACTTACTTTGAAATTGTTGGAACCCAGAATGGGTAATAGGGCCAGGTGTCAAAACTGTGGCTTCTAGATTTTTCTTTATAAAAATCTTTTTCTTTTTCTATAGAAGACGTCAAAGGAGGAAAAAAGAAAGGGATGGGGGGGGGAAGATAATTGATGATGGATTGACTTCCACCTTATTCCCCTGGTCAAGCAAGACAGCAGATGTGCACGAACAGGCTTGACCACATGCCTGTCCGCAGGCAGGTTATTCCAACCGAGGCCTGGGCGAAAGTTCCCATCACCCCTGGTGGGACATTTTATTCTGGACCTAACTGAAAGTACCCATCCCTAACCCCTCGATTTTTACAGCCTGCTTTTTACTTCTTTATTTCCTCGTTAATACCCCCAAATCCAGTCCCTTGTACACCCTCCAAACCCCTGGGAAGGTCTGTGCCTCTCACTGGCAATAAACGATCCAACCCTCTTGAGTCCAGCCTATTCCTTTTCCATTCTCCTCCATTTTCCTAACAATTGCAATCTCCCTTTCCCTAACATTTAAAGCAGATTAATTTAAAACCTAAACAAAATACCTCAGTAACCATCAATTTGTACTTGTGCTGGAAAAGATGTTTGTATTACAGCCAGATGCGTGGCTCATGCCTGTAAACCGTAGGCTACTCAGGAGGCTGAGATCTGAGAATCATAGTTCCAGGCAATCCTGGGAAGAAAAATCCATGAGGCTTTTATCTCCAATCAACACCAAAAAAAAAAAAAAAAGCTGAAAGTAGAGCTGTGGCTCAAGAGGCAAAGTGATATCCTTGAGTAAAAAAAAGCTCAGGGACAGCACCCAGGCTCTGAATTCAAGCCCCAGGACCATCACAAAAATAAAAATAAAAAATAAAGTTTAGCATGGTACTATCAAAAGTTAAGAATTACTAATAATGGTTTTACTTGAATTTCTTTTTGAATTTCTTTTTGTACCACAGCAAGGGCATCAGGTTACAGACGCTTACAAAAGAGTAACCCCCAGTAAGTTAAAAAATAATAATAAAGCAATGTGGATAACTTTCTTTGAAAATAATTTGTGATAATGGTAAACATTCCTTTCCTGGATATTCGGCCATTATTTTGGCCCTTCCTCACGTTACCCCACTACAGTCCTTAGGGCCTTCTTGATGCCAACATAAACATTGTGTGAAACTGTGCAAACATAGCTGGGAAGAATAGACCAATGACCTCCATATGACTTCTGGGTAGCTTTGCAAGACGAAGGCCTAATTTGACTTGTGGAATCCGTGGTTTAACCAGCGTTGGCTAACGTTGGGTCCGCAAATAGGGAGGTGCGATGGCTCCCTCCGCGGGTCTCCAGCTCGGTCTCATCCGTGGTGAGTCACAGTGGCAGATGGGTGCCTCCTTCCTGGCTGTCTTGACTCATTCTGTGGAGCAGGAGATGATTCTCATCTGAGTTGTGGTCCTGCGTTGTAAGAGAGACCGCATTGAGCTAAACAGCTTCACCAAAATGCAACCTGATTCCCCGCAAGTAGGGAGAAGACAGGATGGAAATGAGCAAATGCATGGATGCCTTGGGTTGGCAAAGTTCTACCAAGTTCTAACATTAGCTCTGGGCTCATAAATTATACTTTACTTGGTCTTTTTTACTTCTGACAGATAACTTGCCTCAGCTGAAACCCTCTTCAATAACTTATATAGGAATTGACCTACTAGTCACTATAAAGAGTGAATTCAAAGTGTAGCAGGATCAGAACCCGTGTCTCTGAATAGCATGGATACTCTATCACACAATGGTTGTCCACTGTTGCATTTTCCTTTTTTTGGATTGATATGTTTGTTTTGTTTTAATAAATTAAGCTGGCAATCCCATATTATCAACTTTATTTGCCCAATATCATTTCATCTTATGAAAACCAGTATAGTGGGTACCAGTGTTTGCCTAGTTATTAATGGTATTGTTCTTCTAGAAACACCTTGGGCACTTTTTAACTACAAAAAAAATTTACAAGGAATGCATGAAAAATTAGGAACAAATTGTACAGGTCAGTCATAATTCAAAGTGATTTATCTGCTTAGAATAGTCATGGACTATTAATTTTATGGATTATTTAATATACTGAAGCAGCTGCCAGAGCTGCCCTCAGACTCTCTCCCTCTTTCTTGTCCTTGAATGCATGTCCCTTTCTACTTTCCATCTACCCTCTTCAGTTTTTACCACAATGTCCTTGAAAATTAAAATTATTCCTTAAGTAAACACTTCAATTTCTAGTAGCTTGTGTGTTCTTAAATTTTTCATCGGTTGTCATGATTTAAAATCTCTATCACTTCTTCATTCATAATACGTAATCACCTCTGCCTACCTATGTCTATTCTTGGGTTCTCTCCTCAATCTGTATATCTCCGAGTGAAATCAACTATACCTATGTGCATCTCTCAAGTGCTTTGTGCTGAGAATCTAGTTCTCTCTCTCAAACTCTCTTTTCTCTTATTGTTGTGAGAGTCCTTACGTCATCTTCATACACAGATGCAAGGTATTTCATTATTTCTCACCTTCTATCATTCTTTCTACCCTTCTCCATTATCCCTCCAAATAACTCCATAATTATAATCAAATTCTGTGGGGGGGGGGCTGAATTTGGCTTAACTCAACATTAGATGCCTCTTAGATGCACAAATGCATACAAACTACACCTATCTCAACCTACACCTATAGAAGTAGTTCAAAGAATCAGTCCATAGCTCAACACCTGCCTAAACAGCATCCCTTCTAGTCTAATTTATGCTAATGAAAAAAAATCACCTTTCCCACTTCATTTTCCTAAATAAAGTCAATTTTCACATGTCATTTCTCACTCTATAGCTTATGTATCTATCACGTCCTTTTCCACCTCTCTGATATGTATTTTTCCTAAGACTTCCGTTTTTACCATGTAGTTAACACTCACTAGCAGTAATAAGGATAGATTCAAAAGTAGCATTGTATTGACAAGGACATTGTAAAAGTCAGGGACATTGAATTACTATTCATCAAGTATTTTTAAGTGCCAGGTATGGGGCACACATGTGCGTGCGTGCACACACACGTTACTAGTCCTAAATGGAAGCTAGGAAAGAGGTGGCAGATCAGTTCAGCATTCTGAAGCATCCATTCTGGGTATCTCATTATGTTTGGTGTTTTATAATATGACATGTTTGGCTTTTTTTACTTAGTTTTGGAGGTTCATTCGTATTGATGGGGCTTAGTACATCATTTTTCACTGCCGAACAGTATTTCACTATATATATATTATATATATATATATATCCATTTTTGTGTTTTCATTCATCTGTTGATAGACATTTGAGATGCTTCCACCTATTGGCTACTGTGAATGGTGATTCTATGAATGTACAGGTATATACAGATACTCAGGGTCTTGCTTCGGTTATTTTGGATGTATGCTTAGGGCTGGAAATAATGAGTCACTGGAGATTTTTACTTGCTGTTAGTGTGAAAATTGGTGAAATTGGGTAACTATTTCGTAGTGTCAGTGCTAAACATACATAAACACATGCATGTTGTGACACAGCTACTCTAAACATACTAAAACCATATGTGCCACTGCAGATATTAAACGATGGCTACAAGAATATTTTTACCAGCATTATTTGTAATTATTTTAAACTTTAAATAATCTAATGTCAAGCAATAGTAAATCAGGTCAAACAACTTCTAGAATCACAAATCTGAAAAGGAAAAAAGTGAATAAAGTATTATTACAGTACTTAATACAAATTAACCTTGCAAATATATTAAGCAAAAGTAGCCCACAAAAGTATATGTTATTTGTAAACTAATTTTGGTGGAAATATCCAGAGCAGAGGCCATTTGTATGTAAGATTGTAAAGACTGAGCAAAAAACTTCTCCATCACTGGTAAATACTTAAAATCTTGGAATGAGAAGTAGTGCCACAAGTTAGTTCACTTTGTTACCAAGGTAAGAAGCATTGCTTCTATTAATAAATACAATAAAAATAGTAAAAGACAAACTACATATCTAAGGAGAGGAAAATGGTGAACTAAATTATAGATTGGTTCTGACGACTTTCATACAGCATTTTTAGAGCGGAGGTGGCCTTTTTGGTAGGCATAGAAAGATCTCAACTTCAGCGCAATGAAAAATAACTTCTACCCAGCTAAATTCACAGGAAGTCAAAGCCATCATAAAACTGGGTTTGTAATTGATATCGGCCAAGGTTATTAGCTACTTTGTAATGCTTTTTTTTTTTTTTTAAAGTTTGAGTGGGTATTTTATGTGTGCAATCTGAAACTTTAAAAGCACTCAGAAGACTGTGGAAGAATAGCCAGAAGCAAAACCAAACAGCAGCACATGATTTTCACTGTATACACGTTCACATCTTTAAAAATCGTAAATAAATATAAATAAATAAATGCAATCCTAGTATTCAGGAGGTTGAGATCTGAGGATCACTGTAGAAGACAGCCCGGGCAGGAAAACCCATGAGACTCTCATCTCCAATTAACCAGCAAAAAGCTGGAAGTGGAGCTGTGGTTCAAGCGGCAGAGTGGTAGTCTTGAGCAAAAATTCTCAGTCAGTCCCCAGCCCCAAATTCAAGCCCCAGGCCTAGAACCCCTGCCCCTGCGCCCAAAAATGAGAAGAAAAGAAGATACGACAGTCCCACCTCTCGGGGTGGGGGTGAAGCCTAATAAATGATGCTGTTCAAGCCTGTAAGGACAGACAGACGATGTGGGCTACGCAGTGGCAGCTGAATAACCGCTCTCCAGACGGGGGGCGTGACAGAGATGGGTGCTGTTTCCATTACCAGACAGCGTAGGGCGCCCAAACCCATCCCTACGACCTCTTCCCCGAGCCACCGCAATGGCGGTAGCAACAAAGCAGAGCACAGACCACCACTGGAAGAGACGTCCAACAAAAGCACCACGCAGACAGCGCAAACTCTCACCCGAGCTCCAGACAGCCCACCCCCCTCCTCCAGTTCGCGTCGCTTATTGGCCAGCAGGTGACTGATATCTCCTTGACTAATCGGTTGGCTCCTCTTTGGCTTGCTCCGCCCTCAGCCGGGTCTTCCGACCGGAGTTCTGTGCGTAGACGTCAGCGTGCTGATGTCACGGGCCGGCCTTGGAGGCGGTGCCGTGGTAGCTGGCTGCGGGCGGCGGGCGGCTCGCGGCCTGCTGGGCCCAGTCCCAGCTCCCGCTGAGCCCCGCCCCTTCGCCCAGCGGTCCGCAGCCTCCAGGCCCGCCTGGGCCGCCGGCCCGGAACCACCCGGTGAGGTAGGCTGGGTTTCTCATCGCCCTATTTGACCGGTTGGAAAACTGAGTCCCTGAGGCCAGGTGACCCGCGGGGCCGACTCACGGGAGGAGGAGGAGGAGGAGAAGCCGCCCAGCGCCTGGGCCCGGGCCTTTGCCCCGGTTTGGGGGTGGAGGGGAGCGGGGTCTGTGCAGGGGACGCGCTGGGAGGGCCCAGCCTCCACCCTGAGGGGTCCAGCCTCGGGCCGGCCTCCCCAGCGTCCAGGGCCTCGGGGCCTGGAAAGCACAGGAATGACACCTGGGGGGGACGGGCCTTTCGTGTTCATCCGGGAGAGTGGCGTCCAAACAAAACAATAAAAGCTAAAGCTTGAGGCATGAAGGGTCTGGCTGTGGTTTCTGTTCACTGCTTTAGTCACCCATTCTTTATGAAATCGGTGGCACGCCTGCCCCTCCCTCCCCCTTTTCCTTTTTCCTCCCTCCCTTCCCTCCTCCCTCCCTCTTCCTTTCCCTATCTCCCTTTCCCCCTTTCCTCCTTTCCTCTTCCCCTCCTCCCTTCCTTCCCACCTCCTTCCCCTTTCTCTCCCTCAGTTCAATACTTTAACCATCTTTCTTTATGAAATCTGTCCCTCCCACTCCCTCCTCCTTTTCCCCCCTTGTTCCTGTTCTCCCTTTCTCCTTTTTCTTCCCTCTCCCTTCCTCTGTTTCAGCATGAGTTCACATTGGAACTTTACTCGTGTGTGTGTGTGTGTGTGTGTGTGTGTGTGTGTGTGTGTGTGTGTGTGTGTATGTGTGTGTGTCTGTGTGTGTCTGTGTGTCTGTGCTTATACTGGAGCTTGGGGCCTCCACCCAGTCCCTCAGCTTTTGTGCTCAAAGCTGGCTCTCTACCACTTGATACACAGCGTTTGGGTGATCAGTGGTAGATAAGAGTCTCATGACTTTTCTGCCCTGAGTGGCTTGGAATACAGATCAGCAGATCTCAGCCTCCTGAGTAGCTAGGATTACAGTCATGAGCCACGTGTGTCAAAGCTTCTGTTCATTTCTTAAGGTGGCAGTTGTTCATATGATTGCTCATCTCCCTCACTAATAGAATCAGCTGAATTCAGCACTTGACTCAGTTATGGTTCAGGTAAATTATAAACTGTTGTTACTTTTAATGAATGTAGTAAAAATAACAAGTTGTAACTTCCCAACACACTGGGTTAGCCCAGTGTTGTACTGTGGGATTTGGAAGGGTTCTACACAGGTAATTCCCATTGATTTTCTATTGATATATATTTGATGAAACAAAACAATACATAGCAAGTTTGCCTTACTTATGGATTAATAAGACAGTGGGTTATCATCTCCTGAAGTGAAAATGTTTACTATGAAATATATAGAATAGTATGCCTACTGATAGAATGTTCCGTATTTCAGAAAGTGGTCATTCTCTTTAAAGTCTTGCCTTCTTACACATAGGCCTTTTAAGATTGCATGATAGTGTATAAAATTGCAGTGAAAAAAAGTTGAATGAAAACCACTTCTCAGGACATAAATTCATAGAATGATGGTGATTATTACTGAAAGGATAAGTCACAGCCATCCCAGGGGACCACGCAGAGGCAGGCAGGCACAGGAGAAAGATTATTACAAGGTTTATTAGAGGAGCCATATTTGCCTGGAGAGAGAGCACATGCCAACCTCTGCTATCTAGGTAGCAGCATGGTCTGAGTGTCAGAAGTGAGGTAGATGGGAGTTCAGATGGGTCTGGGTGGGGAGATCGAGGGGCCAGCAGGTCTGGGTGGGGCTGAGGACCAAAGGTGGGCATAGCTGATGAATGTCTATTTCATACATTGTATTTCAGAGATTCGGTGACTGAGCAGTTTCCTGACCTCAAAGACCTTAGCAGTTGGTGGAGATGAGATGGACATGCAAACTGAAAAATGATTTGAGATAGTATATCATGTTTATAAGGAATAAGATGCACGATGGGGGCTTAGGGTATGTGAGGAAATGTACTTATGGTCGGCCTCCCATGGAGGTGATGGTTTGGGTGAGAGTTGAATTTTTAGAGTGAGTCAGCCTTGGGAAGATCTGTAAATTTCCAGTAAAACTCCAAAGGAGCTAAAGGAACAATGAGCTTGTCATGTTACAGGAAGGAAGGGAGACCAGTATGGTTGGAACAGAGTAAACCTAAGGGAGTGAGGTGGAGGACAGCTCTGAGAAGTAATAAGAGAGAGTGGGAACTTCACCATCTGAGTCCCAAGTGGGAATTGCAGACTGGTTAAGGAAAGATGATTTGCATATTCCAGAACCATGTTTTCCTTTGGAAGCATTCATAGACTAACCATTTTCTGCTTTATTTTGGTTAAGACATAGTTGCAGGGATGCCTTTAATGAAAGGAAAAAGTATTTTCCTCCCACACTGTATCCCATGCAGTTATTAAACTTTCTATTGTTATTACAGACAGGATTCAAAACCTCTGCTTTTATCTCCCTCCCTTGAATCCTCTCCAAAGTACTGTTCACCTGCTTTCCATTTGGATCACACTGGAAGGCAGTCCCTGCTCTATCCAATCAAGTTCTGGGAAACTGCAGGATTAAGTAGGTTACTTTTTCCATTAGAACTTGTGTTACTTGGGGGATGTTTTGGTGCCTACAGGATCAGGTACTTTGCATACATTCTAATCCTGTCAACATTTTGCAAAGATCAATGTTGAACCTTTTTATCAACTACTACAAGTTGAGTGCATTAGTGTTGTTCTAACGTTTTTTATTCTCCTGCACTCATTGCTTCCCAGAGTGATTAGCCACACTACAGATCTGTTATTGAAAACGTGTTTCATGATGTAAAATTTTAGGACTCATGTGATTTGACTTATTTTAGAGGTGGGCTGTGAAGCTTAAACTGGAAATATAAAAGACAGTGGCCAAATTGGTATCAGGTTCTCACCTTATGTTTTATGAGTTTTTCTGCTGTTTCCTACTTAAATTCCCATAACAAGGAGTTTCTGTATCTAGAAGATACAGTGTTTCATTATCTAGAATGTACTGTTCATAAACTCATAAAAGGTAATTTTAAAATGAGACAGTGCTAAAAAATCTTTTGCTTTATTTTCCTTCTGTTTTCTGAACAGTGAATAGATACAACTTTTCAAATGCCTCCTTGGTTTTAAGATGACTTAAATAGATACCTGTAACCTTAGCTACTGGGGAAGCTGACTTGGTAGGAGTTCAGTCAGCCTGGACAGCTAGACTCTGTGTCAAAGTAAAATAGTAAATAACAATGAAAATGGCTGGATATATAGCTTGGTGCAGAGCTCATGCAAGGTTCCAGTTTCAGTCACCAATATGGCAATTTAAAAAAAGGCTTTAAAATATAAGCTTCAGTTTTAGAAACATTTGGAAGGGATTTGAAATCTGTTACTATTTTTCCAGCTTTAATCTCATACTCAGAAATGTGAGAATATTGCCTAGAGTTTGCTGGATCACAGTTTCTGGTAGCAGGTAGAGTTTTCAAAACTGAGGAAGTTCTTGGGTTAGCTCAATGATGCAGTTTCTCTTTCTTAGCAATATGATTTTGAAAAATAAACAGCCAGGTGCAATGGCCCACACCTGTGTTCCTAGCTACTCAGTAGGCCGATATGTGAGGATTGCAGTTCAGACAGAGCCAATCTAGACAGGAAAATCTGTGAGGCCCTTATCTCCCATTAAACACCAAAAAAGCAGGAAGTGGTACTGTGATGCAAGTGGTAGAGTGTCAGTCTTGAGCAAAAAAGCTCAGGTACAGTGCCCAAACCTGAATTTAAGCCTCAGGACCAGCACAAAAGAAAAAAGTAGAAATAAGTTATAAATTATATAGTTGAGGAATATTGTCCAAAATTAGAAAAAAAAAACATTTTTTATTTCTTAATTTTGCTTATTTTAGTGATTAAAATTGAGATATTCTATGAATAATAACAGATTCATGGACTGTCTTAATGGAGATTGTTTTTGCTGTTAATCAAATTAGAATAATATTATAGAATTAGCATCTTCTTAAGTATTGTAAAATGTTTAAATTTAGGTGAAGAATATTTTTCTCTTTAAACCAAAATATCAGAACTGGATATTTTGATATCTATGTCTTTTAAGCTCGTTCGTAAAACTAATGTACATAATCTAAAAGTCCGGGCCTTGTGATTTGACTCCACAGTTTACTTACTGCCCTCCGTCTTCACTGAGCCCTGTGGCCTTAATAGGCTCCTTAGCCTTTACTTTAGTGTGGTCCTTGCTCATATTCTCTATGGAATGCCCTTTGCATGGACCACTCCATTGCTGAGCTTTCTCAGTGAAACATTTCCTGTGTCCCTTTGTTGAATGCTTTGAGTCACATAACGTTTTTTTTTTTTTTTGACAATCCTGGGGCTTAAACTCAGGTCCTGAACACTGTCCCTGAGCTGCTTTTGCTCAAGGCTAGCACTCTACTACTTGAGTCACATTGCTACTTCCAGCTTTTTCTGAGTAGTTTTTTGGAGATCAGAGTCTCACATCTTTCCTTCCCAGGCTGGCTGTGAACTGCAGTCCTACAATCTCAGTCTCCTGAACAGCTAGGATGACAGGTGTGAGCCACAGATGCACAGCTCACGTAACTTTTTTTGTTGTTGTTACTGTTGTTTGTTTTGCCAGTCCTGGGACTTGAACTCTAGGCCTGGGCACTGTCCCTGAGCTTCTTTTGCTCAAGGTTAGCACTCTACCACTTGAGCCATAGTGTCCCTTCCAGCTTTTCTGTTTCTGTGGTCCAGAGGAATTGAACCCAAGGCTTCATGCAGGCTAGACAAGCACTCTACCACTAATTCCCAGCCCTCACATAACTTTTGAGAGATTTTCTTTGCCAATCTTGCCATCTTTTATTTTAAAACCAATCTTGCCATCTTTGGTAATGCTCTGTCATATAAGTTGGCCTTAGATATATATTGACATGAACTTAGAAGACTTAACCATCTGTGTTATACATGCAATGTTTGTTTTTGTAGATTGTAGAATGCTCTTGGTTTTTTTTTTTACATTTTTTTTCCATATATACTTTTTATTGTAAAAATACTGTACAGAGGGGTTATAGTTACATGAGTAAGGTAATGAGTACATTTCCTATCGAGCATTGTTACCTCCTTCTTTGTTTTTCCCCTACCATCCCTTCCCTCCCCATCTCCCCAACTCTTCTCTTCTTCTCTCTTCCCCCCCACTCCAGGTTGTAAAGTTCGTTTTCAAGTTCCTGTACATCTCATTGTTACAATGGGTCAGCCTGTAATCTATTTCAGCATATTATTTCCTTTTCCCTCCCCAAATTAGAAAAATGTATATACAAGATGCAGGGCACCAGAATCAAATACAGTGAAAACAGGGGTTATACATACAAAAGAAACAAAAAAAATCACATGGTACATTATAAATACATTAAAAACAACAGCAAGAAGGTAAAACTACTTGTATCCCTATCTTGGGGTTCATTTTGCTTAGCATGATCTTATATAGTCACATG
Organism: Dipodomys spectabilis; assembly: GCF_019054845.1. Taxonomy (NCBI): domain Eukaryota; kingdom Metazoa; phylum Chordata; class Mammalia; order Rodentia; family Heteromyidae; genus Dipodomys; species Dipodomys spectabilis. The sequence continues at coordinate 7,905,771 of NW_024870855.1, read as the reverse complement.
TACATAGCTTTGGAGCTTTTCTGCTTGTCCTAGATATATACTAGTTATTGCAAATAAGGGAAAACATGGGGCCTATGTTTCTTTGGGTCTGGCTTACTTCACTTAATATAATTTGTTTACATTTTCTTGACCTCAGCTTTGTAAGCAATACTGGTAGATGTTCTTGGCTTTGATTCAGTAGAACCTGTCTCCTATTTCAGTTTAAGGCACTGACTTCTCAGGTCCCTTGAGAGGAATTCAAATCTTCAGGTGATAAACATGGAGAGCACATTGCCATAAATGATATCAGTGTTCTCTGTGTTTATGTTACTGGAAATTCACAACAGTTTCTACCTTTTCATATTACAGATGAGAAAACTAAGGCTCAGAGAGAGAAGGCAGGGCCCTTTGCTACTTGCAATGTAGGCCCATGGCCTGATCAGCATTCAGGACTCATTATAGCAGAGCCTGATACAGGCCATGTGTCAGAGTTCCTGGCAGCCCCTTAAATAATTATCCCCATAGCAGGGCCTTTCTGATGGCTTCACTTGCTTGACAGGATCTGGAAGATCCTTCTTGTCATAAATCAAGATCAAAACTGAACTCACAGTGATCCCTGACTCTTGAGTTCAGTATTCAAGCCTGAAGAGTCTTCTTGGACAGGCATTGGGTAGTGTTAGGCTAAGTACTCTTCAGTTTCATATCCTTCTCTTCTATTTCTCTTGTCAAAATTTTCTAAAATACATCTTTTGGGACTAGAGAACCTTTCCTCTGGAATGTGAGAAGTTTGGCTCAGTACTCTCTAAGTTGCAGCAGTCACAAGATTCTGTGTCTCGTATCTTCCAGGACAATATTTCTTTTCAAGTACTATGCATTTTTGTTCACTGTGTTCTTTTTTTCTTTTTCTTTCAGAAAGATGTATTTCATATTAAAAAAAAAAAAGAATTTCTTTTTCTTTTTTTCTCTTACTTGACTATCTCCCCAGCCCTCTTTGAATTAGTTTAGTTTTCAGGTAGGTTCTTAAGCTAGTACTATCCTCATATCTTCTCCCCCTCCACTCCCAAATAACTGGGCTTATAAGTGCATCACTATGACAGCTTGTTTTCAGATGGTCTTACTAATTGGTTTGCCCAAGGTAGCCTTTAACCCAAATCCCCTTATCTCCACTACCCACAAACCTGAGATTACAGTTGGATGTCAGCACTTTTGGCCCCTTGAATTAGCCTCTTGATTTATAGAATTAGTGATGCAGAACCAGGTAACTTAGGTACCTTTTTCTAGTCATGTGGTACTGTAAGTTATTTTGGCAAGCGTGAGTGTCACCAGCCAGAACTTGCTCCTACTAATGCTGTGTCTTACAGGGTTTTCTCTATGTCCAGAGCTGTTCTGATATCTTCATGTCAAAGTTTTTTCCTCCCCAGACCATTGACAATTTGGGCCTGGAAAATTCTTTCTTATGGGTTCTGTTCTGTGCTTTACTTAATATTTAGGACCATCTCTAGCCTCTTTCCCTGGAGGACAGTGACACTTCCTCTAGAACTGATGACCAAAATATCCCTAAATGGTCCCACAGATTGAGTAGGAGTTTATAGCCCTATCCCTTACCCTACTCCCCATTGAGAACAACGATTTTGTGTAAACCAGTTTATCGGTTTATACAAGGTTAGGTTGCAGTCTGAATGCTGCCCCCATTTTACAAAGAAACTTAGATTAAATTGTGAAGCGTGAACGAAATGTAGTAATTTTAGGTTTGGATTCCATTTTGTCTGGGAACTGTGTCAGTAACTCCCCTTGAGCCCAAATTCCAGGAAATCAGCAACTCCCCTTGATCACCTTGAGCCCAAATTCCAGGAACTAACCCTCTTTATGGAGAATTCCACTAACCATAGCTAATCATCAGATAACAGGATAAGGACCTTTCGGTGGGGGTTCAGACCATCTACTCCAGCCAATCATTTCGAAGAGCATCAACCCCATCAACCAGCCAATCCCTAGCACCTGGTTGGGTCCTGCCACTGGTTACACTAATCATCTTTTAGAATTATTTTATGATTTTCCCGCGGTGTGATATGATTTGTTAAGTGTTGCAATGATGTATAGAAGTCCCTAAAAACCCTATAAAAACCCTGCTAGAGGAAGGGTCAGGGCTCTCAACTCTCACCCGCTGCATCGGTGATGGCTGTGAGTCCAGGCTCGAGCTTGTAATAAATGACTCTCGTGTGCTTACATCAGAATCGGCTCCATGGTGGTCTTTGGGAACCCTTACCTGGCCATAAGAAAATAACTTGTCCAAAGTTACACAACTAGTCAGCAGCAGTAATAGGATGTGGAACTTGACAATGCTCTTAAGTTATCCTTCACCCACCCAACACTGCCCTCTCCACTGCTCATCAACTATTAGGAATCTGAAGACTGACTTCCCCAGAAGGAACCAGAGGCAAATGGAGTGCTGGTGAACTAGCGTTATTGCCAGGATTTCCCACATTTTCTAAGAGAAGCTAGGTGAAGATCTGGATTCCTTCTATAGTTCAGGGTTTAAGAAATCTGTGCAGGCCAGCAGACAAACACTGCTACCAGTATGTGGGCAAGATTTTTCCCCCACCTGAAGTAGACCTTGAGATGGGGCCCAAGCTGGTATGATTCTGTTTTGCCTATGTTTTGGGATTTTAGAGTCGATGGGCCTAGTTCCTGGAATGAAAAAAAAAAAAAAAGCATCTGGTTCCCTTCCCCTTTACAACCTTACCCACCCTTGATTGTTGAGTTAAAGACTGACCGATAAAACAGGTTGTAATCTGGCTCAAATTGGTGACAACACTTGCTTACCGTAAACCCTGCCTTTTGCACATGCTTATGGTGAACTCCGCCTTTTGCCCACCAAAAGGTAGACCAAGCCTTACCCACTAAATTTGTGGGCCACTTTAAACCAAGGTGATAGGCTGGCTTAAACAGCCATTACAGGCAAACTGTAACCTCCTTGGCCACCTGTGTGTAGTCTGGTATGTCTGTACAATCCTTTGTGTCTGTTACAATCCCATTGGTCACCTGTGCGTGATGGGGCTCAACCTCATGGATTTTGCCTTTAAAGACCAAAGAATGGGGGCCACTCGGGGTCGTAGTATCAGCTCCCAAGTCTATGCTGCTGCCCTGACCGTCATTGTAGGAACCTTCTCAATAAAGTTGCTTCTTTATTAACGACTTTGTTGTGGTGACCTCTGTCACGCTGGACAACTAGGTGGGCTTGCCTGCCTGACTAGGGGTCTTCCTACTACACACCCATCAGTTTGCAGACTTGTTTGTATGGTCTTTGCAATACTTCCACAGTCTAGAAAAACCTACATTCATTTGATAGGGAAAAAGATAGACTATGTGTGGAGGTTCCACGGTAGAATTGAGGGTTGGTAGATGGGGCTTGTAGACCAGAGAGATGGTCTTAAATTGTGTTAAGGCAAAAGAGCATGTGAATTAAAGTTCATCATCCAGAGCACTCTGAAATTGTACTATTCAGATGCTCAATGCGACTTGGTCAAAGCCAGTGTACTTTTCATTACTTTGAAAGGCATTGTTCATAACTTTATGACCTCTACTTTTCTGAGTGTGAAGTATTTCATCAGACATTGAGAAAACATGGATTCTGGAATTGAATACCTGTATCCTGGAGAAATGAACCATGAGTGCTGTATAGCTAGCTTTATTGACATCCACTAGCCCTGGAACTCTATTTAACCACATTGAAAGGAAGAAACTGCCAGCATTTTAGAAGCAGTGACCTCTTTCTTCTTGGACTTTGCCATTTTTCCCTGCCCCTCTGTTGAGCCGATGTACCTTTGGTGTGGATGGCATGCTTACTTCCCTGTGCAGGTATGTCTGCACACTCCCAGCCCAGCCCTCTAGTCACATGACCTGGGATTCTCCCCAGACACTTGGTGACTCACTGTGTACAGACACACTTGTCCTGCTTTCAGTTTGCTTTAGTCTCTCTCTCTCTTGGAACATAGCAGCTTTAGGTTTCCTAAAGTCATGCATCCTCTCTAAGGCCCTCCTTTTATGAAGCCTGTTGTGACCACAAAAACCTCCCACAACACTGATATTCAGTCTTCTTTGTGTTATGCTTACCTTAGACTTTGTTTACTAATTATTTATGAAGATATTACCTCCTTTATGAAAGAATAACTTGAAGCTGAAGATCAGGTCTTTTCCATTTGTCTCTCCCACCCCCCTCCCCCTCTAGTCACTGACACAATGTTTCACATGTGGCTGATCCTTAATAAATGTCCATTTGTGTGGCCCAGGTAGGTTCTCACTTATGGTGATTTCATTGTTTTCTGTATATTTGTGTCTGTTTCTGTGGTGTGTTGTTTGAGTGATGGCACTGCATACTTTGAAAAAGGTATTAGAAAGGAAGTTGTACGGGCTACCTCTTGGCACAGCAAGGGAATTGGGTTGGTATTCTCATCAAGAGGCTCAGTACAGGTTACTAGGAAAACCTTTTGTTGTTCCATGGCACATTCCTACTCCAAGTTTGCATCCTTCTTTATCGACCTCCTTTTCCAAATCAGCTGTTTTGTAGTGTTGAGAACAAGTGATGCTTCTTATTGCACTGTTAGTGCCCAACAACACAGTCAGTGCCTTTGGTCAAAACGGTATTGATCAATTAGCCACTAGGTCTCACATGATTGCATTACGTGAGCTTAAGCTAACATGTTGTCTCTCTTGTCTTCTCTAGGGATGGTGAGGTAGGAACAGCGTTCCTTTATCCCTTCTCTGGGACGAGCCACCTCCAGAAGACATGGAGAACACCCTCACTGGGAGCCAGAGCTCCCATGCTTCCCTGCGTGATGTCCATTCCATCAACCCTGCACAGCTCATGGCCAGGATCGAGTCCTATGAAGGCAGGGAGAAGAAAGGCATATCTGATGTCAGAAGGACTTTCTGTTTGTTCGTCACCTTTGACCTCTTATTTGTTACCTTACTGTGGATAATAGAACTAAATGTAAGTTGTAAATTTTTTTTCAATTACTTCATGAGATCTATTTCCAGAAGGAGGATATTACTATTTTTGTTTTTGAGTAATGGTCCTAGGGCCTGTGTACTGTTCCTGTGCTTTTTTTTCCCCTTCAAGAACAGTGCTTTACTGTTTGAGCCATAGCTCCATTTCCAGCTTTTTGCTGGTTGATTGAAGTTAAGAATCTCATGGACTTTCCTGCCTTTGCTGGCTTCGAACTGTGATCCTCAGAGCTCAGCCTCCTGAGTAGCAAGGATTACAGGTGTGAGCTACCCTGGTGCCCAGCTAAAAAAGTTTTTCTTATCATTTATGTCTCTGTGAATTCCATCTTTCTTTCTTTTTTTAAAATAAGGCAACATTGTCTTTCTCTAGCAGATTTAGACTGTATATTCTGTGTTATTGTTTGAAACAAACCTGGTAAACTTTACTTTCTCTGGACTTGAAATTGGGATTTCAACATGTTTTGCTCAGTAATAAGAATTTATAAACTATAAGCTGTGAGACAAATTTCACTGGTCTGTGTTGGTACTATCTTGCTGAACAAAACCACATCCATCCACTTACACCTCTGTTCTTTGTATCAACTAGTTGAGTTGAGACCTTTTGACTCAAAAGGAAAAATTATTTTCTAGGCCATTTCAGAAAAGTTTGCTAGTTCTTTTCCTAAGAGAAAACAAAATGCTTCTGGCATAGATTTTAGGTAGTCTGTCGACTTGCATTCTTATTACCTTATTTGAGATTTTTATGTATACATTTTGTAAAACAATTGCTGATTCTAAATCTTTGAGCAAGTTTTATTCAAAAGGGGGATAATGCAGTTATATTGCCAAGTAATTGTCTAAATCAATACTGTCCAGTAGAAATATAATGCAGAATGTAACATACTAATTTTGAATTCTCTAGTTCTACATTAATAAAATCCAGGTGAAATTCATTGTAATAATACATTCTGTTTAACCCACTATGCTTTTATTCCCTTGAAAGCCTTGCATCTGGTTCCTGGCACTCCTTACTGGGCCCAGGGTGGCCTCCTGTAGAAGAGGCCCTCCCATCATTTGCCGCCTCCTCTAATTATCATTCACCAGCCAGCCTCACTTTCTGCTGCAGTGCTAGTCAGAGAGACAGAGACATTGTTTTGTTTAGAACAGTGGTTGGCACTTGGTGCCCATCAGGTATCTGCTGAAGGGATTAAGATCATCATGGTAGTGTTGAATGAGTTAAATGAGAAGAAGGTTGGCAGCAAGTACTTTTAACTCAGAAGTTGTTGAAAGATTGTCATAAAAGATGGTCTGACTAGGAGAGAGCTCACCGAGAGAAAACTAAGGAAGCCATAACAGAAGCTTGCTGAAAGGCTGAATTTACACACCTTTGCATTCAAGATGGTACCAGGGTGTCCAATGATGAAACCTAAAAGAGCAGTACAGTAGAAGATCCCTTATCTAAAATGCCTGAGACTAGAAGTATTTCAGATTTTGGATTTTTGAAAAGTCTGAATATTTGCATATATACAATGAGGTCTTAGAGATGAGATCCAATTCAAAACAAAATTAATTTTTTCATCAATGCTTTTACACTTGGCCTGAAGGCACTTTTATGATGTAGTTTTTGTGGGCCTGCAGTTTTCTTCACATGAGGTCTGGTATGGAGTTTTCCACTTATGATGACATGTTGGTACTCCAAAAGTCTCCAATTCTGGGTTGTTTTCAATTTCAGATGGGAAGGAAGTTCAGTTTCAAACAGAAAGAACTTGATTGGGCAGGGCAGGTATGGTCTTTATTGGAGACAGCTTGCACTAAAGATTGCAAAGTAAGGATTAGGTTACAGATTAAATTATAAATAACTCCTTTAAAGGTGGCACAAAGTCAGGATGTTTTAAAGAGAACAGATACCAAAGAGGGGTGTTTCCTACTGGCAGGTCTGTGCTGGCTACTTTGACTGCTATCAGAAATGGAAGGGATGTCTTGTGGAAAATGCTGGTTAGAACCATCATTTGTTTTTAATAGTAGGGGTTTTGATAACCTCTCTTAGTATGAGGGGGAGGGGGACACAGCCTTGCTGCTGCCAGGTTTTCAGCCTAGTGATTTGGCAGATCTACAGCCAGTTTGAGCTATCCTCAGATCCTTAGTAGGGCACAGAGAAGATAGTGCTTGTGGTTTCCTTTTATTCACATAACAAGTGCAGATCCAGGAAATTGTATGTAAGCTGAGACCACTCTCTAAGTGACAGCTTTTGTACTTATGTAATTAACTAGGGACTCTTGCAAAGATGTTCTTTCTTAATCTTCCCCTCTTCCCAGACAGTTATCTGGTTAATTGCTCTGTTTTGTCCTCTTTCAGAGGACACCAGGATTGTGTTTAAAATGAGGAACCTGAGTGAACTCTTGTATATCATATTCCCATCCCTTCCGAACAGGAGGATTCTTGGGCCCCACTCACAGAGTGCATCAGTAGTCCAACATACATCTTCTCTGATGTCTTTAAAAATATGTACTTCATACTTAATTTCTACAGTTTTGACCTTTATCATTTAAAATTCATTTTGACAGCAGTAGGAGTAGGTGATCATGCATAACTCTAGGTCTAGATCTGATTCTATTTTTTAAAAACCAAGTTACATATTTATATAGAAGTAGAATTTTTTATTTTATTATTTATTTATTTATTGCCAGTCCTGGGGCTTGAACTCAGGGCCTGAATACTGTCTCTGAACTTCTTTTTGCTCACTTTGCTAGCACTTTGCCACTTGAGCCACAGTACCACTTTGGGCATTTTTTATTTATGTGGTACTGAAGAATCGAAGCCAGGGCTTTATGCATGCTAGGCAAGCACTCTACCACTGAGCTACATTCCCAGCCAAGAGTGGAAATGTTTTAAATGCCAAGAGCAAAGAAAGACAAAAGTCCAACAGAGAATTCTTGACTTCTAACTATGTCATGGTAACTGTTCTCATACAGGTTTGCCATGAGATCAAGTCTTTTTTAAGATGGAAAGCTATCCAGACAGATCAGAAAATAAAGGAAGCCCTGAATAAATCATTGCATTTCTTTCTTTAAAAGACACTTTTGTGTGATCACCACCTTTTTTTTTTTTTATGTGACATGATAGTTGGCCAAAATAGGACCTACCAAATATGAACTACCACGTTGTTTTTTGTGTTTGTTTGTTTTTGTCAGACATAGGGATTTTTTTTTATTGTACATTTTAGATGTGGTAACTAGTTGAACTCAGAACTGAGGAAGTATGGCATGCTATGGGCCCCTTTTTCACCAGGTTCTTTTGTTCTGTTTTTGTTTTGTTTTTTAAACATTTCTGGGTTCTGAGGAGTGTATGTGGGCCTTTGGTCTTGTTTTCTCTTGCCATGTCATCCCTCCCCATTTGCTTCTTACCCCTCTTTCTAGGTGAATGGAGGCATCGAGAGCACCTTAGAGAGGGAGGTGGTGCAGTATGACTACTACTCTTCTTATTTCGATATTTTTGTAAGTAGCTTTCATTGTACCTCTCATTTCAGCCTAACAAAACTAAAACCAGGGGCACATTCCATTGAAATAGGCCTCAGGACCATTATTTTTCCTGGTATATGCAGACTCTTAATTTTCCTCTAAGTTACGCCCCTATTCATTGTCTCCCTACTTCCTGACTCACTCACTAATAGATTCTCTGAATGGAGATGAGGGAGGGCAGCAAAGGGAGCCTATCCACATTCCTTCTGTCACCCTCTCACCGGGCTAAAATATAAAATAGATCTCATTGGTACAACCTAGTTTCTGAAATGAAAATTTACCTCTTTGTATGATAGCACTGTAAGAGTGCCCACTTATCCCTCTCTCCTTTTCTCTTTTCCTTCTTCCCTCCCTCTCCCTCCCCCTTCTGTCTCTGTCTCTGTCTCTCTCTCTCTGTCTTCCTCTCTTTTTCTCTTTCTTTTCTTGTAATGAGAAGTTAATTGGGAACTTTACTTGGGTGGTGTTATATTGGCATCTTGGGGAGGAAGGCACACGTAGGGATCCACACGTCTCTGAGATAATAGCAGTGTACCCTCAAGATGGTCAGGCAAGTTTAGAAAGCTGTGCTACTTTGTATATGTTGTATTTTAAATTGCTTATCTTCTCTTTCTATTTTCTCCCTAGCTTTTGGCAGTTTTTCGATTTAAAGTGTTGATACTTGCATATGCCGTATGTAAACTGCGCCATTGGTGGGCTATAGCAGTGAGTATGCTGAGCAGAGCGGGGCACTTCTGTGAGTCATCCCTCCAGGGCTGTGGCCAGGGCACTTATCACAGGCTGAGCTGAGAGAGAGGAGATGAGATTTCCTGGATTTTCCCCTCTTGGCTCACTTCAGTGGGTTTAACACAAGTTTAACATGCCAGAGGTGTTTTCATAGTCAAGGATTAACTAGCCAGATATCTAGGATGCCAGGCCATTGACTCTAGAGGCTCAGCATGGTTATTGGCCAAGCTTCCACAAACCCTCCACTTCATTTTGTAGAGAAGAGATGAGCATAGTACCTCTGTCACAAAACCGTGTGGAAATCTCTTCTTTTTCTTTGATACTGTTCCATGATTTTCCTCCATGATTGGGTCTCCATTTATTTTGATGTTCAAGTAAACAGAAAGCTTGCCTACACCTTCACACCTTCTTTTTGTTCTTTCTGGCTCCTTGAGGACCATCACATTTTACTCCTCTCTCTCCTTGCATCTAGCATGGAACTTGGGCACTTTGTGTGTCTCATTGATAGGTATTAAGGTTGCAAGGGTTGCAAGCAATTCTACTTGAATGAGTCAGTTGGAGGAGGGAGGATAATGCTGACAAGGGAGGGGGTTGCCTAGCTCTTCAGTCTGAGGAGTCTGCTCAAGAGAAAACAGGGCTCTGGCATGAAGGCTATGCTGGTTCCTAAGACGGTCCACCAGAGGTCATAGCTGCCTGAGCATGCTTAGCATCCCAGGAGGTTAGACCCACTCCTGAACTTTGATTTTAGGAATATAATTAACTAAGCTGACTTGTCACCCTTTCACACTTGGGGTGTGATAATTATAACTTACTGCTTTTCTCCAACAATCTCTATTTGGTGGGTTGATTCCACACTCAAAACAACTACTATTAGCCACACTGTCCATTGCAAAGCTCTTCCAACAAAAGAGGTTGACCTGTGTGCCCTCAGAGTTGCAAGGAAGTGGCTTCAGTATCTGCTGTGAACTTGTCTTAAGGAGAAATTTCAGTGACGCTGCCTTTGGACTAAAATGTCTTAAGGATGTCTCAGTTATAGCAAATCCATTTTTTTCTGATTCTTTTTTTTTTTTCTTTTTTTGGTCCGGTCGTGGGGCCTGAACTCTGGGCCTGGGCGCTGTCCCTCAGCTCTTCAGCTCAAGGCTAGCGCTCTACCACTTGAGCCACAGCACCACTTCCAGCTTTTTTCTTTTTGCTTATGTGGTGCTGAGGAATCGAACCCAGGGCTTCATGCATGCAAGGCAAGCGCTCTACCACTGAGCCACCATCCCAGCCCCTTTCTTCTGATTCTTATTTAGAACATTTTCAGTAAGGAGAAGTCAGCTGGAACCTGCAAGTACTTAGTGTCAGCCTGTAAAGTACGCATTTCCAGGAGGTAAGGTGCCTCCTCCCCCAGTAGCTCACTTTGGCTAGAGTGTATGTTTTCTCCTGAAACTCTGCTGGTATCACTGAGAAAGACGCTTATGTTTCCTGGCCTTGGTTCTGTCATTCATAGCTCCTGGCATTCATTTTGGTCAGATTTTATCACACCTGAATATCTTAATTGGAGGCAGAAGTGGCAAGGCTCATGCATGGCACAGATGTTCTGTCCTTCACAGTCCTAGAGTCCTGGCCTGCCTTTCTTCCCTGGATGTTGCACCTCTGATGGAGAAGCCTTCTGTGTACACCATCAGGGAAGAAATACCATAAGCCACCCATCAAGGAGTCTATTTTCTCCCAGTCTGGGTGGAGGGGACAGAGCGAGTATACTGTGGGAAGGAGCATGTGTTTCTCATGTACTACCTGCTCCTGTCAGGTGGGTCTCCTGAGGGAGAGGCCCTCATATATGAAATATCTCACTTGAGCCGTGCTGCATTATGTGTCTTACAGTTGACGACAGCAGTGACCAGTGCCTTTTTATTAGCAAAAGTGATCCTCTCAAAGGTATGGCTGTCCCATTTCCTGTACCACTGTCCTCTGCGAGGATGACTCTAGCCCCTTTCCAGTGCAAGCTGATCACTGCCCTTCCCCCTCCTGTTCATTTCTCTTCCTCCAGCTTTTCTCTCAAGGGGCGTTTGGCTATGTGCTGCCCATCATTTCATTCATCCTTGCCTGGATTGAGACATGGTTCCTGGATTTCAAAGTGTTACCTCAAGAAGCAGAAGAAGAAAACAGTAAGTTTTGGTCAGAGTCAGCCTGCTGGGCTACAAGGGAGAGATGTGGCTTCTAGATGTGAATTCAGATGATGGGTGCATGGCTACACAAAAATAGAGGGAAATGTTGTGTAAGTGGGATAGTGACAGGCAGATCCTCTTTCTAATTGTCAGAAAGAACAGGTGAGCACCTGTTCAAATGACATTGAAAGTAGCCACCATATTTATACTCATGATAAGATACTCAACATTGTGTGCATATCAACAGAACTTTGCTGGTGAAGGGCACAGAAAACAATTATTAGAGAAAAGGCAGCAATTCCCCACATAGTCCAGGGGTCTGCAAAGTATTTTCTTTTGCCTTGTACTGCTGAGTGGGTGGTAAATAGATCAGATAAGTGCCTGGACTTGGGACTGGAAAGATGGACTTCAGAGGAGAGAGACCTCAAGCCAGACCTAGCCTGCCCTTTCCTGCCCTCCCTGCACCAATGCATTGCTCAGCCCACACAGCCCTCCCTTGTCCTCTGAAGGACATCCAGCATCATGTGTACCTGTGTCCTGCCTAGGTTATCAGGACTGCCTCACCATTAACTTGGAAGGCCCAGTGATGGCCTGAGCTGTGTGGCTCACTGTTGTTACTGCCCTCCCCATAGGAGGTCTTCATGGAAGCCCAGCCCTGCCCCACCCCTCTTTGACAAGTCAGTGTAGACACCCATGCTATCTCTAGATTGGCCACATGGGTCCATTTCTGTCATCCACCTCATAGGAAACAGTCTAAGTGTGATTATAACTTCACACACAGCAGGATCAAAAATAACATAGTTTTATTTTGAAAAGTTTGCTTAACAGAAAAGCAGTCTTTAAGAAAAGAGTTTTACTTCAAAGAGTGTCCCCAGTATTACAAGTTGTGTCTCTTTTCTGTGCCCCTATTCTGGCAAAGAAGGGGCAGATGAGACTGAGGAAGCACAAAAGGCTACTTTCATTAGATCTGATTTTCAAGATGAACTCTGCTGAAGGTGCTGCAAGTTTAACAAGATGGACACATGAGTGGCTATTTCACAGTAATTAATAAAGCTCAATACACAATTTATGACAAATTTGAAGCAGCATTTGTTATAATCAGTGGCAGATACAGTACACTGCTAGGTGTGCACCCTGTGTATATGTGATGGCCGCCCTCCTCAGGAGGGAGTGTTCTGGAGCTGACCTGTTTTTGCCATCTTTTCTTCAGGAATCCCCTCCTTTAAAGCAAATGTGTCTCCACCTTATTACTCTTCATATATTTTTATGAAAGGCCACTGAAGTATTACACTTGCCTTCTGGTGTTTCTCTAACCAGATGTCGATGATAGACCAATTGTACAGGCTGACCAGGTCTTGATTCACTTTGTATTTTGTTTTAGAGGTTGGTGTCGATACTTGTACAAGGTAGTCATTCTCAGGAAAAAGAAACACTCAATACTGAGTTTAATATCCTAGGATATTAAGGCAATTTAAAAACAACTTTTTTTCTGTCTTTATAGAATTATTAGTAAAGCCTTTCATTTTTGATTGAAAAATTTGCAGGGTAAATTTGTTCATAAGAACATTTTTTAATAATGATACCTTTTGACAATACTTAATCTCACTGCCAAACTCCTGGGGAAGGGAGGCGCATCCCAATGCCTGCATTTCTTCTATTCCAGGGCTCCTGATAGTTCAGGATGCTTCAGAGAGAGCAGCCCTCATCCCTGCTGGGCTTTCTGATGGTCAGTTTTATTCGCCTCCTGAATCTGAAGCAGGTAAAGACTTAATTGCTATTTATGTCTTTGCTTATAATTTAAAAGCGCTGCCCTCCTTCCTCTCCTGCTCATCTCTTTGTCAGCACACTGAGTGTACATTCACATCAGGATGTGAAGCTCAGAGTTAGGAAGAGTGTGAGGCAGAGAGGCTGAAAGTGAAAGTAGGGAAGAGGCCTAGCTCCTAGGATTCATGATCCCTGCTTTAGGAGACAGGCAGAGGAGGAACGGGTCCTCATACTCTCCATTGTCTTCCACTGCAAAGCCAAACGTTCTCTGGGATTGCCCAGGGCTGAGAATGGTAACTCTGTATACCTTGATTGTGTCCCACATCTCATTCACACACCTATGTCAATGCTCCTTCCTTTTTCTGTCTCCCTCACCTCAGTCCAGTCCTACCATTTCTTCTCAGGTCAAATCCTAGATCAACATTCCTTGCTTCAGAATTTGTCACAACCTCTTTCCCAGCCTCCAGTATTGCCTTCCACTCATCAGCTACCAGAACACTCTGCTAAATAACAGTGTTCTCAGCACCAAATTCCTAGAAGACCCCAAATGGTGCATGAACACAATGCTTCATGTCGCTAATCACTAGGAAGATGCAGATCAGAACCACTGTGAGACACACCTTCACCCAAGTAAGGGGACTGCATCAAAAACCCTTCAAAACAGTAAAGATGTGTTGTGAGGATGTGTGCAAATTGGTGTATTCAAGTTGAGAATGTAAACGGAGCTACATCCTGTAGAAAGCAGATACTGTTTCTTTCAGAAATGAAGCACAGAATCACCATATAACTGGATACTTCTGGGAGGAACGAAAGCAGGAACTTACAGAATTTTGTACTGACAATGGCCAGAGAAGATAATAACCCAAATACCATGATTGGATGAAGAATAAAACAAAGATGTATGCATCCAGTAGAATATCACACACACACACACACACACAAACACACACACACACACACACACACACACACACACACACACACACTGAGTGATATTTAATTATGTCATAGCACAATTTAGCATTGAGCCCATTGTGCTAAATAAAATAAGTCATCAATGCCCTCTTCCTTTTTCCTTCCCGATACTGGAGTATGAACTTGTTCTGCTTTTACTCTCAAAGCTGACACTAATCTGCTTGAGCCACATCTCCACTTTGGACTTTTTGCTGGTTATTTGCTGATTTTGAACCATTTTTCTCAGATCTCAATTCTCTGAGTTGCTAGGAGGAGCTACTGGCTCTTGGTCAGGAACTCACAACCTCTTTGGTGAGGCCCTACAGTAGTCACATCTCAGGATCAAGTAGAATCCTTGTTCCCAGGATAGAGGGAGCTGTGGAGACAGGTTCTGATGGTTTTCCACAGTGTAGATGAACTTAAAGCTCTGGATGATCCACTTAGAAATTGTTAAGATGCTACATTTTGTGATATTACCACACAAAATATTAGTGATAGTGCTGCACCCTAAATTACTTAGTTGCTCCGGCTTTCTTGGGCAGGGCTGCTCTTGGCACTGTACTACTGTTCATTCTTTTTCTCCTCATCTTGGCTCTGAGGTGTGAACCTCACATTGTCCCTGGTGTAGACAGGGGCAAGTGAGGCGGAGGTGGATGTAACTGCTCAGCTTCAAACATGTCAACAGTGGCAGAGCTGGACTAGAGCCTTGGCTCCTATGTGAGTCTGATTGTCAGTGCACTTGTGTACATGGCCCAACAGTGTCTGGAAAAGCATAATTGACCATTCCAGCAACATACCCAAACCCCAAAGCCTTCACTGACATAAAGACCTAAAAAAATACACCATTAGCCTGGCAAAAAGCACCTCTGTGATCATTCCTTTACCTGCTTGTCCAGCCTTTGGCCTTGTTAATGCCTTCTAGTAGCTTTTCTGAAAATGCTGAGCTCCAAAGCCCTCAATCTATTCTGCATCTTGATATTTCTGTTCTGTACGTGTTCCAAAAACCCTGTGCTCTTTCTGTCCTTGCCATTGCTCAGGCAGTCTTGGTCAGTGTATCCCGTGTGGTCTTTGCAACTTTCTCCACAGCTCATTATGCTCTGGCTGCATTGTATTCAGTAATGACCCGGTCTGTTTCTACCACTAGCGTTGAGTTAGAGATAATGTTGTATTACCAACATTTTAGACATGCAATCTAACTAAAGAAATTCCTGTGCAAAAGCTCTGTGTGTAAGTTGAAGGGTGCAGCAGTGTGAACATCACTGACTAAGGAACTTGTGGGCACCTACATTGTGGACTATTCATGTGCAGTCTAAAAGGGGTGGCAAATGCAAATGCTTGTGACCTTGTGAAATACAGACATGGATTAGAAGGTCTGTAAGGCACTAGAAACTAAGTGTACTAAACCCTTCAGGATCTCATTGCAAGAATTATTTCTTTCAAGTGTTTTATGCCATCGGACTCATTATAATAAAATAGTTTATATTCTATTTTCCTGAGACAAATCTAATTCCTTTAGATAATCCTTGACATAGTGTCCAAATAGTAGTGTACAAAAGCTCAGATCAGCAGTTTCATGATAGTGAGGAATTCTACCTGTAGCTTTCCTTCTCCATCAAGCTTACTGTTATGATGCTTGCTTGTTTCTGTGGTGTTAGCACCACCTAGTAGATTTTTTTTACATTCTCATTTCTGTGGGTGAAGCTGAGCAGGATCAGACAATTCCACAGTGTTCTGGAGAGCTGCTTTGTGGAAGACAATGGAGATCTGTTGTAGTGGATGGAGAACAAGCACTCAAAAAGCTTGCCTGCTCTCTTGTACTTTCATTGTCTGAAGGGTCAAATTACAGAACTTAATGTTCCTAATAAAATGAGCGTGTCCTTTAGAACAACATTTTTGCATTATGCCAGTAAGTAAAAATGCAAGTTTTCCTATCTGACAGTATAAACCACTCTCAGCCTGATATAGCGCTGCTGCCCTAGTAGGCATGAGGGCATCTGCAAGGACTTGCATCCCCTTCCCTGCCACCTAAGACACTAACTGGCAAATGATACATTTATTTTCTGGTTGAATCAAAATAACCTATTAACAATAAAAAGGTTGTAGGTTAAATAGCACCCTAAAGGTTGCAGGTGCTATCATGGGAAACATTTTCTTGCCTACTTCATATGATGTATATACAAGACACAAGGTACCAAAATCAAAAACAGTGACAACAGGGTATAAACCACAGGGGGAAAAATGTAAGAAAAAGAAATAACTTCACACAGTACATTAAAAACAAAAACAAATCCTCGTTTCCATATTGTGGAGTTCATTTTGATTAGCATCATTTTATATACATAGCTATTGAACTGTTCTGCTAGGACTATCCTAGACATATTCTAATTATTACAAATGAGGGAAAACATGGAACCTATGTTTCTTTAGTCTGGCTTATTTGATGATTTTTTTTCTAAATCTTTTTTCTAAATCTTCCCAATTCCTTATGAATAGGGCAATGTCTTCCCTTCCCTTCATTCTTCATTCTTCATTTTTCGTTCTTTCATTGGTCATAAGGCTTCAGGGCCTGGGCAACTAGTGTTCTATCATGTTGAACCAGGATACCACTTCCAGTGTCATTCTTTCTAAATGGAAGCATAGACTAGACCTATATCAAGTATTAAAATGGAAATGGCAATAAAAGACCTCCCATCTAAGAGAAGCCTAGAACCAGTCAGATTCATAGCCAAATTCTGTAAGGCCTTCAAAGGAGGACTCATTCCAGTATTCCTCAAACTCTTTAATGAAATGGAAAGGCAAAGATCACTACCAAACTTGTTCTATGAGGCCAGCATAACCCTCATCCCAAAATTAGATAGGACTCATCTGTCTTTTTATGGCTGGCTTCTGTTCTGTGGTTTACTATAGAATAGTTCATCAGTTTAACCTAGCTCTGAACTTTCCTAGGAATGTATTTCAGTGGACATTATTATTTTTCCTGGATTGATTTCTACAAGAAGGTTTACTGTGTCCTATGGAAAGTTACTCTTTTGGTTTTCTGTCTCTTAAGACTGGATAATTTCTGTCAGTCTCTCTTCCAGTGCACAGGCCTTTTGGCCCTCTTCAGTATTTTCTTGATTCAAAAATGTTTCATTAATCTCGGCTTTTGCAAGTCCAGAATGTCTTCTTCCCCCCCCCCCCAATTCCTATTTGTTTATTCTTGTAATTTTTTTCCTACTTAAAAATGTGGGTTTTATTTAAGTTAATTGATTTTTTTCTGATACTGGAGCTTGAATCAACTTGGGTCCTGATAGTCTTCCTTTTTCTAATACTGTGCTACTTCAGCTTTGCCCCAGTTCTCACTTTTTGCTTGTTAATTGGAAAGAGTGTCTTTGATATATCTGCCTAGGCTGGCTCCGAACCATGATCCTCAGATCTCAGCTTCCTGAGTAACTAGGATTATAGGCCACTAGTGCTTGGCCTTAATTTACTTTTGTTAGCTTTTAGTTCTTTAATTTGATTCTACATAGTTATTTGAATACATTAATTGTAGGTGCTCAGATGTTTTACTTGCTAAATACAACATTTGGAAACACTGAAGATAAGGTTTGTTTTCACTATACTTTGGTGGTTTGTTTTTCTTTCTTAGAATGATCACAATTGCCTGAATACTTTCTGCTCATGGTGGTTTCCATGCTTTTGACCTACAGGTGGAGAGGGAGTTTAGGAATAGGAGGGCCTAATAAACGCCTCTCGTATTAGAAAGCAGCTAAAGCACACTGCTCTCCATGGTTCATGGCAGGCCAGTGGGTTGGAAAACAGTGTCACACCATTTCACCAAATTCAACTTGAACTTCCTGTCTTTGTGGAGTTAAGATATGGAACACAATCTTAAGATTCTTCACCATTTTTTCCCCATGAACACCTTTTTCCTTGCCTATAATCCAGGCGGAGTTCTGAAACAACTTGTCTTCTTTTAATGAACCATGTCACAGGTTAGATCAGTGGAGATGGGCTGCTTGCTGTCTGTGTGAACCTGCTACCTTGTATTTCCTTCTCTCACTATGGAAAGGCTAAGTGTTTTTGTAAAATCCTGGAAAGAACAAAACTGAAGCTTCCTCTCCTCTACACCTATTAACAACATCAGTGTTTACAGCTCTGGGCATTCTCCCGGCATTGTATTCGTGCCACTGCTACCCAGGTCATATACAACTCATTTAAAATTAGAAATTAAGGCTTACTATTGGTATCCTAAGATATTCATAAAATATGTAAAAGACACATGTTTATTTTCTTCTAGATTTTATTTTCACTTATCTATTTGGCCTTTTACTTTAAAACTGTAATTGTATTTATCATGCATTGATTTTGCCCTAATGCACATGTATTTTCCATGTTGGTATGAATTAAACCTGACTCTAGTTTAAAGGTATTTTATGGAAATATCATCTAGCTTTTTTGTAAACTCAATATGCTTAGCTTTATTGTCTTAACTTTAGAAAGACAAATTGAGATAATGAATTATAAGTATTATTCTGAGACCTAACCTAAGGATTTGCCTAGCTGTGTGATATGTAGGAATAACATGGTCTTGTGAGTGATTGGGGGGTGAGTGGACAGTAGTTGCTGTCAGCAACGGAGGGCAACCATCCAGCCTTGTCCTCAGCCTTTGCATCCCCTCACTCACTCATTTCGGTGAACTTTAAACATGGTTTTCTTATACATTATTTGCATACAAAAATACACTCTCAGGCCTGTCGAGATCAGGGTTGAGGAAGACTAGCAAAAGTCCTTCTAAGAAGTTAGTACAAGTGCTTGGTTGTATTTTAAAAACTTTTCTCTTGTAAAAAGTGAAAACTAAAATGTCACTTTTTATGTTCAATCTCTTGAGGTTTAAACATGAATCTTTATTATTTTGCCTGTCAACATTATAGTGAATCAGTTCATACTTTAATGGGATGAGACATATTTTCCTTCTCCTTTCCCACCACTTAGGATCTGAAGAAGCAGCTGAGGAAAAACAGGACAGTGAGAAACCCCTTTTGGAATTATGAGTCCTGCTTTACAAAGTAAGTTTTTATAAACAAAGTTGTCACAACAAAATGTTTAAATGTGCAGCATCTTCTTCAAACAATGTGAGTACAAGTACACAGCCAGTTTGTTGTATGTACATGGATATACAGCAACATCGCAGTAATACCACATTTCTTAATTTTTCTGTGTAGGTATAAATTTGTAAAGCTTGAAAAAATGAGGGAGATGTTCATGTTTGTGACCTTGACTAGACTGTGTCTGTGTCAGGCACTGTAGAACAGAAGCTCAGGCTATGGGAAAGCGGTGTTCTGAGGTGTAGGGACTGCTAGTACCTCAGTGTCACAGTCCATGGGCAGAGATGGGTGGGGACCGGTCCAGGGTCACACATCTAGAATGAGATGTGTGTTGGTGAGATCACCAACACCAGTGCATGGGCCCAGGGGCCCTGTACAGGGAAGCTGTGGGTAAGCATGGCTGAGATGAGAGTGGCTGTGCATGGCAAAGTCCAAGGATCCCTTCACGTCAGAAAACGGAAGTGTTTTACCCTCATAAGCAAGGAAACACATGGCAAGTGAGCAGTAGTCACAGCAATGCTGCCTCATTCCCTAACCACAGAAGGAAGCAGGGCCTGTGGGAATTTGAGCCCTGGGAAGCCAGGGCAGAGGAGGAGATGGCCCCTAGGGCCGTCAGGGTCCTGGCAGACAAGCCCTGTGTCTGCATCCGCAGGAGCACCAGCAAGGCCCAGCAGGCCACAGTCCCCTCCACAGCAGTGGGGGACACCCTTACCTTTCCCAGTCTCATCACAGCTCACCTTCAGTGCAGACCCTGGGCAGGCAGCGTCAGCGCATATAGCATTTGGCCTCAACTCCACAGCTCAGGGTTCGTCTCCATTTTTCCTAAGTGTGAAGAACCCGTCCTGAAGGTCATCTGAAGACACACGATGGAGTAAGTCTCCCATGCACGGTTGATGTGGTGACCTCTACGGCTGGCCTGGAACAGATAATGAAGGATTGTGTGTGTGTGTGGTGATACCTCATAGCTATCATCCCTCATCCACTCATTTGGTCCCCACCTGTGGCCATCAGGACTTCTCATGGGCCTTTCTCTGTTCATTGGGACTCAGGCTGACTTGTTTGTGAATAGTTGAAGGCAGAGGCTCATGCTGTATCTGGATCAAAGGATTTCTTAATATATTGAATTTGTAGTATGTGAATACCTTCTTATTTTAATTCATATTTGTTTCATGTCTCAGATTTCTTTTGTATTTCTTTTTAACACCCTACATTTTCCTTAATTTTTTTAACTCATGCACATCTGATGTTTGTACAAGTAAAAAGTAATAAACATGTCAAAATGATTACTTTTGTTTTCCTTGGTCTCTGTTCTCTATTTGGCTTAAAGTTTTGGAATACCAACTTGCAGACAATAGAGGTTGTGGAATCATATAAATGTGGTTGTATAGTCTAAATTTTTATATGATATTATATCTTTCTGTAGTATAAGGGATGTGGAATATCATGTTATTTGTAAACATCAGCAAAAGCTGTGAAACCATTAGGCATTTCTCCTTTTTTGCCTTACTGGAATTAAAACAAATTTTTTTCTTATTAGTTTGGATTAGTTCTACAGGAGAAAATTTCATTGTTACAGTTCTATATGAAAATGAACAAGCCCTGGGTTCGATTTCCTCATTACCACATAAACAGAAAAAAAAGCCAGAAGTGGTGCTATGGCTCAAATGGTAGAGTGCTAGCCTTGAGCACAGAAAGGCTCAAGGACAGAGCCTAGGCCCTGAGTTCAAGCCCAGGACTAGCAAAAAAAAGAGGGGGCACTAAATTTGGTCCTGAACAATTTCTTCCGGTGTGATTGCCATCATTCTGCTTGGTACAGCATGGCACAGCTGTTAGCCAACTGCGTCATTGGTGTGGCCTTAGTTGTGAGTACAGCAGCATCAGCCGCTGCCTTCTGTGGCCGGTGCTGTTCTGAGTGTCCAGATCTCAGCACTGTGACCTGGCTCTCACCGGGAGGCTAGAGCCCACTTCTCATGGTGGCTGAGTAAAGAAACCACCACCTGGCCTTGGGTAGGACTTGAAGAACTCAGTAGTGTTCTCTGTGATCATCTTCTCTTACAGTTACACACACCAGGACCACAACAGAAGTTGAAATCACAAGTAAAGGATATTAATTTAACCTTGGAGAGAGCATCTCTCTGGACAAGCTGAAATGATCAGGAAAAGTTTAAGGGTTACTTCTGAGCACAGACCAAGAGGGAAAGCTGTGAGTAATTTAATGCAACAGGAAGTCAGACATACAACTGTAAAGCAGCTATCAAAGCAGAAACTGAATTTCCCCATGGATTGGCCAGATGAGCCCCGAAACTGGCACCCACTCTGCTCCATGCGGGGCAGCAAGACAGTGGGACATTTGCTCTCTATGCCCACTTTGGTGAACAACCCTCTTTCTGAGGGACCTCAGTCACTTGTTCCCCTGATGCTAATATCCTTGCTCAAGTTGTCTGTGACCATTTTCTCTCTGTGGAGCTGCTGTTATGATTCAGTATCTAGCACTGAATTACTCAATGGAACTCTGAGTCCCAGACCGCACTGTTCCTGAAGCACATCACCATCCACATGTGTCTCTCTAATGGGGTCATGGGCCCAGGATGTGTGCCACTCTGTCCACCCTGGGAAAAGCATCTGATGGGACCTGTGTCCCTACATCAGGGCCAGGGAACACAGACACATCGGAACAATGTTAGGATTGTGCTGGTGGCCTTCTCAGTCCTTCCTTGAGAACTGGGTCAGAGATGAGCTAAGACGTGGCATCTGCACCTTCCTAAGTGCCAACTCCTATTTCCACAGCAGCTCAAGAACTCAGCAGAGGCAGGAAGCTAAGCTGCCCCAAAAGGAGAGCAAGAACACCTTCCTGTATGAAGATGGAGCTTTCTTTCCATTAGCTGTGGCCTTTCCAAAGTGAGCAGCCTTGGCTGTGGTTGCCTCTGTTTTAACAGCCTTTATTCTCTTCTCATACTCTAGCCTTGCCTGTGCCAGCTGAATGAGCAGAGGCTGGTTTGAATGTGAGCGTTTTCCAGGAAGCTAATACATTTGTGAGAGCTCACAAACAAAAGCACTATCACCAGAGCTTTTCTTCTCTGTGTGGCCAGAGTTCAGATTGGCTAAGGTGGATGGAGTAGGAGTCAAAGGTGTTGAGAGGCTTGACAAAAGCACAAGGGACTTTGCCTAGTGCAGCCAAACAGAGCCAAGAATTATGTCTGATCCATTCACGTGTTTCAAAGACTAGATACAAATTAAATTTAGTGAGTCTTCTGCATTTCTAAAAGAACTCCTTGTATAGAATCTGAAGAGGGTTGTTAAAACAGCAACAATGAACAAAGAACCACATTGCTGGCTGCCAGTAGCTCACGCTTGTAACTAGTTACTTAGGAGGCTGAAATCTGAGATCATGGTTCAAAGCCTGCTCAGGCAGGAAAGTCCATGTCTTGCTGCCCAGCATGGAGCAGAGTGAGTGCCCAGTTTGGGGGCTCATGGGGAAATACAGTTTCTGCTTAGATAGCTGCTTTACAGTTGCACTGCCTGACTTCCTGTTGTATTCTCTCAAAGAACTACCCATGAAAGGCTGGAAGTGGTGCTGTGGCTCAAGTGATAGAGCTCTAGCCTTGAACACAAAGATGCTCATGAACAGTGCACAGGCCCTGAGTTCAAGCCCCAGCACCAGCAAAAACAACAATAAAACCTACCATATTTCTGATGTTAAATTTGCTCATTAAATCAAATAGATAAAAATGTTTAACTTTTAAGACATGCATGAAAAGTAAAGATGCACTGTGTTCTTACAATTGTATCATCAAGTGAACATTGTTTTATGATCTTCCCTGCAGAACTGCAAACACAGTCAACAAGTGTTAGACAAACAGTATTATTACTCAGTAGAAAAAAGTGACCCATTCTAGGCAGTTCACCCACTGTATTCTGGGCTCTGCTGACTCCTTCTTAGGAACAGCTGCACCCTCGTTCCCATCACGTGTGCTCTGCAGAGCAGCCAGCTCCAAGGCCTGAAGAAGATGTGGGGGTTGGTTGGCAGGTGGGTGCACCTTTCTCCTGGGCAACCCTTGCTTCCTCGGCCTAGCGTCCCTCATCTGGGAGCCCAGTGGCAATTCCCCATGGCAGGGACTGCGGCTCTGCCCAACTCAGACATCTATGGCCTTGCTTAGGATTTGCCTGTGTGGTTGGGATTCCTTTTGTGCCACACATTGCACAAGGCCCCTGGAGACTTTTTCCTTCATAAACATCACAGCCACACCAGTCTATGCAGTGCTCTTCCAAACAAAACCACTCTGGGAATTGGGGTGAAGCTGGCGGTTTCCCTGCATGACTTTGCTCCAAACCATGTGACCTAAAGGTCAGAGTGGATCTTGCACCCCTCTGTTCCCATTAGGATGAAGTCCTGCCTCAAAATGGGCAATGCATTCACACTCCTCCACTCTCTCCCTCTCCCATCTGTCACTTTCTCTCTGCCCATCCTCCAGGAAGAGTCTTCAGGTCTTCCAGGAGCTGAAGATGATGTACTGCCATGAGCAAGTATACAAGGTGGTATGAGCCCTGGAATAAGTTTTGGCCCACGGAGGGAGGGAGACGATTTCCTCTCTGATGGAATTCTAGTGGCATATTCTAACATAGCTTATAGCTAGGCTAGAAGCATCCCTCGTGGGCTTGGGTATAGGATAAAGTGTGTGGGGAACAGGGGGTCCCTGGGGACCCAGTGGAGTAAGTGGAGGAGGCCACCTGGGTGTCTGAGGAGGGTGGAGAAAGTGACAGGGTTGGGTTGTCAAGGTTGCTGCTGAGATTTCCTGTCAAGCTTCCTCCTGAGTGTGGCCTGTGTTGAGGCTGCCTCTCTACACCCCGCCAGCCTGGCACCCCCAAGCCATGCCCTGGCTCTATTTCTGGGTGGCCTCCCCATCCCAGGAGGGAAGCCTAGCCAGTCATGTGAGGTCAAGATGTCCCTCCAGATCAGGCAGCCACAGAAACATCTTTTAGGGGATGCAAATGGCCACATCCACCATGGAGACAAGCCTTGGGATATGCTCTGGCCTGCCCAGGGATACAGTGCTGATGGTCACAGGGAGCCTGAGATCCTAGGGCCCAAGCCATGGCTGTCACACCACATGGCAAGAGGGGACTTTGGAGGGTTGAATGGTTAGAGAATGAGTATGTTCCACATCCATGCTAACTGCTGCCAGGGGCGAGAGTCCAGATACAAGAGCTTCTGGAAGAAACTCAAGAGAGGCTGCAAGAAGCCTCAACAATTGGTGAGTGTGCATGCCTGAGGCCAGGGGCTTTCTAGAAGGAGTAGTTGAGGGGGGTCCCCCAACCCAACCGACCTGTTGGCCCACTCCCTTAATGCCCCATCACACCTGGCCTCTGCTCAGATGGCATGTTGCAGCAATGAGTTGCAGCCACAGCACTAAGGCCTGCACAAGAGTAGAGGGCAGGGCCACAGACCTTGCCCGTGTGTCAAGTGCCACCCTTCTGATCTCTACCCAATGTCACAGGACTATCCCAAGGGCACTGTCCCTCAGCTCTGCACCATCCTCACACACCTGGCCTTGCTGCACAAAGACAAAGATTCAGAGGATGTGAGTGAACAGGGGCCCAGCCCTGGGAAAGCAGAGTGGGGACAAAGAGCCTCTCCCTGCCCCTTGACCTCCAGCAAGAGCCCGTGTCCTCCCTAGCCCCAGAGTGCCCAGTCCCACAGCAATGCTACTTCTGATGCCCCATGCCCCCAGACCTCAGTGCTGCTGATGACATTTGGCCATGTCTCAGAGGGAGGTCAGCGAGGTTGGCAGTGTGACAGCAGGTGCTCAAGCTGACATAGCATGTGGGAATAGCATGGCCTTGTCACTGGAAGCCTCAAGTCTCTGCCATGTCCACAGAGAGTTGAGCAGTGAGCTCCCTGTCCTCAGGCCCCTGGCATCCCTGCCCTAGACTGAGAGCAATCCTAGTCCAGCTGTGCACCCAGCCTGCCCTCTGCTGGAGGGACTTGGTAGGGCGGCAAGTGGCAAGGAAGCCTTCAGGGTACAAGCAGCATTTTCTTATCACATTGATTCTGTGCTTTGCAGCGTTCTTGGCTGAATATGAAAAGAAAACGAAAGGTGAGAAAATGGCAATTTCCAAGACAGGTGGCCAGCTGTGCAGGTCCGTTGCCTCTGAACATGGCCACATTGGGTTCAGAGGATGGGAGATGGGGCCCTGAGCCAGGGATCTAGGATAGCTTCCTGGGGGTGAGCAGCAATGGCAGCTCCCAGTTGGAGACCTGTGAGCAACTCAGCAGTGGGAGTGGCAGCCACACACCCAGTGTGCACTGGGGCTGCTCACCCAAGCCTTGTGCACACTGCAACCCATTATATCAGTCTGCCCCAAACATCTGCGGGGCAAACAATGACAGAAGATGAGGGCATCTAGCCAGTCCTGAGCCCCCAGACCTCCAGTAGAAATGGGGATGGGGCTCTATCCTAGGCCGCCTTTTCTTTAGCCAAGAAGCCTGGACACCAACCATCGAAAATAACATTCTCCAGTGCATCATGGGAATGCATTGCACAATGTGCCAAGTTGCAAATGTCATGGATTACCCATTGGGGAGGGTGGGTGGGTGGGTGATTTCCATTAAAAGATTAAATTGAAACACTAATAGTCTGTTAAAATAATTTCTCAGCAATAACATGGTTTTTGTGGGTGCTTTACTTTGCCTTAGTGGCAGAGACTTCCACATATCCTCCTTGAAGATGAAATCTTTTCAGGTTTGTAGGTCATTTTTTGCAGAATGAGGAAGAGCAGGTCCCTCTTGGGGCTAGGTTTGGAAGTGTTCTCACGGACCATTCCACAAGCCTTGAAATCTGAGTGTTGAAACGTCTCCTGTGCAACAGCCTTGATCTATATGGGAAGCTGCTGGCTGGCTTCTGTGCAGGCAGGGAATCCACCCTCAATCTGCTGGGAGGGACTGGAGTCACCATGCACAACTGCAGGACCCTGGGGGAAAATCAAAGAGAGGTCACACCAGACCCAGGGCAGTGCTCCAGGGAGGGAGACCCTGAGCTGCAAAAAGAGCTAAACACAGTCACACCAAAATCACAGTTCTTCCAAAGCAAGTACCTGCCTAAATCCCTAAGTACACTGATGAAGGGAAACACAGGGAAACATGGAAATGACGTGACATCACAGAACATAATCAGTCAAATGCCAGAGCCCTAGGTAATATAAATCCTCTTCACCCATCATTTCACTGAGATCAAATAATTCTTCAGTGGTTGCTCCCCTGGGCACTTAGGTCAGCTACGGGAAGAAGTCTTGTCATCATTACTCCATTAGACAGTTGAAGAAAGCAGCCATGGCAAGAGCATTTTGCCTTTGTGTTTACTTCACTATCTCCAAGTTCCAGTGGACAAAATGCTCAGCAGGCCAAGCAGACAAACATGACCAGAAAGGAATTTAGGGGCTGTGCACCTAGAATCCTTCAGAGAGCATGTCCTGTAGAGGTCACGAGATTGTTACCTGGGTATTTGTGGTTTTAATTGTTACAGAAATGTTTGTGGTTTATGCACTTGCAAAATAACTGCTAAGGTTCACTTCTCTATACCAGCTTGCTTGCACCTACACTAAAAGAATGCATGTTTTGCCTTTATAAACCTTGAGCTACCTGAGTTTGGGGCTGCTCACTCCCAAGTTGAGTTAGCACCAGTCTGTCCATCCAATAAACTCCACCTTTTAAAGATAGTGTTCAGCGTCACTGAGTTTGTCCAGCGGGTCAGTCCACCTCCACCTGACCCCATTTGTGTTTAAAACTTTGTGAAAGCCAGAGCTCCAGAACTGATTCCCCAGTCAAACTGCTGGAGTCAAACTGCAATTCTCTCAATCTCTGACATCTTAGTGAAGTAGGGATGCTGGGTCTAACCAGTGCCATCATGGCCACAGTGGATAGGATACTGGGTTTAACTGGGACCATCTTGACTTCCAGGTGAAGGAAGGGGAATTCCCAACCCCAAGGTGCTGGGCATACCTGAATTGGGAGAGGCAGGGGTGGGGACTTCGATGATGTGTTACTGGACCTCTGACATGACATTATTTTAGGGCAGACAGCTCAGAAGCCTTTAAGCCAGACCTCATGTGCTGTGTCCATATCCTGACTCTCTTCTGATCAACATGGCCTCCCACTTCAGGCCTCCATTGTGGTTCATATGGGTTGTTGGTATGGTGTTTTTACTCTTTATTTCTTCTCTGGTCTCCTGACTCAGTTTTCTAACAGTGTAAAGGTATTCACAGGACTGCAAGTCTTTGTGACAGGAGTATGCCTACACATGCCAATTTTTTAATGAAGACTCCCAATTTGGCCTTTCAAAATGTGGCTTCTCTGGATCTTGCCAACTGGTTTTACTTTACAACATCAGTCCCTCCTCTTACCTGATCAAGGAACACATCCTGCCTCTGTCATTTCTTTCCAAAAAGATACTGGTAGGAAAGAAACATTTGATTAAGTCCTGCCTGTATCCTCATTGCAGACAGTGTCTTGTTATGAGTGTCGATGGATGTAAATTGTCCACAGGAGCTAAAATGACCTCCTAGTGTTTAAAGGGGAAAGCAATCAAATCACAAGAAAGACAAATTCCGACCAGTCTTGGATTCTGAAAACAATGGCTTTGTCCTGACAGTATTACTCTAACCACTGCAATTATGTTTATTGACAGTGCCATCTAGACCCTTACCTACCAATGAGCCATTCTTGAGTTACAGATATTCAGGTCATACTTCATTTTTGATTGAGATTCTAGGTGTAGGAGAAAAGAGTTCCTCAACTCCACATATTAGTTTACTCATGAGAGGAATTGATTTGACTTAAGACCCTTTTCCTCTTGCAAAAGTACCTATGTGAAAATACATAGCATATAAAGCCACCGGCTTTTGGTTTGAATTGTTTACTGTGGGAGATAAGAAGTAGCATTCCCTTCATAGTCTTATCTGTAGAAATTAAAGATCCGGGAAATATTTGCAAATAAAAGGGAAAACATGTAGCAAAGCCTTCTGATTAAGGAGACCACAACCAGGCCAGGATGCCAACATGGCTGTATCTTCATCTAGGTATCTGTTGAGAAGCTACTGTGGGCCATGATCTCTACCAAGTCCTTTATACCTTCCCTAAAGTCTTCCCTACAGTCTGGTGAGGTGGACATTGGTATTCCATCTTGCTAAGGAGAAAGTTGTGCCTGTGCCAGCTCATACAGCTTGCCATGAGCTGAAGTGTTTTGGCAGGAGATGGCACAGTTTTCAGGCCCAGGAGGCCAGTGTTGCAAAGGCTGAGGGTCTTACTGTAAACTCTTTCTCATTCACACTGTGGCCATGCATCCTGGCACATAGCATCCTGAAGCCCTGAGGAGCTCAGCTCCACACAGTATCCTTGTTCTCACATTATGAGTAAATCATTATAAGATGCATGTACAATGAACCAGATTAATGTAACAGAAACTCAAGCATCTAGTGAAACGTTTTGTTTTCAGGGTTTTTTTGTGTGTGTGTGTATGCTCGTCCTGAGGCTTGATCTCAGGGCCTATGTGCTTTTAGGCCTTAGCTTTTAGGCACAAGGCTAGTGCTCTACCACGTGAAATGCTGCTCAAGTTCCAGCTTCCTTGGTGGCTAAATGGCAGCAAGTCTCACCTCATCCTGCTCAGGCTGGCTGGAAACCAAGATCCCCAGAACTCAGCCTCCTGAGATGCTAGCGTTACAGGTGTGAGCCACTGGCTCCAGGCTCAAACTAAATTTGAGTAGCACTGTCTCCTCTTTCATTGGAAGATTCCAAACTGAATGGGACTGATCTGAAGGAAAGTTAGTGACATGAAATCTCAACCTGTTCAAGCATAGCATCTAATGTAATCTTGCTAAATAGTAAGCCATCACTGGAGAATAGATGAACACATGAAGCCATCCATCTGACATACAAATTAGTTTATTTATAATTTCTTCAAAATTAATCAAATTAGGATATGAAATAGAAATTGAACACATTCATGTAATCCCATGTACCCAGGCAGCAATTTGAAACCAGTGATTGAGGGGTTGGAGAACCTGAAGGATCTTTCACTTTCAGAGGAGCCTGGAAAAAAAATTTAGTGAGACCCTGTCTTCATCAAGAAGCTTGGTAGTGCTGAGTAGGGTATTTGATCCCTGCTCTGTGGGTAGAATGTACTCTCGGCCTCCTGTGTAGGTAGGATTGCAGGCATGGGCCACGAGCCCACACTCCAAATCACACAAAAGGGGACTTTGCACACCAGTTTTAATGGACAGCCCTGGCAACAGCTTGTCTCTGGGAAGCAGAGCTGGGCCTCAGGCTTTCCCCAGACTCTTCTTGATGAAGTAGCTCACCAGCCTTTGTGGCCTCTGTTGGTACTCAGCAAGCACTTCGTGGGGGCTGCTGATCTGGTCCCCCTGCAGGCGGTCCAGGAGGGTGACACACACCACAGCAGCTGCCAGAAGCAAAGGCCATGTCAACACCAAGTCCCAGATCCCTAGCTTCATTCACATGAATCAGACAGAGCAGGGAGCTGTGAGCCTCAGCCTGAGTGTCCCCTAGGGAAGTCTTCTGTGCTCACACTAACCCAGCAGAAGATGGGTGGATGAAGCAGGCAGGGAAAGGCACTCCAGCCAGCTCAGGAACGCTAGAAGCTCTGCCCTTGCACAAATCACCTTGCCCTATGTCTTACCCATCGCTTTCCATCGTTCCAAAAGAAAAGTCCTACTAGGCCAGATGCAATGGCTTATGCCTATAATCCTAGCCACCTGGGAGATGGACATGAGGATAAAACTGGTGCAAAGCCAATGGAGTAAATGACAAGATCCTATCTCAACAAACTGGTTGTGGTGTTTCGCTGGGATAATCACAGTTAAAAGAAAGATGGAAGATTACAATGCAAATTGGCCTGGAAAAACAACTCCAGACCCTATCTGAGATATATGTTAAGCAATAAAAAGGACTGGAAGCATGGCTCACTTGGTAGATCACCTTCTTGGCAAAGGAAGGCATGAAACTGTGATTTTACACCCTAGTCCACCCCCAAAAAAGGAACAAATTTCCAAGTTGATTCCAGGGCCAGCTCCAAGCTGTCCTGAACAGCCTGGAAGGCTACAGGTTGCTAAAGTGATTTGATGCAGGGATTTCTGGGAGGGACAGCTACATTGAAGACCTCCACATTCAAAAGGCCAGAGAGCATTTAAAGCCAAGGCTCAAGGAACCTTATTAGCCAGCAAGCCTGTATCTGAGCTTATGGATCTTCTTCAGGACTCACCTTCTCTGTACTATGGGAAGTCTTTGTCCTGTCACAATCACAGAACGTTGTCCACAAGGACTCGGTCAGATACTGACTTGTGAGTCAAAGTCGATAAGAGTCAGAAACATCTTGGGCTGGGGCAGGGGGAGGGACCCTGGATTTCAGGATTGCCCTGCAGAGCAGAGATGGCAGAAGGAGGCCCCGAGGCTATCCTGTGCCCGCTTACCTCGGAGGCCACACATACTGCACATGGCTGCAAACACCGAAGATTCCATCTCGATGTTTCGAATGCCAGCAGCATGGGCAGCTCGAAGATAGGCCTGCTTGTCCTTTTCTGTGTAGGAGCAGAGGGCACCATCCAGGCGGCCTTGCCCTGCAGCACAGACACAGGGACTCTGTATTGTCAGCTGCTACCACATGGTGGTGCTATACTCACACCCAGCATGGAAGCAGGGGAAGTCGACACAGGTCCTGCCTGCTCCCAAGTGCTGTGCATGCTTCAGAGCCACTGTTATAGCCACCATGAAATGCTGAGATTGGGTGACAGACAAGGTGCAGACACCCCAGCCCAGAGAACATGTGAAGCAGGATCAGAGTAGGGCAGGGATCCTGGGTTAAAGGTTCACTCAGTCTCCCCCCGCCTCCCGCCCCCCGCCTACCTTCGTAGAAGTCCAAGGTGCACATGGTGTTTCCCACCACAGTGGTGAACTCGCTCAGGTCCGCAGAGCACTTCATTAGCTCCTGCACCAGCTGCTCATCCAGATCAGTACTTCGAACCACCCGTTTCCCCAGGACAAGCTGCTCAAACTCTGGCTTGAAGCAGGCATCCACTGCCTGCCGGGTGATGACTACTGAGCCAGGCTCCAGACCTGAGGAAGAAGCAGATGTCACCGTTGTGCCAGAGGCCCAGGCAGTGCACAGCACAGCTCAGGGAGAAAACACTATAATCCATGTGCACCTTGACTGTTCTTACGACTCTGGAGAATGAGATATGAAGATCATAGTGCAAAGCCAGCTGGGACAGACAAAGCTGAGACTCTTGTCTCCAACTAACCAGCAAAAACTGGAACTAGATGTGAGATTCAAGTGGTAGATTGTTATCTTGGAGCAAAAATGCCAAGTAAGAGCTCAAGGCCCTGAGTTCAAGCCCTAGTACCACCACCAAGGTAAATGGTGGAATGAATGCTTCTCTTATTAATTCACATGCAAACACTGAAGACAACGTACAAAAGCACCAAGAGTGTTGGAAATGCCCGGGAATCTCTACAGTCCCTCTCAGAGGTGTGTCTTCTGGCCCTTACTATTTTCTCCATGGCCTGGCATTCCACCATGAACGTGAGCACTACTTAATTCATTCCTGCTTTAGTTCTTTATTATGTTAGTGTTTAAGCACAGTATAATAAACCCTAGGCACCCTAAAGCTAACTTCACGGTTTACCAAGTTCTGACCAACCTGCTTTTCTTCTAGGACTGGTGTATCATTAGGTCCTATTGTGTCTCCAGTTTTAAGCAAACCCTTGTGAACTATTTTCATGTTAATAAGCATGTTATTCTACTCCTTACTTTGTTTGTAGTCACTTTAATGGGACCTAACCACTGTTATGACGACTGAATGTATGTCTCCCCACATTCCAACTTGTACTTGCAAATCCTACCCAGTCCCCAAGTCAAGGATGGCTTTTGCAGTTTCTGGACATGGGTGGGTCCCAGAAATTTGAGTCCTCATGAATAGGATTGATGCCCTTACAGAAAAAGAACTCAAAGCGGGTCATCAGTGGCTCACATCTGTACTCCTAGCTATTCAGGAGACTAAGACCTGAGAAGTGCAGTTCAAAACCAGCCTAGGAGCTGGGAAAGTAGCTCAGTGGTAGAGTGCTTGCCTTGCATTGATGAGGCCCTGGGTTCGATTCCTCAGCACCACATAAGCAGAAAAAACCAGAAGTGGTGCTGTGGCTTAAGTAGAGCACTAGCCTTGAGCCGAAGAGGTGAGGGACAGTGCCCAGGCCCAGAGTTCAAGCCCCACAACCAACCAAAAAAAAAAATAAAAACAAAAACAAAAACCAGCCTAGGAAGGAACATCTGAGAGATTTTATCTCCAATGAACCAGGAAGAAGGCAGACTGGATGCATTGCTCAAGTGGTAGAGTGCCAACTCTGCATGGGTTCAAAATAAAGCAGAGTGAAAGTTCAAGGCTCTAAGTTCAAACCCTAGAACTGACACAAAGCAAAATGAAAACAAGAGTACTCAGCCCTGATGTGTCCCTCCACTTGTGTGGTCATAGCAGTGAAAATTCCATAAAGAACAAACTGGGTCTTCATCAGATCTGACTCACCTACGGTCTTCATCTTGGACTTCCAAACTCCAGAATTGAGAAATAAATGTCTATTATTTACAAGCCAGGCAGACTTCAGTATTTTTATAGCAATTCAAATACAGTTCTTTCACCTATTTTTTTGTTTATATGTTTTGTGCTCATCTGGGACTTGAACTCAACACTTCAAGCTCTCACTTTGCTTTTTCACTCAAAATTGGTACTCTATCCCTTGAACCACACCCACACTTCCAGCTTTTTGCTCATTAATTGGAAGTAAGAGTCTTGCAGAGATTTCTATCCTAGCTGGCATAAAATGGTGATCCTCAAGATCTCAGCTTTCTGAGTCACTAGAATTATGGGCATGAGCCACCAGCATCCACTGCAAAATATTCATTTTAAGGTCATGATGGGAGGAGATATAAATCAAGAAACCTTTTCCTAATCAGCTGGGAGACTTGCCAGTTATTTCCCATGAACCATTAAAACATTTCCAAATACTACATGAAACACAAAAAACATAGCTGATTGCTAAGACCTTCTACTTTCCATCAAGCTTGACTTCCCCTTGCCCTCACCTTTCTGGGCCAAACTGGGCAGCCTGAACCTCTGCCCAGCCATTCTTCTGAGCCCTGAGGATGGAGCTCTGGAAGAACATGCCAGATGTTCCTTGGACTCATAGGGTCTGGGATGTGCCACTGCTTCAGGCCCCAATGTCAGCTTTTGTGGGCACACTTCCCTAGGAGATGTCATTGGCTGTGTGGGGATGCTTCTGTTGTCAAATCTGTCAGATATCTGTAGCCCCAAGATCTTCCTGATCAGGTGCCAGTAATACTCAGATACCAGGCTATTATTTATCCCCTAACAGTCACAGCTTGTGAGGACACCATGTCTGTCACACTTTGTTTTCAGTGATGTTCATCAATTTTGGGTTTTGAGATTCAAAGAGAGACTCAAGCTTCATGACTTCTACAAAATTCTTTCTGATCATCAATTAAAAAATACTCCCTCAGAACACAAACTCAAGAACAGCCATTAGTGGTGGCTCATGCCTTATTATCCCAGCTACTTCAGAGGCAAAGTTCAGGAAGGACCTAGTTCAAAGCCAACTCACGTAAAAAGTTATCAAGAGTCCATCTCAGTCAAAAGTTGGGCAAGATGATTCCTCGGATTGGGGACTGAAGCCAACCTGGGCAGAAAAGCTCAAGTGCATATCTGAAAAATTACTAAAGCAAAAAATGTGTGACTCAAATGGTTGAGTGCCTGCCTAGCCACAGCAAGACCCCGAGTTCTTCTACAAGAAGAACTCAAGAATACCTGCTAGCCAGGTCCTGGTAGGTCATGCTATAATCCTAGCTATTCATGAGGCTGAGATCTGAGGATCTTGGTTCAAAGCCAGTCTAGGCAGAAAAGTTCATTAAGACCCTTCTCTTCAATTACCCAGTCAACAGCCAGACATGGAGGTGTGGCTCATGTGGTAGAGCAAAAGCCTTGAGTGAAAAAGCCCTGAGAGCAAAGCCCTGAGTTCAAGCCCTAGTACTGGCATAGAAAAGGAAAGAAAAAGGAACGAAAGAAGGATGGATTTTCTAGCTGGTCTGCTAGAACTCAGAGTCAAGGTCAGCCTGAGCCTCATACTAAAACCTTACCTCAACAATAGCAAGCAAACAAACAAAAATCCCAAGTAAATTCCCAGGTTTCACGTGAGAATTCAATGGGTCACAGGTGGAATTAATATTATTAAGGCTTGCCGGGTGCTGGTGGCTCACGCCTGAAATCCTAGATACTCAGGAGGCTGAGATCTGAGAATAATGGTAGAAAGCCAACCCGGGCATTACGGCTGTGAGACTCTTATCTCCAATAAACCACTAGAAAACCAGAAGTGGTACTGTGGCTCAAGTGGTAGAGCGCTCGCCTTGAGCTGAAGAGCACACCAACAGCACTGAAGCACAGAGTTCAAGCCCCACGACCAACCAAAAAGAAAAGATTATTAAGGAAACTGCATCTGTATAGTACATGGACAGACTTTCTTTTCAAAAAAATGTCTTTCCCTAAAGAACAGAGTATAACAAT
The DNA here is from genome assembly GCF_019054845.1 of Dipodomys spectabilis. Taxonomy (NCBI): domain Eukaryota; kingdom Metazoa; phylum Chordata; class Mammalia; order Rodentia; family Heteromyidae; genus Dipodomys; species Dipodomys spectabilis. Next base: position 7,870,980 of record NW_024870855.1, on the reverse strand, counting down.
CTATACCACCTCTACATCATATGAGGTATGGTATGATTAGACTAAAGTAAGTCAGCTTCTATCAGAGTTCAAGCCCCATGACCAACCGAAATAAAATTTACCTAGTCTGTGGTCTGTGATTAGTATTAGAGGCACAATTCCACAGTCTTTAGCATTTTTCTTTTGCGTTAAATCCTATTATTTTTCACCCTCTTGGTAATTGCTGCTGTTTTGCTGTTCTGGGACTTGAAGTCACATCCTGGTGCCGTCCCTGAGTCTCTTTGTGCTCAAGGCTAGTGCTCTGCCACTTGAGGCACAATGCCACTTCTGGATTTTTCTGAGTAGTTTATGGGAGATAAGAGTTGCACAGACTTTCCTGCCTGAGCTGGCTTCAAACTGCAGTCCTCAGATCTCAGCCTTCTGAATTGCTAGGATTACAGACATGAGCTACCAGTGTGCCTACTTGGGAAGTTTTGGGGGCCTCATTTAAGGACCTTTCCCTTTGTTTTGTATCTTCCTGTCTTTCCCTCTTAGGTTGCTTTGTGATTTTCTCATCATGGGCCCCAAGAACAACAGGGAATGAGTGGAGGACAGGAGAAAGAAGAAAAAGGGAACCAGATTAGGGGCAAAGGGTGAACAAATGCAGCAGTGGTACTCACTCGACACTGGAAAATGAACAGTATGACTTGTGGGTGAGGATGGGAGGGGGAAATGGAGAGAGTGAGGGAATGGGTGACATCATTCAAAAGAAATATACTCATTACCTAACTTAAGAAACTGTAACCTCTCTGGATATCACCTCTATAGTAATAAAAAATAAAGAAAAAAGGGAACCAGGCAAATAAGGTCCCAAGTAGCCCAGAGGACATACTTCTGTGTGTGCAAGGTGTAATTCCTTTCTGCTACCAATCTCTGTGGTCCAGCTGGAGGACAGGGTAGACATTGCAACAGAACAAACTTCCTTTCCACTCTCCATGAATAAGCTCTTCTTCAACAAAGGCAAGGTAGGAGACGGTCTACCCAGCATTGCACCATAGTGGTGCTACTACAAGGAGCTCTGGGCCCTCTACAGTCCTTACCTATGCCCCCAGAAGTGCCGATTCGTATGATGGTGACATTGGAACACCTGGCATGGTACAGCAGCTTGATGAGCTCATGTAGCATGATAGAGATGGATGGAATGCCCATGCCATGCTAAAACCAGAGAAAAATGCCAAAGCTGAGTCCAGGGCAGTACCTTAGTGCATACACATGTCTCTTCTTAGCCACACAAGATGCAAAACACCAGTAATACCAGCACCCTGGGGGCAGAGGCAGGAGGACTGTGAATCTAAGGCAAGCCTGGGCTACTTAATGAGACCCTATCACAGAAAGAAAACCAAAGAGATGTCATCCTTTTTCAGAAGATAGACTCTGTGCTCTTTTAGTTACCCATAGTCAACAAGAAGGATCAGTTCCGTATGACCAAATATTCTGCAGAAAAGCAAGAGATCAAAATTGAGGCCACATTCACATAACATTTTGAGAGGGCAGTACTGGGGTTGGACCTCAGGGCCTTGCATTGCTAGGCAGGCCCTCTACCACTTGAGCCGCTCCACTAGTCTTTTGTGCACTGGTTATAGGGTCTCACTTTATGCCTGAGCCAGCCTGGACTGTGATTCTCCATGTGGGCTTCCTGGCTTCACTGAGATGACCAGGTGCTCACCATAAAACTCAAGTCACTGGTAGAGGTGAAGTCTTCCAAATTGGAGGTAGGGAGGTCAGCAGGGCTGGCCTGGACTTGAACTGTGATCCATCACTCACCCATCTCCAAGAAGTAAGGACTGCATACAGACTTGAGCCACTGTGCCTGGCTTCACATGATTTTGGTTACAGTATATTGCTATAATTACTCTATTATAGGTTATTTTTGTTCAGCTGTTGCTGTGCCTAGTTTATATATCATATAGGAAAAACAAACAGTAAAAATAGGGTTTTTCACTCACAGGGAGTCTTGGAGCATAACAGGGGCTGAGGTGACTACTGTGAGCCTAACCTCCTCCACCTTAGGAGCCACTCCACTATCAGAGGCCCTGATGTAAATAAAGTATGGCCTGTCCTGAATCTGGTGACCCAGGCCCTTTGCTAAAATTAGCTGACTCAGGCCTTACCAGGTGACACAGGGCCGCTGCAACCATAAACCTTAGCCCCCCCAAAAAAAAACCAAAATCCCCTGCTCACACATCTCACAAACTCCACATCCCACACAAACCAGACTACAGAGTACCCCCAACCCTAGTAAAATTCCCCACCTCAGCCCCCTAGCCCCTTGCTCAAGGACAAGTGCTGTCCTAGCCAGAGAGGGTCAGTCTGACAATAAACTTTGCTGCATGTGTCTTAGTGTGCACATGGTCTTCTGGACTGAGGCTTTCAACTACTGTGTTCTGTTTATATTTTATGCAGTGCACGCCAATGGAATGAACTTATCACAGTGGCAATAGAAGATGATTTTTTTTTTTTTGAGGTCCGGTCGCGGGGCCTGAACTCTGGGCCTGGGTGCTGTCCCTCAGCTCTTCAGCTCAAGGCTAGCACTCTACCACTTGAGCCACAGCGCTACTTCCGGCATTTTTTTCTTTTTGCTTATGTGGTGCTGAGGAATCGAACCCAGGGCCTCAGGCATGCAAGGCAAGCACTCTACCACTGAGCCATCTTCCCAGCCCCTAGAAGATGATCTTTAAAGTGGAGATTTAAAACTATCTACTTGAGAGATTCAAAATCCTCAGATCCATCCTATACACGACCTCCATACAAAGTTTTGAAGACTCAGCACTGGGGAACTGAATGAAGCTCAGTAGGAAGGTCGCAGCAGCTCCTGCTGGGTAACAAACAGCCCCTTCTGACATCACACCACACTGGTCATTTTTTATCTCCTCAGATTTATCCCTGGCCCCTCTGTCTCTGCCAAAGTAGGTGGCTGGCTGGACACTCCTCACACCAACCGGACACCTTACTGTGAATGCACATCTGCCATTTTCTCCCTTTGAGGTCTCTGCACAGCCTTTCTCCCACCTTTCAAAACCTTTCCCCCACCCCCAGGATGCCCCTGCCATCCCAGTGGCTATATAGTAGAGCCCTAGCGGAAAAGGAACCCTTCAAGAATTACAGCCAGGCACCAGTGACTCATGCCTGTAAGCCTAGCTACTCAAGAGGGTAAGATCTGAGGATCATGCTTCAAAGCCAGCCCAAGCAGGAAACTCCATAAGATGCTTATTTCCAATAAACTACTTAAAAAAGCAGGAAGTCAGAGCTGGGAATATGGCTTAGTAGTAGAGTGCTTGCCTAGCATGCATGAAGCCCTAGGTTCAATTCCCTAGTACCACATGAACTGAAAAAGTCAAAAGTGGTGCTGTGCCTCAAGTGGCAGAGTGCTGGCTTTGGGCAAAAGCAGCTCAGGGACAGTGCCCAGACCCTGAGTTCAAGCCCCAGGACTGGCAAAAAAAAAAGAAGAAGAAGAATTTGGCTCAGCTGGGCACTGCTAGTTCACATCTGTAATACCAGCTACTCAGGAGGCTAAGAACTGAGGCTCACAGTTCAAAGCCAGTCAGGGCAGGAAGCTCTGTAAAACTTTTCTCCAGTTAATCACCAAAAAGCCAGGAGTGGAGCTGTGGCTCAAGTGGGGGAGTATCATCCTTGGGCAGAAAAGCTAAGGGACATGGGCCCCAAGTTCAAAACCTAGTACTGTCACATACACACACAGTTGTGTGTACAGTTGTTATGAAGTAAGTCACTCATTGTGGGATGGCAGAGAGAACTGGAGGCCTGGTACCCTAGCTCCCCTTGCACCCTGATCCATGCAAGGCAGCTCCTCCTCCGTTTCCTCGCATAAGCTGGGCTCCTGCACTGTCTGCCCCTGCCACACACACACTATGTGCACAGCTGTGTGTATCTGCATTGTGTTTGGATCTGTGTGCTTAGGTGCTCTGGGAGACAAAGTCTTAAAGTCACAGCCCTGGTCGCATTCATCCCCACTGCTTCAGGCTCACCAGGATCCCACCACTGACAGTCAGCAGGTGGTAGGGCGCCAGCTGTGTGTGTGTAAGGGTGAGGGGAGGCAGGACCCCAGAGCCTAGAGACCCAGCCTAAGGGCGTGGATGGTACTCACGCTCACAGACAGCACTGGTCCAACTTTGTACATGGCATAGCGGTCGGTCCCTGCACAAATGTTAGGAAACTCTTCTCCCGGACGGTCAAGGCCCAGCTGTGTGGCCACATACCTGATGAAGGTGTTCATCCGAGAGGGGCTTCCACCAACGCACACAAACTGCAACCAGAGAACAAGGACGCCCTCAGCACACTGCTGCCAGCACAGGTCTTTAGAGCCAAGACTTCTCACCAGGAACTTCAGGGTTATTCAGGAACCTGGTCAAAATGCAAGCTCCCTGGTTCTGCCTCACCTACTGTACTAGGGAGGAAGGAAGGGTAATTGGCTTTAATGAATTGGCTGGCCAGATTCAGAAGCACTGATCTTGGTCTCACTGCTCATGAGAGAGTAACTCAGAAAACAATGCAAAACTCCATGAGGGGTACTGCAGGAGGCCTGAGACTGGGCTGGAGGGTAGGAATTCTTCACTCTCCTCCACTCTTCCTACAACCAGTGTCCTACAGACCATCTGAAAAATGGACCACCAGTTACCTCCTAAGTGCCAAAGAGTCAATGGTCAGAAATAGTTGGGGAGGTTTAGGCAACTGTGGGTATAAACTCAGAGAAGTAAAATCCTTAACTTGTGACGTTTCATGCAAGAAAACATTTGAAAAAAAATATAAATGTATATATAATATACATTACAAATATATTCATAAATATAAGCATATATAGTGATGGAAAAAGAGAGCACTAGTTTTAGGAAATCTGAAGATAAAAGAAATGGTGTATTCCTTAAACATGAGATATCCATAGGCTGGAATATAAATCATGATAGATGATTTAATGACGGAAGACCCAGAAGCCACATGCTAATGGTTCATGCCTATAATCCTAGCTACTCAAGGAGGCTGAGATCTGAGAATTGAAGTTTGAAGCCAGCCTAGACACTCTATAACCAGCAAAGAGCCAGAAGTAGAGTTGTGACTCAAGTGGTACAGCTCCACCTTCAGCAAAACAGAGAACAAAGCTTTGAATTCAAGCCCCAATACTGAACAGAAAACAAACAAAACACTAAAAAGGGCACCTGGAAAGTTCCCTAGAGTTAGACATCAACACTGTACCAATAACAGTACTGGATGTTGAAAGACACCTAGCCCTGGGTTCAGCATCTTTGTACACAGCTCTAGGTTGGATGGTGGAGCTTGACTTTCTTCCAGTTTGCAATTCCATGTGTTAAGTCAGCTTTACCCACCAGAACTAGAGATTTACAAAGTCCTTTGTGAGCAGGAAGGTATCTATGGCTAACCACAATTAAATGTAGCTAGAAGAGAGGATCATGAATGTTCCCAAACCAAAGAAATATAAAATTAAGTTATGGAGATGCTAAATACCTTCATCCAATCATTATACATTGTAGAATTGTACTGTAGTACCACATTGTACCCTGTAAATACATACAGTCTTTACGTGTGAAATAAAAATCAACTTAGCTAGGTGCTGGTGGTTCACACCTGTAATCCTTCCTACTCAGGAGGCTGACACTTGATGATAGAAATGTGAAGCCAGAGCAGGCAGAAAAGTCTGTGAAACTGTTCTCATCTCCAATTTTCCAGTAAGATGCTATCAGTGGAACTGTGGCTCAAATGGTAGAGTCTCAGCCTTGAGTGGACAAAACAAGCAAGAGGACAAAGCCCTGAATTCAAGCTACAGAACTGCTCCCCCCAAAGAAATAAATACATTTAAGAAGATTTTTAAAGCCTATTAGGATAACGCAACACTGAGGAATTTAAGATTTTGTAGACACCTATCCTTGGCAAAATAAGCCCTGAGAGACAATTAACTTAAGAATGTATTAATATGCACCTTAAAGTACAAACCATTGTAATATAAATTACCTATATAACTATCCCTGCTTCTCTTGGAAATATTTTGTTATCTCCTTACTCCCTATTAAGCATTAGGCAACTTACTCTATTTTATTTTTCTTGTTGATCATGGGGGGCTTGAACTCAGGGCCTGGGTGCTATCCCTGAGCAGTTTTATTCAAGGCTACAACCGTAACACTTTGAGACATAGGCCTATTTCCAGTTTTCTGGTGGTTATTTGGAGGTAAAAGTCTCATGACTTTGTGCAATCCTCAGATACCTGCTTCCTGAGGTAGCTAGGATTACAAGCATGAACCACCAATGCCCGGCATTTTATTTTTACTTATTCATTCATGTTTTGGGATGGCAGTATCAATAGGTTGCCCAGGCTGGCTCCAAACTCATGGTCTCAAGCAAAGTAAACAGACTTCAAAGTAAACAGACCTGCAGTATAAGTCTCTTGGCCTGATTCAAGAAGTTTCCTATCTGTACAGTTCCCATTATATACTAAAGTTGTAAAAGATCAATCGAGGTCAATGCAGCAATAGTAGTTTCCTCTACTTTGTATACTTAGACATTTGTAAAAATCTGATAAACACATAATGGCTTGCTCCTGTCACCTCTCTACTATCTGTGAGCAGGCCTGGCTGTATCATAAATGAGATTACTGTACAGCAAATTGCCAGAATGAAAGCCTGGGCTTTTACCTTGACATCGCCAAACATAGCTGGGAAGTCGTGTGTGCTGGTGCTGAGGCTGAAATGGTAGAGAACATCTTCCTTCATGGTTGCTAGGTTTGGATTGGAAAGCTGAATGAGGCAGTCGCTGTTAGAAATAAGAAAATGGGTTTATAGATCATGGTGCTACTGGCTGTTTTACTGCAGCAATGTTCCCTGTGAGGCACAATCAGAACCCAGTGATAAGACACTCCTATACTGCCAAGGTCTTCACTAGCCCATCTCCTCCCTCTTAACTCCACTTTCTTCTAACAGCCCCTGTTCCAAGGTAACCAGCACAAATTCAGAAGATCCACCACAGGACTGACATCACAGTGGTAAATCACCCACACACAGTTGCTATATATAGCTGATCCATATCAAGTTCGCTTCATACATAAACCTGAAATTTTGGTGTTCACCTTTAGGAAACAGGGATAGAAAAGAAAATCACTCCTACCACCCAGAATTAAACTTTCCAGTCCACATAGCTCTAACTTCTTTTTCTTGTCTTATTGCTATAGCTACCACTTCTGAATCCAGTAGGAATGGAGAGGGAAGACATCTTTTCACTTATTTTGTCAGTGTAGCTCACAATACATTGCTTTAATAGGCGTTGAGAATCTATAACATGACTTTTACTTTTACAGACCATTATGTTTCTGTCAAAATCATTCAAGTCTGCTATTGTCTCAGGTACAACACAAACAATGACTGTGTTCCAATGAAATTGTAGTTACAAAAGCAAGTATGCCGGGCTTAGGCAATCCCATTCCAGCCTGTCAAGCTTCCTGAAAACCAGAGTTTACTATGGCTTCACCAACAATGCCTGTCTTCTGATTTCCAGAGACAGGCATGGCTCCTTCCCATCAGGAACTGAGTCCCTGAACTCAGAGCAATCAGAGCTTTCTTTTTCCTCCTTCTCCATCTAACTTTATACCAAGAACCAAATGACCACATTTCTTCCTCAATCTAATTCATGAGAAAAGGAAAAGAAGAGACAGCAAGTGTCTCTGCTGCCTGTGATTGGAAATAAGTAATCCAGATTTAGCTGGTTCCACTTGACAGTGGTGTGAAAGTGCTAGACATTCAATAAAGCAATTGAACTTGAACTTGGATCTTTTCTGGAGCTAATAATATGCACTGCAACCCTTCCTAGCAAGGCTATGCAGCCTCCACAGCTCTTGATCAGAGGCACCATCACAAGAGGAATTCCCTGACACTGCACAAGGTGCTGTGTTGCTAAGCTAAGCTGTTTGTTAAGTTAGACAGAGGTACTGCAGTTTATGATACTTTCAACCTACATTAGGTTTATAGGAGTGTAACCCAGTCTTAAGTCAAGGAACACCTGTAATATTACACAAAATGACTTCCTCAAAGATGTCTCCCTCTCTCCAGAGGATGCTTGTTACACCTTATGCACATTGTATTACAACAATAATGCAAAGCTGGGTGCTTGGCTCAGGCCTGGAATCCTAGCTACTCGGGAAGCTGAGATCTTAGGAACACAGGTGAAAGTCAATCCAAACAGGAATGTGCATGAAACTCTTATCTCCAATTAACAGTAAACAGAAGTGGAGATGAGGCTCAAATAACAGGATGCCAACTTTGAGAAAAAGCTAAGCACCCAGGCCCTGAGTTCAAGCCCCACTACTGGCACTGGAGAAAGAAAGAAAGGAAGAAAGAAAGGAAGAAAGAAAGGAAGAAAGAAAGAAAGAAAGAAAGGAAGGAAGGAAGGAAGGAAGGAAGAAAGGAAGAAAGGAAGAGAGAGAGAAAGAAAGAGAGAGAGGGAGAGAGAGAGACAGAGAGAAAGAAAGACAGGGAGAGAGAGACAGAGGGAAAGAAAGAAAGGAAGAAAGAAAAAGAAAGAGAAGGGAGGGGAAGGAAGGGAGAGAGGGAAGGAACGAGGAATGTAGGAAGGAAGGAAGGCAGGAAGGCAGGAAGGCAGGCAGGAAGGAAGGAAGGAAGGAAATAATTAGTATTATCTCCATGATAATTATGTCATAGAGGTCAAGACTACGCCTTATTTTATCTGCAGGCAAAACAACATTGAATTGGCTCTGCTCTGTTTACTAGATTATTTCATCTATTCTTGAATTCTTTCTGCAGTCAGCATTAACAGCAGACACTGGGCCTTTCTTTCTCCCTCTGCCTACATCTGTTACTTTCTTTACTATTTCTCGTTTCTCTTTTGACCCTCAACCACTAGAGTGGTGTCCAGAAATCCAGCCATGTTAACTTTTTCAAAAGGCAGTTACAGAATAGAAAGTATAAAAGACTAAAGAGACAATTGGTGGCCAGTGGCTCACACCTATAACCATAGTTATTGAGAGCTGATGATGACAGTTTGAAGCCAGCCAGGGCAGACAAATCTGAGAAACCCTTATCTCCAATTAACCAGCAAAAAGCCAGAAGCAGAGGTATGGTAGAGCACTAACCTGAGTGAAAAAGCTAAGGGAGGACGCAAGGCCCTAAGTTCAAGTCCCAAACTCTGGCAAACAAACAGGACTAAAGAGAGAGAGTAAACATTTATACAAAGCACGCAGCCGACTGCTCTATAGGCAAGTGTGAGAAGATGGTGCAGCATGGGTTGATGGATAAAAATATCGTGAGTGACCACCGGCAGGGACACAGGGCAAAAGTGCTATCCACTTTGCTCCTAAGGGGCAAGCAACCAGCTCCAGGAAAAGCATGCCTATCAGCTAGGAGTTCTCTTCCTAACAAATTCAGAACTCGTTTTACTAAGGGGTAAGGGAATGGGATGTTTGTTTTTAAAGGCCCAAATCCAGAGGGTTAGGACCATCCCAGAAGGCCTTTTTTATCTCTAGAAAACTCTGAAACGCTGATCTTTATAAAGCAACCTACGCAGAGCATGTTCAGTGCCTTTAATGACAACTGGCTTTGATATGCTGGTGGCACCCTGGTCTCTCTGAGAATGTCATGAACAAAACCCAAAACCAACCGTCGATGGGTGTGCCCTGAAATGATGCAACAGGATGCCATGAAGACAATTCAGTCACGTATTTCAAAACAGAAAAGCTTTCTTCAATGCTTGACTCCAGGAAGAGCAGAAGGAAACAGAGTGTAACCATGAGATCACAAGGGTTTTAACTACGCAACTTTGACCCTTATCATAATGAATGTAATAGGCTCCCACAAACTGGTGTGTGTGTGTGTGTGAGAGACAGAGACAGAGACAGAGCAGACGTGTGCCAGTACTGGGGCTTGAACTCAGGGCCTGGGTCCTCTCACTGGGCTTTTTCTGCTCAAGGCTGGCATTTGACCATTTAAGACACACCTCCACTTCTACCTTTATGCTGCTTAATGGAGATGAGAACCTCATAGACTTTTCTAACTGAGCAGGCCTGGAACCTCAATCCTCAGGTCTCAACTTCTTGAGTAACTATAATTACAGGTGTGAGCCATCAGCACCCAGCTGTCAAATACTTTTGAAAGGATTTCAAGGTAATGAGGCATAAGACAAAATGTTCCCCATCTATACACAATTCCAGGAAATTTATCTCTGTATTCATTTAACAAACATTCGCCGAGACTGTCCTATTCAAGCCCCAGCAGCAGGACAGAGCGCCATCCCACACACCCATCAGAAGTGATGGGCAGCCAGAGAATGAAGAAAGTACAACAGTCAATGGACTCAGGTCTAGATAGGGAATCTGGGAGTGTGGCCCAGTGTAGAGCACATGCTTAGCATGCTCAAAGCCTGTGTTAAGAAGTTCATACTGGTAATCCTAGTGCTGGTGCTCACACCTGTAATCCTAGCTACCCAGGTTAAGTTTCAGTAAAGTGGCTACAAATAGCAGAACACACACATTTAGATGTTAAGCTGTCTCATCTTCTGAGACCACAGGTCCTAAAAGTTGAGGGCAGAGACACCAGGATCCAAGCTAGAGGTCTTTTAGGCCATGAGAAACATGAGCCCTCCAAGCCCTTGATCCCTCATCCTGTGTCATTTGACTTCAATGCTCTAACATATGTTAAGTTCTTAGGAAAGCAAATGGCTCAAAGCATTGCATCATTAAAGACAACCCTACATATCCCCAGCCAACAAGGATCAATCCTACTTGTGATGATTTTCAAGTTCCTTTTCTTCCACTTTTGCAGCTGCCATCTCTCCCAGTAGCAGGACCTGAAAGAAAAGCATTGCATAGAATAGTCAAGCCACCCAATAGGGAGCAAGGTCGTGTGCAGCTCTGCTAATACTCAAAACATTGGTACAGATGGGCACCAGTGGCTCACACCACAAGAGACTGAGACCTGAGGACTGTGATTCAAAGCCAGCCTGCCTAGGAAAGTCCATGAGACTATTACCTCCAATTAATCACCAAAACTCCTGAAGTGGACCTGTGGCTCAAATGAGACATGCTAGCCTTGAGGGAAAAAGCTAAGGGACTGTGTCCAGGCCCTGAGTTCAAGCTCCAATGCTGTCTTAAGAGAGAGAGGGGGCGGGGGAGAGAGTGGGAGAAGACAGAAAGAAAAGAAGAGAAGGGAAGAGAAAAGACAAGACTACTCATTCCAAGTCGGTAGGCTGTAGCCTTTTTCCTGGATCTCAGTTAATAGTCCCACAACCCACTTCACCCCTTGTATCTCACCACTGTCTTAACACCAAAAAGTCCTTTTCAATGAGCTGGATTTTTCATAGTTATTAATCAAAATATGCTGGCTATTTTCAGTAAATTCTGAAAACCAAAGAAATGATAGTGGTTGGATCTAGAGGAAAACTGCCCCAGCAATCACTGCTTGCTTGTCTTCATCTAACTTTTGTTCCCCCTGGCATTTGTAAAACACTTCTTTGAAAATGCCAGCGATTAAGACCCTGCCAGGGGAGCTTTAAAAGGAGAGTTTGTTGTTTTTTGCAGTGCTGAGGGTTGAACCCTGGACCTCACCCCTGCTAGGGAAGTGCTCTACACAAGGCTACATGCCCAGCCTGGGAGTGACTTCTCCTAGAAGTACAGTCCTTTGTCCTGTAACATCAGCAAACAAATCCAAGCACAGTGCAGACAAAGAGTATTTATAATGAGTCAGAGGAACAAAGTAGGAGGCTTTTCCTAGTGTTGAGGAAGAGAGTGGTACTGTGGACAGTGGGGGCAGAGGCCCTGTGCTGGCCCTTAGGAAGGATCTGGGTTGTACACCTCTGGCAATGCCTTCAGGCTTTCTGCAGTACCCACTGACCAGATGCTCCCAACTTTTATGTTATTCTGGATCCTGGGAACCATCAGGAGCAGCACTGTCCACAATGGTCAGATGGACTGGCCTTCTCTGTGTTCTGCCTCTCCTATGGTCATCACCTGGCTGTAGAATCTGGTCTCTGTTAGGTCTGAGTGTGTCCTTATCATGGGATCACAGACCAGTGCCTTGATTGCCAACCACTCCCTGCCCTACCTTCTCTCCACCTCCCATGCAGCTGGCACCAGACCAAAATTTACTGGCACTTTAAGAGGTGAGGGCCTTAAGCAAACAACACCCCCTGCCCTCCAGGCTGGTCTCCTCCCTACCTCTAAGCTGTGACCCATTTTGCATATTACCTATGTCCCAGGATCAGATACTTTCCTACTAATCTCCACCAGGCAAAAGCAGCATTCTCATGGAGTATTACACATGTCCTAACAGGGAAGTGACACATCTCTAGCTTTGGCCAGAGGCTCTCCAGGTATATGTTCTCCCCAATCTGCCTGTGCTGGTGTTGAGCCATGTGTCTATTTCTATTCACTAAGTGAAGAAGGGTTTGGGGATCCTGGAGAATCACAGTCCCCAGGGATCCTTAAGACAGACAGGTGGTCAGAGAAGCCAATTTCCTGGTCCTGGCCTCACCTCTGCTGGCACCTTCCTGAGTCTACTTCCTCCTTCCCCTGGTATTCGTTGGACTTTGAGGCTTCCACCTCCAGACCTTCCTCCCTTCATCTCAGCCTTCTGCTTAGCCAGGACTATTTAACAACTTCATGGGCAATGGCAGTTGAAAGCTCGGTTGAGAAAGGGCTAAGGGTGACCATGTACACTGGAGGAGGTAGGGGTGATGGTCTGAGGTTATCCACAGGGGCCTTGAATCAATATAAAGACCAGAGGAGAGAGAAGAAAGATGTCACCTCCTATGCCAACTGGAGCCTCATGGGATGACAATGATGAACCAATGAACACACCCTGTGAACTCACCTGTCCCCAGAGGCTACCTGGTGAAATCTGAGCTAATTGTCCAGATGGAATATGGGCACTAGTACAGGAACCCTCTTATGCACAGCGAGGGTGAGGTAGTGACAAGCGCCCTCCCCACCTGTCTGTTGCAAGCTGAGAATATGCTGCCCAGGAGACTCAAATATTTGCAAACCTCTCCCCTTAAAATCTTGATTTTTCAGAGTGTTGGTATCTCATGCCTATTATCTTAGCTACTGAGATCTGAGGGTCTCAGTTCAAAGGATAGAGCCTTACCTCCAATTAACCAGCAAAAAAGTTGAAAGTGGAGCTGTGGCTCAAGTGGTAGAGAGCTAACTTGAGGAGCAAAAGCACCCAGGCCTTTAATTCAGTCTGCTGTGCATGCACACACACACACACACACACACACACACACACACACAAATCAATGTATCACTGTGAACCTAGCATGTTCTGTGAAGGAGTAATGGTCCCTTCATGATTCCTTACTAGGAATCAGACTGGAGAAGCTACGGTGAGGATGACAGAGCTAAGGACTAGTACAAGGAGACAAAGTGCACATAAACTCTGGGCCCTACCCAAAATATCATTTAAAATTATACTTTTAGCCACGTGCTGGTTGCTCATGTCTATAATCCTCAAGTCAGGAGTCTGAAAAAGGAGGATCACAGTTTGAAGCCAGCCCAGGCTGGAAAGTCCATGATTCTCTTATGTCTAATTATCTACCAGAAAACTGGAAGTGAAACTGTGGCTCAAAGTGGTAGAAGGGGGCTGGGAATGTGGCTCAGTGGTAGAGCAATTGCCTTGCATGCTTAAGGCCCTAGGTTCGATTCCTCAGCACCACATAAGCAAAAAGAAAAAAGCCGGAAGTGGCACTGTGGCTCAAGTGGTAGAGCACTAGCCTTGAGCTGAGGGACAGCGTCCAGGCCCAGAGTTCAGGCCCCACAACTGGACCCCCCCCCAAAAAAAAAAAAGAAAGAAAGAGAGAGAGAGAGAAAAAAAGAGAGAGAGAGAGAGGAAGGAAGGAAGAAAGGAAGGAAAGAAGGAAGGAAGGAAGGGAAGAAATAGATAAATAAAGAAGATTTTTAGTTTTTTTTTGTCAAAAACACCAAGCTTGAAGCCCCTTATGACAAAATGAAACTAAAACTAGTGAGGTTGAGATGACTATACAAATGACAAACCATAAACTGTCACCATGGAAAGATCTCATTCCCCAAGGAGCCCTTGGTACCTCCCTAGAATCTACCCAGATGTCAAATCATCTGTCCCACCAGAACCATAGCATCTTCTCTTGGTTTATCTGTTCCAAGTTATCACCTTTGAAAGGCTCACACCTGAGCAATAGATTATTAACTTCCCACTGGCTTAGTGAAGACAACACCCCTGATGTGTAGATTGTGATCACAGTTGCCTGACTTTCTTCAGAAAACTTCTGAAGGCCACTTTAGCTGAAAATACTGAGTCTTTACTAGAAGCTCTGGCTATCTGATGGATGGTTAAAGTAAGAGAAAAGCCTTGAAATGCCCATCTTCTTCTCATTCTGATCCTTTGCTACACTGACCCGTGAGGCAGATCCTACTCAGTAGTGCATGCAGACAGGTCGATCATTTTTTCCAACACCTTTATACAAGACTATTGTCTGTTAGAGCTGGTCTGTGTTTCTTCTACCACACCCTGGGATTTCTGAGTAGCTAGCACTCACAGGCCCAGGCCAAACCAGGAGGTCAGGGTATTACATACAACTATGAGTAATTCGACTATTCCCGGGTTCAAGCATTGCTCATCTGCAAACCTCAAGGCAGGATGCTAGCACACAAGAAGGAAAACATCTTTGGCACATCCACAACCAATGGACAATCACCAAACTCATTAGGCATGCTAATTATTGAACAATGAGCAGCAGGTACACATGGTACACTGCTTTATTCCTACAGTGCAAGCTCAAATCCCAGTAAAGAGCTGGGCACCAACGGCTAGCACCCCGTAAACTTAGCTACTCAGGAGGATGAGATATGAGAAACTCAGTTAGAAGCCAACCTAGACAGAAAACTCTTATCTCCAATTAGCCACCAAAAAGCCAGAAGTGGAGCTGGGAATGAAGTAAGTCTGGGAAAAAGAGAGGAAGAGAGGGTGAAGGATAGTAAAGAGGAAGAGTAAATGTTGAGTGATTATTTTCAGAGTCTAGAAAAACTTGGAAGTTTCACTTTCAGTTTTCTGTTTGGTTTGCATTTTGCTTTTTTACAGTAAGTTATAAAGCTCAGTAGATGTAATCAAAGCACACTTAGACAAAAAAGCCAAGAGTCAGGTGTCAGAGGCTCACACTCTTAAATCCTTGATACTCGGGAGGCTGAGATCTGAGGAACATAGATCAAAGCCAGCCTGAGCAGGAAAGTCTGTGAGACTCTTATCTCCAGTTCATCACCAAAAAGCCAGAAGTTGATCTGTGCCTCAAGTGGTAGAGCACTAACCTTGAGCAAAAAAAGCTAAGGGACAGTGCCTAAGTCCTGAATACAGGCCCCTGTATGTGTGTGCATGCACACTTACACATACACACGTGTGTGCACCAGATAAAGAAATACTGATCTCTTTTTCTTTCTCCTGGACTTAAGGCTTAGTACAACCACTTCTGCTTTTTGGGAGGGAGTTGATTGGAGATGAATCTTATAGACTTGGATGCGTGGGCTAGCTTCAAACCGCTATCCTAAGATCTCAGCCTCCTGAGTGACCAGTTCTACAGGCATGAGCCACTTAATCTAGCTTTTCTAGCTAAACTATTAATAATGGCCAGCAGTGCTGAGAATATCTGAACCAATATCTGAGCCTAATGAACCTGCGTTGGATGTCTGCAGACATGGAGGGAGACCCTGAAGGTCAAATTAGCCTCCAAAGAATGGAAAGAAAGAATGGTGGATCCGCTGAGAAGTGAGTGACTTTAGTTAGCCCAAAATGTAGGAGCACACGTTACACAAATGGAAAGGTGAACAGACAATGGCTGGCCCTGAGCATAACCAGCGAAAGCCTGCGAAGAGTGAGTTTTGGATATTCCTTCTAGTAAGGACTGGGGTTTGAAGCCAGACCAGGCAGAAAAGTCCATGAAACTCTTCTCTCCAATTAAGCACCAAAAAACTGGAAGTGGAGCTGTGGCTCAAGTGGTAGAGCACCAGCCTGGTCAAAAAGCCCAGCAAGAGCACGAGGCCCCGAGTTCAAGTCCCAATACCGGCGCGCACACACTCACACACACACACACGCGCGCACACACACGCACGCGCTTGCGCACACACACAAACACACACGCATGCACGCGCACAGAGCAGGTGCAGAATCTGTCTTTGTAAGGAGGGCGCGGTGAGCACGTTGTCTGGAGTCCCGAGCTCCCTCCCCACGCGTGAGCGCCAGAGCTGCTCTCCACGCCCTGGGCCTGAGCGCTGCATTCTCCACGCGGCGGCTGCACCACGCGGGGCCGCAGCGCCCACCGGGCCGCTCCACCTCCCGGCCCCGCTCCCCGCACATCCTCCCCGTCCTCTCGGTCCGGCGATCGTGACACAGAGCTCACCGACGGCCACGCGGCGCTCGGTCCGAGCCCGCGGCCGGCCAGGATCTCCGCAAAGACCCGAGCCCGACCCCTTACCGCGCGCGGATCCGCTGCAGGCGCTCGGCCCCGTACGTCCGCACCGGGATGCCGGGCCGGGACCGGGCACGGGGCCGAGGGAGGCCGGCGCGGGGGTCTGGAGCGGCCCCGGGAGCCTGGCGGATCCGCCTGGAGCGGCGGGCGCGCGGCCACCTCGAGACCGGAATCTGCGGTCGCAGCCCGGAGCCCCGCCCGCCCCGGAGACCCCGCCCGGGGACCGGCCCCGTCCCGGCTGAGGGCCGGCCCCGCCCGCCCCGTGTCCCCGCCCAGGGACTGTCCCTGGTCCAGGCTGAGGGCCGGCCCCGCCCGCCCTGGCGCCAGGCCGCTCTGCTGACCGCGCCCCGCCCACCTCCCGCTGCCGCGGACCCCGCGGGACAGGGGTTCTAAGTCACCGCTCTTACGAGATCCCCGGCACTGCGGGGACTGCTGGCCGCGGGGCCTACCTGCTGCAGCACGGGGACCTGGATGCGCCAGGTTCTTTTGCTTCCCAAGGTCACCCACCACTGACCAGCCCGAGTCCGTCCTCTGTCTAGTCGCTCTGTCTGCCTCTGTCTTGTCTGACTGTCTTGCTGTCTGTCTGTCTCTCCGGAGGCGACCCCAGAGGGACACGCACCAAGGGAGTGAGGGAGGGAATGTATAACGTGAACGGGTGAGGAACCTGGGGCTGGGAATGGTCAGCGCTGGGTTCCCCCTCCCTCTTTCCGGTCAGTTTATGGATTCTCCAGGAACCTTCCTGACCTTGAGAGTTTCCCCCATGGTGGGAGGAAAGTCAGGAGCGAGCTTGCAGGGTGAGGGGAAGTGACTCATCCAGCCACCTCCCAGCAGGCCAGCCTGTCCCTCCAGCTCCAGGCGCTCTCCCCAGCCCTAGGGCCTTCCCAGCACCATCTCCTCTCTGTGGTGTCCTTTGCCAGCTTATCTCATTGGTCCTGCCCTGAGGACAACCTGGAGTCTTGGGAAGAGCTGCCAGGTGTAAACTTAATTGCTTTGCTCTGGGACTGGGGTTCTGAGAAGAGCCTGTCAGCCTCCTCCTCCCTGTGGAGATTAAGGGTGTGTGTGTGTGTGTGTGTGTGTGTGTGTGTGTGTGTGTGTGTGTGTGTGTGTGTGTGTGTGTGTGTGTGTGTGTGTGTGTGTGTGTGTGTGTGTGTGTGTGTGTGTGTGAAGAGCTGCCAGGTGTAAACTTAATTGCTTTGCTCTGGGACTGGGGTTCTGAGAAGAGCCTGTCAGCCTCCTCCTCCCTGTGGAGATTAAGGGGTGTGTGTGTGTGTGTGTGTGTGTGTGTGTGTGTGTGTGTGTGTGTTCAGGAGGGGGAGTGTGTGTGTGTGTGTGTGTGTGTGTGTGTGTGCTCAGGAGGGGGAGGGGGCCTGGGCACTATCCCTGACCTTTTTGCTCAAGGCTGGCTCTCTACTACTAGACAGCTCCACTTCCCGACTTTTCCTGGTTAATTGGAGATGAGTAGGGACTTTCATCTGCCTTGTGCTGATTTTGAACTTGGCTTCTTAGATCTCAACCTCCTGAGTAGCTAGGATTATTGGTGTAAGCCATCACCATCTGGCCTAAAAGATTTTTTTTTTTTTAATTTTCAAGAAACTGCCGAGGCTAAACTCGAAAGTGAAACAAGTATCAAGATTTACTTGTCAGGTTAAAATTTTGCAGATCTCACTGGGCACATGCCTAGAATCCTAGCTACTCAGGAAGCTGACATCTGAGGATCACTATTCAAAGCCAGCTAGGACAGGAAAGTTCATGAGACTCTTATCTCCAATTAACCACTAGAAAACTGGAAGTGGAGCTGCAGCTCAAAGTGGTAGAGTGCCAGCCTTGAGCAAAAGAGCTCAGGGACAGCACCAAGGCCCTGAGTTTAAACCCCATGACCAGCAAAAAGAAAAAAGAAAAAAGCTGTGGCTCAAGTGGTGGAGCATTAGCTTTGGGGGGGTGGGGAAGTTCAGGGACAGGCACAAATTTTTTTTTTCAGATATCACAAACTAGATGCCAATTTTATAGCCATTTTTATGCCTCACTTGAAAATCCTACATTGTCTTAACAACTTCCAGAGTGAGCAAATTCAGATGAGTGAGGGCTACTGCTCTGCATGGCTGTACCCCAAACTCTGATACACACTGAGGGCTAAGGCCTTCCGAAAGGCAAGCTCCTCCAAGCCAGGTCACACCAGGAAATAACACTCCCCTGGGGAATGGGTAAAAATCCACCTCAGAACTGAGGCTGGAAAGCTAGATGCGGCAATAAGGGAAATTGCACTATTTTCACCAAACATCTAAAAGGCAAGACTCAAAAATCAAACCTGGTAGTAAACAAAAAAAACCCTTGAAAGGTGCATACCCTTATAACTCATTTTTAATGTAAAGCTACAAAAATAAGAGACTGTGAGGGGCCATCTAAATCTGTCCTTTCCTTTGAAATGTTAAGGGGAAAAGAAGGCTGTAAATTCTCTAGGCTAGAGAATAAAGAGGCCACACTGGCCAATGAAACTCTTGAAGGTGACCTGTTTATTGGGTAGGGCTCAGCCACCCAGAACCATTATCCAAGAATTAGACAAGGTATAAAGTATAAAGCCTCAATCTGGTATTGGTGATAGGCCTGAGCACTATCCATGACCTTTTTTGCTCAAGGCTGGCTCTCTACTACTAGAACCACAGCTCCATTTCTTGACTTTTGCTGGCTAATTGGCAAAGAGTCTTAGGGACTTCTTTTTCTGTCTTCTGCTGATTTTGAGTTTGGATCCTTAGAGCTCAACCTCCTGAGGAACTAGGGGGGCTGAGATCTGTGGGTAGAGGTTCAAAGCCAGACTGGGAAAGAAAAGTCTGGGAGACTCTTATCTCCAATTAACCAACCAAAAGCTAGAAGTGAACCTTTGGTTCTAGTGGTAGCATGCCAGCCCTGAGCAAGCAAGCAAACAAATAAATACAATGGGGCTCTGAGTTCAAGTCACAGAACTGGCACACACACAAAACAAAAAGCAAAAAATACATTTCCTTCCTGGATTCCAAGGTAATTGCTAAATGATTGTAAAGGAAACAACTTCAAGACAGGAAAATACAGGCTGGAATGCCAAGTTGCTCCTCCTGCTTTTAGTTAATTTGTGGGCCCAAGAAAATAGTGCTTTTTAGCAATTTTTGTTGTTAGTTAACTTTTAGCAAAGGTACTGCTAAGTGCCTGACACAGCTGAACCACTCAGGACAGACCACCCACCAGGCCACAAAGACTCCAGAGGTTTCTTCCCTCAATGAGGAAAATAACTGCTCCCTGGGAACTCTTTCCTAGGGCCAGCAGCCCCTGCTTTGACTATGATTGCTTTATAATTAAGCATACCTTTTACCCTCTTGCCTTAATCCTTTCTCCACTTCAACCTAAAGCTCAAGTTTTACCTGGGAAGATGGGCTGACATGTTCAGTTTCCTCTTCCTAAACCTTTCTGTGCATTTCACCATGGTAGCTTGGGGCAAGTGTCTGGACCTGAACTGTACAGAGCTGGAGTTGAGCTTGGGGCCTAAGATTCAGGTTCACCTTAACCTGCTTGTCACCCTTTGCTGCCCCCAGCCTCTGCCTTTACTCCAGCTTTCCACACAATCTTCTATTTGTGTTTTTTATCCTAAATACTCTCAGACTAAAATTCTTCATGAATTCAGGAAGATTGGGAGTTTATTTCCACCTCAGTAGCTAGATTACAAGCATGAGCCACAGGTGTCCAGTTCAGGTTTAAGTATAAATGCTAGCGCTCTACTACTTGAGTCACAGTGCCACTTCCAGCTTTTTCTGCTTATGTGGTGCTGAGGAATGGTCGGAGGGCCTCGTGCATGCCAGCACTCTACCACTGAGCCACCCTCCCAGCCCTCAGATGTGAGTTTTTAAATGTCATAATCAGTGAGTTCTTGTCAAATTATACCTCCCCCTTCACTCACTGATAGGGTAAATTAGACTTTGCCAGAGAACCAAGCAGATATCCAGATACAGTAAATAATCAACTTCCAGCCCCCTTTACCTTGAGATGGCTCTTCTCCGGGGCAGCTACCACCAAATAAGGCAACAAGAGCCGCTAGAGTAACCTCCAGGTCTGGGCAGCTGCAGGACTCTTATCTACTCTTTGGACAGCAGCCATAAATCCTAGTCCAACATGATGAAGCCCCTGGCCCACATGTCCATACCAGGGTCTTCGCCCCTTCTAGCCCCTCTGAAACCTCCTAGGTTCTATAGATCACCCCAGACAATAGCCAGTGCTGCTTTTCATTCCTCCCTTGTGAGAAGGAGTCTTGCTGGCCCCCTCTCCTGGCAATAAAACTTTCTTTGTTCTCTGTACCTGGATGTCCGTGTGGTTTTCTAGCAAAGTCTATTTAATCTTAATTTCCTAACATTTACTGCATTTACTAAGTGGGCCTAGTGTTGCCTAGGAAGGGAGCATGCTAAGCTGTGGAGAGGGGAAGAAGTATACTAAACTATGGGAAGGGAGCTCATTTTGCTAACACTCACTCCTGATATAGGTTAGCTAAATCTCACATGTGTTGCATAGATATTCCTCAGAAATATGTAGAGATAAACTAGCATTTACTGATCAAGTGCTGAAAGCCAGCGTTGGAAAAGTATTTGGTGAGGACATTGACAGCCAATGAGCCACACCAGATCCTCTTGGGCCCCTGGCGTGCCTGGCCTTGTTCTCAGCACATACCAAGTTCCCACTGAAGGCCTCTCACTGAAGGCCTACTGACTATGCAAATGCATCGTTTTCTTTCCTTATTTAGGTCCAACTTGAAGGTCATCTCCAAGAGTAAAGTATCTTCCCTGCTCCTAGTAATGCCCATGCCCATCTTTGAAACTCTAGCTCAGGTGCCACTTTGATTCAGTCAGAATTGTACAATATGAAGTTATAAGAAGAAGTCAGGTTTTCTTGTTTTGATATTTGGGTTTTTTGTTGTTTTTTGGTGCTGGTGCTGGGGCTTGAACTCAGGGCCTGGGCGCTGTCCCCGATCTTCTTTGGCTCAAAGCTAGTGCTCTACCACTTGAGCCACAACACCACTAACAGGTTTGTCTGAGTAGTGTATTGGAGATAAAAGTCTCACAGACTTAACTGCTCAGGTAGGCTTCAAACCATGAAGCAGACTCCTGAGAAGCTAAGATTACAGGCATGAGTCACCAATGCCTGGCTTGCAAGATGGGGTTTTGATTCAATAAAAATTATACAATATGAAGTTGTAAGATGTAAAGCAAGGCAGGCGCTAATGGCCCACACCTGTAGTCCTAGCTACACAGAAGGCTGAGAGCTGATCATAGTTTAAATCTTAGGCAGAAAAATCCAAGAGACTCTTAGCTTCAATTAAACAGCCAAAACCCAGAAGTGGAGCTTGGGCTCAACTGGTAGAGCACTAACTGTAAGCACAAAAGGCTAGGCAAGAGCCAGAGGCTCTGAGTTCAAGCCCTAGTACCAAAGCAAAACATGGTCATGGGACATGTGCTGTTAAGAGGAGTAGTGGGGCTTCCCCTCCTCTCTGTTCTAGCTCTCCTGGCCATGTTCCACCACATGCTCCTGTCACAGGCCCAGAATCAATGAGCCAATTTACAATACACTGGAACTCCCCCCCTCTCTTTCTCTCTCTCTCTCCCTCCCCCACCCCCAATACTAGCTTGAACTCAGGTCTCAAGTTTGTTAGGCAGGTGCTCTACCACTTCAGCCATGGCCTTGGTAAAACTTTGGTCCTTATAAGTTGATCATCTTGGGTATTTTTTTAAATAGTTTTAGAAAGCTGAGTAATGCAAATCTTCTACTCTGCAACATTGATGAACTCACTCCAAAGGTTTGGATTTGTTTTTCGTAGATTCTTACAGATTTCCTACAAAGACAATGCAAACAGTTCTGTCACATTTGTACAGTTTTTTTTCTTGACATGTTGTAGTGGCCAGGCCTATGCTAATAAGAGTGCTAGTAAGAGTGTAGTGGCTAGGCCTATGCTAATAAAAGTGGTAAGAATGGTTGGTCATTGGCAATCCTTGCCTTGTTCCTAATCATAGGAAAACATAGCATTCAGTCATTTACCATTAAGAATGATAGCTGCCCGGGCACCAGCGGCTCACACCTGTAATCCTAACTACTCAGGAAGCTGGGATCTGAGGATCACAGTTCAAAGCCGGCCCTGGCAGGAAAGTCTGGAAGACTCTTATCTCCAATTAAGTGGTGCTGTGGCTCAAGTAGTAGAGCACTTGCCTTGAGCTGAAGAGCTCAGGGACAGCACCCAGGCCCAGAGTTCAAGCTTTATAACCAAAAAGAAAAAGAAAAAAATGATAGCTGGGTACTAGTGGGTCTAATTCTACTCTAATGGCCTAATTATACTCACGAGGCTGAGATGTGAGGATCACAGTTCAAAGGTAGCCCAGAAAAACAAATCAAAGACTCTCCAACTAACCAGCAAAAAACCAGAAGTAGAGGTGTGGCTCAAGTGGTAGAACACCAGCCTTGAGTGGAAAAGCTAAGGGACAGTACCTATATCCTGAGTTCAAGCCCCAGGACCTGCACAAAACATTAAAAAAAAATAAAAACAGAATATGGCTACTTCAGTTGCGGCCAAGATTGAATGTGTGTTGTTTGTATTTATTTATTGGTACCAATACTAGGGCTTGAATTCATGGACTCAAATTCTTGCTTAGCTTTTCCCTTTAAGGGTAGAGCTCTACCAGTTTAGCTATACCTTCATTTCTGCTTTTTTCTGGTTAACTGGAATGAGTCTCATAGACTTTTCTGCCTGGACTGGGTTGGAACTGTGATCCTTATATCTCAGCCTCCTGAGTTACTAGAATTGCATTGAGCTAGTAGCTACTAGTGAAGCCAAGGTTTGATCACCAGTGCTAACTTTAAATTTTGTCCTCTCCACAAATTATGGATTTCTATTTCTATACTCTTTACAAAATAAAGAGTTGAACACTACTAATATTTCTTCCTAGTAAAATTTAAATATTTGGGAATGAGGTAGCATTTCAACTAAGAAGGGCAACGGAGGGAATAGAGAAAGGAGAGAAAATATCCTGTGTGGTTTATCATTTTTGTTCCATATGTACAGCCATTCCCATTCTTTACATATCGCATACATATTCTTCCACAGCAACATCCTTGTGATTATACAATGGACACGTGAATGTTCCATTAAACAGCTCAGTTAGAGTTCTAATATGAAACTTGAGTTTTAGCTGAGCAAGTGCATGATAAGTCATTCCAGGAAAGAAGGTACAAATGTCTGTGACCTTATATGGCTTCCTAAAAAAAAAAATTAGCTGTCCAAAAAATTAATGAATTAAAGATATAAAACTTTTAAGTATATTTGAATGCAAATTTCTAATATGCAAGCAATAACTTTTATAAAACTAAAGCACTCAGCTGATTATTTCAAAGCTTTAAGTCTATGAAGCACATCTCCAATGAAAGGATATAAAATAAGAAATGCTTCATATTTTAAACTGTAGTTATGCTCACAGCATTGGCAAAATTTAAACTAGTAAATGTTATAATGTTTTCTATTAAGCATAGAAAACTTCAAGGCATAATATTTTAAATACAAACTATGTCATCATATTTTAATTTTTTTAAACAGGAAGAGTGTTTCTACAAAGATCATAGAACCAAACAATAGAAGAACAATGCTGAGGCTTATTCTGTGAGTTTCTTCCTGTTCAGAATCTCAGAGGAGGCACCCACATGGTGATGAATCCTGGAGGTGCAGTTCCAGGATGACAGGAGGAAGTGACCAGTCCTGAGAGGTCACCAGGCTGGCAGAGTGAAAGGTCCCAGAGATCGTGGTGGTGGCACCTCCTTCTAACCCCGAGTTCAGCACCACAGAGAAATGGGAGGGGAAAAAAAAAAACAGTGTTTTCCCTAGCTGTGCCTCAGAGATAGTGTGTATGCTGTGAGATATACGGTTCTGTAAGAGTCTATACTAATAAAATATAACGAGTGCCTTATAAATACAGCTTCGACCTAGTCACACCGTGGTGAGCTACTTAAAAAGGTGATCCTGAATGTGACATCTGGGTTTATTTGAACTCTGCCGGAGTCGATTCAGATGGAGAAGCTCCTGGGCCTGCAATATCAAGTACATACAGATAAGCATGACAATTTTAAATATGAAATTTTAACATTCATTTTAGATAGAAGAGTGAATGTATTTCTCACCTTTTGCCTGAGGATTATTCCTGACGTCTACACAGAAATCAAACATCCAATCCTACCTCCCAACACAAATCATGAATGGGAAAACATGTGCCCCAACTTTGACCTTGGAAGGTAAGGACAGAGCGCCCCCTTGTGGATGCTCACGCTTCCGCACATCACTGTCCCAGGCTGGAAAAGTCTCAGCTGACACAGGGACCCAAAGGAACTAAACAGTGAGAGCACCTCCACCAGGCCACTCAGGCTGTGACCTATCGCATCCTCCTCAGATGGAGACTGGATCTGTGTGCCACTTGTCGTTCCCCCCCACTACAAAATTCCTCCCCTTCACTAATGTGGACTTCAGAGAAGCGCAGACAATCCAGCTGAGCGCCAGTGGCTCATACCTATAATCCTAGCTAGTCAGGAGGCTGAGATCTCAGAATCGTGACTGGAGACAGCCCAGGCAGCCAAATCTGAGAGAATCTTACCAGTAAATGCTAGAAGTGTAGAGGGCAGGCTCAAGAGGCAAAGGGCCAGCTGTGGGAGAAAAAGCAGTGAGAGTGAGACCCTGAGTTCAAAACAAACGAACCAATTAAGATGGGTTTGATGCCTCAGTCCTTTCACCCTAGCTGAGAGGCAGAGCTGAGAAGATCATAGTTGGAGGCTAGCCTCAACAAAAAATTAGTGAAACCCCCATTTCAACCAATAAAAAGCTGGATGTAATGGTAAGAGCTTTTATTCCAGCTAAACAGGAAGCATAAATGGGAAGATGGAAGTCCAGGGTGGCCCAGGAACAAGCCCAAGACCCTTTTGGGAAAAACAAACCACAAAGGACTAGCAGCATGGCAACCAAGGGCAAGGCCCTTTGTTCAAGCAACAGTACTACCTAAACAAAACAAAACCCACCAAAAACAAAAACTAGATCACCAACAGGATCCAGCTACAACATAACTGAGTATCCCTCAAGGGAACTGGACATTAGTACC
Organism: Dipodomys spectabilis; assembly: GCF_019054845.1. NCBI lineage: Eukaryota > Metazoa > Chordata > Mammalia > Rodentia > Heteromyidae > Dipodomys > Dipodomys spectabilis. Next base: position 7,845,376 of record NW_024870855.1, on the reverse strand, counting down.
TTCTGAGAGAAGTACACTCTGTGTTTGCTGCAGCATCATTCACAGTAGACAAACCATGGAATCCACTCAACTTTCAATCCACAGATAAACAGAGAAAATGGAGTGAGCATTCCTATAGTGTAATACTACCCAGCCATGGAAAGAAGGCAATTTTATGAAAACATGGATGAACCTGAAAGGCATCAGGTGAAGTGAAATAAACCAGTCTGAGAAGGACAAATCCTTCAGGACCTCACTCATATGTGGGATCAGAAAAAGCCAAACAAGCAGCAGAGAGTAGCAGGGGCTGGGATTAACGGACAGAGAAGAGAGAGATGTTGGTCCTTCCTTTCCAGGAAGGATGAGTTCGAGTCACTGAGGTCCAGCAGGGTGACTACAGTGAGTGACAGGACACTGCACATTTCCCTAGCATGGGTGGCAGGGCTGGGGAAGGCCTTCTCGCCCTGCCCAGATCTCAGGAGGAAGGACCACATCCATTGGTTCTCTTTGTGTTCTCAAGACTCTTTAAACATCCATGTGGGTCGGTTTCTCTACAAGTACTCACTTGGAGGAGAAGACTCTGAAATAAAGAATAAGAACAGTGACTTTTCAGTGTAATTAAAAAAGATTAAATATTCACAGAATACAAACTTACTTAAAGTAGTAAAAACTAAGTCTGCAATACTCAAAACAAAAGAAGTCATAAAGCACTTTGAACTTTGTAAAGTTCCAAAGGGCATTTTGCTAATGTTGTTCTGGGTTATTTGTTTTGTGCCAATCCTGGGGCTTGAATTCAGGGCCTGGGAACAATCCCTTGGCTTTTTCACTCAAGGTGGGCACTCTACCATTTCAGCCAAAGCTCCACTTCTGTGTGTGTGTGTGTCTGTGTGTGTGTGGGGGGGGGGCAGAGAAAGTAAGACCTTTGAATTGCAGTCCTCAGATCTCAGCCTCCTGAGTACTAAGATTACAGGTGGCATGTGTGTCACCAGTTCTAGCTGGGTTTGTTGTTGTTGTTTTTGAGTTGGGGTTTCACTACAGCAGCCCAAAGAGCTGCTTTGAATTTTAGATTCTCCTACCTCAGCTTCCTGAAGGCTGAGATTACAGGTGTGCACCTGGCTAAAAGGGCAGGGTATAATTGGTAGGTTCTATTCAACCAAAACAGCAAGCAGCTAGATATAGGAAATAAGGGAAGCCCTGTGAGCAGAGAGATCTACTCACAAAAAAGGAAACAAACACGAAACAAAAAATTCTCATCAAAGAAATGAAGCCCCATGAGAAAAATAAGTTGCCTAGAAATTAATAAAGCTGTGGAAACTGAACGCTAAATATATGCATAAATGAAACACACACATGTATCTATACTCCCAGCTACCCAGGAGGCAGAGAGCCAGAGGATGGTTTCAGGCCAACAAGCCAGGCCTGGTGGCGGTGATCCCAAACACAGGGAGGCATAGATAGGAGGATTGAGAGTTCAGGGAGCCTTGTATAAAAAGTCAAGATACTGTCTGAAAACTAAATAAAGCACAAAGGACTGGGGTGTATGCAATATGTAAAGAATGGGAATGGCTGTACATATGGAACAAAAATGATAAACCACATAGTATATTTTCTCTCCTTTCTCTATTCCCTCCGTTGCCCTTCTTAGTTGAAATGCTATCTCATTCCCAAATATTTAAATTTTACTAGGAAGAAATATTAGTAGTGTTCAACTCTTTATTTTTTAAAGGTTATTATAGAAATAGAAATCCATAATTTGTGGAGAGGACAAAATTTAAAGTTAGCACTGGTGATCAAATCTTGGCTTCACTAGTAGCTACTAGCTCAACCTGCAATTCTAGTAACTCAGGAGGCTGAGATACAAGGATCACAGTTCTAACCCAGTCCAGGCAGAAAAGTCTATGAGACTCATTCCAGTTAACCAGAAAAAAGCAGAAATGAAGGTATAGCTAAACTGGTAGAGCTCTACCCTTAAAGGGAAAAGCTAAGCAAGAATTTGAGTCCATGAATTCAAGCCCTAGTATTGGTACCAATAAATAAATACAAACAACACACACTCCATCTTGGCCGCAACTAAAGTAGCCATATTCTGTTTTTATTTTTTTTTAATGTTTTGTGCAGGTCCTGGGGCTTGAACTCAGGATGTAGGTACTGTCCCTTAGCTTTTCCACTCAAGGCTGGTGTTCTACCACTTGAGCCACACCTCTACTTCTGGCTTTTTGCTGATTAATTGGAGAGTCTTTGATTTGTTTTTCTGGGCTACCTTTGAACTGTGATCCTCACATCTCAGCCTCGTGAGTATAATTAGGCCATTAGAGTAGAATTAGATCCACCAGTACCCAGCTATCATTTTTTTCTTTTTCTTTTTGGTTATAGAGCTTGAACTCTGGGCCTGGGTGCTGTCCCTGAGCTCTTCAGCTCAAGGCAAGTGCTCTACCACTTGAGCCACAGCACCACTTAATTGGAGATAAGAGTCTTCCAGACTTTCCTGCCAGGGCCGGCTTTGAACTGTGATCCTCAGATCCCAGCCTCCTGAGTAGTTAGGATTACAGGTGTGAGCCGCTGGTGCCCGGGCAGCTACATTCTTAATGGTGAATGACTGAATGCTATGTTTTCCTATGATTAGGAACAAGGCAAGGATTGCCAATGACCAACCATTCTTACCACTTTTATTAGCATAGGCCTAGCCACTACACTCTTACTAGCACTCTTATTAGCATAGGCCTAACCACTACAACATGTCAAGAAAACAAACTGTACAAATGTGACAGACAGAACTGTCTGCACTGTCTTTGTAGGAAATCTGTAAGAATCTACGAAAAACAAATCCAAACCTTTGGAGTGAGTTCATCAATGTTGCAGAGTAGAAGATTTGCATTATTCAGCTTTCTAAAACTATAAAAAAAATACCCAAGATGACCAACTTATAAGGACCAAAGTTTTACCAAGGCCATAGCTGAAGTGGTAGAGCACCTGCCTAACAAACTTGAGACCTGAGTTCAAGCTAGTATTGGGGGTGGGGGAGGGAGAGAGAGAGAAAGAGAGAGGGGGAGTTCCAGTGTATTGTAAATTGGCTCATTGATTCTGGGCCTGTGACAGGAGCATGTGGTGGAACATGGCCAGGAGAGCTAGAACAGAGAGGAGGGGAAGCCCCACTACTCCTCTTAACAGCACATGTCCCATGACCATGTTTTGCTTTGGTACTAGGGCTTGAATTCAGAGCCTCTGGCTCTTGCCTAGCCTTTTGTGCTTACAGTTAGTGCTCTACCAGTTGAGCCCAAGCTCCACTTCTGGGTTTTGGCTGTTTAATTGAAGCTAAGAGTCTCTTGGATTTTTCTGCCTAAGATTTAAACTATGTGGTCATAGCTCTCAGCCTTCTGTGTAGCTAGGACTACAGGTGTGGGCCACCAGGGCCTGCCTTGCTTTATATCTTACAACTTCATATTGTATAATTTTTATTGAATCAAAACCCCATCTTGCAAGCCAGGCATTGGTGGCTCATGCCTGTAATCTTAGTTACTCAGGAGTCTGAGATCTGTACTTCATGGTTTGAAGCCGACCTGAGCAGTTAAGTCTGTGAGACTTTTATCTCCAATACACTACTCAGAAAAACCTGTTAGTGGTGTTGTGGCTCAAGTGGTAGAGCACTAGCTTTGAGCCAAAGAAGATCGGGGACAGCGCCCAGGCCCCGAGTTCAAGCCCCAGCACCAGCACCAAAAAACAACAACAAAAAACCCAAATATCAAAACAACAAAACCTGACTTCTTCTTATAACTTCATATTGTACAATTCTGACTGAATCAAAGTGGCACCTGAGCTAGAGTTTCAAAGATGGGCATGGGCATTACTAGGAGCAGGGAAGATACTTTACTCTTGGAGATGACCTTCAAGTTGGACCTAAATAAGGAAAGAAAACGATGCATTTGCATAGTCAGTAGGCCTTCAGTGAGAGGCCTTCAGTGGGAACTTGGTATGTGCTGAGAACAAGGCCAGCCACGCCAGGGGCCCAAGAGGATCTGGTGTGGTTCATTGGCTGTCAATGTCCTCACCAAATACTTTTCCAACGCTGGCTTTCAACACTTGATCAGTAAATGCTAGTTTATCTCTACATATTTCTGAGGAATATCTATGCAACACATGTGAGATTTAGCTAACCTATATCAGGAGTGAGTGTTAGCAAAATGAGCTCCCTTCCCATAGTTTAGTATACTTCTTCCCCTCTCCACAGCTTAGCATGCTCCCTTCCTAGGCAACACTAGGCCCACTTAGTAAATGCAGTAAATGTTAGGAAATTAAGATTAAATAGACTTTGCTAGAAAACCACACGGACATCCAGGTACAGAGAACAAAGAAAGTTTTATTGCCAGGAGAGGGGGCCAGCAAGACTCCTTCTCATAAGGGAGGAATGAGAAGTACCACGGGCTATTGTCTGGGGTGATCTATAGCACCTAGGAGGTTTAGGAGGGGCTAGAAAGGGCTAGGGGGTGAAGACCCTGGTGTGGACAGGGGCTTCATCATGTTGGACTAGGATTTATGGCTGCTGTCCAAAGAGTAGATAAGGGTCCCGCAGCTGCCCAGACCTGGAGGTTACTCTAGCGGCTCTTGTTGCCTTATATGGTGGTAGCTGCCCCAGAGAAGAGCCATTTCAAGGTAAAGGAGGCTGGAAGTTGATTATTTACTGCCTGTACTACCTGGGCCAAGTGTTGCCTGGGAAGGGAGCATGCTGCGCTGTGGAGAAGGGAAGGAGTGGACGAAGCTGTGGGAAGGGACTCATTTCGCTAACAGTAAATAATTAGCCTCTAAACCATTATAAGAACAAGATGTGGCGCTGGGAATGTGGCTTAGCGTTACAGTGCTTGCCTTGCATGCATGAAACCCTTGGTTTGATTCCTCAGTACCACATACAAAGAAAAAGCTGGAAATCGCCCTGTGGGTGAAGTGGTAGAGTGCTAGCCTTGAGCAAAAGAGGCTCAGGGACAGAGCCTAGGCCCTGAGTTCAAGCCCAAGACTGGTGTAAAAAACAAAAAACAAGACAATTACATATAGCATTCACTTTCAAAATGTAACAGCAAACCAAGGTTTTGTTAAGTTTTGCTTTCAAAGTGTATCTGGGTCCATATCCTTCGACTCAACCAAAGTTGGACTGAAAACATCAGGGGAAAATTGTGTCTCTGTCAAATGTGTAGAGACTATCTATTTTTTTTCTGTTATTATTCCCTAAATGACTCAGTCGAAAAATATTTACGTAAGATTACATTATCTTAAGTACTATAATCTAGAGTTGGATCAAAGGCCATGGGAAGACGTGCATACCTTACATGCAAATACGACACCATTTTATATTAAAAAGTGTTTGCACATTCTTGTGTTTTTGGAATCCATGGAGTCCTGGAACCAACCTCGTGCAGATACAGAAAGGCGACTGAATGTATGCATCTTCCCTTTGTGCTTTCTGGCTCTGATGAGCAACTGCCTCCTGCTCTCTGCTCCAGAATTGCTAGTAAGAGGATCACACACAATGGCCATGGTGGAGCTTTGTATGGATTGGGAAGAAGGGTTGTGTCCACCATTGGGTAGATGTGGGGTGAAGACAACCAAGATCCAGCAAACACAAGAAAGTGGTGCTGTATATTCAGCAATGGGCGCAAGGGTGGAGGAGAATTCCAAGGCCCCGCAGAAACAGAGAGGGAAACTGGGTGTCCCACCATGCCTGGGAAGGGGGCTTTTATTTTTCTCAAAACTAGTGCTTTACCACTTGAGCCATGCCATCAGCCCAGCTTTGGGCTGGTTCATTGGAGACGGAGTCTTTTAGACTTTTTTACCCAGCCAAATTGACTTCAAACTGAAATCCTCCATATTTCAGCTTCCTGAGTAGCTAGGATTACAGGCATGAGCCACTGGCACCAGGCTCCAAGCAAATGTATAAGCAAAAGCATCCTACCAAGGACAAGGATGCTTAGTATTGCATGCTATTTGTTTTGTCTTTCTCTATATGCTTTATCATGTTTATTCCTTGTTTTCTTACTCATTGTTTTGTGGAAGCACTGGCATTTAATTACAAAGTACCAGGCCAGTAAGTACTGTGGGTTTACCTATTTCCCCTGAGCCATTTGACTTGCATATTAAAAGGCAGGATCAGTGGTAAGAGCAGGTGGCCTTAGCCTTCAACATAGAGTTGCAGAGAGGAATATGGAAAGGCCCTCACTCCACCAGGACCATCCCTGCTCCTAGTAAGCTCTATTCTGGAATGTGGAAATGGCTTCCTAGAGACAGTATGTCTCTCCCCACCCCCGCCCCTGCCTTTCGCAGGGCTCTCTGTGTCCTCTTTTCTTGAGTCTGTTTTGACTCTGTCATTCTGAAACTTCTGCTTGCTGCTTCCTTTCCATGCTCCCTTTTCCATATCTGAAAATATTGCCATGTTTTGGCAAACGGATATTGGAAGAGTGTGTCAGGGTAGCAGAGAGAGATAAAAAACGGTCTCAGATGCTGTGGAGCCCAGAGCAAACCAGAGGCCAGTTTGGATGAAGGCTGTGTTGGACCAGCCTGATAGTCTCCACCTTCCCGAGTATCCTGCCCAGCCACGTGTATCCTTCTGTATGTCCTGATACTGCCTCTTGGGCCTCCCACAGGATTTCTATCTTTCACAGTCTTTGTGGATTTCTCTCTCCTCCTCCTCCCTCCTGATCCCTCCTCCTCCTCCTCCTCTTCCTTCTGCTTCCAGTCCTGGGGTTGAACTCAGGACCTGGGGACTGTCCATGAGCTTCTTTTGATCAAGGCTAGCATTCTACTGTGACACAGTGACACAATTGAACCCAGGGTTTCATGCATGCTAGGCAAGCACTAAGCCACATTCCCAGCCCCTCTGTCTGCTTTTATCTCTTCCAGTCTGCTTGTTTCTATGGCTTTCCTTCTCTTTCTCATCTTCCCCATACCCTCCTCATATTCACACAATGTTGAACTTGGAGAAGCCTGTTGAAGCAGGAAGAGGATATGCCATTTGGCACTAAATGCTCTTTTGTTAAGATGTTCTCATCTGCCGGGTGCTGGTGGCTCACGCCTGTAATCCTAGCTACTCAGGAGGCTGAGATCTGAGGATCTCGGTTCAAAGCCAGCCCAGGCAGCAGAGACCGTGAGACTACTATCTTCAATAAACCACCAGAAAACCAGAAGTGGCGCTGTAGCTCAAGTGGTAGAGCGCTCGCCTTGAGCTGAAGAGCTTGAGGGACAGCGCCCAGGCCCAGAGTTCAGGCCCCACGACCGACAAAAAAAAAAAAAAAAGATGTTCTCATCTAGGTATCATCTGTGGGGCCTTTCAAAACAAAACAGAATGTGACTCTCAAGAATAATATTGGCAAAAATGCATGAAGTAAAGCACATAAACCACTCCGTAATTTTGTGTTTGTTTCCATTTGGGGGCAAGTGTTTGTAGCATAACTGGGTACAATTTCCCCCAGCAGGACACTTGATTTCCCACACTGCTCTTCTGTTTCCACACACACTTCTTGAAAGGATGGGAGTCTGTGTCAGTGAAGGTGTCAGGAAGATGTGGGTGTGGTATTTCTAGAGGTCTGCTGAACAATCTGCTACCCATGCACCTGAGAGTGGTAAATGCTGGGTTGGCAGCATCTGGATTCAGTGCCATGTGACTTGTCCCCTGTTTTCCAAGAGGAACTTAAGAGGGAGCCCTTTGTATTACAAGTGATGTTCGTTTGTTTGTATTCTGATGCTGAGGATGCAAAACCCAGGGCCAGATACAGGCCACACCCAGCGGCATCCCCAGAGAGAACACTTTGTTAAGGCAAATTGCTTAGGTTCACTGTACATGGTGTTGCAGAAACATCATTTTTCAATTGAAAGCAATCAATATACATTGGGAACTCGTCTATCCCCCTATCGTGCAAGGCCTGTACAGAGCATGCCCAGATGGCTTAGGATATCAGACACACAGGCAAGCAAAGACAGACATAGAGAAAGTGAGGAGACTTGGAGAAGAATTGTTCCATTCCACAGGGGTGGGATGAGGCAAACAAGGTCTTGAAAAAAGGTAAAGGACTTTGTGCCAAAGGGAGACAAGGACTGGAGATGTAGCTTCAGTGGTAGAACACTTGCCTAGCAAGCACAAGGCCCTGAGTTCAAACCTCAGTATTGCCAAAACAGTGGAGGGATGAGGGTAGCAAGGAGACTCATGCTGGGGACCACATACAAGAGTGAGTGCAGACTGGACTATTCCAGGGCAGTGGAAATTACAGCTAAATCTACAGCATGGAGCTCTTGGGAGGGAGGTTGGGGGTCTTCCTGGGAGCCTGAGGCGCTTTCACTAGGTAACAAGAACCACTAATGTTTCCTCTGCTGTGTGTTCAGTGCAGAGTGGCACTCAAAGGCCCATGTACAGGATGGACCTGGGAGATGCTATGGGCCTTTGAAGGTTCTTAGGTCATTGGGAATATTGACGCCAGAGCTGGTCCTATTGCTCTGTACTTCCTGGCTGGTAGTTTAGCATTTGTTTTATCACATGCTGCATCGTGATGTGCTATGGTTGCCAGAGGCCCCAGAACCACCTAGAGACCATGGACTTCCAAAACCATGAACCAAAACAGCCCTTCTTCCCTTTCCGCGTTGACTATCCCAGGCATTTCTTCATAGGCAAGGGGACGGGGAAAGCTAATCAACTCATCCACTCTGCGTTCTGAAGTCAGCACAGACCAAGTTCTTGCCGTGGGCTGACTAGAAATGAGCATGTCTTTGTACACTTGCCTTGTAAGTAGAAAATGAAGGGATTTGAGGTTAGAGAAATAGGTTCAGTTCCCAAACTCTACCTAGCCAAACATTACATAAAATCATCCTGTGGGCACCACTACTCCTGTCCTCTATTCTTCCATCCCTCCTTTCCTCCCTTCCTCCTTTAATTCCCCCTTCTTTCCTCTTGTTTCCTGCTCTCCTTTATTCTGTCTTCTCCTCTACTTCCCAGAGAACAAAACCTTGTCTTGAAGCGCCATCAAGGGCATACCCTACTCAGGTCATCCCCGTGACCTCCTTATACTTCTACCTCTGCCCTTGCACAGAGCCAAGCCAGGTGTCAGGCTTAGCACGTGACCGAGTTCCCACAAGGAACCCATTAATGGAGAAGCACTGGGGACCCATGCAGACTCAATTGAGGAGCGCTGGGAGGCAGATTAAGATGTTTACACCAGACAGTCCACAGAAGAGAACATAAAAAATAAAAACTTCCATTGGGCATTACTGTGCTTTAAAGCTACTTCCTGCAGCAGAGTTGCTGGACATTAGCTTCATTTTCCTTCCTTTTACACAGCATCCACAAGCTCCCCTCTTCTCCCTTTCTTCCTATTGGAAGAACTTCCTTCCAGTCTTGCTGCAGACACAAACTGTAGTTTATGTCACCCCATCAACATGGTAAACAAACCAGAGACCCGTAGATGTGACCACCTAACAGGGCCATTCATTTGTGATTTGAAGACTTAGGAGAAGAGTAAGACAAGATCTGAATGGGTTACTTGAATTCAGAGCTTGATGAAAATGATCATGTGCTAGAAGCAGGTATAAATTTGATACAGAGAGCAGTACTTGATTGCTAGAAGCATGTATAAGCTGATGCAATCACTATAGCTCACCTCCAGTCAGTTTTAAGGGCCAGGTAAGAGGTCATTGCTCTTAATGTCCAGACTCTACTCATGGTGTGGCTGGTGCCTCCCTGAGTAGCTTGCAAGCGGTCTAATTCCCTTCCTTTCTTCTCTTCCTGGTCATATCCCTCACACCAGGCAGGAAAAGCTCCTTCCCATCCTATTATCCTTTCCACAGTCCTTTCCGGTTGCTTGTTAGCATCCAGAATGGCTTGTAACTCTGCAGCCTGCTCACTGCCACCCCAGTTTCTCCTGTTTGTAATGATCCTGGCAGATGTGTTCTAGGTATCAGAGTTCTGCCGGCTGTGGTGACAAGGCAGAGGTGGGAGATTAACTTCAAACAAAAACCGGACCCCCTAATTGTGCTATGTCCTGGCACTACAGAGAAGCATCATTAAATTCCACCCTCCTCCATGGCAGCAGATTTAGATATTATTCTGCAATAACTCTCTACTACATACTCCAGGGACTACATAAGCTGCCTAACCTGAATTCTGAGTCTCTGTGTATCCATATGTAGAATGGTGATAATAATTTAGACGTTCAGTGTTATGAGGAGGAGTATGGTCAGGTTAGACACCCTTGATTATGTTACGCATTATAAGTATGTCATGGCAGCTAATAAGTCTTTACATCTATTTCTTTCCTAAAGATTCTTCTCCACAAATACTAAATTGATATGACACCACCATAAATTGCAAGGTTCATCTAGAAAACAAAGGAATAATATGATAAAATAATATACCAAATATTGTGAAACATGTGATATTATTTATGAAATATGAATTAAAACTAGAAAGGAATTGGAAGAAATAAAGAGGAGACTACAGAGATATCTTTGAAGAAATACAGGTATTCATCATCCAATTGTCTGGATTCTAAATCACAGTGTATTAACGATAAAGAAAAATAGTATACAGGTCTTTTTTCTACTCTGGGAATCGCTGGTTCTGTCTAGAGAAAAAAAACTTGCCAGATTCTCATTACGTTGGTGGCTTTGCTGCAACCAGGATCACCTCCATGCAGCACTGTGCACACCTTCTAAACAGAAGGCTGGATTGTTCATTATGGTCTTTTGTTTTTGCTTTTTTTTTTTCTGTCAGTGGCGGGGCTTGAATTCAGGCCCTGAGCACTGTCCCTGAACTCTTTCACTCAAGAATAGCACTTTACAACATTGAGACACAGCACCACTTCTGGTTTTTCTAGTCATTAATTGGACATAACAGTCTCAAGGACTTTCCTGCCCAGGTAGCTTTGAACCAGGATTCTCAGCTCTCAGCCTCTTGAGTAGCTAAGATTACAGGCATAAGCTACCAGCACCAGGCTCATTATGTATTTAATTTCAACATTTTCTTTCCAAGCAATGATGTGAAAGGAACTCTGTGAATTTTTTATTTTACTTTTGTTGTGTGTCCTGGGACTTGAACTCTGGGCTTGGACGCTGTTCGTGAGCTCTTCAGTTGAAGGCTAGCCACAGCCCCACTTCTGGCTTTTTCTACTTATGTGGTGCTGAAGAATTGAACCCAGGGCCTCATGCATGCAAGGCAAGCACTCTACCACTGAACCACCTTCCCAGCCCCTCTGAATGAATTTGAATTTAGTTTGGATCAATTAGAAGGAAGGTGACCATGGCCAACTTTCAGGTTATGTTTCTCAGTAACTCTGCAGGATAGTTCTTATCCCATGAAAAGTTGTACAGCAACTAGAATCAGGCCTCTGATTCTTTTGTTGTTGTTGTTCCAGTCCTAGGGCTCAGGGCCTGGGGGCTGTCCTTGAGCTACTTTGACTCAAGACTGGCACTCAACCTCTTGAGCCACAGTGCCACTTCCAGCCTTTTTTGAGTAGTTTATTGGAGATAAAGGTCTCACAGATTTTCCTGCCCCAGCTGGCTTCAAACCTTGCTCCTCATATCTCAGTCCCTCCTGAGTAGCTAGGATTACAGGCCTGAGTCACCAGCACCCAGCTTAGACCACTTGATCTTGATTTCAATCAGTCACTATCAAATTTAGATTCTGCCTTGATCTTGCAAATCTGTCCAAATATCAATTTTCTTTTTGGCAAATTTGGTTCCTTATCTGGCTTCAACATTTCCTAGATGGACCTGTACACTTAGCTTTGGCATTCTTTTCATAATATGCTAATTAAATGTCTACATTGTGTGTGTGTGTGTGTGTGTGTGTGTGTGTGTGTGTGTGTATACATGCATGTGGGTGCACTCACCAGTCCTGGAGCTTGAATTCAGGGCCTGGGTGCTGTCCCTGAGCTTTTGTGCTAAAGGCTAGCACTCTACCACTGAGCCACAGCTCCCCTTCTGCCTTTTTGGTGATAAACTGTATATAAGAGTCTCATGGACTTACCTGCCTAGACTGGCTTCAAACTGTGATCTACAGATCTCAGCCTCTTGTGTAGGTAGGATTATAGATGTGAGCCACCAGCGCCCAGCAAGTGTACACATTTCATGTCAAGTGTGTGTATGTATGAACACACATGTGTGAAGCTGCAAAGGGATTTGACTTGTGAGCAACAATGAAATTTGACAGTTGTTTGGGAATACCTGATCACAGCGGTGAATCCCCTGGACCCTCCCATGTTATCTACCAGTGTTCTAACTCATCCCTGGATGTGGAAGAGAGTTAAGACTCCTCACCTGTTGAGAACACAGCATCCAGTAGCAAACACTGCCAAATTTGAGCAGAAGTTAGCTGGCATTCTGAGTCATTGCCTGAGGCAAGGAATAGATTCAGTAGCCTCTGCAAGAGGGGGTGAACTCAAGAGAGCACCCTAGCCCAGGAGTGGCATCTGCCACAAGAGGGGGTGTACTCAGTAAAGTGCATTCTGGCCCCGGAGTGGCACACAGATGCCCCTCTATCCCTTACCCTCCACAAACCCAACACAATATGAGTCAACAAGCCTACTCTAAGAACCCAACTTCAAAACTACTAGAGGAAAACATAGCCATAACACTCAAAGACATAGATCTTTCTGAACAGGAATCTCCAATATTTCAGGAAGAATTGACAAATGAGATTGCATCAAATTAAGGAAACTTCCATGCCCTGAAGAGAAAAAACAAGTCTTTTGTTGTTCATGGTGCCTGAACTGTGGGCCTGGGCGCTGTCCCTCAGTTCTTCAGCTCAAGGCAAGTGCTCTACCTCTTGAGCCACAGTGCCAGTGCCAGTTTTCTGGTGGTTAATTGGAAATAAAGAGTCTCACGGACTTTCCTGCCTGGGCTTGTTTTGAACTGCAATCCTCAGATCTCAGTCTCCTGAGTAGCTAGGATGACAGGCGTGAGCCACTGGCACCCAGCCAAAAAGAAGTCATTTGAATGAAAAGACAATTGAGAAAATAAGAAAACGTTTGCAAGTGATTTATATATCCAGAATATATAAAGAGCTAAAATCTGTAAGCAACAAAAGCCGAATAAACCTGTCAGTGGACCAATGACTTTAATTTAGACAGTTCTAAAAATGTGGACAAATGGCAACTAAATGCATCCATAGCCATAAAGGACATGCAAATCACAGCCACTATGAGATGCCATCTTTCCCCTCCAGAATGAGAATCATTATAAAACAAGTCCTGGTGAGGATTCAGGCCAAAAACAAAAAGGAGCCCTGATATACTGCTGGTGGGGGATGTAAATTAGTGCAGGCACTATGGAAGTAAGTATGGAGGTTTCTTAAAAAAAAAAAAAAACAACAACTGAAGATAGAACTATAATGGAATCCCTGTCTTCAACTCCTGGGCATATAACCAAAGGCATATAAATCGACACAATAGAGATACACCTAAGTTACTTCCACTCTATTCGAGAGAGCCAAGCCATGAAATCAATCATTGTGCCCAACTACTGAGTGGAGAAATCAAACCCTCTAATAATCATAATGAAGTGTAACCCAGCTATAAAGAAGAATGAAATTATGTCATTCACAGGAAAGAATGGGAGGAACTGGTGATGGCCATCCTGAATGAGGTAAGTTCAGAAAGACAAATGCCATCTTTCCCCTATCTTGGTCTAAATATGATTGCTATTATGGTTAGTAATAATAATACTATACAATTGTCAAAGAGGGAGACTTTAGGGGTGGAACTAGTTGGAAGGGGAGGGAAAGATGATGGAGAAGAATGTGATTGAAGTGTGGCATATATAAAATTAATATGATAAGGCCCACTAGAAACTTCAGAAAAAAGGTGGAGGGGGAGGAGGAAAGGGAGTTCAGGAAAAGGGGTACAAATTCGGCCCAAGTGCAATTTATACATATGTAGAAATACAAGGAAACCTTCTTGTCCAATTAAGTTATACCAGTTAAAAAGATCAGTGTTAACCAAATGCAAAACAGAATACAAATCAAACATTATGTAATGTATCTGCAGAAGAGCGTTACTAAAATTATTCATCTGTATTGATCATTTTTCATCCAAAACTGATCAATTATTCTTATTTAATTGGTAGTCTACATTAAAAAATTTCTTCATTTGGACTTTTGAGTTTGTTTGTCCTGATGTTTCATACCAACTTGCCATGAACTTTGCAGGTGTGTGAACAATAAGAGAACAGGGCTGTGGATTTTAAATATATCTTCAAAGTACAGTCAGCCCTTTAAAGAAAACTACTACTTTATCTTAAATAGATATCTTTTCTCAACTGTAGTACAATTAAAGAGTATTTTTTAACAAGCAAGCAAAGATAAACAGTGAAGAAAGAGATGGAATAACTGAAATATAGAAGCAGAAACTAAGCAGGAATCCCTTGAAACTTGAAGAGAACTAAAAGTACAGGACAAGAGAGGAGTGGAGGGGAAAAGGAAATAGCCCTGAATCCAATGCTTCCATGTTGATGAGAAATCAAGTGATGACGTGACAGCACCCTCACTGAGAAAACATGAGAGGCTCTTGCCAAACAGCGAAAAGACCCCATGTGAAATCCTATACAGCTCCCTTGTGCTGAAAAGCAACCTTTAGTGGCAATGTTTCATAGCAGTTTATACAAAATAAACCATGAGTTGACCAGAGGAAAAGAAAGCTCACTTTATTATACCACATCAATAATCGATTTTCCTGAGGCTCCTCATGGCTTATTCCATAGAGGCCAAATAATGCAGCAATATCATCTTTTGTGTCTGTCTCTGCCTTCCTGCTCAGGAGGATCCCATTTGTTGTTCTGTTGAGGCCCTACCTATAAAATTTCTTAAGGGCACTCGATGCATACAAATCCAATCAATCGATGTAGTCATCTGGAATAATTCAGGAAAAAAAGGAAATGTGTAATAAATAAATCAGCACTGTTTTCACTCCCAATCCCTTTCCTCATAGCGAGGTGATTTTGTTTCAACTACCTGGATACTTAGTTTAATTATTCACCCAGTCTTTCTTTAGAGAAATTGCCATAGATGGGGGTATACACTTTTCCAAAATTATTCCGATTTTGGGTTTTTTTTTCAAGTCCTGGAGCTTGAACTAGGGCCTAGGCAGTGTTCTTTAGCCTCTCTGTGCTCAAGGCAGGTGCTCTACCACTTTTTCTCTTTATGTGGTACTGAGGAATCAAATCCGGGGCTTCATGCATGCTAGTCAAGCACTCTACCACTAAGCCACATGCCCAGCCCCCAATTCTTGAGATTTTTAAACTCTTTGGATTTTGGTCCCTTCATCTAGAAAAAAGAATAATAAGTTTAGGATTGGGATTCAAAGAGATAGAGGATATAGGTCACAAAGGAGACTGAGTCTACTTGTTTCTTTCTTGTTTGCCTCCATTCACATTTTTAATCACTTTGTATATACAAAGCCCATATCTATATGCATTTGCTTATATTAAAAAACCAATGACTGTCCCTCAGCTCTTCAGCTTAAGGTCAGTGCTCTACTACTTGAGCCACAGTGCCACTTCCGGCTTTTTCTACTTATGTGGTGCTGGGGAATCAAACCCAGGGCCTCATGCATGCAAAGCAAGCATTCTACCACTGAGCCACCTTCCCAGCCCCTTCTCAATTGCTGCCTTTTAATTGTCCCGTCTTAATTGCTCCCTTTTGTGGGATGCTATGCTTACCCTGCACCGTTTTTCAGAACCAGTCCTTCTCATACTTGGCACTGCATCTATCAGAATCCTTTAGAATATTTGTTAAAATATGCCTCACTTGGGCACATCTTCAGAGTTTCTAGTAGGAGGCTGAAAATTTGCATTTCTGACCAGTTCCTAGGCATTGCTGCTACCCCTGCTCTTCCCAGAAGGCCTTTGATACCCCTTTAGTTTTCCAGAGCTTCCTATGCTTCCACACCTACCTGGAATGTCTTTCCCTAGGTAATCTACACCTACATGTCAAAACCCCACAGTGGACTAAGTGAAGCCAAATCCTCTCTTCCTTTCCTTTCTGCTTCATCTGTCTTTATCCCCACTAAGGAAGGCATGTCAGTATTAAAGGTACTTAAAAGCTGTTTTGCTGGGCCTATGAATTAAAGATAGCAGGAGAAAAACTTGGCATCTCCTTTCTATTTTGTATGTGTCCATGATTCTCTCTACAGTCACTCTACAATCACCCTGGAATCCGTGAAGGACAGGATTAATCAGTATCTTTATGACAAGGGAGCACAACTACCCCTATGGACAATAGCACCTCCTCAGGACAGACCATTCACAGGTGATGATTTCTTTATCTCAACCAGTGATGACAGAGAGTAATGAGAGAAACACACATGCACACATGACATATGTATGTATGTATGCATGCACACATAAACTGCTTTACAATTCTGGTCAAATCTGAGGAGAGAGAAAGTCTCAATCTGATTGCTGCTTTGCTCATAACAATGTCACAATTTATAGACGGAGGAAACAAAATCATGAAATAGGCCGGTGCTGGTGGCTCACGCCTGTAAACCTAGCAACTCAGGAGGCTGAGATCAGAGGATCATGGTTCACAGCCAGTCCAGGCAGGAAAGTCCGTAAAACTCTTCCCTCCAATTAACCCCCAGAAAATCAGACGTGGTGCTGTAGCTCAAAGTGGTAAAGTATTAGAGAGCCCAGACCCTGAGTTCAAGCCCACAAAATAAAACAAAACAAAAGAAAAGAAAAAAGGAAAAAAAGGCAGGAAATACAATAGTTAGATTTTGGTGTGGGCCCCAGTAACGGAACTGGCAGACAGTCTTTCTCCAGGGAGCTAAGTATTTCTGCTGGTTCTAGGGGAGGCCATTCTCACTCATGGCATGGTATAGTAATTGCAAGGGTCCCAGGTCCCTCTCAGCATGGGACCAAGCTTCAGCCTGGCTGCATTTTCAGCAATGTTGGGAGTGGGCGGGAGGCTCACTGAAGTTGATTCCAAGAGTCAGTGAAAAGGAAGAAGAGTGCACCACAGTCAGTCCTGGTGCTTTCTAGAACTCTAACTGACAGGGCCAAATCCTGAGCTAACACTGAGATCATCACTTTCTCTCAAAATCATAGATACTTCCTTTAGAATGGGAAGAAGCAGCACAGTTGGGCCAAGGCAGGATTTGGTACCAGGAATCTTTTATCTAAATTACCAAATCATCCCAATAGCACTTCACCTTGATCTTCAATACCCCCCTTCAAGCCCAGCCCCTTCAAGTCACCTTTCCCACATGTACGTCTGAGAGAAACTGCTTTGCCACCTTGAATTCGAGTCCTTTTCAGGTCATCTATGCCTCTCCTTACTTCCTTCTAAACTGTACCCTGAGAGCTTGCCTTATGTATTTAGTGGGTTGAATTGAAACAGACAAGAGAGTGCACACTGGACACATGCCATTGCCAAAGGGGGGAAAAATCAAAGACATTGAATTCAATTTTGGGGGAAAAAAGTCCTAATAAATCCCCTTCAGGATGAAGAAGGCTAGCCACAGTATGAATGAGATTTCATAATACCTCCCAAATGTTTCAATACTCTATTATTTCCAGCAACATTTTTATGAAATAATGTGCATGACTATCCAAAACCCTTTTCATAATAAAACTAAATTTAACCCTGGGATAAAACACAAATATTAGGGGCTGGGAAGGGGGCTCAGTGGTAGAGCGCCTGCCTTGCATGACTGAGGCCCTGGGTTCGAGTCCTCAGCACCACATAAGCAAAAAGAAAAAAGTCGGAAGTGGCGCTGTGGCTCAAGTGGTAGAGCGCTAGCCTTGAGCTGAAGAGCTGAGGGACAGCGCCCAGGCCCAGAGTTCAGGCCCCACGACCGGACCCAAAAAAAAAACAACACACACACATACACACATAAAAATCCAACTGCTACTCTTAATACTCGTAGAAACATGGTGCCTACTTAGTTAGTATCACTAAAGTAAAAGTGGTACTACAGAATAAAATGTTCTTTAAAGAAAAAGAAAGGAAGGAGGAAAGGTCACTCACCTTAAGACTAGCTGGAGCATCACGTCTTCACAATGTAAACCAATGAGAGTTCTGAATAATGCCAGGGACACCACACAGAGCTGAGGAGTCATGAACACATTATTCTATTTCAGATACTGGAACAACAACCTCATCCCCACCACTGTCAAGTAAGTCAGAATTCCAAAATAAAATGGCTTTCTTTCCTCTAGCAGTTTTATGAAACACACACTGCTGACGGAGAGAATGTGTACTGAGGATATGGGCTCTCCTGTAGGAGGGGGTAAGGCAGTGTCTGGGCATGTCACTGTGCAGAATTATCCTACAAACATGCCAGTCTCAGTGTCAGCCATTAAGGATCCAGGAAACATGTTCCCTGTACCACCACCTCCTCCCTCTCCCCTTCCCCCTCCTCTTCCTCCTCCTCCTCCTCTGGTAATTTATTCTCTTATCTTTTAAATATGGCCTTGGTTATTCATAGGCCAGATCTCACAGAATGCAACCTAGCCCAACTGTCTTTTAGAGTTCTCAGCTTCTCTCTTGGCTTTGGGGACAAATATTCTCCTTGGTTCCATTTCCTAAACCACTTAGAGTGTGATAATGTACTTCTCAAAGAAGTTCGTTTTTAAAAAACCACAAATTCTTTCAATTTCTGATTTTCACAAGGAAAAAAACAAATTTCCAAATAGTGGTGATACCCAAAGGTATGTTATAAAACCATTGTACTCTTTTGAGAGTAAGTGTTCATCAATCTTCCAGTCCATTTAAGTAATTTAGGCTCTCATTCTTCGTAGAGGAGAGTAAGTACTAGTTTGTCTTGGAACAGGATGGGCTTCAAATCTGGTCAATGAAATCCATAATGGTGTGGTAAGGAAATAGTGATCTGCCCTGACACATCTCTTTTGTTCAAGGAAAGTCATAAACCTCTAGTTAGTCAGAAGCAGAATATCCACCAATTCCAAGTCATTGTATGTGCTGTTCCTTTATCTGGAATTCCTTCTCCCATCTCTTCAAAATGCACCTCCTACTTATTCTCAAGGACTTAGGTTAGGTATCAACACCTCTTGGAAATATTTCTATCATTCCTCACAATCTTACCATTCAAAACCTCCTCTGTCCAATCTCAGTTAGGTATCCTTCTTACCTATTGCCAGGAATCCTACAAATCATTGCCAAGTGCGGAAGGGGCTCAATTATATCTTTCTATAACTGAGTTCTTTGTTCTATGTAAAAAGTACCTTATCAGATACATGATTCAAAAAAAATTCTCCTATCCTTTTGTGGGTAACCTTTTCAATTTGTTGATGGTGTTCATGGAAAAACAAAAGTGCATCATTTTTCTGATTGATGTCCAATGCACCTGCTTTTTCTTTTGCTGATCATGATTTTGGTGTCATATCTTAGAAAACTATCATCAGGCCACAAGATTGAGTCCTATATTGTTGTTGTTGTTGTTATTTGAAGAGTTTTATAGTTTTTGCCCATACATTCAGGTCTTTGACCCATCTGGAGTAAATATGTATGTGGTATGACTTAAGAATTCTGACTTTTCCATATGAATTTTGGAATCAGCTTATGAATTTCAGCAGAGAGGACAGAAAAGACAGGGAATGCTTTAAATCTCCAGATCAATTTGGAGAGTGTTCTTATATTAACAATATTGGGACTTCATTTCGTCCTAAATATTTTATTCTTTTATGTTATTATAAATAGTACCATCTTCTTAACTTAATTTTTGGATTACTTACTGCTATTGTATAGAAATTTCATTGATTTTTTTACATTAATCTTCCATGTTGCAACCTTATTGAATTCATTGTGAGTTCTAATAGTTTTTAATGTACTCCGCCTTAGTTTTTTGTATTACAGATCTCGTCATACACAAATGCAGATTGTTTTTCTTCTTATCTGAATGATTTTGTTTTCTTACTTAATTTTCCTGACTAGAACTTCAAGTACCATATTGAATATAACTGTTGAGTACAGACATTCTTACCTTATTCATTTTTTAGGGGAATAGTTTTGAACATTAGCTCTGAGTTTTTCAGAGATGTTAGATATTGAGTTGAAGAAGTTCCCTCTATTCTTTGTTTGTTGATATGTTTATCATTTTCTATACCTTCTCATATAAAGATAATTTTTTCCTTCATCCTATTGCTATGATATAGTATATTAGCTGATTTTTTAGACTTTAAGCCAACTTTGTAATTCTAGTTTGCTAACTCTCATCTGATCAGAGTATAATTGTTTTCATATATTCTAAATTCTATTCACTAGTGAGAATTTATGTGCCTTTATTCATAAGAAATATTAGTCCACAGTGATTTTTTTCCTTCCTTCTAATATCTTTGTCTGGTTTTAGACTCACCCTGAGCTCATAAACTGAACTAGAGTGTGTTCCTTCCTATTCTGTATTTGGAAGATTCTGTGAAGCGGTAATTATAATTATTCTGTTTTAAAAATTGTGATAAACATATTATGAAATTTAATTTCTCAATGAGTTTTAAGAGCACATTTAATAGGGAGAAATATATTCACATTGTCATGCAACAGATCTGTAACACAGTTATAGCAAAACTAACTGAATACCCACTCCTCATTATCTTTACCAGCCAGCCTCTGGAAACAACCATTCCACTCTGCTTCTACAAGCTTAACTACTTTAGATGAACTACTCTGATGAGTGGGTTCAAGCAGCTCATGCTTGTGTGACTGGCTTTCTTTACCTCGTACAATATCCTCAAAGGCTCATTAGTGTTGTAGTATATCAAAGTAGATTCACATTTTCCTGATGATTTCTTGTTTGACCTACTAATTACTTAGGAATGTGTTATTTAATTTCTATTTGTGGATTTCCCAAATTCCTATCAATAGCTTTTCATTTCAACCCTTAAATCCACTGTAACCAGAGAACATACATTGTGTGATCTTGATCCTTTCAAGTTCATTAAGTCTGTTGTATCCCCTGTCTCTCTTGGAGAACGCTGCATAGACACTTGAGAAGAATGGACATCACTGCTCTGGTTAGACAGAGTATCAAGTTAACTATCACTCCTATCATGCCTCTTTTTCTTTCGAGACTGGGTTTTTTTTGTTTGTTTTTCTTTGGTCAGTCCTGGGGATTGTCCCTGAGCTTCTTTTGCTCAAGGCTAGCACTCTACCACTGAGCCATAGTGTCACCTCTGGCTTTTTGTTTTTATGTGGTACTGAGGAATTGAACACAGGGCTTCATGCATGCTAGGCAAGCACCCTATCACTAAGCTACATTTCCAGTTGAGACTGGGTCGTGCTGTACCATTCTTGCTATTCTTTTGAGTCTACTGTTTCAGTCTCCCAAGTGCTAGGACTATAGGCGCATACCACCATGTATCTAGCTCCTGATTTTATTTCCTCAGTAATTTCTTTAGCAGTTGCTCCCAATATTTAACTTATCAGATTCTACTTTAGGGTTATGCGAAATTATTTCCAGTGAAACATGGAACGGTTTCTACTATTCTCCTGGTCTCCCTCTTTATGCTCTTATTAGGTTAAACATATTACAATATATATACAATAAATCCAAAGGTATGTTGTTATTCTTGCCTTTAAAAGAATACTTTTTATTACAATAGGGATTGCTTTTGGTAGGGAGTGTGGATATGAGAGTGGCACTAGTGGTGTTAAAGAGGATTTTTCAAAACAGAACTCCCAACTAAGTGACCAGCCCTCAACTCATAATTTCCCAGCCTTTCACTTCAGAACACATGGACATAAATATAACCTCTAACAACTGAACCTGATATACTGCTTTTCTTTCTCTACCTGCACCTAACACAGTTCTGCCCTTCTGGAAATGAGTTCTGCTTGTTGCACAGAAGAGAGGGCCAAAGGGCTGGGAAGGTGGCTCAGTGGTAGAGCACTTGCCTTGCATGCTCGAGGCCCTGGGTTCGATTCCTCAGCACCACATAAGAAAAAAGCCAGAAGTGGCGCTGTGACTCAAGTGGTAGAGTGTTAGCCTTGAGCTGAAGAGCTGAGGGACAGCGCCCAGGCCCAGAGTTCAGGCCCCAGGACCCGCCCCCCCCCCAAGAAAAAAAGAGGGCCAACATAAGCCAGGGGAGGAAAAATGTCCTTCCTATCAAAGGTGGCAGTGCCTGCCACCTCCCTGGCAGGACTCCAAAAAATGAAAATGACATACTTCATCTCTACCCAAACAGAAAGAAGTTAATGGCTGCAGAAAGAAAAAAGAAAGGAGAAAAAACAAGAAAAGTAAGAAGAGTAGAGATGATCCAGTTTCACAAAAAAAAAAAAATGGATGGTGAGTTGCAAGGCACTTCCTCTGGAGCTTGCCTTACCCGGAACGGGGTGTTGATCCGGCTGGTGAGCGTGTCCAGGATGTGCACGTTCTCATGCTGGTGCAGCAGGATGAAGCGCAGGAAGAGCTCCAGCAGTGCGGGCTCTGAGATGCTGCGCAGGAAGAAGTATGTGGTGGGTGTCATGACCTCCTCCACAGTCACCTGGGACCCACAAGAGAGTGAGTACAGGTGAGCCCCTTCTCCATGTTGCCATGCTTCTGTTTCCAGGGCCCCCAGCCTTGTCACAGTGACCCCATCCAGGGCATACCTGCCACAAAAATTACTCATCAGAAGCTCACAGCCTGCCCTATGCCATAATGGCTCGTTTTGCTTCTATCCTTTAATTCTACTAGTGAGGGAAAAAAAAGCAAAGGCGAAGGAAGTGATTCAAGTGTTCTAACAATGCTAATCATCAAATGTAGCTCAGATACCATAAAGATTTTAGTGCCTAATCAAAACTGGAGAGGGGGATTGTATAAAAGTATCTGCATGGTAGTAATGGATTAATGAGAAAGCTTTGTATAACTTGTTCAATTATTAGTCATTCACTAAACATTTATTGGGATCCCTGCCATGTACTAGACACTAGGAAGATGAGGATATATTTTATACTCAGGAAGATGAGCTTTAACAAATGAAATAATATAATAAATTGCAAAGAAGAGGTACAGACACGATGTGTACAGATGTTCAGATGTGTTACTGGAGAGTGGAAAGTCAAGTTTTACAGCTGAGCAATAAACATAAAGAGCCATTTTAAAATGGTATTAGAATTTACTGCTTAATAAAGTGACTGTGATTTTTTTACAATACAAATTAATATTTTCTACCTATATGCTGTTCCCATGTTGTAACACATCAATCTCTGAGTGACTAAGACTCTGAACAGCCAAGTGTTTCAAAGAGATGACCTGATGCTCATGGCATCAAAATTGAGCCTTAAACATTCTGATTGGGAACATTTTAAGAGCTAGTCTGTGCATTTTTTTTTTTGTTCTGCTAGACATAAATGTAGTATCTCATCTTGATGACTAGGTATCATCAACAGGGTCATCAAGTGTTCCACCCACCCTCGAATATATAAGATCACCAAAGCAATAGTTAAACCTTTCAGATTCCAACCCCACACCCTAGAAATCCCTGCCGGGAATTCAATGCACCTGATTCTAAATGAAACAACATGGCACTGTTTTCAGTAACTATAGCTCCTCCTTTCTGGCTTTCCATCTTCTTTCTTCCTCCGTCAAAAGTGTTGGCTGTTACTTTATTGTACCATTACTGTGCTATTCCTTTTAATTTTCAGCTTCCAAAACCCACAGATCAGTTTAGAAACCAGATGTCCAGATCTGCTAGATAAGTGTGGATAGGCCCTGAGTGGATGCATCTGTGAATAAAGGCTTGGCAGCATCTATTTTGGCGGCTTAAATTACTTTTTTTAAGTTCATGGTGCTCAGCTGTGTTGTGAATAGATCAGTCTAGGTGGATACGATATGAGTTACATATCCAACCTTTGTTGCTGTTGTTTTGTCAGTCCTGGAGCTTGAACTCAGG
This sequence comes from Dipodomys spectabilis, assembly GCF_019054845.1. Taxonomy (NCBI): domain Eukaryota; kingdom Metazoa; phylum Chordata; class Mammalia; order Rodentia; family Heteromyidae; genus Dipodomys; species Dipodomys spectabilis. The sequence goes on along the minus strand of NW_024870855.1, from coordinate 7,821,547 downwards.
GCCTGGGCATTGTCCCTGAGCCTTTCTGTGCTCAAGGCTAGACACTCTACCACTTCAGCCACAGCACTACTTCCGGCTCTTTCTGTTTGGGTGGTACTGAGGAGTCGAACCCAGAGGGCTTCATCCATGCTAGGCAAGCACTCTACCACTAAGCCACATTCCCAGCCCCCAACTTTTTTTTTTTTTTTTTAATTCTTTTTTTTTTTTTAATTTAATTTAATTTTATTTGTGAACATACTATACAGAGGAGTTACAGTTACATGGGCAGGATAATGCGTACATTTCTTACCAAGCATTGCAGCCTCCTCCTTTGTTTACCCTTCACATCCCTTCCCAGCCTCCCCCCTCACCCCCAAATCCCAATCCTTCTCCTTCCCCCTCCCCCCCCCCCCCCCCCCCCGCACCAACGTTGTAAAGCTCGTTTTGGACATGACAACTTGTACTTCTCATTGTTGCAACAGGTCCACCTGTATCCTTAAACAACTGGTTTTTCCCCATCTCCTCCACAAGTTATACTGACATCAAATATAGTGAAAGCAGGGGTTATACTGTGGGGGAGGGACATACAAAGCAACAAAGAGATAATCTTATAAATGTGTTAGAAACACATGCATGAAAGAAAAAAAACATTAAAATACACATCTAAGGGTTCATTTACCTGACATCACATTATCTGACCTTTTCCGCTTAACTCATACATATACTAGATATTACAAATAAGGGAAACCATGGAACCTACGTTTCTTTGGGCCTGGCTTACTTCACTTAGTATAATTTTTTCAAAGTTTTTCCATTTCCTAACAAATGGGGCAATGTCATTCTTTCTGATGGAGGCATAGAATTCCATTGTGTATATATACCACATTTTCTTGATCCATTCATCTACTGAGGGGCATCTGGGTTGGTTCCATATCTTAGCTATGGTAAATAATGCTGCAATAAACATAGTTGTGCTGGTAGCTTTAGTGTGGTCTTGTTTGTAAACATTAGGGTAAATGCCCAAAAGTGGGATTGCTGGGTCATAGGGGAGCTCTATGTGAAGTCTTTTGAGGAACCTCCATACTGCTTTCCAAAGTGGTTGAACAAGTTTATATTCCCACCAACAATGAAGTAAGGTTCCTTTCTGTCCACATCCCCTCCAGCATCTGTTGTTGTTAGAGTTCTTGATTTCTGCCGTTCTAACTGGAGTGAGGTGATATCTCAATGTTGTTTTGATTTGCATTTCTTTTATGGCTAGGGATGTTGAGCATTTCTTCATGTGTCTATTGGCCATCCTTCTTTCTTCTTCAGAGAAGTTTCTCTTTAAGTCTTTCGCCCACTTATTTATTGGGCAGTTGTTTCTTTGAGGATTTGTTGTTGGGGGGTTTAATTTTTTGAGTTCCAAGTATATTTTAGATATGAGACCCTTGTCTGTTGTATGGCTAGTAAAGATCTTCTCCCAATCCGTGGGCTTTCTATTGATCTTGCTAGCTATGTCATTTGCCCTGCAGAAGCTCTGCAACCTTATGCAATCCCATTTGTCCAACCTTTCTTTGATTTGTTGTGTTTCCGGGTCTCTATTCAGAAAATTTCGGCCTGAGCCAAGGAGACCTAGGGTTTCTCCTATTCCATCCTGTAATGTTTTCAGAGTGTCCGCTTTGAGTTCAAGGTCTTTGATCCATTTGGAGTTGATTCTGGTGCAGGGTGATATATACGGATCTAGCTTAAGTTTTCTACATGTAGTTAACCAATTTTGTCAGCACCATTTACTGAAGAGGTTGTCTTTCTTCCATTCTATTGTTTTAGCTCCCTTATCAAAGATTAGATGGCTGTAGGTCTGTAGGTTCATTTCTGGGTTTTCAATTCTATTCCATTGGTCCTGAGGTCTGTTCTTATGCCAATACCAAGCTGTTTTGATTACTATGGCTTTATAATAGAGTTTGAAGTTTGGTATTGATATTCCTCCAGCAGTGTTCTTTCCATTCAGGAGCGTTTTTGCTATTCGGGGTCTTTTATTGTTCCATATGAATTTTTGGATTGCCTCTTCTATTTCCTTGAAGAATGAGGTTGGAATTTGGATAGGTATTGCGTTGAATTTGTAGATAGCCTTGGGAAGTATTGCCATTTTCACGATGTTAATCTTTCCAATCCAGGAGCATGGGAGGTTTTGCCATTTTTTAAGTTCTGTGTTGATTTCCTTTTTCAAGATTTTAAAGTTTTCATCATATAGGTCCTTCACTTCTTTAGTTAATTCCTAGGTATTTTATTTTTTGTGGGGCTATTACAAATGGACCAACTTTTGTTTTTTAAGACAAGCTCTTTCTATGTGCCCCGGACTAGCCTCAAGCTTAGTTCTCTTGCCTCAACCTTCCCAGGGCTGAATTACAGACATGTACCACCATTGCTGTCCCTAAGTATTAGTTTATGTTCATTTGACTACTACAACCTTAGGATTATTTAGCAAAACTTAGTGGAAAGTGATTCAAGCCAAAGCCTAATTTCCTAACAATCTTGATTGACAGATAAAAGTACCGTAAACTGGGTACTGGTTGCTTATGCCTGTAATCCTAGCTACTCGGGAGGCTGAGATCAGAGGATCACAATTCAAAGCCAGCCCAGGCAGGAAAGTCTGTGACTCTTATCTCTAGTTAACCACCAAAAAGCTGGAAGTAGAGCTGTGGCTCAAGTGGTAGAGTGCTATCTCTGAAAAAGAAAAAAAAAAGAAAAGCTAAGGGACAGTGCCCAAGTCCTGAGTTCAAGTTCCAGAACCTGCACCGGAAAAATAAAAAGAAAATCCTGCAGTGTAATGGCTGCCAATGGGCCATGTATTATAGCTTCTTTAACATCACATTTTCAACTTCACTGTGCACAGCTGACCTCTGGTTCCCCCTCCCCAGCCCATGTCATTTCCCCTCTTAAGTTAAACTGCCCTTAATCAGCTCAAAAGCAAAGCAATATGTTAACTGTAGAATATGAGTCTCAGCCTTGGGGGCTAAGAGGAATGGAGGGCATTTAGCATCTTTTGTTTACTACTCTTCCTTTGGATACGTGAAAAGATTTTCTTTTTAGAAAGCAAAAGATATCATTAATAAGTGCAAGAGATTTTAGAAAGGACTTGAAAAGGCAGTATTTACATAGCACATAATAAATATTAAGGAAAAAACCAATTCCATTAAGTATCAAGGTTGCAAACTCTTTATAAACTGAGGTCATACTTACCATATGTTAATACCCCAACCAGGAAAATGGTTCCTTCCTTTCTCTTCTTTCCCTTCATCCCATCAGACACTCAGAGCCTCCAGAAGCCTTTGATCCCAGAAAATCTTTCTCTGCCCCATCACCGTACTTTCAGAAACTTCTTCTAATCCCCCCACATAGGCAACCTCCTTAGCCAGGCTGAGACCACAGCCTAAGTGTGATTACTTGAAAGCTAAAGATAAACCACTAGAGGAAAGATGCTCTGCTGTGAGGAATGCAAAATGGAGTCTTCCACTAATGCCCCAAAGTAATACAGCAAAGCAGGAAAGGAGCCAACTCTCCATGTTCCAGAGGGGAAAGGCAGCCAGCTATAATTCTCTGTCAATATTTACTTACCTCGTTCTGTAAAGGACGGCAAGAAGCTACAAACTTAAACAGACACACTAATGGAAGTAGTCAGTGAGGCCCCATTGCAGTATTCTATCTTATACAGCACTGGTGTTTAAAAATAGTATAGCCTGGGAGTGTTATTTCTTAGTAAAGGTGGACCACATGACTGCAGTAGCCTAAAGAAAGCTCAGTTTCCACAAACAAATAATTACCCTTGACTGGATGAGGGCAACTGAAACCCTGGGGACACATCTGCTAAGGCACTCTGTTTCGAGCTGGCTTTCCAGCCCAAGTTCTAGAATGGAGTCCTATCTCATATACAGTACTTGATTTTTATTGCTGTCAAATCCCATTTAGTTCCTACTTGGAAATAAATCTTTCTTCATCCTCCTCTACCATTGCCTGGCCCTTATTCATGTCAGAGCCTACACCAATCCCTTAAAGTGGACTTTTGAAAGAATAGTTTGAGACTGAAGAATGGGTGAATGAATTCAATTTACTGGTTCACTAATGGTTTAGACCAGATTCAAATAGAAAATGTTAGTGTCTTCTGCATGTAACAAGCACAAATACTATGCTGTGAGACTTAGGGATACATACTCTGTTGTACATATATCACATATGCATGCTAGTAAATATATATATATATATTCAAATGTATGAAACACATTTCTGACTGTGATAAGCAGTCCAGAATACCAGAAACAAGCATGTAGCAGCACAATCCCCAATCTCCTGTAATATCTGTCACCCACTGGTTCTAGTCACCCGCTCCCCATCCTCCGGTCTCTACCACAGCAGGGTCTGGCCTGGAAGAAGGACACAAAGTGAGGTGACTTTAGTGAGCATGAAAGAAACTGAATTTTCATTTAGTTGCCTATTCCTTCTTCACCTAAGAGCTCCAAAAGTGTGCTTTTCAATTAGAATTTCAAGCTTCACAGAAATAACCAAATGGACAGTTTGTTTGCATTTTTTAAAAAGGCAGTGGGTGGAGGAGGTGACAGCATTTGTCCCATTGCACTTTACCATAAAGTCAAAACTATATTAAAAAAAAAATGAAGGCTGGAATACAGCAGAGCCATCATGCCCACAATCATGGCAGTCCATTAACTTGATGCGTAGGAGTGAAATTGAGCATATAGGCACCCTGACCTTTCTGTAATCAGCTCCAGGTGGGCGATTCTATTTGCATCTAATTTAGCATCAGAATCCTCCCTGTGATGGCAAGTTTATGTGTGTCCTGAAAAAATAATTGTTAATTGTTTTTGTTTGTTTTGTTTGTTTTATATTTTGGGGGTCTCTTCAGGGTTTTCAGAAATCAGTCACCTTGGAACAAATAGATGGATCCTATCTTCTGCCACTCAGGTAGGGGACAGGCAGGGGTCAGGTGACTGTGGCACCTTCTTTAAGTTAGAAGATTTCTTTCTTTGGCTTTTCCTGAAGGAGAGAGCTGACAGCTGGTTCTGGTGGATCATCTGTGAGGTCTAAGACCTACCTGCTCCACGGAGGAAGAAAACAATGTTTCTCAGGAGAATATGACCCCCTTAAAGCAGCAGAGGGGAAATGGGATGGTGGGGCCAGATCACAGGAAATAGGAATCAAAGGGTCTTTTCACTCAAGTCTAGTTGCAAGTCTGCTCACTGAGGCAGTGAACAGGCAGGAGGCAAATCACCCATGGGCAGCCAAGGATGGGTTCTGCACAACCCTCTTCCCTCCAAGGACACAGGGCACCACCCAGAATAATATTCAAGTGCAGAAGGTTAGGAACAGACACCCTGATTCTCAACAAACAGCCCTACTGTTTCAGCCAAAAATGTGAGACAGAAAGCATTCAGTTATTCAAAGGCTGAAAATAGACTGCTGTTGACGAGCTGAGTGCCTTCCCTCCAGGACCCCTTTCATGCCTGCCTTCTGCTCCTCAAGCTCAAGGCCACACACTATATTGATGCCACTGCAGGAAGCAGGCTGTGGATGTGGGTGGAGGTGACATTCAAAGTCACAAAGACTGGTTATACATTCCCCAAATATATAAGGAAGGAAGAAATGAAACTAGTGGCTAACGTGAGGACTTCGGGAACCTCGTTTGAGGAAAACACATTTCAAATAAAAGCCTGTCTCTGCCAAAATTTCCCCAGTATTTCTTCCATGCACCTGTAACATAGTACTTATATAAGTAGAATAGACTTGTTCTGTCTGAAAGCAAGCCACTTGTCAGGCTCCTTCCAGCCCTGACTGGTGTGTGCCTCTCTGTCTACCCAACAGAAAGTGGACTGAGGTTTGCCAAGAGTGGACCAGGCAGCAGAGACACACTCCAGAGGGCAGTGCCACTTGTCCTGCTCAGGCAATGGTGGCACTTCTGAGGTCAGGCGATATCTTTGCTGAGGCTACTCCCCCAAGCCTGCTCTTAACACTCCAAACTGACTCCAAATAGAGATACATGAACTAACCCTGTTCTCATGGAACACCTTTACCAAGCATACCTCAGGTCTTTTGAGCTTTCTTTCTTTCAGAAAGAACACAGGCACACAGCTAGACAAACTCAAGTTCTAATTCTAATGTAATTTTTACTTGTGTGACCTTGATTGATTGTGTTATTTAATCTCTCTGAGCCTGTTTCCTCCTCTGTAAAATGGGGGCACTCTATTATCTTCCAAAGTATAGACAGAACAGACACTATGTTGGAAATGAACTACACAACTTGGGGCGGAGGAAACTGGGAGAAAATGAGGGAGGGGATGACACTGTTCAAAAAGAAATATACTCATTATCTGACTTATGTAACTGTAACCCCTCTGTACATCACTTTTACAATATTTTTTTTAAAATAAGGGACAATAAATAAAGATAATGGCATGAATCTCAAACCAAAGGGACTGAGGAAGAGACAACTACCATTATTTTCTGATTTGGGGAAAGGGGAGAGAGTATTAGTAGGTGATATCGGTGATATAAAACCAATATGGCCAGGTGCTCATGGCTCATGCTCATAATCCTAGCTGTTCAGGAGGTTGAGATCTGAGGATTGCGGTTGAAAGCCAGCCTGGGCAAGAAAGTTTAGGAGAGTCTTACCTCTAATTAACCACAAAAAGCCAGAAATGGAGCTGTGGCTCAAAGAGGCGTACTAGCCTTGAGTAAAAATGCCCAAAGACAAGCCCTGAGTTCAAGCCCCAGAACTGACCAAAAAAAAAAAAAAAATCCAAGTAAGAACACAAAACCCTGAATTCAAGCTCTAGTACCATACATGCATACACAAAAACAAAACGTGCCTGGTCTGTACCTATTTGGGAGGTGAAGTGAGAAATGAGAAGAATAACAATCCATAGAGAAAATGGACCTTCCTATTTGCACTTCTCCTCTCCTCATTTCCTCCAGAATCAGGGGGTGCTGAGTTGTCACAGTAGATGGTCTGAGACAGTCCCCAAATAAGTGTGTCCTAGGACAGGCTAGGGTAAGAACAGACACTAAGAATCGCTAAGGTATGTTTTCTTCTACATTTTCCAACATTATGCATTTAACCCTCACTCTAATCTCACAGGACCAACTGAACAATATTCAAAAGCAAAAATAAAGCTGTCATTGCCCCCCCCCCAAAAAAAAGGCCTCATGTCCAAGGCTGCAACTAGGCTTGGTCAAGTTGAAGGGCCTTTGTACTCCTAGCATCAGTGCTTTTTTTCCTGCCATCATAAACCACTCATCTCTGGAGTATTCAGTAAATGGTTATGTCTACAATTTCCTGTCCTATATTATGTATGCATAATTTGTGCCCATTAACTTAATTACAACACAATCTATCAGAGTGCAATTCAGTATATGATCCATTTCATTTGACTTTTATCCAATAGAAATACTCCAAATAGGAAGGATTTCAGAGCAATACTCTGAAGCCAGAAGGAACATTAAAATTTGAAGGTTTTCTAAATCACAATCAAATATTACATGAGTATTTCAATGATCATTTAATTCTTCCCTTTCCAATTTACTAATTGTTCTAGAAAGATACTTCCTTATAGATTCAAACTTCTAGACTGCACCACAAAAATGACTTAAAAAGAAAAAGCAAGTCAGGGACTAGTTCCTGAGCACCCACTGTATACTTAAGGAATTCTGTAAGCATCCAGATGACCATGCAGAACAGATCCTCACAGGAGGCACAGAGGGTGAACTCACAGAGTCACCATCAGGCAGGGAAACAGGAGTACAAAGGATAGGGGTCCAAAGCTGAGCAGCCAAGGCACAGACTGTACATGTGCATTAGCCACCCAGCTCAGACAGAGCTCAAAGCTCACAATGATCCACATCAGAAGAAAGCACTCCCCATCAAAGGGAGATTTTTTAAAACTTTTTTTTTTTTATTGTGAAAATGGTGTACAGAGGGGTTACAGTTACATGAGTAGGGTAATGAGTACATCTCATAGTTAGCACTGTTACCTCCTTCTTTATTTTCCCCCACCATCACTTCCATCCCCACATCCCAACTTGTCCCACCCCCCCCCATGCATTGTAATGTTCGTTTTCAATATAGAACAATAAAAGACCCCGAATAACAAAAACAGTCCTTAGTAGAAAGAATAGCGCTGGAGGAATATGAATTCCAAATTTTAAACTCTGCTACAAAGTCATAGTAATCAAAACAGTTTGGTACTGGCATAAGAACAGACCTGAGGACCAATGGAATAGGACTGAAGACCTAGAAATGAACCCACAGACCACCTAATCTTTGACAAGGGAGGTAAAGAAATAGAATGGAAGAAAGACAGCCTTTTCCATAAATGGTGCTGGCAAAATTGGTTAAAAACTTGTAGGAAACTAAAACTAGATCCTTATATATCACCCTGCACCAGAATCAACTCCAAATGGACCAGAGACCTCGAAATAAAAGCAGACTCCATGAAAACATTACAGAAAGGAACAGGAGAAACTGCAGAGCTCCTTGGCACAGGCTGAGATTTTCTTAATAGAGACCCAGAAGCACAACAAATCAAAGAAAGGGTGGACAAATGGGATTGCATGAAACTGCAGAGCTTCTGCAAGGCAAAGGACATAGCTAGCAAGACCAACAGAAAGCCCAAGGACCAGGAGAGGATCTTCACTAGCCATGCAACGGACAAGGGTCTCATATCTAAAATATACTTAGAACTCAAAAATCTAATTCCTCCAACAACAAATCCCCAAAGAAACAACTGCCCAATTAACAAGTGGGCTATAGACTTAAAGAGAGACTTCTCTGAAGAGGAAATAAGAATGGCCAACAGACACATGAAGAAATGCTCGACCTTTCTAGCCATAAAAGAAATGCAAACCAAGACAATGCTAAGATTCCACCTAAACCCAACTAGAATGGCCATAATCAAGAAATCTAGTGACAAAAGATGCTGGAGGGGATGTGCCAAAAGGGAACCCTATTGCATTGTTGGTGGGATTGAAAACTTGTTCAACCACTCTGGAAAGCAGTATGGAGGTTCCTCAAAAGACTACATAGAACTCCCTTATGACCCAGCAATTCCACTTTTGGGCATTTACCCAAAAGATCACAAAACAAAGTCATACCAAAGCTACCAACACAATCATGTTTATCACAGCATTATTTACCATTGCTAAGATATGGAACCAACCCAGATGCCCTTTAGTAGATGAATGGATTAAGAACATGTGGTATACATGTTCTATGCCTCCATCAGAAAGAATGACATTGCCTCTTTTGTTAGGAAATGGAAAGACTCGGAAAAATTATATTAAGTAAGCCAGGCCCAAAGAAACATAGGTCCCATGGTTTCCCTTGTTTGCAGTGACTAGTATATATCTAGGACAGGCAGAGAAGGTCAAAGGCCATGTACATACGACCACATGAGATAATGTTAAGCAAAATGTACCCAAGACAGGGACACAAGAGGTTTTGGATTTTTTTCTTCTTTCTTTCTTGCTAGTGTTTTTAATGTACTTACAATGCACTATGTGATTCTTTTATTTCTATTGTAGGTTTTCCCCCAATGGTATAACCCCTGTTTTCACTGGATTTGATGCCGGTGTTCTACATCTTCTATATACATTTTTGTAATTTGGGGATGGAAAGGGATATTGCAGAATGCTTAAATGAAGATGCAGGCTGACCCATTGTGATGACGAGATGTACAGGCCACTATATTGAAAACAAACGTTACAAAGGGAGATTTTACCTGCTGTTTTCCATTCCTCTAGACCTTCCCTCATTTACAGAAATGGTGCTAGAGAAACATTATCTCCAAACTCCCCAAACTCAACTCTTACCTCTTCTGGAAGTCTTAGCCCCTTCAGAATACACTTTTCTAGACTAAGTAAACTCTCCTTCTCAGTTGTCTTAATGCATTTATCTATCCTTTAAGACGGTGAATTTTCCTGCAGAAACAAGTATACCTAACTTCCAGTGTGAATTCTCTTTTTTTTTTCTCCCGGTTGTGGGGTCTGAACTCTGGGCCGGGGCGCTGTCCCTCAGCTCTTCAGCTCAAGGCGAGCACTCTACCACTTGAGCCTCAGCCCCACTTCTGGCTTTTTCTGCTTATGTGGTGCTGAGGAATTGAACCCAGGGCCTCGTGCATACAAGGCAAGCGCTCTACCACTGAGCCACCTTCCCAGCCCCCCCCCCAGTGTGAATTCTCAAAGGACACCAAGAGGTATTCAAAGCATAATCAATAAATCAATGTACTAAGATAGAAATCAGTAGCTTTCTTACAACAACAACAACAAAAACCCACTTGTGTTTCAGTCTGTGTGCGGAATGACTTAGCAAGGGAAGGAGATTAATATCACAGAAGCAGAGGAAACTTTCCATTTATAGTTTATAACACTTCATTGAAAACATGGATCTTAACTCAGGCCATGCTCTTAAATTACTGCAACTTGCAAAAGTGATCCTCTGGAGAAAAGGATCCTCCTTGGGCTGCTGTATTGCACTTCCTGAGTAGTAAGACAGCTCTACTGAATTCTAACTAGACTAGGCCCAACCTGGAATGAAGTGGGTGAGAACCGCTGCAGGAGGTGTTATTCAATGCCTGCCACCCCTTCCCTTACTCCCCAGTGCCCCCGCTCTTCAATCTGCCTCCTGGGCCAAACAAAACACATTGTTTGTATGCATTTCAGAGGGGAATTGTATATTTAGAGCAATTTTCCTAGATACCAACTATAACAAAAACAAGTTCTGATGACAAAAGACATTTCACTCCCAGCTTATTTTCCATAAGTGATACAAAGACCTCAATACAATGCGAAGACAGTGTCTGCCGGAAGAAATTCAGTAATGCTAGTCATTCTGGTCATTTTTTCTCTGTTATCCCCAAACCTGCTCATCATCCAGCACTGGGTAATCATGGAAAAGCATGTCCTCAGAATGCAAGTCCGACTGAAGATGAGAGAGTATTGCTTTAAAAGTCACTGTGGGGCAAGAGAAAACTAGCAGGAAAGTAAGATAAATAAGCCAAACTCCTGCCCTGTTTTTCCTTATTTTTTTTTTTTTGTTGTGTTTTTTTTTTCCCTTACAACTACTTGAAGATAAACTTGCAGGGCATTTGTTGCTGATCAATTTTTAATTGTGCAGGGAAAGAATAAAAAATTCACACCAAATTTCAGACTAGATTTTCCTCTATCTCTGCATTTATTTACAGGCCGAACACCACCTGGCCTCCTTAGATAAGGTGGAGTTTTGTGTGAGACATTTATTTATTCCTGTATTTCTCTGTGTAAGGGAGGGTGGGGCCTTCTTTATCTTTTCATAATTCTGATGCTTAAGAAGCAAATCCTTTGGTCTAGCATTATCTCCCTCATGCACTTATTGAAATTTAAAAAGGAAATCTAATTTTGCATTTCAAATCAGAACCAAATGGAATCTTTATTTATAACACTAATTTCCTTTCCTACAATGGGAGAAAAGTGGCATGAGGCCCTACAGAGAGAGATGAGGAGCTCTTATGTACTTATTTTCATACTCCAAAACTATGCAAAAGGGCCACAGTTTTGTCATCCAACCTCTACAATTTCAAAGTTAGGTGAGAAGAGCTGCACTAGGAAGGATAAAGAAATCTCCAGTGTCTAGGGTCAAATGTTTAGGTCCTCTTCTGGGCTGCCTCTGTGCCTATTCCAGCCCATATAGGACACTCTGGCAACTTAGAAAAGTCAGTCCCCTCCCTCCAAGCCCATGGATTGGTTAGCTTTGCCAGAACAGAAAGTGCTTTCTGTAGTTTCCCCCTTCCTGTGGGTGAACCCAGTCCCTTGCTGGGGCACAAAGGCAGGGAGACAAATGTGAACTCATCCCTCCAGTTTGTACCTTCCACAGCATGCCCTTGTGCAATGGACAACCTCCTCCAAGCAAGTCAGCTACTTAAAAAAAAATTATGCTAGTGAAGTCTGTTCCAGGTGACAAATTAGGATGCTTCTCCAAAGAATTCACTGAAGCCATAGAGGAGAAATACATTATTAAGCCAACAAAAGGAACAAATAGTTTTTTGTGTGTGAGATACCCATTTTCCTATAGTCCCTGGTACAAGAGCCAACAATAGCCAATCAGTGCTGTCAGGTAAGGACAATGATAATCATACTTTAAGTAACCACTCTCAAAAGCACAACCTTGGCCCTCACATCTCACATCTCTCAGCCCGGGGCCAGGCCCAGGATGCACTTCACCAGCACCTCTGGGATATATAATGGAGGAGGCAATTAGACACAATGAGAACCTTGCTACCAAATCACAACACATCATAGTTCTTACATTCTGAAGGGTAGTCTTGTAGCAATGGTTCTCAACTCTGCTTCCATGTGTGGGTTCCTCAGGGGGCTACTTACAAATATCCATGCTCCTGGGTCAGATAAAGAAGACACGCCAGGGGTAGAGTTGGGCATTACTGGGTGACCCCTATGCCTCCTGCAATGACCAGGAAGCATCTAAACCACGCAAGTACTGTGCTACCATTTAAGGTACTTCTCATAGGTGAACAAAGTGCTCTAAAAACCTAGGGTTTGTTTGTTTCACTGAGCAGCATATGATAAAGATGACCAAACATCTTTCAAAGGAAACCTAGGCACAAAAAGTTATGAGTAAACCAGTGCTGAGATGCCATACCCTGTGCTGCCTATTCAGTCTTCATGTTATCCAGACGTAGACTTGTCTATGTATACTACCTGCCACATGATGTATTTCTCCAGAGCTGGTGAAAAAGACTGAATATCTTAAATGAAGGAAAACAAAGGACTCATTTGGAAGCTTCTAAGAACTTCATTTATCCAACAGGATAGTAGAATATTGTACATTCTTCAATAAGCTAATTGTCCAAATGAGCACTAGAGGAATCTTCAGAATTATAGGATTTGGCTGTTAACCAACTATAATCGGAAAACCCATTACAGAAGAGCTAATGTTTAGCTTAATGAGTGAAAGACTCCAACCACCAAGTACTGGAAGAGAAAACAGGGCTAAAGTATAACCCTTGGAAGGAGGCCTTGCCTCCTTCCGGCTCTACCAAGAGGGGAAGAAGCGAGGTCAACAATGCACCTTGTTTTCCCCACTGTGAGGTGCAGTGACCCCTCCTTCATTCCAGGCTGCTAAGATCACCTCAAGACACAAGCAAAGGTTTCTAATCAAGTATGTGCTGATGCCTTAAATCAGTATAATATTTCCTCTCTTCAAAAGAGGGCCACCAAAAATTAAACCTGAGAGCCTTTTCTTAGATCCACTATATGGTGCAAGCTACCCTTTTCGAACAGTCTTACCTAGAGGAAAGGACATTAAAGAATTAATGTTGGCACATTCAAGCAAAACCTGCACTGCCCAGGGCCTGCTCTTCCATGAACCTTCTATCTTGCACAAAAGCAAACTCTGTTTTGGGAGCGGAGGCATTAAAACTCTCACATGTAAGCTATCATTCGACCTATGATTTAGCTCAAAAGGACTCATGGAAAGAGACCTTAATGAAGATCTGCATCTGGCTCAAGATTGTCCCGTAATCAGCTATGTAAGCAAGAGCAAGTCATTTCACCTCTCTGATACTTGATGCCTTGGTCTCAAGTGTGAGGACCTGGGACCAGATCATCTCCAGAATTATATTCAGTATAAAAACTCTACAAGTGTCCATAGCATGCTATGTGTCTAACTTCATTTAACTTTCTCCGTTTAGATTTGGTAGGAAGACAAAAGATATGTTCCATGAAATCTATACCTTCTTAAAAACTGAGATTTTTTCAGCCAGGCACTAGTGGCTCAGGCCTGTAATCCTAGCTACTCAGGAGGCTGAGATCGGAGGACTATGATTAAAAACCAGCCCAAATTAACTACCAGAAAACTGGAAATGGAGCTGTGGTTCAAAGTGGTAGAGCACTAGTCTTGAGCAAAAAATTTCTGGCCTTGAACTTAAACCCTGAGTTCACACTCTATGAAAACCACTACCAACAACAACAGAAAAGCAAAAAAACAAAAAAACCCACACGTTTTCTATTTATTGAAAAACACAAAGTACCTACTGGGACCACAAATTTTAAAAATCTCCAAATTCCAAAGCTCAGATGCCACCCCAAATTCTATACTTTGGATTCTAGTGTTCTCTGCATTTCCCACCAAAGGGAACAACTTTGTCAGTGAACATGGTTGGAAACCAGATCCGTATCATCAAAGTGTTTTGCATCGAAAAGTGACCCAGATGGCAGCAGGGACGTGGCACACATCCAAAACTGCAAAAGGAAGTCTGCAAAAAGAACCAGCAGGAAGACAGGTCCCTCCCCTCCTTCTATCCCTAACCCTCACTTCCAACTCCCAGACCAGAGACGCTTGAGTAGGGAAGGAGAGAGGGCTCAGAGGCTGGCGCTGAGGCCACTCTGCTCATGTCTCACCATGGCTGTAACCTCAGTGCTCAATTGTGGACCATTAATATTTTATAATAGTGATAATGTGAAGATGCTTCTTAATTGCTCTTAAAATCTTCACTCATGATTTGCACTGGACATAAAAATCCAAAACATGCATTGCCAGTGAAAGCCAAACCTGGCTGCAAAGGCGTCCTGGCCTGCCCACCTGCATATACACTGATGGCAAGCGGACAACTGGCTGCACCCAGCCTCTCAAAATGTCCAACGTTCCTTCTCAAGTGCCCCCAAATCCTCCATCCATCAACTTAAGTCAATAAGCCATGAAGTACTGGGCCCACAGGGTGCAGATCATGAAAATGTATGCGTGTGTTTGGAATACACAAGGCTGTACAACAAATGGGTTCCGTGGTAGCTTGTACGAATCCAACACACATGCCCTTAAGGAAATGTCTGGAATTATTCTTCATGTGTATGTTGTTCAAGCACGGTTTCAGCACACAGGAGAGAGTGGAAAAATAAGGTTTTCTGATAGATTTTTTTTTTTTTGCTTCTGTTTTTCCAGTCACACTTGCATGGAATAATTTGCCAAGTGAGACACAGCTTGCTGCTCTTGCAAAAACCTCAGAGACACAGGCTCTCTCTGAGGTCACAGTAGACACCTCTATGGCTTTGAGATGCTTGAAGAAAGATGTGTATGAAAACCCTCCCCTCCACCCATCAAGCGCCTCCCAGTGCTTCTGCCTACCACAGACTCCCCAAACTTCTGCCCGCTTTCCTAACAACTCTAAAGAAAGGAGCCAAAGCAGCCCACAGCACTGAAATCAACACAGGTTCTTTGAAACAGCATGACTGAGCCATGGTATGATTTCCACAACCCTCTTAACCCTCCAAACACCTTCCAAGCTTCTTTCTCATCCGAGAGTTGAGACAAGTACTGGAACCATTTTTGGCTGCTACTGTCAGCCATCCACTGGTCTCCCATCCAGCCCAGAACCCTATCAACACACCTAGACAGTCTTCCAACCTACCATCAGTCAGTCAGTCAGCCTGCCTCACCTGTTCTTACCTGATCATACAGGGAACAAAAGTCCTCACCAATCCTTTCACAAGGCCATCTTGCGTCTACTTTGGGAGCTTCCTTCCACTCATAAGCCACCTCCAAACACTTTGGACATTACAGAATACAATGTTGCCTCTCCAGCAGGAGCTGGCAGTTTTTCCATGAAGATTCAGTGAGCAAAATATTTTAGTAATTCGTGGGGGGCAGGAGTGGGGGTGGGGAGCTTGTGGTTTCTTTATTAAACAACCTTTGTAAAATGTATAAACTATTCCTTTTTAAAAATTGGTAAGATTCACACAACATACCATGCATCATCCTAACCACTGTGGGTTTTTGTTTTTGTTTTGAGAAAAAGTTTTGTTATGAAGCCCAATTTGTAATACTCCTACCTCAGCCTTTTGAGTGTTAGGATTACACATGTGCACCACTGTGCTTAATGTGCAAACAGTGCAATTCAAATTGTTGTGCAATCGATCTCCAGAACATTTTTCATCTCACAAAATCCAGGGAACCCTTTCAGAACCTTCCCAGGCAGGGCTGCCCACTGCTCAGCTACAGCGAAATCAAAGCAAGGGACTGTGGAGTGCTCCAGCAAGGAGGGGTGACCACAGATAATAGCTCTGTAATTCAGCCAGGCCCTGGTGGCTCACACCTGTAATCCTAGCTACTCAGAAGGCTGCAATATAAGGATTGTAGTTCAAAGCCAGCTTGGGCAGGAAAGTCTGTGAGACTCTCATCTCTAATCAACCACCAGAAAACCAGAAGTGGTGCTGTGGCTCAAGTGGTAGAGTGCTAGCCTTGAGCTGAAGAGCTGAGGGACAGTGCCCAGGCCCAGAGTTCAAGACCCATGATGGACAAAAAAAAAAAAAAGTAGAAATGTAATTCAATGTCAAAGGCTTCAAGGAGCTGAGTGCTAATAGCTAATGTTTGTAATACTAGCTATTCAGGAGGCTAAGATACAGTAATCTGGGTTCAAAGTCAGCCCAAGCAGGAAAATCTATAAGACTCTTATCTCCAATTAACCAGCAAAAAGCTAGAAGTTAAGGTGGTAGTTCAAGTGTAGACCAGCTTTGAGGCTCTGAGTTCAAGCCGTAGTATAGGTACACATACAAATAAAAGGGAAAAAAAGAATAAAAAGTTTTCAACATAAGCAAATGATACATGTTTGAGAAGCCAAGTATGTTTACCCTGACTTAAACATTATACAACTTAGCGGGGCGCTGGTGGCTCACGCCTGTAATCCTAGCTACTCAGGAGGCTGAGGTCTGAGGATCATGGTTCAAAGCCAGCCCGGGCAGGAAAGTTCGTGAGACTCTTATCTCCAATAAACCGCTAGAAAACCGGAAGTGGTGCTGTGGCTCAAGCAGTAGAGTGCTCGCCTTGAGCTGAAGAGCACAAGGACAGTGCCCAAGCCTAGAGTTCAAGCCCCACGGCCGACAAAAAACAAAAACAAAAAATAAAAACAAAAAAACCAAACATTATACAACTTATTCATGTACCAAAATATTACACAGAGCACTGTTCATATATAAAAAGAGTTGTCCTCAAGGGTAAACAAATGCATCAGGGGTGCTCACTAGACACGTTTAAAATAAACTATCCAACTTGGGGGTGAGGATGAGAGGGAAAAACTGGGATAGAACAAGGGAATGGGTGACATTGTCCAAAAAGGAATGTACTCATTATCTGACTTGGGTAACTATAACCCCTCTCTACCTCACCTTTAGAATAACAGTTAAAAAAGAGTTGTCCTGCAGGGCGCTGATGGCTCAAGCCTGTAATCCTAGCTACTCAGGAGCCTGAGATCTGAAGATTGTGGTTCAAAGCCAGCCTGGGCAGGAAAGACCATGAGACTCCTATCTCCAATAAGCCACTAGAAAACCGGAAGTAGCGCTGTAGCTCAAGTGGTAGAGCGCTCGCCTTGAGCTGAAGAGCTGAGGGACAGCGCCCAGACCCAGAGTTTAAGCCCCACAACCAACAACAACAAAAAAAGTGAGTTATCTTTACTATCTGTAACATTAAAGTATGCTACTGTAACATAGATATCCTGAAAAAGAGTAATCACGGTAGCTATCACTATTATAATAATTGTTCTATGTTGGAGGCCAATAGGGAAGACAGTGAAAGTCCAGTACAATCAATGGATCCTGAAGCTCAGCTACTGTACTCTAGAGGGGGCCCCTCCACTCAGAGACTGGATGTTCAGTACAGGACACTCACCCCACCCCAAGCAGTACAATCAATACTCACTATGCATTCTAAATGTCCAGAGATAAATGCAAAGGTCTGCCTTACATTTTCCAAATGGATCTAATTCCACACACTTTATCTTTTTGTGCCCCCAGAAACTACTAAAATAACTTGGGAATCCCAATGTTTTGATGTTTAAACCACATCCAAGGTTAACTCTTGAACCTATACAAGAGAAAAGCCTAGCCAGGAAAACCAGGATCCTGCTTTCATAAAACAGGGAGAAGGCTGGGAGGAAGAAGCATCCTCCATGAAGACCTGTGCTTGAAACTAGACAACTCCCAGAGCGCACTTCATGGCTTCCACATTGCTATGAATGGATTACTCTTAGACAGTGAAAATGAGACTCAGCATGTAGAAACATGAGCATTTCACCAAAGCAACCCAGAGGTGTTCCTTGCTTCTCTCCCTACCAGAGGTAGCAAAAAAGTCAAACTGAAAGAGAGAGGGAAAGAGGGAGGGAGAGGAAAAGAAGAGAGAGGGAGAGAGAGGGAACTAGGGAGAGAGGGAGAAGGGAGAGAGAGGGAGAGGAGAGAGAGAGAGAGACTACTTAAATCAGCATTCTATGTCCATGGTGCCTTAGCAGCACACAATGACAAAGACAGCAGTTGACTTATTACCCAGGATGTGAGTCATCAAGAATTCAGAATGTGCTAATGAGACATCCAACCTTTGATTGGGACTTTCACTTGGCTTCACTTTTAAGTTTTGCTGTCACAGGATTGTCATAATAGAAAATCGTGTCCATTAAGGAGGTGGCAAAGCCAAAGCACTGTGCTCCCCTGACCTATCTACATCCACAGAAGACAGATGTTGCCCTATAGGGCAGCTTAGTAGAGTATCTCCAGCAGCCCCACCCAGGAACTGGAGCAGGCACCAGAGCCAGAGACTCCCTGCCAGTATCCTTTACACTGACTGCCTTACTGACATTCACAAGGCCATATTCTACTATACCAACCATATACCACCAACTTACATAGTGGCTAACTTCACAATTCATGTGTGATATGTTAAGTACGGATGGGAACGGGGAACAGTGGCTCATGCCTGTAACCCCAGGTACAAAGGAGGCAGAGGCAGGATAAGCACCCTCGGAGGCCAGCCAGAGCAGAAAGAGATAAGAACCCTAACTTAAAGCAAAAAGGGCTGAAGGTATGGCTCAAGCAAGAGGCCTTGAGTTCAATTCTCAATAATGCCTTCCATACTCTCCCCCAAAGTAAATATTGAATGAGAAATGAGCCACCATGGAGTCAGTCATGTTGGGTTCACTTTCCTCAGTTTCCCTAGTTGTAATAGGAACAGACAAAAGATGACATCAGCCAATCACTGACCTTGTGGAGGGCAGGAGCCAAGACTGGTACCAAGAATCCATTGTAAATGTAATTGACAAGCTGATTTTGGATCAAGGGGTGTGCCACCTAGGACAAAGCGAGAAGTCACAGAAAAGTCAGTACAACCTCCCAACTTTCTTAAATGATTCTCTTTACATCCAGAATTCAAAGAGAAAATCTAATTTGGGGCCATTTGTTTGGTAATTAAAGAATAATTCAGATCTCCTACTGCTACATGATTTTTTTTTTCAAAAGATTTATTTAGTATGAACAGCATGGATCCAAATTCAGGTGCAAAATGCTAATTATAGTGAGTTTGTTTGAAAAAGAAGACAGTAAGTAGACCAAACATGTATAAGGACTCATAAAAAGGTTAATATGAAGTATAATTTTTTGCCCCTGATTTCCTTTCTAGGTCCCATCTTATTACTAATTTTTTTATTTGTTTTTTGTACTGGTCCTTACATTCTTTTTGCCCAAGGATAGCACTCTACAACTTGAGCCAGCTCCACTCACAGCTTTTTGGTAGTTCATTAGAGGTAAGAGTCTAATGGACTTTCCTGCCTGGGCTGGCTCTGAACCGCAATCCTCAGATCTCAGCCTCCTCAATAGTTAGGATGACAGAAGTGAGCCACCACCACCCAGCTTTATCACTGAGTATTTTTTAAAAGAATTGTCAAAGTTGACAACTAAATATACTTATTTGCTAGCAGAAAAGATTTTCTCAGTTTTAAGATACATTTCCTGATATTTGGGAGGGATTTAGAAAGCATTTTCTTAAAACACAATGTTCTAAAGCAGAGAGTAGTATTTAGGGAGGATTGCAATTTGAGGACAGCCCCAGGAGAAAAGTTGTCAAAACCCCATCTTAACCAATAAGTTGGAATAATGGTTCACATCCATAGTCCCAGATACACAGGAGGGGTAGGTTAAGATGAGTAAGGTCCCAGGTTGGCCCCAGGCCAACAAAAACCATAAAAATAAAAATAAAAAAAACCATAAAAATAAGACCCTAACCAAACAATAAGAAAAGCAAAAAGGGCTCTGGATATTCCTCAAGTAGGAGAGTACTTGCTAAAAAAGCATAGAGCCCTGGGTTAAAACCCTAGTACCACGAAAAGAAAAAAAGAATTATGTGGCTTCAATTTCAAAATATAACTCCCTGTTCTTCATCATGTCCATTAACTTTACTTTTCTTTTAAAGAAAGCAATAGTTACACAATAAAATAAAAAGCAATTTCTCGGGAATGTGGCTAGATGCTTAAATTACTACTAATCTCTCTCTGTAGACCTGGAGAGGAACTAATAGTACTGCCATCATTTTTATTCTCCCACTTCCGTAAGAAAATGCTGATAGACTGCAATATTAAAGGAAAAAAATAATCCATTTATCTTTTATATAAATAAAACCTCCTCTGACTAAGCAATAAAAATGCAATGGGAACTAAAGTAATTTACATGTACTTTCTTACAGTAGCTATTTCTTTATTTGGTAGATAAATAGATTATAGCTAACATTTTTAACCCTAAAATCACCATAAAACTGATTTCTTAATGAATTCAATATTAAGGTATATTTTGCTGTATAAATCGTTTTTTGATGAAAGCCCACTACATCCTTAAATATATGTAAAATTTCATTTTTATTGAAAACACGAAATCTGGAGGTAGAAATTGAATCACGAAGCCAAATATACAGAAGTTCAGTGACTATTTTCTTTTCCCCTAAAGCAGGCCAATTTCAAAGTAAATTTAATTCGTGTTGCTAGGAAGATGGTTAACTTCTTCCCAATTCAAATGGGATAACAATATTCTTTATGTAGTATGCACCATTAAGCAAAATAAAGTGTTTTCTTTTGTTGAATCCCTAGAAGACCTTGAAGTAAAAGTGTTATAATTTGGAGTACTTAAAAGCCTAACAATATCTATTTAATAAGTCAGACACTGAACTTATTTTTGATGGTTAAGTGGATAATCAAAACAGAATGAACACTTTTTATAAAGAAGATAAAGAAAATCATCTTGGTTTTTTTTTTTTTTTTTTCTCAACTGAAATTTCCCAGAAATCTACAAACTAACGTTTTCACTCTTTGGAAGGCACTGGATGGCTTCTGGTAAACTGATCTAACTATCTACAAGTACAATAGGTTCTAGGCTCTGCTGCTGGCTAATCCTAACTCTGCCCTGGCTGCCCCAGGGTGGGGCAGGGGCAGGCGGAGAAAGGGAGTGCATGGTTTACCTGAATGACTGCATTGCAGAACTCTAGGGAGTTCATGAATTGCACAAGGGACGGCAGCAGCAGCCAGTCGTCCTTCAGAAGGCAGTGCCATTCCTCACCCTTCTCCTCCAGTTTTGTGGGCAGAGAAGAGTAGAGCCCGCTGAGCCCAGTTGCAAGCACCTGCATTCACAAATAGAAACATTCAGTCCTTCCCAACAGCTCACAAGTCATACCCACTGCTGGTCCAAAGACTAGCCTTCGAGTGTGAGGAGTTAAAAGCATGAGAAACTTATCAGGAAGGAAGGAAGTCATCACCAGGGGAGAGGGGAGGGGAGAGCCATCCCAGGGGATCGGACGACTCCTCACCAAGTGATGAGGTGGCACATGTGTGCCAGGTGCCATGCTGGACTGGGGTGGGGTGAGTAAGAAGGGTAGACACAAGATGAGTAAAACCCCACCCTGAACCCAAGAACTACCAGAAACAGACCAAGTCATAAACAATTGGGGAAAGTACAGTACACTGAATGCAAGCACAGAGACGTATTTTTGTGCAAATACCCTCATCTATAAAGCAGCCTTGAGTTAAGATGTTCCAGGACAAGTAGGGACCAGAAGAGCTTAATAAGAAAGATACTTGTCTGGAACTCTTTGCGGGCTCTGTCCTCCGGTCTGGCTCTCGCCAGCTCCGTGGGCAGTGCGCTCCCGCCTCCGACTCGAAATGCCTGTCTGGGGAGGTGGAAATAAGTGTGGGGCCTGCGGGAGGACCGTGTACCATGCAGAAGAGGTGCAGTGCGACGGCAGGAGCTTCCACTGCTGCTGCTTTCTGTGCATGGTTTGCAGGAAAAATTTAGATAGTACAACAGTGGCAATTCATGATGAAGAGATCTACTGCAAATCCTGCTATGGAAAAAAGTATGGGTCAAAAGGCTATGGATATGGCCAAGGTGCTGGCACACTCAACATGGACTGTGGTGAGAGGCTAGGCATAAAGCCAGAGAGTGCTCAGCCTCACAGGCCTACAACAAATCCAAACACTTCTAAATTTGCTCAGAAGTTTGGAGGCGCTGAAAATGTTCCAGATGTGGGGATTCTGTATATGCAGCAGAGAAGATAATTGCAGCTGGAAAGCCCTGGCACAAAAACTGTTTCCGATGTGCCAAATGTGGTAAGAGTCTTGAATCAACAACTCTGACTGAGAAAGATGGTGAAATCTATTGTAAAAAAGGATGCTATGCAAAGAATTTTGGGCCTAAGGGATTTGGCTATGGTCAAGGAGCAGGAGCTCTTGCTCATGCTCAGTAAAGGAGTAAACCCAAAACCAAGCATCACACACTGAGAATCCCTTTACAATCTAGACACAGTCTGATCACATCAAACTCTACTGTGAAATTCTACCAGCCTTAAGTACTGTACATTATGCTGTACATATAGGTTGGCTAACTTTGTATCTTTTTGATTTATTTATCCACTTTTTGGGAACAATTTCTTTTACATTTTAAATAAAATTCAGCTTAATTTGAGAAAAAAAAATAAGAAAGAGACTTGTAATTCCTTGCGAGTTTAAAGTCATTGCTGATCTGTGCATATTTACGATTAGAAAGAACTGGGCAGTGGAGGTCAGTTAGATGTGGTAACTGCATTCAAACAGAGCAACTGGGGCCCACTGAAGCATCAGCAGGAGAAAAAGAGGAGAAAATACATGAGCCTCACACATAAAGTGGCTATCAGGGCAATCCAACCAACACATCCGGTTATAATCCAAATTCCTGGGGTTTACTACTCCACTTAAGAAAGATAACCCAATTATCCAGTTAGCCAGTATGGTCATTAAGAGAAGGATGATGCCTCTAATAGAGAAACACTTAATGCCAATGCTTGCTGATTTTATCTTATAGAGCATAAGATCAAGGAAAACCATGGATTTCACAGAACTGGGGCCCCCCCTACCGGAGTAGGGAGGGAAGCCTTAGCAGCACTTCAGTCATCCTGATTCAGCAGATACATACACAGAGGAGTGGGAACAACACTGACTGGACACTGACTGGGAGTTAGCTACACAAGGCAACATTCTAACACAGATCTGAGGCCAAGGTGAGCTCAAACAGGATGAGCACATTCCAGAAACACAAAGGGGGAGGCCCAGAAAAGAAATTCTGACATTCTCATTGTCTTATGAGTGGCAAAGGCTCTAGTGTGGTAAATGTTCAGAACACACAGTAGAATACACACATGTGGGGGGACATAAAGCTCTTGAGACAGGCTTGGAGAGAGGGGGCAGTGGGAATAGCCTTAAAAGTGATGTCTGGCTGGGCACTGATAGCTCACGCCTGTAATCCTAACTACTCAGCAGTCTGAGATCTGAGGATCTTGGTTCAAAGCCAACAGGGCAGGAAAATCTGTGAGACTCTTATCTCCAATTAATCACAGAAAAAGCCAGAAGTGGCACTGTGGCTCAAGTGGCAGAATGCTAGCCTTAAGCAAAAGGAGCTCAAGGACAGTGCCCAGGCCCAGAGTTCAAGCCCCAAGACAAGCAAAGAAAACACACCAAAAAAAGTGATGCCTAACCTACTAAACAATAAACAGGAGTCAGAGACAGAAAAAGAGTATAGGGGATTAACAGTACCAACAGAGGAAACAGACTGTTCAAAACTTAAAGAAAGAAAGGATGGTACCCTCTAGGAGTAAGAAAAGTGCAGAGTCCCAGGTGGGAAAAGAGACAGGCAAGGTAAAAATGAACCTAGAACCCCTGGAGTTCTAGGTCACAATAAAAGGGGCAGTCTGAGAGCCCAGTGGAGAGGCTGATGGACGGCTATATGGGTTTGGTGCTCGGGGAAAGCACTCTCAAGCCACACAAATCAGAAAGAGAAGAAGAAGAGGGAAGTTTCCACAGGTGAGGTATGATAAAAGCCATGGAGCCTTGACATGAGAAAATCAGAAAAATCTAAGGGAATATGGGGTCCAGGTATATTCATCTTAGGGAGATGATTTCTAGATTTAATGCCGTCTCCCTTCCCTTGTCATGCCCATCCAGCATTCTCTGTGTGTCTGTGGTGGTCATCTCTCTGGTTTACATTAGTTGACTTCATTAGTCTTCTCCATCTCAGGGAAGACCTCCAGTTCCCACTGGAGGTAGGGGTAACACACCTAACTCTACCACCAGAGTAATGGTGGGAGGTCTTAGCACAGAGAAAGCAGGTAGGGACACAGGAGGAACCAGGAAGGCTGATGGAGATGACAAAGGAGCCCGTGGCATAGAATAAAGGGCAGTGAGAGAAATGGACTGACCATCCATTGCAATACTAGAGGAAAGCAGATCACATTCGTTCCTCTGTTCTACTGTGAATTATCACTGTTCATTCACTTTTTTTAAAAAGGGGGGAGGGGGACTTGTCTTCAGGCTAGGTACTAAGTTAAGTTCAGGAAATATAAGCAAGATCATTATCTCTTTCACAATCAGGGCATCTGTGGTCCCAGAGGAAGATGCTCCATAATTAAAGCACTTAACTCCTTGTCAACATACTCAAATCTCTTTAATTCTTCAGATGTGACCCAAATGAGTTACCTGTTCTAAATCAGAAACCTCTGGTAAAAGCAAACAGAGTCCAGAAGTTCTCCTTGAAGAGAAGTCTAATCTCGATGCCACATTTTTTAAATCAATTACATTTGCTAACTCATGCTAAATTAACCACAGAACAAAGGCTTTCATTCTGCATACTCCTGCCTTCTTAACCACTGTGAGGCTTTGAAGATGAATTCATAAAGACAGACTTAATTTGTCGGACTAAAAACTGGCAATAACTATTCAGTATATCAATATAATTAGAGCAACATTAATTTTCAAATTACATACATCAGTGACAGTAATTAAAAATAACACATACCTAATATTCACTTTTCTTAAGTGAGTATTTTGAAAGGGCATGGCTGGGATGGGAACAGAAAGAAGCATTTCCAGAAAATAGGACCCTCCCAGGGCAAGAGCGACAGCTGAGGAGGGGGAGTCCCCAGCTCTGCCTTATCTCTACTAACCCCTCAGAATGACAAAGAAATATGGCGGGGAAATACTCTGCCGAATACAAAGTATTTCCTATTCTTAGGAACAAGAGCCTCAAATGTTCTAGACAGGTTTTCTATCACTTGAGCCATGTTCCTCTTGCCCCAAGCCTTGTATGCTCTTGCTCATTTTTTCTTAATAGGGTCTCACTTTCTGCCTGGGCCAGCCTCGACTGAAATCCTCCTATTTACTTACACTTTGCTCATAGCTAGGATGCACATCACCATGACCACATTTTTTTTTTAATGGTTTAGATGGAGTTTCACTGAACTCTGTCCCTGGGTGAGTCTCAGACTGATTTCCTGATTACAGGTGTGAACCACAGTACTTAAGCTCCCAAATCTTTACAGCTCTGTATATCCTCCCTTCCTAGGTGATACGCTGAGTTCAGAACCACCCACCCTGATGGCACATAGCTCTAAGACAAATACTGTGGGCCAAGCACAAGCAAACTTGGTGCTGGATAGAACAGGCAGCAGCTAAACATTAGCAGTGTATCCCTGTGATTCTAGCTACTCAGGAGGCTGGGACCTGGAGGATTGCCATTCAAAGTCAGCCTGAGCAGAAATGCCCAAGAATCTCCATCTCAAAGTAACCAGCAAAATGTTAGACTAAAGGATGGTTCAAATGATAGAACACTAACTGTGAACAAGAAAGCAGAGTGAGAACAGGAGGCTCTGAGGTCAGGCCCTAGTACCAGAAGAGAAAAAGAAGAAGAAAAGAAGATGGCTCATCCATCCATAAATGCAAGGTCAATTGCTATCCTAAGGAACGGAGAGAGTGCTGTGGCCACTAGGGAAAAGTAGAGTAACAAAAGGTCTATAGATAACTTTTTCAGGTTCAAGAGTTTGATAACATAGTAGATTTACTTTTTTTTTTTAATTTTTAACAGGATTTGAACTGAAGGTCTTGTACTTGCCTGGCAAGACCTCTACTATTTGAGATACACCTCCAGCGCTTTTGCTTTTAGGTTATTTTCTGATCCAGTCTAGTATTTTTGCCAGGGCTGGTCATGGATCAAGATAATACTATGCCTATTACGTAGCTGGGATTACAAGCATAGATCACCATGCCCCAGACACTCTTTTCCTCTCTAATTTCATTTTAACTTGAAAATGAAATTATAAAAAATTTAAAGATGTACTCAAGACTTACTTAAAAATAAAATGCTCATCCACTATTTTGGCCTTTTTTTTCACTCAGACCACACAAAACTTGAAAAACATTTTATTCATCCTCAATAGTATTAACCCAATGTTTTTGTTTTTGTTTTTAATATATCATCTCCCAAGAGCACTCATAGAAAATACATAAACTCATGGATAACAGGAGGCAAAGTGCAAAGAACTTCCCTGGCAGCAGCATAGCACGGTGGTACTGAGACCAGGGTTTGAGTATCTGGTTTTTAGCCGGAGTCTGCCACTGATGAGTACTTATGAAAACTCTCTAAACTTTAGTTTCTTCATTGAATTGTTGCAAGGATTAAAAAGAGCAATTGATGTGATGATATTAGCCCAATAATTTCCACACAGCAATGTTCCCAGGCAGACTCTAAGCACCTTGTTAATTTTAGCAAAAACAAAGATTTTTAGCAGATGGTTTTAGTCTGAAGCTAGCAGCAAAACACCTGCCGGAGACCATTTGATATGACTTGCCAAAATAAAAAAAAATCTCATAAATTTTGGATACAGGATAAATAACTTCCTACCTGCAGCTGTGTACCTAAAGGTCATTTATTTCAACATGCACTTCTTAATTTATTATAGTGGGCTGTTTCCTGAACTCGCCAACATGTCCCAAAAGGCATGGGCATAACTACACATATTTGGTTAAAAATACCAAATAACCTAAGATTATGTCATCCCCAGCCATCTTTGGCACCAGGCTGTTCTCCCAGATACCCTTACTCATCGTTACTTAGAGAGAAGAGGCAGCAAAGCCTGTGCTGGCCTCTTCCCATCTACAGTACTTCCTAAGGATGAAGTTTGGTAAAGAGGCCCAATTTGCTGAAAGACTCATTACTCTTCCAACAGCCCGATGCTAACAGACTTTGACAATCATAGTAATTAGAGAAACTTTCTGTCAATTGTGGCCCTTAGCTGGGTGGTTATAGAGTATGCTTTTATTTGCACCATAAAGGGGCCTTTTTATTTTAATTATGTGGTCAGATGTAATTCTAGAAAACTGGGTACAAATGAGATTATGGGATCTGTCCTGAGGAGGAACTTAACACCATGAAGCTCTTCTTCCACTCCAGCAAACGAGGTCAGCTGGTGATTTTGTTTCCTCCACTTTAATGAACTGTACAACGTTTGCAAACACATTTTTAGATAGCAACAGTTACTCAGTGAAATCTGCCTATGACACTTAGCTGAAAGCGAAATATTAAAGGCATGCCCTATTTGATTAAAGTTTTAAATTTTGGAATATGACAAACATACAAAAAACACTAGAACTGAAACCCCTCGGCAATAGCGAACAGATTTTAGCATTTTGTTATAATTTCTTCAGAGCACTCTGCACTCTTTCAAAATACAAAATGTTACAGACTGGGGGTGGAGCTGAGTAGTGGCACTCAGGCGTTGCATGCGCAAGGACTGAGCCTTAATCCAGAGCAAAAGCATCACAACAAATGAATAAAATATTACAAATACAACTTATTCCTACTCCTGACTTTATCTTCCTTCATCCTTCAAACTATAGTCCCAAACACAGTCTATACCATTCCTGTTCTTGTTTTTGTACTTTTAGTGGGTGGTGGGTGGAAGGGCGTCTGTCTGTGTGTAACCAAGAAATGTCAGGCACTACAGTTTTGTGTTCTAAAGCTTGCTGTAAATATGATCACAATGTATGTAACCTTTTGCTACTCAGCATGTCAGCTCTGGCCCCTGCACACAACCTACCAGTTGACCCTCACATCTCTATGACAACCACCAAACACATCCACTTCCATTTCTAAATATCCTCTAGGGAACGTACCACCACTGGCCAAAATCTTCCCATATAGACTTAACTATGAATTTAACCTACCTATGGCAAGTTACCTCCCCGGTTCCAGCAAAACATACTAAGGGTGTCCCGCACTATTCTGCAAGGCATAATGCCATATATATTATGAAGGTTGGTAAAAACAACAGACAATGGAAATGTCACTGAACTGGGAAAATATTAATAGCTGTTGTCCAGGAGCAGAAGGCACAAACCTATAAATCTGTCATTTACACCCTTCTTCAAAGACAGCAGAAACATCAAAAAAATCACTCGGAGGCCTAAGAACTCCTATGAATTTCAAATTGCTTCCAGTATTTTCTGGACTTGATTAGGCCTGGATTACAAGCTATCTCCAAAGAATCCTGCTCACCATACTATGGACTTAAAAAACTGTACACAGAGTAGAAAATTCTTGTTACTGCAAATGTGCATTCATTTTTCAAAATAAAATCAATGCTTTGGGTCTACAACTAATGGTCATTACCTTGCTGAGACACTAATTTGTCAAACCAGCTGTGAGTTTTTATCACCTGCCTTGACTCACTGGAACAAACTCAACCACAAGAGCTAAGAATTTACAAAGTGCGAGTTGTTGTTTTTTTTTTTTTTTGGGTCCAGTCGTGGGGCCTGAACTCTGGGTCTGGGCACTGTCCCTCAGCTCTTCAGCTCAAGGCTAGTGCTCTACCACTTGAGCCACAGCGCCACTTCTGGCTTTTATTCTTTTTGCTTATGTAGTGCTGGGGAATCGAACCCAGGGCCTCAGGCATGCAAGGCAAGCGCTCTACCACTGAGCCACCTTCCCAGCCTAAAGTGCGAGTTTTACAAATCTCTCAGGATGTGCTCTTAGAAAAAAAAGAAAAATTAAAATTATTCCCAACTCAATAAAAACGCATCAAGAAACAGTAGCACACACAATTTCCTATTGTGGGTTATTATTTTTTTGGGGGGGAGGGGTCCGGTCGTGGGGCCTGAACTCTGGGCCTGGGCGCTATCCCTCACCTCTTCAGCTCAAGGCTAGCCCTCTACCACTTGAGCCACAGCGCCACTTCCAGCTTTTTTCTTTTTGCTTATGTGATGCTGAGAAATCGAACCCAGGGCCTCATGCATGCAAGGCAAGCGCTCTTCCACTGAGCCACCTTCCCAGCCCTCGTGGCTTATTTTGAACTGCCAGTGCTCAGCCAAAGAGCCTCTAGGCCTAGATACCTCTGTGCTCCCTTCAAAGCATTTCTCATAGCTCACAAGAAGAAAGGGGTGTGGGGGGAGAACACTAAGGAAAGGAACTTACTGGACAGAAGTAGGTGTTGTCCACGATGTGATGGGCCACATGCTGTTCTGGGCAGAGAGAGACATGATAAACAGCAAAGCATCTCGAGCTTGCTGGCCTACTGTCCCCTCACGGTGAATGAAGGGGATCAGGAGAGAGAAGATGAGGAAGTTGGCGGCCCCTTGATCTTCACTGGTGTGGAAAAACAGTTCCAGAATGGATGGATCTTTGGCAAGGATGGAGCAGAGCTGATTGAGCAGGACAACCAGCTTGGCCTCCACAACAGGCGTGGTTGTTCCGGAACAAGAGCTCAGCAGCATCATCAAGGGCTTCAGAATGGACTTATGGTGCAGCAGGGGCCGGTGGGATGCGTGACTAACATCTCATACATCTTTAGGTGCTCCATTTTAGTCTCATCAGTGAATTCACGCCTCAACCTCCACAGGAAGAGCTTCTCCATGATGTTCTCTGAGACCACAAATTCCAGAATTGGCCCCATCGCAGCATCCTTGGCTTGCTCTTCAATTAGCAGGAAGAGCATGTGTTCTACATAGTTCTGCACAGCGCTGGCCTCATCTCAGGGGATGGAGCCATATTTTGTCTGTGTGTTCTTCAAGGGGTCATGCTTCTCGAAGATTTTCACAACCTGTAACCAAGTTAAACATTCATCATCCATCAAATGTTTCTCATACTCTCAAAACATACACTACCACTCATTTTCACTGAGCCATCATCAAAAATACAAAAACCCTTGGCCACAAGATTCATGTAAGCATTGTAAATTTGTCCCTCTTTTCCTTCCTTCTTAATTCCTTCCCTCCCTCTCTTGCTCCTTCCTTCCCTTCCTCTCCATTTTTCATAAAATGAAGAGTTAAGCTCTAGAAAGAATATACCCAAAGGTACTAATTTACAATAGTTATAACTTGGGGCAACCTAAGAACCTAAGAAAATAGTATGGTGATATGAATTAATTTCTTAGACTATTATTATGAAGACTTGAGAAACATGAAGAAATGTAAGTGAAATTTAGAAGAAAAAAATGATTTATGGTACAAACATTAATTATCAAACATAACATAAAGGGTAAAATATGTGAAAATAATCCTTTTTGTGTTCAAAGGGATGATAAGTTCTTAAACTTCCTCTAAACTGTTAATGATATAATGTTTTTAAATTTAGGTGCATTGAGAAGTACAAGAAAATCTGACTGTTTGTATTCTCCTAGAAATTGAGTTGCTCTGAAGATTTCAACAGAGCTATATAGCTCCTCACACACCATCCCTCCCTCTTCCACTTTAGTAGGAGCCTTCTCCAACCAAGCATGCAGCACTAGGGAAGAAGAAAGGCAACTGAAACTGAAACTGAAAAGTGAAGACTCTGAATGCTTCATTTCTGTAAGCCAAAAAAGAAAAAAATCTGATAACCAATTACAAAATAAATCCTTAGGAGAAAAGCTTCAAAAGGTAATCCAAGCCAGTTGTCAGTGGCTCATGCCTATAATCTTAGCTACTCAGGAGGCTGAGACTTGGGGATCACAGTATGAAGCCAGCATTGGCAAGAAAAGTCCCTGAGATTCTGATCTCCAATTAATGGCCAAAAAATTGGAAGGGGAGCTGTGGTAGCCTTAAGCCAAAAAGCTCAGGGAGAGCATCCAGAGTTTAAACATCTGAGTTCAAGCCCCTAAAACCAGCACACATGCAAGGTAACCCAACATTTACCTGCAATAAATAAATAAATAAATAAATCATTAAAGTTTGGAATGATAAAAAGTTTTGAAAATGATGACTATGAATATAGTTAATGCAACTGAATTACACACTTAAAATGGTTATATGGTGTATTATGTTTAAGATGCTTCAGTAAAAAAAAAATTGTTAGTCATAGGGCTTGAACTCAGGGCCTAGGCACTGTCCATGAGCTCTTTTTGCTCAAGAATAGCATTCTACCACTTTGAGCCACAGCTCTACTTTCAGTTTTTGGGTAGTTACTTGGAGAAAAGAGCCTCATGGGAACTTTCTTGCCCAGGCTGGTTCTGAACCATGATCCTCATATCTCAGTCTCCCAAGTAGCTAGGATTACAGGCATGAGCCACCAGCACCCAGATACCAAAGTAATTTAAGGGTAAGTTTTTTTTTTTATGCTTAAGTAAGTCATGTCATAACCCTGGTCTATTTCTCTCTTACCATGGTAGTCATTTAAATGCTTCTTACCTCTCTCTGGCCACTAATTAGTTATTTCTATATTTTGGGACCTAGAAATTTAAACAATTATAGACCTCAATTTCTACTTAATTTAATAATGAGATTTAAATAAGAAGTCCATTCATCTTATTCCCTTTAAAAGGTATATACTTGATACTTCATAAATAAGCTAACAATTTATCTATGATTTTATCTTTCGTCCATTTTGCTTTGCTGAATTGCATGCAATGTTTATCTTTGGCAGAGCCCTCCTGACCCAGTTCTGTGATGTGCTGCTACATGTTGTGTGTTTAGGTAACAGAATATGTTTAGGTAACAGAATATTTGCAAGACACTGAGGAAGCTGGCAAATATGCAATGCTATGTCAGCATACATGAGCAATGTGGGAAATTTATTCCTTGGGACAAAGCCTGAAGGTCTCTACCCTATCAGAAGTAAGGGGAGAAATCTCTATGAACCAGACAAGAACATCATGAAAGAATAAATGGATTTCCGCAGAATCTATCATTTCTATCAATTTCTACTAGAAAATGAACAAGCTATGTTGCAAATGAAAAGCTCACTCCATGGGCTGGGAAGGTGGCTCAGTGGTAGAGCGCTTGCCTTGCATGTATGAGGCCCTGGGTTTGATTCCTCAGCACCACATAAGCAAAAAGAAAAAAAAGCCGGAAGTGGCACTGTGGCTCAAGTGGTAGAGCACTAGCCTTGAGCTAAAGAGCTGATGGACGCGCCCAGGCCCAGAGTTCAGGCCCTATAACTGCCCCCCCCCCCAAAAAAAAAAAGAAAAGTTCACTCCACATCCTGGAGTTGGCATTTTTCATGATGAAGGCTTTCAATGTCCAGGTATACAAGAAGAATATGGCCCAGAGACTGGGGTCCCCAGAGCAGCCACTACACATCCACTTCTTCGCCAGATTCCTGCCTCCAGAGTCTGCCCACTTTCCCATATCTCTGCTCAACCCTGCAGAACTTTTTGCACACCTGGAAGCCTCACTGGCAGCAGAGACCCTGGGACCTGGCTGAGCCTTTCCCTTTGGTTCAGGACCTTCCCAGCATCTCAGAGCAGAACTGCAGTACCTTACTTGCTCCACAGGGGTCTCCCACCTCAACACTGCACTCTCCAGCTCTCAATGTCCCTACCTCCAAGGCTCCACATTCTGAAGGACAAATACACAATACACTTAATCCATTCTATAATTTCAAATTCCACATGTCCAGTTTACTTGTGAGAGCTACCTTTACAGCTAGACCTTCAAGTAAAAATGTATGTACTTCTCCTGTACTCAGGCTGTCCAAACAGTCTAAAACAAGGATTTTTGAAAAAGGTATGGCAAATTACCTCAGTTTTTCTGGAAAACAATCTGATAATATATAACATAAGTTATGAAATTGTTCCTCCCCTTTGACTTGTAATCTGATCTTAGGTGCTGGTGGCTCACAACTATAATCCTAGCTACTCAGGAGGCTAAGACCTAAGGATTGCAGTTCAAAGCCAGCCCAAGCAGGGAAGTCCATTCGATTCTTATCTCCAATTAATCACCAAAAAAGCCAGAAGTAGAGCTGTGGCTCAAGTGGTAGAGCACTATCCTTGAGGAAGGAAAGCATCCAAACAGCACCCAGACCCTGAGTTCAAGCCCCAAGGGACCAGTACAAAAATAAGGTTCATATCAATAGGTTCTAACAATAAAATTTTTCTTGTTAGTTGCTCTAATTTTCTAACAGAATTAAAATAAAAGTAAGCAAAATGGTTTTGTAGTATCTAAAAAAGGAACCCAAAAAACTGAGTTAAAAAGAATTACTGAAAATCTCATAATTCTCAGAAATTCCCAGGCAATATCAGTTTATAAATATACATACTGGTACTATATGCAATATTTATTGTATACCTAATGTGTAATACACAGAAAAAACATTTACATGTCCATAAATCACACTTTTCTCATAAACTAGCCTTCCTTACTACTTAGCACTCTTCCAGCCCTGCTATGAGAAATCTTAGAGAGAACTGAGAATTTTACTCAGACATCAAACTTCTTAGCACTTCTAAACTGAAGTATCTTACTCCTCCTTGTAGTCCCTCCTCTGTGCTATTTCTGAGTAAATAGCAGAGAAACGTGAGAACAGAGTTCTAACAGCCCTCACACAGGGAAGGGTTGTTGATCCCAAGCCCTGGCCACTGGTTTTACTGCCTAGAAGATGGGTGTGTTACAACAAAGGGCTTGAGTCTCTGAGCACTCAGTGCTCCACAAGGTGCTGATTGAACCCACAGTTACCACATATCCTGAACCTGCTCCCCAGGTATCAGAGCCCTCCCAGGCCACCTCCCCTTTCCTTCTAGGCACACATACCCATGACCTGATTTTCAAGTGGGCTCTAAAGGCCTCATCCTGGCACTGGTCCTAACTTGGCAGGGAATAGCTCAGACACTTCCTGGCTGGAACCCAGCCTGCACCAAAATGCTCAAGTGCTTCTACATGGATGTCTAAATTCTTCCACCTGAATGATGTCACAGTTCTTGCAGTTCCTGGAAATTGACTCCTTATGTAAATTATCTTTTCCTACACTGCGCTCAAACTCCCATCAAACCCTGGTAGCCCTGTTTCCCTGATTTCTGCTTGCTGCCTCAGGTCACCATTTGCCATCTCTGACTGACAATCCAATGGGTGCTGAGATTCCATGCTGTACACAGAGCCTCCTACAGGCCTGGCCCTTCCTGTGCTCCTCCAATCTTAATTTCTCATTCTTGTCTTGGATTTTCCAACCCTGGATTCTCCACTATATATATCATTGTCAGGGATTCATTTCAGGAGAAATGAATAAGGCTGCAGGGATTTAGTAGATGAGAAAGTGAAAACAAGCAAAATATGCACTATAAACATTTTCTTTACAAAACAAGTTCACTTTGTTAAGCTGAAAATATCAAAACCCATCAGTACATAATAACACACATGTTAATTAAGAAAACTAATTGAAATTGTAACAACATTAATGCTGATCATGACTGGGTATTTGATCATCGATACACTTTAATAAATATAGGCATCTGTGTGCATGTATGCACATGCATGTGCATATCATGGGTCACATTTAGAGCCAAATGAAAATTATCACAATCCTACAAAGAAGCATACATAAATCAACAATGTGAACAATGGTGTAAAAATTACCATCAGATCAAAATAGCTAAATTTAAACTAGCTTCACAGCCATTTTCCCTACAATTATAACGATTAATGTGGATAAATATAATTAACAGATAATATATTTCTTTCTTAAGCATTCTTTCAGAATGCTCCTTATCTTTATTCCTAATAATGACCCTTGTCAGAGATAATGAGCCTGAAGTTTAAACAATTACAAATCTTAAATAATAGAAGGTTCACATTAATCAGAGTAGCTAGCAAAGGACTTTCCATCATAATAAACACTTATGTTTCTCTGTTACATTTACTTTGATACCATCTCACTATTGTTCTATGTTTTACATACAACCTGGTATCAGTTATACTACTTTGTGAGAGCCTAGTTATTTCAGGAAAGTCACCTGACTACAACCCATACCTCCAAATCCTTTGGAATGATAAGTTAAATAGAATTATGGAAAACAAGTTACTAAGGAACATTTCCATCACACAGAAGAGTGATTTTAGCTGTGCTTGGCCAAATTCTACTTACGTACCCAGGATTTAGCTGTCCTAGGCCGAATTCCACTTAATGCACCAAATAACTACAAGAAAAGTATGTTTCCATCCAGTCCATGTTTCTGGGCTCAATTCAGTTTGGAACATTCCTTGCATACCTGTCTCCATAGGGGGAATGGACCTCACCAAGTCATTTATTTTTCCTATCAAGAAGACAACACAGCTTGTGAACTTGTCCCAGTGGTTTAAAGACAGCTTTAATCCTGAGCATCAGAAACTTGTCTAACTCTGAGATGAAACAGGAAAAAGGAGGACCTATACACAGACAGAAGAGTGTCCTAAGTAATAACAATCCAAGGAACACTACCTTTAACCACAGCAAAAAACAAAAAACAACCTTATCAAGGAGTCTGCTGTAGTAGAACTGCTGACATTTCTATAGCCTCAACTACTTTGTGGTGGAACAGACGCCCTCATCAATGCCTTAGGCACTTCACCTTAAGAGGAAGAGTTTTTGTTTTCTTTTCATCCAGCAAATTTGGCGTTACCTGTAGAGTTGGTGTGACAGATACAAATTTTTAAATGTTAACAAATAAAAGCTTCCTAAGATAGTCAGAAGAGTAAACAAAGTTCTCTAACAATGTCTCAACTTTCATCTCTCCAAGGCTTTTTCCCCTGTCATTTAGTCTACCACAAGGCAAGTATCAAAAGAACAAAGATGAACTTGGCAAGTGAATAAGATTCAAATACATGTGACAACTCTACATCTAGATACCATGTGCTCTTCAACAGATTCAGGCTATGTGGAAATCTATACAAGATGCTGTAAATAAAACCTACTATACTTTGCACTATTGTGAGAAGACATTTGACCTAAGCAATCTAGATGGTTCCATTTATTTTCCCATCCTCATTCTCTCTGAAATGAAAAAGATGACTAAATCCACCACTTTTTCCTCATCTATCACCACTACTGTATTCTTTTTTTTCTTGAGACAGAGTCTGACAATATAGTCCAGGCTGAGCTCAAACTCAAGGACTTTAGGTCTCAGTGCTAAGATTACAGGCATATACGACCAAGCCCAGTCCTATGATTTTTTTAACCTAATTCCTATGTTCTTGTAGCTCTAAGGACAGACACTATTAGTATTCAGTGCTTGAGAGAAGTATACAGAAAGGTCTATGAAATCACAAAATAACAAGTGGTTAGTGCATATAGCAATCTATTAATTGCTTGGTAAGCCAACGCTCCTTTCTAATTTTACCCTCTTCCATTTTGAAAATGCAAAGTCACAAATATAAGAGATAAAAACAATATACTAGATTATAAAGTGTTCATGAAAGTGACTATAAAAATTAAACACACACATACATATATATATATATATATATATACTATTTCTGATCAATGAATTCAAACCAAATCCAAAGAACTTCCTAGAAGCGAACTGTGCAATGTCTTCAAAATAGTATATAAGACTGAAGCTGTTTCCTATATCTCTCAGATCTTCTACCACTGAGCCACCTTCCCAGCCCGTCTCTCAGATCTTCTGCAGTTGCATTTCTTATTTTCTACCTTTCAATTCAACAGTTCATTAAACCTCTATAATATGTCACACTCAGTTCTTAACACTGAAAATGTAGATAAATTAGTAATGGTGCTAATCTGGAGGCACTCACAGTGAAGTTGGAAAGAAGATAATGTATCCATAATTGCAATAAAATGTTTAACAGTGAAAGAAAACTCAGGGTGAAGTTGCAACACAGCATAAAAGACAGCAGGAAAAGGCTTCCAGAGCAAATGAAGTTCAAAACAGTTCTGGAGAAAGAAAAGCATTTAGCCAAGCAGCAGAATACTCAGGCAGAAACAAGAGCAAGTGCTAAGGCAAAGAGGCATGAAACCAGGGAGTAGGTGGCCAGAAACTCTAAGTAGCTTTGTATTTCTCATGACTAAATGAGACGTAGGAATGAAAAAAGGGCATAAAGAACTCTGTGTGCCAACAGGGCCTGTGGGTGGCCAGATGCCGCTAGAAGGTCCAACAAAAGGGACAACCTAGAAAGGTCTTGGTTGTAGGTTCACCTCAACTTAAGTGGCAAGGTGGCCATTCAGAAGGTGTGAGGAAGTACAAGCAGGTGCTATTTCCTAACCACATTCTTCAGTCACTTACCAGGCATGCAGTTACTCCTGAATGCCTACTCTAGAACTATTCTGGGGCTGCCACAGGTCACTGGACCAGGGAGCAATTCGGAAATTCAAAGTACCTCTGGAACTATCCATGTCTATCTCCTGGTAAGCTCCAGAGTCACAATCTGCTTTGAATATGATCCTAGCTAGTTAGACAACTCCTCTGACAGCGACATGGTGCTTGAGACAAGATACTATAACTAGAAGGGCAAAATTTGGGCCAGAGGCTATCTTCCATCTATGACCGCTCTGAAACAGATGTTACTGATAAACAGCAGAACAGAATCAGTCAAATGCAGGTCATTTGTGTTGTATTTTTCACTCAAGGGCTCTATCAGAGAACTCTGAGTCCTACAGACTTTGGTACCTTCATTTCCTCTTATTATCACACATAAAAGCATTGCTCTACTCAGCTAATAGACACTTCAATAAATAACATGTTGCCATCTTGTCTTGTCTTTGCCACATTTCTGATCTTACATCCCTTCTGGAATTTCTAGGATTTTCTCAGGAAAGCAGCAACTGCAATTCCAGCAGGCAAGAGGTGTGAGTCAGATTTTAACACATTTCTCTACTGCTCTTCCTCTCCAATGGAACAACTCATTACAAAGAATGCCATCTGAAACTCCAAAACAAAGAATACACAACATTCATTTCTACCAGCTGAAGGTCTCTCATTTCCAACCCAAATATCTTATCCTGAAACTTTTTGTCTTCTCCAGCTTTCCCCCCCACAATCCAAAAAAGGCTAAAACTATTCATTTCCAATATTCATACCATAAAAAGTTTTCTCCCTCCCTTTTCACAGCTAAGTTACCAAACACAAAACAATCACTTTTCCCACTCACCAGACCATTTCCATCCATACCAGCTCCTTCCCAGGGAGAAGCCACCATTAATCACTCTGTGATAAGGATTTTTACTCATCCACATTAGCTTGTACATTTCTTAAAAGCCCAGGCCAAGGCTCCCAGCTTAAATCCCACCTGGGATGCAGACAGGGATGTATTAGTACTATGAGCTAAATAAACCCCTCAAGAACAATAGCCATTTGCCAGCCAAGACTTTGTCAACCAGTACTCTCATTCATAAGGTACCGAAAAAGCCCTCGGGACCTCTGCAGACTAAAACTATGAGTATTTTTAAGATTTGTTTAAAAGGAAAAGTTAAGGGTGCCAGGGGCTCATGCCTGTAATCCTAGATACTCAGGAGGCTGAGATCTGAGGATGGCGGTTCAAAGCCAGCCCGGGCAGGAAAGACTGTGAGACTCTTATCTCCAATAAAACCACTCAGAAAACTAGAAGTGGTGCTGTGGCTCAAGGGGTAGAGCTCTCACCTTGAGCTGAAGAGCTGAGGGACAGTGCCCAGGCCCAGAGTTCAAGTCCCACTACCGATATATATAAATTCTTTAGCTGGGCTCTGGTAGCTCACACCTATCCTAGCTACTCAGGAGGCTGAGATCTGAGGATCATGTTTAAAGCCAGCCTGGGCAGGAAAGTCCATGAGACTCTTACCTCCAATAAACCATTAGAAAATGGAAGTGGCACTGTGACTAAAGGAATAGAGCTCTTGCCTTGAACTGAAGTGTGCAAGGACAGTGCCCAGGCCCAGAGTTCAAGGCCCACAACTGACCAAAAAAATTTAAAAAAATGAAAAGTTAAGCCTCAAAAGATTTTCAAAAAGAAAATAACCAACCAAAGTTAGAGAAATAACTAAGCCAGAACAGTCCTCACTTTGCACAAGAAAGTATTTAATGACTATATACGACAAAGTTCTTACTTTTTTTTTTTTTTTTGCAAGAAAAGGAGAATGCTAAGTACCTGCAATATGCTTCCAAACCCATATGATATGTGTATCCTGGGATTTCGTTACAATATGACCTGGGACCAAACTTATTTTTTCAAGCCAGGCACTAGTGGCTCACACCTGTAATCCTATCTGCTCAAGGATGAGATCTGAGAATCAAGGTTTGAAGCCAGCCTGGCCAGGAAAGTTCATGAGACTCTTATCTCCAGTTAACTACCAAAAGCTGTGGGTCAAGTGGCACAGCACTAGCCTTAAGACAAAAAAGCTCAGGGATAATGCCGGGGCCCTGAGTTCAAGGCTCAGGACCAACATAGACACAAAAAATTCACCAGTGTGAGAGATCAATGACATGTTTCTGAACAGGACATTCTAACAGCACTGCCACACTATATAAAAAGCTTGACTGGGACAGAATTTGACAGGGCAATAACTTGCTGACATATAATCATGAAGCTGAGGCTACAACATCCCTTTAAGAATGGCATGGACTACCAAAGGCATACATCACAGATATCCAGAGAAGTAATTGTAACCAAAGAAGTATATCCAAACAACAAACAAGATGGAGCTCTGGAGCAAAGACTATGTATTAGAGAGCTAGATTCCATCTATCAAATGAGATGACTGGATCTGAAAAACACTTCTAACTTGATTGTGCATTCCAAGCAGTTAAAAATAAGCATCAGGGGCTGGGAATGTGTCTTAGTGATAGAGTGGTTGCCCAGCATGCACGAAGTCCTGGGTTCGATTCCTCACTCCCACATAAACAGAAAAAAGCCAGAAGTAGAGCTTTAGCACATGTGGTGGTACACTAGCCTTAAACACAGAGAGGCCCAAGGAAAGTGCCCAGGCCTAGTTCAAGCTCCAGGACTGGCCAAAAAAAAGCATCAATAGCTTAATTAATGAATAAACACAATGCACTAATACATAATTATACTATGTACATTGTAAACACAAAATACGAAAAGTTTTGAAGAAAAAGAGAGATACAGGCCTTCCTGTATCTTCCCATACCCAGCGCACTACCAGCAGTTTCCGGTAGGGCTCACCCCTTCACTCTGGAATCAATTTTAGAATACTACAAAAAAAATACAAAGTAGAGGAAAAGGTGTTGAAATACTTTCTTCCCTTTACTACTGCAGATGTTACCACCATGTCCACAGATAATCCATTGAAATTTGAACAACAAAAAGTCAGAGAATGGGGAATGCACAAAAATTCATGGAAGCTTTATCCTAGATGGTGACAAGAAGCTACAAAGTGTGAACAGCCCACAAGCCATATTAATTTTGTTCCTTTTTTATTTAAACGATGTCTCCTAAAATTGCTGTGATTTGCAGGTTTGATGCTTTAACTCATGTGTTGTTTCTGGACACAGGAAGGAGCTAGGTAGTCACTAAAAGACTGTCACAGAAATAGCCACTTACCAGCTCACATGGGAGTGTAATGTTGAACAAATAGTAAAGAATGCCAATTTGGTTTATTTTACTACTGATAAATTCCCTGAGGAAAGGGGAAGGCTAGTCAATTTTCTGAACACTCAACCCTTAATTATCTACACCAGTAGATCAGAGAAGAGTCAGAGAAGCCAAAATAAATAATTTTTTTTAAAAAAAATCAGCTTTGTAAAGAAGACAGATATTTAGATATAGCCTGACATTTTTCCTTAAATTACACAGCGGCCACCAGCCTGAAAATGGTAGAGTGCTGAGGTCAAATACAAGGGCTTTAGAGTCAAGGGAGTGAAATCTAAGGGCTCACTTGGTAACTCACTAGTTATAGAACCTCAAGCAAGTTATTTAACCTCTGTAATTTTCCATTCCCTCGTCTGTAAAATGAGGAAGTTAATACTACTCTGTAGGTCTGTGGAAATTGAGTGATAGAAAGCACAATACTTGGTAAATCCTTAACAAATGTGTATTTAGTAGAGTTTAAGGACTGGATGGGATCAGGAGGGGAAAAGGACCAAAGGGAGAGCTTATAAC
Organism: Dipodomys spectabilis; assembly: GCF_019054845.1. NCBI lineage: Eukaryota > Metazoa > Chordata > Mammalia > Rodentia > Heteromyidae > Dipodomys > Dipodomys spectabilis. Next base: position 7,780,172 of record NW_024870855.1, on the reverse strand, counting down.
TATGGTGAAGAGTTTTGTAAGGTGATGTAAAAGTCATTTCAAGGAATGATTGCTGTTATTCTAAAATTACCTGGGGAACAAGCATGTTTCCTAAGTGTTTTTTTTTTTGCCTGGCAGGGAGGGGAATGATATTTTTTAACTGGGTATCTATGATAGGAAAGCAAGAAGAGAATGTTGCTTTTGTTTCTATCTAAGAGGGTTTCCCTCCTTGTGTTTCTGAAAACTGAGTTATCAGTCACACAGGTAGAAAACCCTGGCTGTGTGTGACAGAGGCTGGTGGGGCTCTGAGGCCAGTGGAGAAGGCGGAGCTCACACATTACCTGTGCCCAGTGGTTTGTAAACACAATCATGCATGTTTCTGGGTCAATTCCTTGCAGGCTCACTGCAGGCTGGAGTTTGCTTTCTGTCGAAACTGATGACATCATAAACCTTCAAAGCTTCTAAGTCATACTTAATGTTCGCAAAAACGTGATAGGCAGTCATTAACTTTCAAGCATCACATCAGAAATGTAGCTTCTTCTGTTTTCATGGTTACCTTTAGAACCTGTAATGACAATAACACAAAGTATATCTTGTTATGTTCATATGCTAAGTAAGATGCTAACCGTTAAGTTTAAATCAAAGATAGGTATTATAAAGGAGATGTTTATCCTCAAGTCTTTTTATTTTCTCTTGTCTTGCTACTACAATATGAAGCTCTATTCACATATTAAACAATTGTTGATTTTCTTCTTTCCATAAAACCAAGCACAGTTCCCCATTATTATACTGCATCACTTGAGTCCTGTTTCCATAATTAAGCATGATATCAACTATGTTTGTAGAGTTAAAAAAAAAAAGAGTAATAAAGAGCCATGAGTTGACAGAAATAAAATGGCTTAACACTATTTAGAAGAATTATAAAACAGCAGTCAGACTCCTGGGCCCAATGTGGTTGAGGCTTTGGTTGTTTGTTTTTTTTTAAATTTTAATCAATGACTGTCTAATGAATTGAAAGCATCTCAACTTGTGGTTCTAAACTAGGTGAAAGTTTCTAGCTCTTCTGAAGAATAATAGAATCTTAATAAGTCAGTTAGGAATGATCTACCAAGCGGGGCTGGGAAGGTGGATCAGTGGTAGAGTGCTTGTCTTGCATGCATAAAGCCCTGGGTTCAATTCCTCAGTACCACATAAGCAGAAAAAGCCGGAAGTGGTGCTGTAGCTCAAGTGGTCGAGTGGTAGCCTTGAGCTGAATTGCTGAGGGATAGCGCCCAGGCCCAGAGTTCAGGCCCATGACTGACAAAAAAAAAAAAGAAATGATCTACCAAGGGCTGGGAAGGTGGCTCAGTGGTAGAGTGCTTGCCTTACATGCATGAGGCCTTGGGTTCCATTTCTCAGCACCATATAAGCAGAAAAAGCAAGAAGTGGCGCTGTGGCTCAAGTGGTACAGCACTAGCCTTAAGCTGAAGAGCTGAGGGGCAGCACCCAGGCCCAGAGTTCAGGCCCCATGACTGACAAGGAAAAAAATAAAGTAATGATCTACCAAAATAAGTTGGTGCTTTTGAGGTGTAAGTACAAAGTAGAGTATCTACAAATGAAAGGTGAATTCTGTGGATAAAACATAAAGGAACCCTTACTACCACAGTCTGGCAGGAGAAAAAGAGGAGTCATGAGCAAACACCAAATACAGCCCAGGTATGTGGTACTCTGACAGAAGCAGAAAGATACAGGCAGTATCTCCCAGGTTCATCAGCCAGGAAAACACTGGGCAGAGTTCAGAATGTGACTTCCTTTAGTGCACAGACTGTAGGAACTTCAGAAAAAAGTACTCACAATGATCAGAGCTGAAAAACAAAATCTGTGATAAAAATTTGCAGACTTGCGCCAAAACAGGGGCATCTATGTTCAAGTGGGTGACAGGAGGACACCACAGGAGCCCTGGGAACGGCTCCCTGTCACCACCACAAAATGTGTGGAAGGGAACCTGACGTGCTGAGTCTGGGCCAACTTACAGGTGAAGCTCTTTGTGGGGAGTAGAGTTAAACATGGAAATAGTTGAGGAGTATTCAAAACAAGCCCTCTCCTGCATCAGGGTAGGAACTATTCAAGATGAAAGGATCTTCCAAAAGGATTTCTAGGACATAAGAACAGAAAACTTGTAAGAATTAATAATTTTGAAAAACTAAATTTAAAGAAAATAGGAGAGGACTAAGGCACATAGAAAGAAATGTCTGTGAGAGAGGCTACAGAAATCACATACTAGAGGAAAATGACTTGTGTAGATAGATAGATATGTATGTATGTATTTTATTATTAAAAGACTATTTCTGAGAACATGCTAGCCCCTTCTATTGAGACAATATAATGATAATAATGAGGAAAATCAAAGTATTCGGGTTTATCCCAGAGATTGAAAACTGAAAGAACTTCTTGAGATTCTTTGAGCCCCAGGATTCTAAGATTCTCTTCAAAGGAAGGAGAGGAACATGTACACCCAATTGGCTCCAAATCAAACCCTTTTTAAAGATGCTTCCTAAAACCCTTTAAGTTAGGTCTCAGAAAGAATTTATAAATGATCTTGAGAAGAGAGAGAATGCAGTTGAAATAGGATTGATATCTTAGCCAATGTCATGAATACTTTTGATGTAAACAGAATTTTAAGTCTGTAGGTTCCCAATCCAGTACCCCTTCTTAGGAAGTTAGACTCTTCATTCTTCTGACTACAATACAACTCCTGGCCCTCTTTTCTTAAGGAATTTCTATCTTTTCTAGAAAGAAACAATTCATATCACTTTTTTTTTTTTTTTTTTGGTCGGCCGTGGGGCTTGAACTCTGGGCCTGGGCGCTGTCCCTCAGCTCTTCAGCTCAAGGTGAGTGCTCTACCACTTGAGCAACAGCACCACTTCCAGTTTTCTGGTGGTTTATTGGAGATAGGAGTCTCACGGTCTCTCATGCCCGGGCTGGCTTTGAACCGCCATCCTCAGATCTCAGCCTCCTGAGTAGCTAGGATTACAGGCGTGAGCCACCAGCGCCCGGCCATATCACTTTTTTTTTAGACCAAAATGCTTATCCAATTGCACTTTAGAGACAGATACCTGAGGATTCACAATGTATAATTTATACAGAGAACATAGTATAAAGAATACCTGGGCCAAGTGCTGTGGCTCACACCTGTAATCCTAGCTATTCAGGAGGCTGAGATCTGAGGATTGTGGTTCAAATCCAACTTGGGCAGGAAAAACCAGTTAATCACAGAAAAAGTTGGAAATAGTGTTGGGGTTCAAGTGATAGAGCTAGCTTTGAGCAAAAAGGAGCTCAGGGACAATGACCAGACCTAGAGTTCAAGCCCCAGGATTGGGAAAGGAAGAAAGGAAGGAAGGAAGCAAGCAAGCAAGCAAGCAAGCAAGCAAGCAAGACAGCCTGGCAAGCAAGCAAGCAAGCCTAGCAAAGAAAGGAAAAATAAGACAAGTCAGACGAGCTAAGCTTGAGAAAGGAAAAACTATGCAAGATCCAAGCAATGGAAATTGTACTGAACACACCCAGATGCCAGAAAGCCAGGCATTTCTTTCTATTCCCTCTCTCTTACTTCCGCATTAGAGTATTCAAATACTGCCCCCATTCCCGGAACAATATAAACTGAAGTAATCCTACCACCAGAAGAGATGGATTAAGATGCATAGTTCCTCCAGCACCATAGTTCCTCCAGCACCAGCACTACATTGACTGCATTTTCCTCTTATCAACCTTTACTTTTTTCTCTTTCTGCAGCCATTGCAATCATTTTATTAAACTCAGATCACAAGAACCAAGTGAAGAACGGGAAGAAATCAAGCAACAAGCTGGGACAGGCAGAAGGGGCAGCCAACAGAATGTATGCCTAGGCCAGGATCATGGAGTAGCAGACACTTGTCTTGCCCACCGCTCTCAAGCTAGGGTATATGATGCTGATGGTTTACAATGAAGCTTGCCACTCTCAGCAAAGATCCAACCCAGTGCTTTAAATTTCATGCCTGAGAGAAAGCTCTACAGACCATTTAGACCTTAAGAAGTGATCTTTTTCTTGTTTTAAACAAACCACAGACACTAAAAATTACCCAAAGGACTCCGTTTACAACAGTGATGGCACATGGTTTTAAGGTATGGTTACTATTACTGAATTTTTTGATGGGGGGTGAGAGGGCAGGGAAAAGATGGCTTGTCAAAATAATATGTATGGGGACTAGAGAGGTGGCTCAGTGGTAGAGCGCTTGCCTTGCATGACTGAGGTACTGGGTTCGATTTCTCAGCACCACATAAGCAAAAAGAAAAAAGCCAGAAGTGGCGCTGTGGCTCAAGTGGTAGAGTGCTAGCCTTGAGCTGAAGAGCTGAAGGACAGCGTCCAGGCCCAGAGTTCAGGCCCCACGACCCGACCCCCCCCCCCCAAAAAAAAAATAATATGTATGAAAACTGGATATTTCAGCACAGATCCTACACTACAAAAACTGTCCATACTGTTTCTGAGGACACTACTGACTGCTCACATTTGAATTTATTAATATTATAAAGAGAAATATCTTCCTTTAATCACCAAAGAAAATATTCTATTAAATATTGTTGAAGATGAAATAACCAATATAAGAATCATGTGTTTTTATTTGTCCTTTTTTGAAAGGACATTTATATTTGACTATGCAGAAAAATATATGTTTCCATATCACATAACTATAAAATTTACAATACAATCACACAAGTTTGAATTCTAGTGCTCTCAATCACACCCCTTTCCAATGTAAAACTTTCTTCAAATTCATTCCCAGACAATCTAATTTCACATTCTTGGAAAGCTATAGCATGTAAGAAAGTTATACATGTGTCAAAATCACATTTCTTGTGTGAACTACCAAAGAATTCTATATTAACATACCACACTCCCACTAGAAAACAGGACTTAGATAATAAACATTTTGGCATTTACTTACATATAATGTCATACTATCCTCCCTCCATCCTTCTAAATGTCCTAGTATCCTTCTAGTCTTCTATGTATTTGAAAATGATAACAAATTATTTTCTTAAAAACATCCTTAACGGAAAGAGTTGTGGGCTGGGAAGATGGCTCTGTGGTAGAGCGCTTGCCTTGCATGCCTGAGGCCCTGAGTTCGATTCCTCAGCACCACATAAGCAAAAAGAAAAAAGCCGGAAGTGGTGCTGTGGCTCAAGTGGTAGAGCGCTAGCCTTGAGCTGAAGAGCTAAGGGACAGCACCCAGGCACAGAGTTCAGGCCCAACTACCAGACCCAAAAACAAACAAAAAAAAGAGTTGTGCTAAAGGAAATCTTTATTAAAGGAAAACATATTTGAAGGCCTATTGGAGAGAATCCAAGAGCACAAACAATTTGACAAAGAAGGTTGATGGAACAAAGAGAGAGAAAAGGTGGGGTCCAGGGAACAGGTAGGAGATGCCCAGGGGAAAAGGAGAGCAAAGCTGGGTCTTTTCACAGAGAGTTACCAAGTCAGAAGTAATACCTGGAACTTGACAGGAAGACACTGGGACCCCTTTCCCACTTTTCATCTGTCCTGATAGTTCTCTTGTTGATTTGAAGAAATGGCCAAAGAATTTAGGTGAGTTTGAAGCAAAGACTAAAGGGTAAGGGCTATGAGGTAGTATCTAAGTTCTCCAAGCCTGGATGTTTAAATATATAATGCTAGAGTATGTGAACTTGAGCTCTGAACTCAAATACAGAACACTGGGACTCTAATTCTAGCTCTCAGAGCTGTGAGATCTTCAGCAAACAAATGGGGCTCTCTCTCTGGAACCCACTTTGGTAAGCAGTTAGGACAAAATCATTATTTCTTAGGTCTCTTCCAGCTCAAGTCATTATTTCTTGTACTTTATTGCAACTATTATACCAACTGGGGAGAGTTAATCAGATAATCATTAAAGAAGGATAATAGCCTTTGTATAAAAATCCTTGTAAGAATTCTAGTTATAAATGAGATTCCATCTGTATTCTTTCTTTACTATTAAAGCACATTTCCCTCAAGGAATCCACTGCATAGAAATCAACCGCTCAAATGTCATTTCATGAGTGAGTTTTTTTTTTCCTTTCCTGAGCAACTGTCAATATAAAAACTCATTGTTTTAAAATGCATACTGGAATGCCTTGAATTGTTTGCTCCTAAGTACATTAAAAATTCTATTACTGTAATGTGCTTATCATGTAAAATTCACTCTAAGGGTGAAAACCCTTCAAATATTAGGAACACCCAAAGAGAGGTGAACCCTATGTCCTCAATTACAACTAATAGCAGTTGGGGAGGGGGTTCATTTTGAGTCAAACTACCTCAAATTCTTCTCACAGCCTCACAAAAATCTTATTGATCCTAAATCCTCCTATGCTCTAACCCTTAGGCTCAATGTTCTTTTTCCTCTTTCACAGAATTGAGTGACAATGCTGAACTATGGAAAGTAAAGCATGCATCTAATGGCACCTGATTCACTTCATCCTTCTGTGTGCCCTCAACATACAAGAGTCTGACCTGGCCTATCTGTTGTACAATGTCTAGTATCTCAGTAAAACAGTCTTGTTTTCTTCTAATAACTTATGTGCATGAAGAAAACTCTCTCAATATACTCATTCTAAATGGCTCCAGGCTTTGAAAAATGCATGCTTCAGAACAGTAACAAGGCTGCAAAATACTGTTAATAAGGCCCTGAAGTAATCCTACCATGTTTTATAGCTCAGTTTCATAGGAGCAGGCTACCAGCTAGTTATATCCAACTGAATGGTTAGCAGCACAGTGGAGAAAGAAAAATCAAAATTAATATGTAAATTCATACTTGAAATTTGTTTTAGAACTCATTTTTAAGATTATTTAGGAAAATAGCATATCAGATGCACTACTTCAAAAAAGTTGAAAAGCCATTTCAAAGATGCACTCGGGTAAAAAAACATTTAAGAGTCCAAAAACACAGGCTAACATCCAGTTCTGATGCTAAAACTATTATTGCAGAGAATTGTGAGGTTTTATGACAACAAAAGTCTTGCTACTGATAGAGAAAATGAAATCATAGATAAGAGGTCTGTCTGAGACTGTCCTGTAACCTCTCTTACTCCAGAGATATCATTTTAGCACTGTTTAAATAGTCAGCAACTACACATCCTACATATTCATCAATGGCAGTTTGGATATATAAATGATATGCCATTTCTAATACTACATCACAATTTTTGTGTTTTTAAAAAGAGGTAGTCCCGGGCTGGGAAGGTGGCTCAGTGGTAGAGTGCTTGCCATGCATGAGGCCCTAGTTTCGATTCTTCAACACCATATAAGCAGAAAAAGCTGCAAGTGGCCCTGTGGCTCAAGTGGTAGAGCGCTAGCCTTGAGCTGAAAAGCTGAGGGACAGCACCCAGACCCAGAGTTCAGGCCCCACAACCAACCAAAAAAAAAAAAAAGAGGTAGTCCTAGCTGGTGTTGGTGGCTCACACCTGTAATCCTAGCTATTCAAGAGGCTGAGATCTGAAGATAATGGTTCAAGGCCAGACTTGGCAGTAAAGTCTATGAGACTCTCATCTCCAATTAGCTGCCAGCAGTGCTATGGCTCAATGTGGTAGAATGCTAGCCTTGAGCAAAAAATGCTCAGGAACAGTGCCTAGGCCCCAAGTTCAAGAACTACAACTGACCAAAAAGAAAAGGGACATGGCAGGAAAGGGTAAGGTATTCAGAAGAGCAGTAGGACTTGTTTTTAAGAAGCTCTATTTTTAATCATTATTTTAATACTACTGCAAAATCATACTTATGGAATTCAATTTATGTAATTTACCTTCAGCCTAAGGGGTTCATTGCTCTAGTAATTTATAAAGTTAATGTTTTGCAAACCTGTTTTTGTTGTTCTACAATTATGTTCAGAGAAGGCTCAAAAGCTCCTTCCTTCAAGACCATTTCTAATGGTCACCTAAGGTTCTTGGTATTTTTTTTCTAGGATGTCTTTTTAAGAAAAAATAAAATCAGTCAAAGTAAGCACAGCAAACTACAGGAAGTGTTATATCCAAAAGAAGCATCCTGAACCATAGTTATACTTGACTAGCCTTCCCACACTTCACAACTTGTTTAATTTGGCTTTTCTTAGAGGGCTCTTTTGTATAAACTATAATCTACTTTTTCAGACCAAGATATACACTAAAAGCCAAAGATCATTACATATTTATAACTAAGTTAAATTTTCTCCTAAAAAATAGTATACTCAAGCCAGGCACTGGTGGCTCACACCTATAATCCTAGCTACTCAGGAGGCTGAGATCTGAGGATCGGGGTTCAAAGCCAGCCCAGGCAGAAAAGTCCGTGACACTCTTATCTCCAATAAACCACTAGAAAACCAGAAGTGGTGCTGTGGTGCAAGCGGTAGAGCACTCGCCTTGAACTGAAGAGCTGAGGGACATCACCTAGGCGCAGAGTTCAAGTCCCACAACCGACCAAAATATATGTGTGTGTGTGTGTGTGTGTGTGTGTGTGTGTGTGTGTGTGTGTGTGTGTGTGTGTGTGTGTGTGTGTGTGTGTGTAGAGAGAGAGAGAGAGAGAGAGAGAGTATACTCATTAATAGCAGATATGTTTCTTGAAAACTTCATTTTGCTGCAGGCATCATTTTGAGTATTTCTGAAAGCTGCAGAGAGCAAGAGGTCGCTTGCCACTGAATGGAGCAGTGCTAGTCCTCAATGAGGGAGGTACACCTTTGTCCCTGTGCACCGAGATGTGCACATTGTAACACATCTTCATTCATTAGTTTATGCTTTTTCAGAGACTAGACAACAGAAAAAGTTCTGAGTTATTTGCTTTTAAGCAGTACAGGAGACTCTAATTTCTGCTTGGGAGTTCAGAATTTAGGCCTCCTGCCCTGCTCTACTAAGAGATTGAACGCAAAAGATGAAATTACTTCTATTACTTTTATTAACTAACTCCTCTATCTCAGAAAGAATGGCTTGTTGCCTGGGTGCTGCCATCCCCACCCACCATACAGCCTCCAAAAAGGGAGATGATACAGTGTCTTTTGTATAGAGAAGGGGGAAAGAGAAAACAAAAGCCAGGAAAGGAAAATCAAAAACAATGTTCTAAATTGTTTTGCTTCAGATAAACTTTGCATTGGACATTATTTCTCCCTAGAACTGATGCTTCATGTAAAAAACAATGAGCAAGAGAAGATGAGGATTCCTCCATCCCCCTTAAAAACATCCCTCGGAGCTAATTAACTTCAAATCAAAGGCATCGTGAAGAAAGTTGGAAAACAAGAGGAACCTGGGTACTTTGCTTTCTTTTATTTAAAAAATGCATGTAATATTAACACATACATCCATAATAATCCATCTCCATCCTATGCTCTAGAGAATTAACATTAGAAGAGAACTGCAACTTCCCTGGAGAATACATTCTGACATAAGGCAAGTGCATAAGGCAAGGCATGAAAATTCTCAAAATTACGACCTCACATCCCTCAGCAAGCAAGAATTCAAAATATTTCTCATTAAGTTGAAGAAGGAGTTAAAAGTTCAACAAAGCAGAAAGTATGTGGGTCAGTCTATAAAAAACAAGGTGTATGTTCAAATACACAAATTACTTGAGCTGTAAGTGAACTTTAGTGTTTGATATAGGGGGTACAGAAGTGGGGAGACAAGGACTTATGCAGTGAGTGAAATGACTTCATAACGCTGGACCTTGTTTCCATATATACCAAAATGTGCACAAAAGTCTATGTACATTATATTTCCTATTTTTATAAAGGATTATATATAAAAGGAATCAAATGCTGGTAAGCCATCCCACAGACAGCCCAAGTAAAATTAAAGACAGATTTTTTTTTCCATTAAGTAAACAAGTCTCTGTTTCTAAAATATTTTCAATTTATACCTACAAATATAGCATATAAACACTGCCAGTTAGAAATTCAGTTATAAACATTATACTCTCTGAAGCATTTTTTCAAAAGTAAGGGAAATGATAATAATAAAGTAAGACATCTGCGGCCTCCACCCAGGAGCCACCCTGAGCTGATTCCGACCAGCAATGATAGATCATTCTTAACCCTTTCTTGACATTTTTCACTGCAGCAGGAAGAGAAAAGAGTCAGAAAAATAGAATGAGTGGCTGAAGATGTAGCTCAGTGGTAGAAAGTATGCTTAGAATGCATGAGGCACTGGGTTTAATCTCCAGCACTGTAAAAACAAACCAACCATAAAAGGGTTATCACATCTGACCACAAAGGAGAAAGGTCTGTTTCATGCGCAATAAAAGTTTTTCAAAGAAAAAAAAAATAAAAAAATTGATGGAGAATTTGCAGTAAAAACTTCCAGCTCATTTCTAGGTTCTTTCTTGAGAAATACAGAGAAAATATTTATTTTTCACTCAAGCCACAGTTGTTTCTAAGCCTTCCAAAATGTGGATATTATATAAGAGTACTTATTTAGCACCAGGGAATACCTCACACGCCTAAATATTGTTTGTTGAGCAAGTAAAATTATTCCCTCAAAAACTGCCATAATCTCTTCAGTCATGTATTCTGTGAATGCAAGCTATAGAATAAGAAAAAGGTAAATGGGCTGCCAGAATTACATTTTATCTAATTATATCACAATAATATTTGTAATCTAACAAAATCAGTATTCTGTATTTATTTGATCAAAATTACTAGTTGACTTGAGTAATTCAGTCAGCCAGCAACTTTAGGGCAATTAGTCAAATCAACAATCTATCAAAATGACTAATATGTTTCTGAATCATGGATCAGACTCTCTATGATATCACCATAATTTGTAGATTCAGTCCCCAAATCTCAGTTGGGTTTAACTCCTATTTTCCTCATAATTTATATCTCTGTACACCACTGAATCTTTCCTTCCCCTTCAAGGAAATAAAGGAAAGGAACAACAAAAACCAAAGTGCAAAATTCAGTGAAATCAGATACTCTTGTTTCAAAAAAAAATAAGAGGATGGGAAGGAAGAGGAAAAGTGTTATTTTTATTATTGGGCAATAGGAGAATAGTTGAGAAGAAAGAAACAAAAATGGTTTCTTACCAATCAAACCACTCCTGAGTGCCTCAAATTCCATTAAAGGCCACAATTCTGTTGACTTGATGCCAAATGTTTCTAAAATGTTCTTATCCAAGAAGAGTGTGTTTTTGAAAGAACAAGGAAAGCAATACATTTAAAGGCTGGGAGAAAACTTTCTTCCATTTACTGGGGTCAGTGAAACATCCATCATAGTGAGACGCAAACACCTCACAGAATAAAAGATCAGACAGCTACTCAAGGAGATCAAAGAGGCTGTGCCTCTGGAGGATTCAAACAAGGAACTGTCTGAATGGAAACCCCTGTGATTCCTCTCCTAAATCTAGCTTGTGTGATTTGGGGGGTGGGAGGGTGGGAAGCACAAAGCAGAACATGCTATCCAGAAATCTGTGATGAAAAAGTAATTAATTGTAATTTGGCTCCCTCTCTGGAGAAAGAATCTTTTCAAAGTCATTAAATAGAATAACCATATAATGAAAGTTGTTAAAAAGCAAAAATGTTCAAATTAGCTATGTGCACTCACTATAACTAGGCAATATGAAAGTATCTGCTCGGCATAATGATAACATGCTCAGCAAATGACTGCAAAAGTATCAAAAGGACCTGGATGTATTTAACTGACATTTTCAGATCTAATTCCACCTGCATTAGCTAAAATACATTGTCCTATCCATTCCAGTCATATGGACAGTTCTAACAAGTTGTCATGAAAAGTCAAAGCAGGTAAAATTCAAGGTAGAAATAGAACATGTCCAGTATAATTTTAGCAAAATTATTTACCTAGTTTCCAAAATTAAAAAAAACAACAACACTGAAATAAAATGCCTTTTTTAAAGGGGAGAGGGGGTGGGAGAAGACTGGACCACAATCTTCTTTGTTTATCCCATCAGAGCTAGAATGACAGTGGGTGCCATTATGGCCAGGTAGGATTACAGACTTGAGCCATTATGCCAGTGCAAGTTTTTTGTTTTTTTTTTTCTTCTTCTTCTTTTTTTTTTTTTTTTTTTGGTCTGGTCGTGGGGCCTGAATTCTGGGCCTGGGCGCTGTCCCTCAACTCTTCAGCTCAAGGCTAGCGCTTTACCACTTGAGCCACAGCGCCACTCCCGGCTTTTTTGTTTTTGCTTATGGGGTGCGGAGGAATTGAACCCAGGGCCTCATGCATGTAAGGCAAGCGCTCTACCACTGAGCCACCTTCCCAGCCCCTGCCAGTGCAAGTTTTAAACCTATCTACAAATATCTTTCTTAGTTTGATTATATCGCCTTATGACCCACATGGGTTCTACTTCAGTTTTTCACAACCAAACATAGGTCTCCTTCAGGACATTTTTGGTTATTCATCAGTTGGTACACAGTGTGGGGCATGTGAATAAAATCTAGTCCCAGACCTCAAGGAGTGGCTAGCTAGGGGTGGGGGGCAGGTATCAGCAAGTGGTAAAGAGCCATCAGGGAGCAGGGTTGCCACTCCCTGAGCACTTACTCTGTACCAGGCACCAAACTCAACGGTGTTTATTCAACAACTACTCAGTGAAGTGGGGACCACTAGTTTCACTTTGCAGACGAAAACACAGAAGCCTTTAGAAAAGTGGCTGGCCACCTGGCTAGCAAGAAGCAGAGGTTGACTGCAAGGTCTGCCTAGGAAAAACAGAAGTCAGTTTGGACCCATGATTTTGAGAAGGGACTCTGAATGGCTTCCCCAGAGAGCAATACCATTCATACCATGTTTGTGTAAGGATACATCTAACAGGGCAGCAGGAAGCAACTGGCCTAAGCAAATCAGAATATGATTCCCCACACAAACACCGGATTCCCTACAGTCCAACCCACCTGAAGGATCTCCATTTGTCTGCTTGCTTGCTTGCTTGTTTTTGCCATTAGGCCATCAACACAGTGTTACAGAACTTGTACCAATCAATCCAACTTTCAGGGAGATTAAAAATCTAAACTAAACTAAAAATAGGGGCCACGGCTGTAGGATTAGGGGCAAAGTACAGCAAGTTATTATTTAATGTGAATTCTTTGGAGAAAAAAAGCCTTCCAGTCTTCTTGTACAGAATTCATTCAACATTTACAACAAATAGGACCTTGTTGGGAATGCAGAACATCAAAGGTCTTTTTTTGGTGGTATATGTGCAAATCACATTTTCTACTAAAAACTGGAACTATGGCATCACACCTGGGAAACTCTGCCAGGGTGAAGATGTTTGCCCAAGGACAGGATGGAAATAACCTTCAAGTCGGAAGATACTTGGCTCCTTCAACCCTGCTTGGACAAAGGGTTAATTGATTAAGAGCCAGGCACTGGTGATTCACACCTGTAATCCTAGGTACTCAGGAGGCTGAGATCAGAAGGTCATGGTTCAAAGCCAGCCCAGAAAGAATGTCTTTGAGACTCTTATCTCCAATTAATCACCTGAAAACCAGAAGTGGAGCTGTGGCTCAGCACTAGCCTTGAGCAAAAAAAAGTTCAGGAACAGCACTCAGGACCAACCAAAAACAAAACAAAACAAAACAAAAACAAAAAAAGAGTGATTTAGACACAACCAAGAGTGACTCACTAAAAAATGTAGTAGACTAATTAAAACTACCTATACAATTCTCCTAGATCAACAATGAGGAGTTATTATCTTATCTTCGTCTCCATAGATGGTAATAATTTTTATTTATTCAGTAGTATAACAACCCGAGGCAGCACGATGGGATACCAGAGCAAAAGAAAATGAGAAAAACAGAGGGGGGGGGCAGGTAGTGGGGAATCCAAGGCTCACCTGCTCTTAGACCCCAAGTTCCTGCACGCAAGCTTATTTATTAGGTTTTCTACAGGGAAGGTTACCAAGGGTACATGCAGAAAACAAAGCATCTAAACTATTATTACAATTAGAAACAAAAAAGAGTTTGTGAGAAAAACTGGCTCCCTTATTGTTTTGAGAAAAAAGACTGCAACCCAAGCAAAATCCAAACATGCATTCCACTTTATCAGGCTTATAAGGGCTAGCTCTTAGCCTTTCCAGCATTACATCCTCTTAACCCTTTCTAGAGTTGTCTGCTTCAACCCTTCCACAGCCAGTTCTCAGTGCTGTCCACTTCTCAAACCTTTTCCAGGTTTCACAGCTCAGTTTCAGGGTTCCCTACATACAGTGGGATTCGAAATTTGCTAATTTTTGCATTTGTGGGACCTCAAAATTAATCTTTTATCTTAATAGACAGTGTTCCTAATTGTGGCATCAGGAAAAAAACATAATGACAATACAGATATATTTTCGGGTAGTGTGCAATTAAAGAATCTATAGTTGGTTTCAAAAATGCAATGGGATTCATATTTTATAAATGTAATAGTTAAGAAAATTTCGTGAAGAGATCAATTGTACTCATGACAGAAGAGCTCAAGGAGTGTATCCTAATATGTGAATATTATCAAATTTAGCTGTATGTATAGAATATAATCTGTCAATCAGAAAAAATTACTAATAGTCTTGTGATAATTAGAGAGTTTCAGGATCTTTCTGAATTGTTAGCTTTCATTTTTAATCATTACTTATGGAAAGGTGCCTCAACTCTGCTGAAGTAATAAATAGGATATGTGTGTGTGTGTGTGTGCATGCTGATAATGGGCTTGAACTTAGGGCCACATGCTCTTTCCTAGCTTTTTCAATCAAGTTTGGTATTCTACTAATTAACCACACCTCCACTTCCAGCTCTACGCTGGCTGATTAGAGATAAGAATTCTCAGATTATCTGCCCAGAGTGGCTTTAAACCATTATCCTCAGATCTCAGCCTTCTGAGCAGCTAATATTACAGGGTGTGAGCCACCAGTGCCTGGCTCAAGAGTGATAAATTCTTAATTACTACAATACATGCCATTATGAAACATTTACATTTAGGTAAAACATACTATCTCCTAATCCTAAAATGCAACACTCTAAAAGCTAAAATAAATTCTCTATTTTCTAAGTTTATTGCTAGTTGTATCTATATTTAGTTGGTCAATCATACTGAAGGCATATCGATATTACCAGCCTGAGGGAAGTTTCTGTAACAATAGGGAAAACTTATTTTCTTAGTCCCAATCAACAATTTTACCAATAACTTAGATGTTAGAAAGATAAGACAGCCTGCCAGGAAAAGTAATCCACTAAACACTAATATATTCTTATTCATTACTTATTCTAAGAGCAGAAATATACATTGGGGTGCACGCATGCACACACACATACACACACACCTCTTGAGTCATACACTATACCAGATGTTGATTCAAAATATTTTTAAGTGTTTCCTTTGATAAGGCAATTGTTCAACAATGTGAGGAGCCACTGTTCATATTCTATTATTTCCTGTATGCACTTAAATTAGCAACTTAAAGTGTAACTAACTATATGTGCTTTTCTGTAATTTTTTATAAAATACAAGATAATATACTATTTTTAAGTCCAAAATAAAGTCATTAATCACACTAATCCTCACACCAACCCCTCCACCCCCACCCACCATACACATATATACCTGCCATGAATCAGATTCCACAATTTAGCTCTTGGTTTTATGAAATTTCTTTTAGATTATTGTTCATATTCTCCATGCAGCATGGCCTCAGACTTTTCTTGATATAATTAAAATACAAAGCACATTCTTCTGTATTCAAATGAAAGATCTGTAACTTAGCAGGGTTTGGAATTTAAGACTAGAATAAATCAGATCACCAACAGGGCAAATAATATATAATTGTATAATATATAATTGCATAAGAACAGTAGTTTTGTCTTTAGAGTTATGTACCAAGTTTCCTCTTCTCCTCCTCCTCTTCCACTTCCTTCTCCTCCTCCTCTTCCACATCCTTCTCCTCCTCCTCCTCTTCCACTTCATTATTCTCCTCCTCTTCTTCTACTTCCTTCTCCTCTTCCTCTTCCTCCACCTCTCTCTCTCTTTCTCTCAGGAAAAGTAGATTTGTCAATGGTTTATATCTTTTATAACTATCTGTCTACCTTAGGACTGAATTTATCACACAGAAATTATCTGATGACCTTCTTTCCACCTTCCCTTACCCATTTTACTGAATTTCAAGAATTAAAGCATCCTAATAGATGCTTAAATGTATTCTCAGTTCCCTCAGGGCTGAAAGACTTATTCTGTCAGCTGTAAGGAGAAGGCTGGTTGACAACCATTGCCAGAAACTGCTCTCTACTGAAGAGAGCCACTTTACCCAATAGTGCACCCTCTCTTTGAGTAGGGGTGAATGTGATCCACTCTCTCCCCTCTGAGGGGCAATCCCTGACTCCCTGGAGGGCCATCCCAGGCAGTGGTAAGACTTGGAAGTCCATCACCATGCACTACACAAGCCCCAGGCTGATACAGATTCAAGAGAGCAAACCTAAACCTAGCAAACACCTGCATTCAAATGCCCAGCCTGAATCTACTTCTCAAGAGGACATGGAGAGGATCTGGAAAAAAATCATATTAAGCAAAGTAAGCCAGACCCAAGGAAACATAGACTCCATGTTTCCCTCAGTTGGAATAATTAGTATATGTCTAGGACAGTCCTAGAAGAGGATCATAATAGCTCAATAGCTATGTACATATGACCATACAAGATGATGCTAAGCGAAATAAACTCCAAGATATGGAATCAAGAAGTTTTTCCTTGTTGTTGTCATTTTTTAATGTATTATGTGAAGTTATTTCTTTGCTCTTTCATTATTTCTTTTTTTCCTCCCCTATGGCTTATCCCTATTGTCACTATATTTGGTTTTAGTACCCTGTGTATTGTATATGTTTGTCTCAATTAGAGAAGGGAAGGGGAACAACAAAATGGTGAGACAAAGGTGAACCAATGCAACAGCGATATTCACAAAGCAATATGCTGGAAATTAGCTTTACAATTTGATGGGGGGCACTGGGAGGGAGGGAAAGGAGGAGAAAATTGAGGGAGGGGATAACAATGTTCGACAAGAAATGTACTCACTACCTTACATATGTAACTGTAACCCCTCTGTATATCACCTTGACAATAAAAATAAATTTTAAAAAATAAAGCTGAGAGACATGAACTGAGAAAAAAAAAAAGAGGACATGGAGACTACTACCACTGTTGCTGTGGTTATTGAAGACCTTGAGGGAAAAACTATTGAAGAAAGTATTCTTTTAAATACTACCTGTCTTGGGGCTGGGAAGGTGGCTCAGTGGTAGAGTGCTTACCTCACATGCATGAGGCCCTGGATTCAATTCCTCAGCACCACATAAACAGAAAAAGCTGGAAGTGGCGCTGTGGCTCAAGTGGTAGAGAGCTAGTCTTGAGCTGAAGAGCTGAGCGACAGTGCCCAGGCCCAGAGTTCAAACCTTACCCACAAATGACAAGATGAATAAATAAATCAATAGTATCAGTCTTGAAACAGGGAAATATCAATACCTCTTCTAGACACCCCCAGGCAGCTTCAATAGACTTTGTAACTTCAATAAATATTTTCCAATAGTCAATCCTTTAAAATTATGATTCCTAGACCAACATTAAGCATTAACAAGAGCTTTCGTATTAGATAAAGGAAGCATCTGTGTATTTATATTACCATTTGAAAAGCAGTTATCCTTCACGCTAACCTAGTAGGTGACTGAATTAAATTAAAAATAAATACCAACAACCTAGAGAACAAGAAAGATAAATTAATTCAGCCACTTGCTTTTTTCCTTTAAAAATAAACTCTCTTCAGGAGTGGGGTAAGGCTCAGTGGCAAAACACATGCATGAGGCCCTAGATTTGATCCCCAGCATCAAATAATACACTCTTTACAAAGATTTTGCCAAGTATTCTAATCATAAAGGGTAGGAAGTAAGGCAGAAAAGGAGAGATTTTTGCTTCTACAAGAGCAGTTTTCTCATCTCCCTTTACCAAAAGGCTATTCTAAGTTTAAAAAAAAAGTATGTGTCCTATGCTACATTTTATTTAAAGGGAAGTGTGTTTCTGGGAAAGTAGCTGATTTGTTAATATCTCTCTGATGCTTTCAAAGTAGTAATCATTATGGTACAGCACAGAGAACATGGGCTACAGATCCAGAATTCCTCAGTCCCAGTGCTGGTACACCAACTAATAACTAATTTTAATGCTGTAGACATTAAAAATGATGGGTATCAAAACTTTCTATCAGGTGTCAATTGACTGCTTTTATCATATGTATACCCTAGATTTCCATAAATTTTACTCCAGAAAAAAATTGTCTATGAAAACTCAAAGAGCACTGGAAAATTCAATGACCTCACAGATGAAGCCTAACTGCTTGGGAGCCTGTGACCTGCTCTATAGATGGCCCTCCGCTTGAGCTGCCATTCCACAGGACAGCAGAGAGGTGTATCTGGACTGTTTCAGAAAGGGTCTGCAGCTGCAGACATTTCTGTCACTTCTCACACAGCCCAAGACTGATAGCCCACTGTCCTCGATGACAACTCTTCAGGGGACAACACAGAGCCGATCAATGGCAGCACTGCACAAAATCAAGTCACACTATTCCCTCTTGGTTTCTGAAATAGAACTAAACCACTCTAATCAGATCTGCCAACACAGAGAAATAACAAATACGCAGTTTTCAACTAAGGGACAAGTGGTAAGACAGAGAATGGCCGGATCTAATACACAGTGGATGACAGAGGGACCAAAGGGAAAGTTTTTATGACTGGAATCTAAGACCTTGAGTATTTCTCTGTCTTCTAAGGCTTAGAATCCTACAGAAATAAAGTCTAGGCTCTAAAATAGAGCAGAAGGGCTGAGATAGCACAGATGTATAGCATACATAAGACCCTGGGCACTGCATAAACAAATAAAAAAGCATTTTTGTCTTTGCACTAAAGATTGTTATCAAATTTGAATATTTACAAGTATTAAAAATATCTGAAATTTCAATGTTTTCCTCCTTCACTGTCCATGTGAATGACCAAGTGTAGTAATACCACACCCTTTCACATGGCATTTTCAGATGTGGCCATGGCAGCCATATTTTTCAGTTCTAAGATTCTCATTTTTCTGGTCTTGGCTCACAAATTTCCAACACTCAGAAGTATTCCCAGGAAAAGTTTTCCTTTTGCCCGATAATACTACAAATTCTACAAAGGCAATAACTACATCTGATTCACCACTATATCTTCAAAGTCTGACTAACACATAATTATGAAATAGTATCTTAATGAATGAATGAATGAATGAGCAAACATTTTAATTTTAATTTTTTTGTCTTTCGGGGGCCTGAACTCTGGGCCTGGGCACTGTCCCTCAGCTCTTCAGCTCAAGGCTAGTGAACTACCACTTGAGCCACAGCACCACTTCTGGCTTTTTCTGCTTATGTGGTGCTGAGGAAGCGAACCCAGGGACTCATGCATGCAAGGCAATAGCTCTACCACTGAACCACATTTTAATTTTTTTTAAGAAATGGTTATTATGCCAAAAATTTAAGCCCAGTCATACCTATTTCCTTATCTTTAAATAACTGTGTCACATCACCAAAATACATGGTAATTACTAACGATATACAGTCTTTCTTTCATTCTTTCTTTTGTTCTTTTGAGACAGGTTCTCAATTTGTAGCCTATGCTGGCCTCAAAGTCAAGATTCCTCCTGACTCACTGCTGGATTTACAAATGTATGTACCCTAGCTTGGCTAAAGGTAACTTTCTAAGCTTCTCATACAAAAGTCTAAGTGTCACAGTAGTTATCTTTCTCCAAAGTGAGAGATCTTCAAAGCAGGTTTCCTTTTTATTATGTACTTTATTGGTATATTTAATCTAAATTTATTTAATTGATGACATCCTTTGTTCTTGGTTAAAGAGAGATGGTAAAATGTATGTTATTATGACACTGCATAAGGAAGTATTTTACCTTGATAACTTTATAGTAAATCCTATTGGCAATAAAGGAGAGTCAGAAATTAAATGTGTGGTTTCAAGCCTCAATACTGCTACACGTTGATGACTTAATCATCTCAATATTAGCACAAGCCATGACATTTACTTTTCATTCCACATCACTGGTAAGCAAAAAATTAATCCACCCTACACAGAACTTCCTGGGGGCCATGTGCTCCTTGGGCAAGTGTGAAACATAGAAAGGGCAGTATGGACTTGCATCCTCTAAATCTGGAGAGAAGGGCCATTGGAAGAGGAAGGCTCTGAGAACTCTCCCACGGAAGACTACGTCAAGTTGAGCCCATCTCCATAAATTAGCTAGACACCTCAGCTTTTCTCAGCAGCAGATTGTAACTGTCACCTAAACTCACAATCCTAAGGGATCCTATTCATAAGCACTGGGCAACCCTCCCAGGGGCTGAGGCCTCTGTCTATGAGGGGCCAGCCATATTTCAGATCCCCATCATCATACTCTTTCCTGGTGATCTGAGATCTTCTAGTTCCGGTGAGAAAAGGAGACCTTTAAATAGTGTCAGATGTGGACTATCAGGTGACAGCAATCAGAATCCCTCTGTCTTAGCCCAACATAATTATTCTGTTCTATGGTCATAGGCTGTAACTCCAAATCTTCCCAGATGAGTTTTACTATAAATGAAGATAGGTGGAGGTATGTGGATGGATGAAGGTAAACATGAAACAATGTGACCTAATGAAAAATCAGTGAGTTTTAACACTGGAAATTTAAGGTTCTATTCCTAACCAGCTGTATGAGTTTGTACAGTTACCGGACCTCGCTGTCTCACTTCCTTTACCTTCAAAACATTAAGCTGCTGGGGCTGGGAAGGTGGCTCAGTGGTAGAGTGCTTGCCTTGCATGCTCGAGGCCCTGGGTTCGATTCCTCAGCACCACATAAGCAAAAAGAAAAAAGCCGGAAGTGGCGCTGTGGCTCAAGTGGTAGAGTGCTAGCCTTGAGCTGAAGAGCTGAGGGACAGTGCCCAGGCCCAGAGTTCAGGCCCCACGACTGGACCCCAAAAAAAAAACAAGAAAAAAAAAACATTAAGCTGGGAGCTGGGGGCTGGTGGCTCATGCCTGTAATCCTAGCTACTCAGGAGGCTGAGCTCTGAAGATCGTGGTTCAAAGCCAACCTGGGCAGGAAAGTCCATGAGACTTTTATCTCCAATAAACCACTAGAAAACCAGAAGTGGCGCTGTGGCTCAAGCACTAGAGCATTCTCCTTGAACTGAAGAGCGCAGGGACAGCACCCAAGCCCAGAGTTCAAGCCCCACTACCAACAAAACAAAAACAAAAAACAAAACCAAAAACCGTTAAGCTGGGAATGAGATACATAAGCTCAGTGGTAGAGTACCTGTCTAGTATTGTAAGGCCCTGGGTTCCAACTCCAGCAGTACGAAAGAATTTTAAAAAAAAGTAATGGGGATATTGTAAATAATTTTCACAGCTTTCATATCCTAAAATTCTAGAAAGTTTCACATCCACTACTGAAAATCCATTACATAAGTGCTCATGGACTATAAAGACTTTGAGTCTTACTACTTTGAAGTCCTTTGGGTTGGGTGCAATTCAGACCATGACCTTTGTATTTTACCACCTATCTCATTAGCAAAGGTATATCAAAATACTGGAGGGCAATTAATGCTGAGAAACACTCATCTCCCACAATAGAGAAAGAAAGAAGTTGGTGCTATCTTTGAAAGGTAATTTTGCATATTTATCACAAGTCTTTTTAAGGTCACAACCTTTGACATATTTCACCATAGAAATATCTGTAGTATAGTCACTTGAAAATCAGAAGCACTATGACCACTGTATACAAACTAAATAAGCATTTAAGTTATAACATTCTCTATAACAACTGATAATATTTAATGACACAGGAAAATTGTCATGTTATAATATTAATTATATGAAACACTAAACAAATTGCATGATCATAATTATGTATTATATATGTTCTACATTGTTATCTACATATGCACAGTATTCATAAATAAGACTAGGAGGTTAGATAATCTGTGAATAGTGGTTATTTTGAGATATATTTTATTTGGTCTCTCGATATTTCAGATTCTCTATGACACTATGCAAAAATTATAGCCAAAGGAAGTGTTAGTATATATTTAAGACTCAAGGATATAAAACAATGCAAGTTTTGGCAATTACCAACCTGTTTTATCTACTAAATACATTAGGCATTCAGATGGAAGAATATCAATGTGGGCTAGGATGGGGAATGAAAGAGTCCTAAAGGGGTTCATCTGACAGGTCCTTATCACACAAACAGACTTTGGATAGAAAGACTAGTACTTAATCCACAGGTTTTAAAGGCAGATTTCCTATATTCAAATCTTAGCTCTACCACTTTACCTGCCATATGGGATGTTTCAGTTTTCTCATCTACAAAATGGGGCTGCTATCTTTCTGTGTCGAGTTATTCTGATGAATAAACCAGTTCATGAGAAAAGACTGAAGGACAATATGTGCCTAAATATACACAGAAGATACAGTATATAAGTGCTAACATAATCAAAAGGGGTTTTAGGTAACAACATATTTCACCCTTTTGCTAATTCTTACTATGTATAAGATCCACACAAAACCCACGCTCACAGGTCTAAGAAGAATGGCCTATCACACCCAACTTACAGATGAGCAAAGAGGGCCAAATTACCACCTGATTCCAGCAAGTTTGACTCTAGTTCCCAGGCTTCTACCATGGTGCCATCCTGCAGGGAGTAGTAAACATTTTCACCTGAACACAGGAGTTCCTCTTGAAAAATACAAGAAATACCACTGACAGAGGGTGTCCAACTGGTAATGAAATCTAATCAAGGGAATTAAACTCTAATTCCTTAAGCAATTAGAAGTTCATAAAGAACTCTGAACAAAGCTGTAGGAGAAAGGAGGAATTTAAAGAAATGAGCCCCAGTAGGTAAACATAGGCTGCGCTGGCTGTGGAAGACAAAGAAAGAAAAGACAGAGGCAGAGAATGACAATATGTAGATATTATAGATGAAGCAGGTGCTGTGTTGATGAGGGACCAGGCAAGTGACAACAAAGAGCACACAAAATTGAGCCAATCAAAACCACTTTCAAAGGAAGATCAAGAAAAGCTACAAATAAAATAGTGGGAGCAAAACAGGGCTACGTTACATGCTGGTGGGATCTCATAATCCACTCATGGTGAGATGAGCAAGGTTTCTGTAAATTTCATCAAGCTTTTTGTGCAATTAACTTAATTTTAGGGCATTTTGGAACCTAAACTAATGGTGGTCCCAGGCAGAGCATCACAAAGCCCTGTACCCAATGAAGTAAAGCCTGGTGAGTGAAAGGCAGACTGCAGTAAGAGACAAAAGTGATGAGCACAGAGGGCATAAACACCCATTGTGTAAAGTGGCCATTTACAGAACCAATATAAAGTCCACACTAATGGCTAACACTGACACAGAGTTGGATAACATCTCCTAGTACAAAGGCCTACTGATTTACCTCTTGTTTTAAAGAGGCAGCTGAGCCTGCCAACAAAAATATGTGATTGATCTAATTAGCACACTGAACTGAGGAAAACAGTGTGCCAAACTCATATCCATTCAGGATTACTCCTTCCAGGACAAAGCCGTGTCCCATAAAAGCCCTATCCTTCAACCTGCACATTCGCATTCATTAAAAGGGGCAAACCCCTGCCAGTACTCAGCATGGAGGAGCTTAATGAATATTATTGGATGGAGATGACACAGACGTGACATTCAAAAGAATTGAGCTCTTAAGGTAGAAAAGAGGAAGAAACATGAAGGGCTGTATAAATGTATGTGCAGTGGCTAAACTCCAATTACCAGCTGCAGCCAGCAATTGCGCTATATTATCCCTGTGTTCACATTCCCACTTTCTGCTTAATGCTTTATTAACAGTGCTGCTCTCCACTCAGCGTTATTAGCACATACAAATCTGTTGAGACTGGCAAACCACTTCATTCAGTCAACAAATACGCCTGGGCATTTACTCTGTTCGGGTAACAAAGAATTATCTAGTCTTTCATTGCTAATGCAAGAGAAGGTCAAGAAACCAGACAGGTGTGTTAAAAATAAATAAATATTAATGGGAAAGGAACAGCAACAACCTTGGGGGTGGGGGTGGGGGGGGTGGAGGGGAAGGGGAGTGACATTAACCGCCACCTAACAGTCGGCTGATCACACAGAGCCGCTGACTCACTGGTGATCTTTGGGGTAGTTCACACAAACACCCTTCTTTAGGGAGAAGACAACTTCACTGTCTCTCTCATGGATTCAGGGCAAAGTCAATAGAGTATATATAGTTATTCGTACAAATTGTCTTGTGTCTTGCCTTTTCTCCCTTCAGGGAAGCTCAGCAGTTGGGAGGTAAGTAGATGTGGAAACTGGGGTCTGGAAGCCTGGGTGGAACAGGAATGCCTAAGCAGACCCAGGAAATCAAGGCCAACTCTGGGTATAGTGGGCATAGAGCAGTGCACTGATCACATCTTCTATTCACTAAATTTTTAATCATTTTATAAAACGATGACTTCATCTGAAATCATGGTAGCTTATTATCCCAATGTTATGGCTTTGGGATACTTTTAAATTTGATAAATGAATCACGTTGATACTCTTGACCATGAGAAATGAATCAACTTGTATCTCCTAATACTGAATAATAGGCATGGGTTTATATGAGAAATCTTTCATGGTGAGAGAAAACAAAAACAAAATGTTGATTTTACCATAACCATTCTACTAAATTATAATTACTCACATTTGGTCCACTTTTCAGCTTTCTTATCATTCAGCTCAATGATAAAAAAGAAAATTATAATTTGAGGAGGGGAGAAGGGAAATAACACAATGCTGAAATAAGGATACAGGTTGACCCATTGTAACTATGAGAAGTACAAGACTCGATGTTGAAAATAAACTTTACAAGTTCAGGGCAGGAGGAGGGGTAGGGAAGTGGGGGGGAGTGTTGGGGAGGGGAGGAGTGAAGGGATGGTAGGAGAAAAAACGAAGGAGGGGGGTAACAATACTCGATAGGAAATGTACTCATTACCTTACTCATGTAACCCTAACCCCTCTGTACAATATCTTCACAATAAAAAATATATACAAAAAATGATTTTTAAAAAAACTGCTGAGGGCTGGGAAGGTGGCTCAGTGGTAGAGTGCTTGCCTCACATGCATGAGGTCCTGGGTTCAATGCCTCAGCACCACATAAGCAGAAAAAGCCGGAAGTGGTGTTGTGGCTCAAGTGGTAGAGCGCTAGCCTTGAGCTGAAGAGCTGAGGAACAGCGCCCAGGCCCAGAGTTCAGGCCCCATGACGGGGGGGGGGGGGGGGGGGGGGGGGGGGGGGGAACCAAACTGCTAAGATTCTTTTGCAATTAACATGAATGATGGTAGGTTAAAGGCCTATGTTATCTAAGATAAAGAAATATAAAATGTGTACATATATTTTAAGTATTTTATCATAAAGCATAAAAAGAAAGTTTCCTTGCCAATATTTTCACGTGGGCCAAAGATATTTCTCCACATATGAAGTTCAAAATTATCTTTCTTGTACAAACAACACTCAAAATATACTCTATAATTTCCTATATGAGCTATTTGATGTTTTTTTTTAAAAGCTTGATGTGAATCAATCTCTGTATAGAATCTTTCCATATTTTAAATGTCTTTCCTGCCAGGCACCAGTGGCTAACACCTCTAATCCAGCTACTCAGGAGGCTGAGATTTGAGGATCTCAGTTCAGAGCCAACCTGGACAGGAAAATCCATGAGACTTGAGTCTCTAATTAACCACCAGAATACCAAGTGGTAGAGCACAAGCTTGAGTAAAAAAGCTCAGGGAGAGTGCCCAGATCCTGAGTTTAAACCCCACCACTGACAAAAAAAAAAAAAAAGAATCAATCTTTTCCAGTCATTTAGAGCTCTTTCTTCTGTGTCTAAGTTGTTGCAACATCTTATAGCAACTTGACACCTTCTGTTTGCAGCTACATGGATTTCCCCTCATTTTCTCACTATACAAGATTCAATAACTTTCTGCCACTGAGTGGCAATAGCTCAAGGTGACAAGCAATGAATCACAACAAACTTCATTGAGTGGTTTTTGTTGCTGTTGTCCAGGTTGTTTTTTTTGGGGGGGGAGGGGGGAGGTTGCAGCCTATAAATAAAATCAGAATCTTTAAAGCTAGTCAAACTTCAGACATCTCAAGGTTATTCATATCTATGGAAGCACTTTTTTTTTTTGGTACTAGGGATCTCAAGGTTATTCATTTCTAAACCTCCCTACCAAGTACATAAGCACAATCAAAAAACATGTGGCTTATGATTAACAAAATTTCTTATTACAGAAGGCATCACATTTTAATTGTCAGAACTCTGGAGACATTAACTTCTCAACACTTACGGAATTAAATTAAAAAGTTCATTTTCCAACAGGGTTCAGGAGTACGAAGGTGAGTAGAAAACACCAACCTCACTAAAAAATGAAAAGCTACAGATCTGAATGGGTTTTCTATGATATAACTGGCAATATGGACGCCCCCCCCCAAAAAAAATCTAGCTCCTTGTTGTCCTACAAAGAGATTCCAAGACATGTATACAACAATTGGCCAACAACTTTTAAGGAAACTGGGCAACTTTAAGTGAGCTTTTCCATTTGCTGGGTGTCTCTGCCTATATTCCTTTCTTTGTCCCCAAATACATCCAGTTTGGGGCTAGTACCTGGCAACATTCAGGAGCCTGGCCCCCAAAAGCTTACCAAACACAGAGTAAGAAAGTTTTCCATAAAGTAATGGATAGCACTGAAGGTGGAGAGTAAGTGGACAATGACCACTAGAAGCTGACCTCAATGAAGGGTGGAATCACATCAGCTTTGCTCTCACTGTCCCTGGATGAGTGCTTCAATATGCGATTTTTAAAAATATATAAACAAAGTCCCTATCTTTAAGGATTTTTTATGAAAAAATGTAAAGAGAAGATCTGTTGTCCTTTCCCTTCAGAATCCCTAATAGACATGGTGTCAATTTTACTTCAAGAAAACCCTCCTAGGGATAATAGCAGAAAAGATGTGAACTTCATACAATAACCATTCCATATAACAAATGACCAAATCCTACCGTGATAGTAAGTAAACAAATATATCACTTGACTTGTTCTCTATACTGAGGAATTAGCTGAGAATTGGCCTTTTAATAGAAAAGAATAAGCTACTCCATAATAGTTAACCTGAACACTCTCTGAAATATATATTAATTTGCTTCAAAATGCCACCTCTTCTTAAGCTGATTTTCTCCTCCACAACCTTAGCTACAGGCAATTATGTCACATGTGCCAGATCTACATGGTCCTATGATGGGCAGTCCCCTTAACCAAATATATTGCCATAGCAACAAAAGAACTGCCATTTTCTACCTGCCACAGTCCCATCAATTATTTAAGATGCCCACACTACAGTGACACCATATAAATGATCATGTTCATTAGCAGCAGGAGTCAGTCCTAAGAAAACCACAAATACTAGACAGCCAAATAGATCGCAAAGCCAAATACACCCTCTCCTTGAGGGTGGTGATGTGAAAGAGCATAGTGAAAAGCGAGGGAGGGAGGGTGGCAGGGTAGGAGGGAGGGAGGGGACAAGAAAGTGTTCTTAAATTTAAGCCTCTCCTTTATTTACTTTCATATACAATCTCCTAGCTCTTAGAAAAGGAGAAAGAGAAGAAAGAAGAGAGAAGGAGGGAGGGAGGAAAAAGTACACAATTCCATTTTATACATACATTTTATCAAAAGTTACTGAAAGTCGGACAATCAGATAAGATGATCAGAAATCCAAAGAATAAAATTCATGTTAAACTTGTATAGTGTTAGCCTGGGCTTTGGTTTTGACCCATTTCTGGCTTATTTCGTTTGCATTAGGGAACTAGGACGACTCTGAACAATTGAACACTGGAATATATGGCAGTCAGCAAGCAGCTGTAACCATTTTCTCTCCAACCTGGTTAGCCCTCCATTAACTTCCCACAGGGAGATTCCTGGACGGAGAACCAGGGAGGATGTCCAGCCAGTTCCCCGGGAAAGGAGAAATGTTTTCATCAAGAATAACCAGGGATTAAGTTCAATCCAGGGCTGGATCGGACCTCAAAATGTTAGCGCTAATACAATAATTCTATCAGAAACCATCCTATGATTTAATCCAGTTCATCTGGGATAGAGTGTCTCCTCCCTGCCTTGTATTCATAGTGATCCAGTAACTGGTCTGCCGGAACAATGGAGTCAGCATTGGGGCTGGATTGAAGGGTAAATGGATTTGCATTCACATTGTGGTTTTCTGTGTTGTTCATAGTCAAGAGAGGACAGAGAGGGAAGGAGGGTGAGTGGCTTCGACATACTGTAGTTTATTCATAAGCATCGTTGGATAAAATTTCAGAAAAAGAGTTTTTACCTTGTTAAAAATAACTGACATGTCTTTCGCCCACTTATTTATTGGGCAGTTGTTTCTTTGAGGATTTGTTGTTGGGGGGTTTAATTTTTTGAGTTCCAAGTATGTTTTAGATATGAGACCCTTGTCCGTTGTATGGCTAGTAAAGATCTTCTCCCAATCCGTGGGCTTTCTATTGATCTTGCTAGCTATGTCATTTGCCCTGCAGAAGCTCTGCAACTTTATGCAATCCCATATGTCCAACCTTTCTTTGATTTGTTGTGTTTCCGGGTCTCTATTCAGAAAATTTCGGCCTGAGCCAAGGAGACCTAGGGTTTCTCCTATTCCATCCTGTAATGTTTTCAGTGTCTGCTTTGAGTTCAAGGTCTTTGATCCATTTGGAGTTGATTCTGGTGCAGGGTGATATATAAGGATCTAGCTTAAGTTTTCTACATGTAGTTAACCAATTTTGCCAGCACCATTTACTGAAGAGGTTGTCTTTCTTCCATTCTATTGTTTTAGCTCCCTTATCGAAGATTAGATGGCTATAGGTCTGTAGGTTCATTTCTGGGTTTTCAATTAAACCACCCAACAACAAATCCTCAAAGAAACAACTGCCCCATAAATAAGTGGGCGAAAGACTTAAAGAGAAACTTCTCTGAAGAAGAAAGAAGGACGGCCAATAGACACATGAAGAAATGTTCAACATCCCTAGCCATAAAAGAAATGCAAATCAAAACAACATTGAGATATCACCTCACTCCAGTTAGAACGGCAAAAATCAAGAACTCTAACAACAACAGATGCTGGAGGGGATGTGGACAGAAAGGAACCTTACTTCATTGTTGGTGGGAATGTAAACTTGTTCAACCACTTTGGAAAGCAGTATGGAGGTTCCTCAAAAGACTTCACATACAGCTCCCCTATGACCCAGCAATCCCACTTTTGGGCATTTACCCAAATGTTTACAAACAAGACCACACTAAAGCTACCAGCATAACTATGTTTATTGCAGCATTATTTACCATAGCTAAGATATGGAACCAACCCAGATGCCCCTCAGTAGATGAATGGATCAAGAAAATGTGGTATATATACACAATGGAATTCTATGCCTCCATCAGAAAGAATGACATTGCCCCATTTGTTAGGAAATGGAAAAACTTGGAAAAAATTATATTAAGTGAAGTAAGCCAGGCCCAAAGAAATGTAGGTCCCATGGTTTCCCTTATTTGTAATATCTAGTATATGTATGAGTCAAGCGGAAAAGGTCAGATAATGTGATGTCAGGAAAATGAACCCTTAGATGTGTATTTTAATGTTTTTTTTCTTTCATGCATGTGTTTCTAACGCATTTATAAGATTATCTCTTTGTTGCTTTGTATGTCCCTCCCCCACAGTATAACCCCTGCTTTCACTATATTTGATGTCAGTATAACTTGTGGAGGAGATGGGGAAAAACCAGTTGTTTAAGGATACAGGTGGACCTGTTGCAACAATGAGAAGTACAAGTTGTCATGTCCAAAACAAGCTTTACAACGTCGGTGCGGGGGGGAGGGGGGGGGGGGAAGGAGAAGGATTGGGATGGGGGGGGAGGGAGGAGGCTGGGAAGGGATGTGAAGGGTAAACAAAGGAGGAGGCTGCAATGCTTGGTAAGAAATGTACGCATTATCCTGCCCATGTAATTGTAACTCCTCTGTACAGTATGTTCACAAATAAAATTAAATTAAATTAAAAAAAAAATAACTGACATGTCCCCCACAGTATAACCCCTGCTTTCACTATATTCGGTATAATTTGTGGAGGAGAAGGGGAAAAACAAGTCGTTTAAGGATACAGGTGGACCCGTTGCAACAATGAGAAGTACAAGTTGTCATGTCCAAAATGAACTTTACAACTTTGGTGGGGGAGGGGGTGGAGAAGGGGAGAACTGGGTGAGGAGGCAGTGGAAGGCTGGGAAGGGATGTGAAAGGTAAACAAAGGAAGAGTTTGCAATGCTTGACAAGAAATGTACTCATTATCTTGCTCATGTAATTGTAAAGACAAACAGTAACATTGCCCTTGTAGTGTATATTTGCCTTGAATTTAGTTAACATTATTTTTGTCACCAAGACTTATATATCAAAGATGTAACACTTACTTATAATATTGCTATATAATAGAAAAAAATAATAAATTTCAGTATGGCCAAGAATGGGAAAATGATTCATATGACTTATGAAAACCTATACAATACCCAACTGTTAAAAAGGTACATTACTAGAAATCAAAATGCAACAGAACAGAGTGCCCCAGAAACAGACACCCACATATACGGTAGTCATGAACTTCGACAAAGGATCTGGCACAAACCAATGAAAGAAAAACATTTTTACAAATGATGGCAGAATAACTGTATATTCATATGGAGACATATTAACCTGGACTCCTACCTCACACCACTCCCCAAAACAGATTTGACAAGTCACAGAGCTACAATTGTAAAAGCTGAAGCCAGACAGCTTTAGTGGAAAACAATGAAGAAGATTGTCATAATAGGGAGAGGGCAAAAGTTTCTCAGGGAGAAGAAGAAAAATTTAAGTAAGACTATTAAATTTTAATTCTCCTCAAAAACATAATTAAGGAAAAGAAAAGAAAAAGCAAGTCACGAAATAAGACTAAAGAGCTACAAAACATGCATATGGCAAAGGACTGGTTTCCAGATATATATTCCCAGCTATTTGGGAAATAGAGATAGAAAAGACTGCAATACAAGGCCACTTTGCCAAAATGTTAGTGAGATTCCATCTCAATCACTGGCATGTGGCAAATGCCTGTGATCCCACCTGTGTAAGAGACAGAAGTAAGAGGATCACAATCCAGGCCAACCTGAGTAAAATCATGAGACCTTACTAAAAAAGTAACTAAAGCAGAATGGGCTGTGAGTGTGGCTTAGGTTGTAGAGGTGCCTTCCTATCAAGCATAAGATCTTGAGTTCAAACCCAAGTAGAGCAACAACAACAATAACAAAAAAATCAACAACTTTATACAATATTAAAAATGAAAAAAATGTTATCCTTCACAAAGGATGACATTCAAAACAGCTCCTAATGCTACTACATATCAACAAGAATGACCAAAATTAAAAAGACTGACAACCCAAGGATATGGAGCAACAGGAATTCCCATATATTATTAATGTAAGAATATAACCAAACAACCACTTTGGAAATATACCTGGCAGTTTCTTACAAAGGTAAACACATATGCACCACATGATCAAGCCATTCTACTCCTATGTATTTACACAAAAGAAATAGAAAATATATGTGTAGCCAGGCACTGGTGGCTCACAACTGTAATCCTAGCTACTCAGGAGGCTGAGATCTGAAGATCACAGTTCTAAGCCAGCCCGACAGGAAAGTCCGTGAGACTCTTATCTCCAGTAAACCACTAGAAAATCAGAAGTGGTGTTGTAGCTCAAGTGTTAGAGCACTCACCTTGAGCTGAAGAGCTGAGGGACAGCGCCCAGGCCCAGAGATCAAGCCCCACCACTGACACACACAAAAAAAAGGAAATATATTTGTGTATAAACATGTATCCACATACACACACATATGTGTATATATCTACAAAAATGTTACAGCAGGATTATTCATAATATGGAAAACTGAAAATATCCATAAGTCCATAAATAGGGAAACTGATATACTTGCCTTGAGTTGAAGAGCTGAGAGACAGCGCCCAGGCCCAGAGTTAGTGTGTGTATGATTTTTTTTTTAACCAGTAAAGGTTGGAACTCTACCACTGGAATCACAGCTCCAATTCTGGCTTTTTCAGTAGTTTATTGGAGATAAAGAATCCCACAGACTTTCCTGCCAGGGATAGTTTGAACCATGATCCTCAGATCTCAGCTTCCTGAGTAGCTAGGATTACAAGCATGAGACACCACTGCCACCTTTATTCTATATGATTCTTTTTATATGAAATCAAACATCAAGCAAACTTAAACTATGATGGCAAAATAGAAGAGAGGTTGGCTCTGCTAGAGGGGAGGTAGGGACCATCTGTGAGAAGTCCATAAGGGACTTTCTGTGGTGATATATTATGTACATCTTGATGGACTTGGGTTATATAGGTAGGTATATGTCATGGTTAAAACTCAGCACTTACATATTTCAAAGATATATGTATTTCATTGAGTACACATTCTAGATTTTTTTTAAAAGCCACAAGTTTTTAATTTCAGTTAATGATAGGTATGCTTAAGTGCCTGGAGGATATTTCATGATATCTTCAATTTATTTTGAAACATATAAAAAATTAAGTTGGATTAACGGATAAAGAGAATGGTGGACCAATAGAGAGAAATGTGACAAGTCAAGTATAGAGCAATGTTAGAACTGAGATTACAAAAGGAGGTCTGCTGGAAAATGTGTTCAACTTTATGTCTGACATCTATAGTGATAAAAATTTTCATGATACAGTGTTGAAAAACATGGCATGAAAGAAATATTTACTGATATGAAAAGATTTATATAATAGAAACTATAAAAGTGTTATGTTTTGCTGGGCGCTGGTGTCTCATTCCTATAATCCTAGCTACTTAGGAGGCTGAGATCTGAGGATTGCTGGTTCAAAGCCAATTTAGGCAGCAAAGTCTGTGAGACTTTCAATTTCCAATTAAACACCCCCCCCAAAAAAAAAAGCCTGAAGTGGAGCCTTAAGCACAAAAGCACAGGGTCAGCATCCAAGTCCTCAATTTAAGCCCCAAAACTGACACAAACACACAAAAAAACAAAGATATATGCTTTTTTTTTTTTTTTTAAACAAATACATACAGTGGTGTCACTGCTTATAGCCCTTATGGTAGGATTTAGCAAATAAGATATGCAACAAAAGCTGTTAAAAAAAAAAAAAGGCCCAGTCACAGTTGGTCTGAAATAAAATATGCATGTAGTGTTGGTTTCATTGAAGATGGCACAGTCAGACCCTGCAGGTCATCAGGAAAAAAATTTCCTTTTTGACAATCATATCCATATCCAAAGGCAGGGCTTGCTGCTACTGCTAAACAATTATTTGATTTAATATGCCACAGATGTTTGGATTACAGATGTATATTTGACAGGACTGCCACCTATACCTCATCTTATACCTATACCTATACCTATACATCATCTGTAACTGAAAGCAAAACCTAGATACCAGACATGGTCTGATGGGGAGGATATGCTGTGGGCTCACTGCTGGTTAGGATGACATGGACCCTCAGAGTACCCAAACCTGCCCTAGGTGATATTTTGATTTTTGCTGAGCTAAGTCCATTGCAACTCATTCATAATCAGCTTGCATTTCACATGGACAGACACATGTCTGAGTTTACTGAATGCATTTTCAATGAACTGGGTAAATATGGTCTGTGTGCTTTAAAAGAGACACATCCAACAGTGCAGGACCTGACCACAAAGAACTCTTGCGTTGGAACTGTTGGTGCAGACTTGTCTTCTAGTTCCCGGCCTTGCTTAGGCCAAGTCAAGCTTTAATAATAGTTTTCTGTTGTAATGGAAGCATTGGGCCTTCTAAAAGGCTCCTGTACCCTAAAGAAAGGTAAACTATCCCAGACCTGACTGATGTTGACAACCCAGAGCATAACATTCCAAGCAGAGATACATAAAGTGGGTAGCTGTAAAAATAAAAAGTACAGTATTTAGGTACTTTTCTAGCAGCTCTGAGGGAAAAAAATAAACATGGAGTGAGAATGGAGGCACTGGGTGCCTTCTAAACATGTGCCAGACTTCTGTTGGCCACCTTTTTTCTTGCCCCAACCACTACTGACTTGTTTGTCTGTTGAGAATGACAACGGAGGTAAATTTCACACTTCACACAAGAATACACTCACAAATGGTGCCTTCAGTCTCCAAGGGCAGAAGTCACATCTGCTGATGTCTTTTGTACCATGCCTGGCTAAGTGCCCCATGAAGGTAAAGACCTTACTAAATGCTTCTAGTGATACCATTTGTTTCCCAGCTCATTTACTCTCTTCGAGTAATATTTATAATGTATTCATCTGTACATGGTTAGCTCTCTACTAAGAGTTCTTTGTATTCTCCCCACCCCTGCCAAAAAAATGCTGAATACTTTCATGAAAGAATTTGTTTATCTAGACCCCCCCAATAAAGCTTGAAAGCTTCCTAGATTTGCCTCGGAGTGAAAGCTTTACTAAGAATGGTGTGTCAAAGTGATGACTAGGTTTTAGGGATGGCTGGTTGAGGTGGTCATGGACTATCCAATGGGGAAATGGATGCACCCACTCTTTGCTTATTTGCTCTGTGGCCTCTGTCATGCCAATTCTAAGAGATCAACCTTACCTAGTTCCACATTCAGTGGGTTGCAATTCAAATTACGAACTTTGAGATAGCCCAATGATTCCAAGCTTTACTAGTTAAAAAAAGTCAAACCTTGGGTAACACTAATCAAGATGCATTATATCCATAAACTACATTGTTGAATGGCAACTCCTTTTATACTACTTAAAGCTTAAAAAGAAAAAGTCAAATCTTGAGTCCAAGAGCCTTTGTATACAAATACAATGCTGAAGTTTTGGTTCAATCAAAAGCTGTAGATGGATGGTGTACTGTTGTTCACTTAGACAGTGTGTAGAAGGCAGCTTGCTCTTTCTTACTCCTCATCTCTTCATGAGCAGCTCCAGCCCAGAGCCATTGCTTACTTCTAATTCTTGTGCCCTGATGAGGAGTCTCTAGATGGGCCAGATCCTGCCCCAAAGACTAACTACTCCAGAACCAGCAACCAGGAGAGTCAATAGTAGCCATTGCTCAGAACTTGATACACTGATCATCACTGAACTGTGAAGACAATCTTCCCTAAATTCCTGTGCCTGCTTTGTCTTTCCTAGATCTTAAGTCCTCTAGAGGCTATTTTTCACTTGTAAATGCTGTACCCCTATGAGATAGTCTAAAAACAGAGTTATTCAGTACACCGAGCCATGTAAAGTCATATAATACTGTTAAACAGACCCAGCTTTATTTCCCTGGTTCCATCTCTGCCTCTTCCCAGCCTTTTTGTATATCTGCCTTGGAGAGGCCCACTTGATTGCCCAGCTTTCCTATTCTATCTAAGCCGGTGCTCATCAAAAAACCTCCTAGGTTTGTATTTCTATATTCTGTCTTCTGAATACTTCACCTCAAACTGAATAACAAAAAAAAAAAAAAACACAAAAAATCTCTTAAGTTCCTAATACTCCTGGTTCCAGGATAGGCAGCTGATTCTGTTTAAATAATACATACCACCACTCTCTGATAAGCTCTAGCCTACACTGCTCTTTCAGTTCCTGATGCCCTCCATCCCTGTGAAGGTCTCCACCTCTCCCTGAGGCAAAACTGTGGTTCACAAAATGTTTTTCAACTCATAGAAAGGGAGCGGTGGGACTTTACTATAGGTTATCCTAGATTTCAAAATAAATGATAGAGCTGAGTTTGTAGCTGAGTGGTAGAGCATCTGCCGCCTGGCATGTGCAGGGCTCAATCCCCAACTGCAAAAAATAAATAATAATGAAAGATCACAAATACCTCTTGGCCACTTAATACTATTTTCCAACAACATACAGGAAATCAAAGCCAAGCCCAGTGACACATACTAACAGTTTAAGGTATTAAAACTCTAATACATTGACTTATTAATAAACTTCCTATTAGATGAAGTAATAATCTGGGGTTATAAAACACATACGATGTTATAAATTTTTAAACTTTTTCTTAATTTCTAGTTTCCCACTCACTGCTTATCTCTCATAAATAATTAGATGTACCTAGTTATACATACCACTGACTGAAGCCCTGCTACTCTGGATAGCAAACTGGACCCACGTACTTCCCACCTAACATCGTAGAAGTCTCTTTTTTTGCCTTAAATACTAATGGGATGTCATATTTGGTTTCACATTTATAAAGATGGAAGATGTGTCCTTTGTCACAGGATATAGATTGGTTTATAAATAATGACTACAGTTCTGTTTTGGTTTCTTTTTAACTGTTTGGGTTGTTTTTGTTGGTGGGGGGGGTCTTTTCTTTTTGGATACTAGAGATTAAACGCAGAACATTGTACTTGCTAGGCAAGCATTCTGTCACTGAGCTACATCCCAGCCCAATATTACCACAGTTCTAAATCACTTCCAAGATAACATAATCTCTCTCTCTCTGTCTCTCTCTCTCTTTCTCTCTCTTTCTCTCTCTCTCTGGGGATCCTGAAATTCAACATTTTAAAGGTATGCATGTCCTTGTTTAAAAAAATTTATTGGCAAAAGTTCCCAAACATAGGCCACAGAAAACTCAGCAGAGCTTTACAGTCATAATATTTTATTAACTATTCTTTTTTTAAAAATGAGAAAAAACAAATAGCCCTTCTTACCAAATTACCACCCAGTCAATTCTCTTCTTCCATTCCCACCCCATTTGAATTCTATCCCCAAAATACAGGCTAACACCTGCTCTAGTCCAAGAACATGATTTATTAATGCATATGTGCTAGACTCTGACCTGATCTTTAGCATTCTCAGAAAACCATGTGGTGAAACAGCTTTAAATAAAAGTCGCTGACCAAGTCTTGGCAGACTATCATTCTCTTGAGTAGCATAATCTGTCCTACTTTGTCAAAAGAGCCTTTTCAAGTCTGAGTACTGAATCTCTTCAAGTCTAGCTTTAAGCAAACAGAATTGGTTTGCAGATGGTCTACAGCTCAGAAGATTATCAAACACTTTTACAGTTTTAGAAACTCCAAATTATTCAGTGCTGGCCACTGAGTAGGAAAAGAGAGTTTCCTTGTGGCCACTCAATTTATTATTAATGCCCTGAGCAACACACAATTTTGTTTTCAGTCCACAGCCTGCTAGCACAACTAAAAATACCCCAGCGGGTGTGCACCAGGAAGTGTGGAGTTGGGTCATTTCCCTGTCTTGATGCAGTCATTACATGGTTGATATTGGCTCACGTTTTCAGTACAGTTAAAGAATTTCAATGACTGATACTCTGAACACATTTGTTTTACTGCATTAACTTCATATTCGTGTCCTGATACGAGGCTGAGCCAATTCAGTTTCTCTGCATCTGTCCCTTGTTTGCCTTTGAGAAAATAAGTGAAAGTTTTAACTCAACTGAAATCTTACAGATAGAAAAACACTAATTCTTTTTCTTTCTACAGGTTCCATTTAGTTGAGGGCAAGTATGTCTGGGCATACTAAGTTCCAAAGGCCTAGTTGTTTTATTGTGCTAATTCTATACTTTCGCCATAACACAGAACACGCTTGAACAAATCCTAACCTCAAACTCTTTGTCCTCAGGGTCCTAGACAGCTCAATCCCTATCTTCCACCCTGAATAATTAGAATTGGATTTGCCTTGAGTGCAGAATGACAGGGATACTCTTTGGGCGCATGAATTCCCAACTACAGAGAAGCTAAAGGTAGTGCTTGTCACACTGGTCATATGGCTATATTTTTATGAACTCTGAGTAACCCAAAGAGGCAAGTACTATTATGAAGTCTCTCTCCAACAGTATAACTATTCTAAAACTATTCCAATTACTCTAGTGATTTTCCTCAAGTACTTTTTAAAGTGTTTATCATCCCACATTTAAGTAGAATAACATCTCTTAGGAAACATCTTTGCAACTCATTTGTCCTGAAGCATTTATCAGGAACAAGCTACAAGGCCAGTGATCACTTGGCCAGTGATCACTTCCTGGTTGAGATTGTTCCGCCCACCACCCCCATGGCAATTAGTAATACAAGCTCCCTAGGAACATCCTTGGTTAGATGAGTGTTCCCTTTAGCATGGAACAGTGAGTAAGGCCTCAATGGTTTAGTGATCATGTCAAGTATAAAGTCAATATTCTAAGGGAAATAATGACTCTAGCCTTACATACTTTCTCAGCAGGATACTGGAAGTTGCAGGCAGCAAGAATGCAACTCAAACTTGCTTTAGCAAAATAGAAAATATCCGTTCATCTAGCTGGGGAGGCTTTAGGGTAGCTCACAGAATGTTAAGAATGTTGGCATCAGGACTTTGGTATGAGGAACTCATTTCCTGACCCATCACCTATCATCCATCCTAGCCTCTATTTGTCCCATGTCTGCCTGCCTACAGGCTTCCCTCTCTTCTACCTCATGAATATCCACTGTATGATACAGGAAATAAGCTCCCTCAGGCTATGATATGCCCTGCATTTCCATCCTAAAACCATAAATGCCTTCCTGGCTCTGTCACAAAGGTACAGGGAGTGTTGTCATTTGCCAGATTGAAACCCATGCCTTCCCTTAAATATATCTCTGCAACCTAGAACATGAAGGTCAATGCAGCTGGGCTAGGGTCACATGAAATAGGAAAGGAGTTCTCAAAAGAAAGAAACTACTATTACCAAAAAGCAATGTGATTTAAACTTCCTGGGCCACCGCAGTCACTAGCTACGATAGTTTAGCACTGACCCCCATCCATGCCAAGATGAGGCAGTCATCTATTCAGCTGTGATTGAGAGCTTTGTCACAATTTTTCAGAAGGGCAAGGCAACCTGCCACTCACTCAGATGACCGTTGTGAATATCTTTCTAAGCAATTTGGAATAACTGAACTGGAAATGATCACAAAACAGAAACTAACCCTAGATTCTCTGTTACTAAGCTCCTATGAAAGCTAAGTTAAAAGAACAAAAAGAACTAACATTCAAGCAAGATTATGTGAAGGATATTCTGTCCACATATAGCTCCTGGATACCATTCAGTAACCGGCTAGCCCTTCATTTTCTGTTTATAGCCATTTGGTCTTACTCAGGTAGCTATCTCTGCCTCACATGAGTTAGGGTTAGCTCCATCTTTTGGATTCAAGTTTGATGAGTCTTTGCTAAGGCTAGGTTAAGGATGAATAGCTGACCTAGCTCTGGCCAGTGAACCATGTGGGTAGTATGCTACGAGGACTCTGTTTCCATAAAGAAGACAGAAAGAGGGCCAGAACTCTTCCTATTTCTGAACATACCAAAGCTATTTTGCAATTTTGACAGGGGCCAGCCCTGTCATCAATATATCGATGAAAAACGGAGAACTTATTGACTACTGGAGAGTTGATAAGTGTCATGGTTCTGAAATCTATCATGAAGTATCTGGAGGGAGAGATAAAATCTTTATATTCACACTAAATTAGGGATAGAGTATTCTGGCTTTGGGGTAACAAATATAGTTAAAAAAACTTTTTGTTTACTCAAGATCATATTGGATAGTGAATCAATTCTAAAAGCTGCCTCATCTATGCATCATGAAAATTATATAAATATTATGTACATTTCAACAAATGAATATAGATTTGTTTGCTAAGTTTTGTATGTAGTAGTTCTTTTCTTACTGTAGGAGGCTAATTGATTGGTATTACATATCCTTTCTGGCATTATAATGCCTTATAATATATATTTTCATTTTTCCCATTTATGGTTCTTTAACTTATATTAATAACTTTAATAATATAGATTAATAGAGACTTGCTTATCAATCTGAAGGCAGAATCCTAATAAAGATTTGTGTTTTGTTTTATATGGATTTGAACTCGGGGTTTTGCACTTGCTAAGTGAGAGTACTCTATCACTGAGCCTTATCTCTAAGCATTTTTTGTACTTGTTATTTTTGAGTTTGGTCCTCAATGAAAGATGCATTACCTAGAATCAGTGTTTAAAGTTTTCTATTTTTGGGGGGGGGGGGGGTCTGGTTGTGGGGCCTGAAACTCTGGGCCTGGGCGCTGTCCTCAGCTCTTCAGCTCAAGGTTAGCGCTCTACCACTTGAGCCACAGCGCCACTTCTAGCTTTCTCTGCTTATGTGGTGCTGAGGAATCGAACCCAGGGCCTCATGAATGCAAGGCAAGTGCTCTACGACTGAGCCACCTTCCCAGCCCTAAAGTTTTCTATTTTTATGAATTACACATGAAATCTCTAAGCTCACAAAGCTCTTTGGCTGCCTTTTAACTAAGACTGACTATCTTTCTAACATAAGCCTCAGAAAAATAAACACTATTTTGAGCACATAACGGGGGGGGGGGGGGAGGGGGGGGAGAACTCATATTTTGTTAAAGAAAAAAATCAGAACAAAATTTGGCTTCAGTGAAGAAAATCCAAAGTATACTTTGCAAATGAACTTTTTTCCTTAAGTCTTTCATTTCTAAGCCCCTAAAAAAGTCTTTTTAAATCATATCAACTAGGGACTAGAAGAAAACTGAGGGATATTTATCTCTGCTGGGTCACAGAGAAGAGAACTACTTAGAGAGCTCATGGTACAATGCTTGCCACATCAGGAGAAATTCACTACCTCTTGAGACTTCTTAAACAAGCTTACCTTACCAGATGATCCAAGTCCACACCAAATCTCAGAATGCTTACTTTCCTTGCACACAGGACCACAGACTGGACAAAATGAGCCACCTGAACACAGCACACATCTGTGAATTCACCTAGAGATTTGCTTCAGCATGCATGACTATCACCTGGAAGACTCCTTAAACACAAACTTCTGAGCTCTCCTCCAGTCTCACATTTATAATAAGTTCCCAAGTGCTTCTCCAAGGACCACATTTGGGGCTGGGAAGGTGGCTCAGTGGTAGAGTGCTTGCCTTGCATGCATGAGGCCCTGGGTTCGATTCCCCAGCACCACATAAGCAAAAAGGAAAAAAGACGGAAGTGGCGCTGTGGCTCAAGTGGAAGAGGGCTAGCCTTGAACTGAAGAGCTGAGGGACAGCGCCCAGGCCCAGAGTTCAGGCCCACAACTGGACCCAAAAAAAACAAAACAAAAAAAACCAAGGAACACACTTGGAAAACCACTAGTGTACTCCAGAGTTGATTGTCACAGGTGGCCAAGTGTGGCCACTAATAATACTAAAGACCACGACAAAGGAAAAGGTTGAAAATGAAATGAAAAACATGAGCAAATATAAATTATATGCATTTATTCTAAGCCATGTGGTCAATTAGAAGAGACATTAAAAAGCTGGAAAAGATCCAAGCTAAGATCAAATGAAATGATTAGGGTCATGGCATAGAAGAAGAGACAAAAATCACTGAATAAATACAACAATAAATTAACGAAAGAAAGTAGATGTCAGTTATACATAGAGATTTTAAAAATCTACGATATTGGGGAAAGATATGTGCAAAGAAATGAATGAAGTTCAGATTTATAGCATGTGCGTGGTTTAACCACTCCCCCACAAGTCATTTCTGGGTATCTTTCTGTACTGTTTACTCAGGAAACCTCATCCCAAACCACTCTAGAAGACATTTTTTTTTTAATTTAATTTTATTTTATTTGTGAACATACTGTACAGAGGGGTTACAATTACATGGGCAGGATAATGCGTACATTTCTTACCAAGCATTGCAGCCTCCTCCTTTGTTTTACCCTTCACATCCCTTCCCAGCCTCCCCCCTCCCCCCCAAAAAAAGTTATTACACCTTTTTTTTTTTTTTCAGTCGTGGGGCTTGAACTCTGGGCCTGGGCATTGTCCCTCAGCTCTTCAGCTCAAGGCGAGCGCTCTACCACTTGAGCTACAGCGCCACTTCTAGAAGACATTTTTATTCAAAACAAAGTCGAGAAAGAGGAACCCTATTACACTGCTGGTGGGAATGTACACTTATACAACCACTTTGGAAAGCAGTCTGGAGGGTCCTTAGAAAGCTAAAGATTGACCTCCCTTACGACCCAGTCATACCACTTCTAGGCATCTACCCTGAACAACAGGAACCAATATACAAGGACACGTGCACCTCCATGTTTATTGCAGCACTGTTCACAATAGCTAGGATATGGAAACAACCAAGATGCCCCACCACAGATGAATGGATCCAAAAATTGTGGTATCTATACACAATGGAATATTATGCAGCCATTAGAAATGACAAAATAATGGCATTTGCAGGGAAATGGATGGAGCTAGAAGGAATCATGTTGAGCGAGGTTAGCCAAGAAGGAAGAGACAAACGGTACATGGTCTCCCTGATAAGTGGATGCTAAATCCAAAATGTTAGGTGATATGACAAAACTAACAGGACTTAAGAAACAAAGAACTCCCACTCATCTGGTTGAACCACTACTAAATATCCCCATGCTGCTGATCACCTATATGGTATATAACATGTGAACACCGTTATATATTACAGACTGTGATAGACAATTTGCTCCAGGAAAGTTAGAATGAACTTGTGACTTTAAATGAGCATCATTATTCCACAATACTGTGAATTTCCGGAAATTATGTAATCACTTAATCACAATCAAAAAAAAAAAAAAAAAGAACCTCGGGGAAGGGAGGGAAGGAGGGGATGGCAGGGGGAAAACAATGGAGGGAGTAACAATGTTCAAGAGGAAGTGTACTCATTACCTCACTCATGTAACTGTAACCCTCTGTATAGTATCTTTACAATAAAAAAAAAAAAGCCAGGCAAGCCATAGGCAACAATCTTCTCTCACTACCCCAATTCTTCATGCCTCCCATTCATGACATTACAACCCAAACTCAGCATTCAAATGCTGCTACAACTGCTATTCTTTTGTCATGCAGAAGCATTCAGCCCTAAAATAGTAGATTCAAATATATAATTCAACAGCTCAGAATATATGTAATTGCTCCTGTC
Source organism: Dipodomys spectabilis (assembly GCF_019054845.1). NCBI lineage: Eukaryota > Metazoa > Chordata > Mammalia > Rodentia > Heteromyidae > Dipodomys > Dipodomys spectabilis. The sequence goes on along the minus strand of NW_024870855.1, from coordinate 7,737,195 downwards.
TACCTGCTGTTTGTCTCGCTCTTCTGAGAACACATCCACAATTCACAATGGATGAATTCTACTGTCAGCAACTCTGCAGGACAATCATACATACTTTCTTTCATATGCTCATGAATACTTCAGATTCTATATCTAACCCCATTTTCCACTTGTAGTTCCTGCTGTGTTCCCTTCAGGACACATTTCCTCCTAAGACAGTGCTACACTGGAATGTTTCATTATCCGTGTTACTCCCCTTCCTCCTCCACCTCAGATGCCCCAAGTCTCTCCCCTCAGTTACATATATTCAGTATATTTGCTTTTGTACTCTCTACTCTACTGTCATTCCCCCAAAGTAGCTTTATTTCCCAGGGTACAATATTTGGGTGTGACCTTTTCAAAGCCAATCCAAGTATCATTCTCTCAAAACACATGTCATCTACAGAAAGATGGGTTCCAAAGAATACCTACAGAGAGACAAAGGTTTAAAATGGTGGGAACTTTTTCCAAGATTCCTGAGTAGCTATTCTTCATCCTCAGACTACTGATTGTGGTTAGGGCCTAGAAACTAATGCTCCCTAAAACATGAGACAATCTGTCACTGGTCATGAAAGAGTAAATTAATTAGGATCCAGAAACCAGATGCAATAGAGACATTGCTTCAGAGCATCTTGACTGTGCCCCTCTCTAGCCTCATCAGGGTTTACAGTAGAGACCTGATCAGGAATTAACAACCAATCAGAATGTTGGGATAGCCAACCAATAAAGTGTTACCTTCTAAAACTCAATCAGTTAGGACACAGCCCAAGGTATAAGAACCCCTAGTCTCAGAGTCACCAACAGAGACCTTGAGACAGCCACCCACCTGATGGATGACTGGTGGAGCAGCATGAGGAAGTAACCTTCGAGCTAGATACTTCTGATTTGAAGACAGTTCTTCCCACTCATCCTTCACTGTCCTGGACTTCATTCATCAAACTCCTGAGACAAGAACCAGAGGAAGCCACAGCAACGCTGGCAGTAGAGCTACAATACTGGCAGGCATTGTGTGCCCTGAGCTGTGACTGCAACACTAAGTAGGCTTGCCTGCTACAGGGCTGCTACCCCAGTGATCTTGGCTAGCTGCTGGGCCAAAAGGGATTTTGTGGGCTCAACCCACTGAAAGTAACAGATGAAAATTCTGTATCACTCAGAAAGAGCTAACTGGGAAAAGTCTTGTAACAGGAAACACACACACACACATACTCTCTCTCTCTCTCTCTCTCTCTCTCTCTATCTTAAGACTAAAACTCAAGAATTTAAGAAGTCATTAACTGTCATGCAACTGAAACAAAACTTAAATATAGATTAACTTATGATTATTAAATCTTAGCCTAAGGTTTCAAATCTATGCAATACTTTTTGTTTCTGAAATGTACTTTTACTTAGAAGCAGAGGATTTTATGAAACCTCTTACACATGATTTTTTGCTCAGGAAACTACCTCAGAAAGAATCTAAGAACCAAAACTATAAAACTTTTAGAAAAAAATCTATGGGGAAAGCTTCATGATATTGAATGTTTTCTTAGACATGACACCAAAAGCATAACAAACATTTCTCTAAAGAAGATACACAAATGACCAGCACACATAGGAAAAGATGCTCAATAGCATGAATCATTAGGGAAATGCAAATCAAAACCATAACGAGATAAGAAATGTAGAATAGAAAAGCAGTTACAAAACATGGACCCAGCAATTATACTTCTAGATAGATACCCAGAAGGAGTGAAAACAGAGACAAATGGTTTTGTGAGAACATATGGTGAATGAAATAACCAGTCTCAAAAGCATAAAATACTATATGAGGTACACAGAGTACTTAAATTCAAGAACTGAAAATAGTATATTGGTTGCTGGAGAGCAGAAAGGAGAAATGGAGAGCTATTGTTTAATAGGTGTGACATTTCAGCTTTTCAAGATAAAAAGGGTCCTGGTAATAGATGCTAATAATGGGTACATAATAGAAACATACTTAATCTCACTGAACTATATACACTTAAAAACAGCTAAGATGATAAATTTTGTTAGGTGTATTTAACCATATTTTTTAATTTAATTTAATTTTCTTTTTGTCGGTCGTGGACCTGAATTCTGGACATGGGCGCTGTCCCTCAGATCTTTAACTCAAGGCTAGGGCTCTACCACTTGAGTCACAGTGCCACTTCTGGCTTTTTTTGCTTATTTGGTGCTGAGGAATCGAACCCAGGGCCTCATGCATGGGAGACAAGCACTCTACCACTGAGCCATCTTCCCAACCCCAACCATAATTTTTTTTTTTTTTTGTATTTTTTTTTTATTTTATTTTTTTATTGTAAAGCTACTATACAGAGGGTTACAGTTACATGAGTGAGGTTATGAGTACACTTCCTCTTGAACATTGTTACCCCCTCCATTGTTTTCCCCCTACCATCCCCTCCCTCCCTCCCTTCCCCGAGGTTCTTTTTTTTTTTTTTTTTGATTGTGATTAAATGATTACATAATTTCAAAGTCACAAGTTCGTTCTAACTTCCCTGGAGCAAATTGTCTACCACAGTCTGTAATATATAACAGTGTTCACATGTTATATACCATATTTGTGATCAGCAGCATGAGGATATTTAGTAGTGGTTCAACCAGATGAGCGGGAGTTCTTTGTTTCTTAAGTCCTGTTAGTTTTGTCGTATCACTAACCTTTTGGATTTAGCATCCACTTATGAGGGAGACCATGTACCGTTTGTCTCTTCGTTCTTGGCTTACCTCGCTCAACATGATTCCTTCTAGCTCCATCCATTTCCCTGCAAATGCCATTATTTTGTCATTTCTAATGGCTGCATAATATTCCATTGTGTATAGATACCACAATTTTTGGATCCATTCATCTGTGGTGGGGCACCTAGGTTGTTTCCATATCCTAGCTATTGCGAACAGTGCTGCAATAAACATGGAGGTGCACGTGTCCTTGTATATTGGTTCCTGTTGTTCAGGGTAGATGCCTAGAAGTGGTATGACTGGGTCGTAAGGGAGGTCAATCTTTAGCTTTCTAAGGACCCTCCAGACTGCTTTCCAAAGTGGTTGTATAAGTGTACATTCCCACCAGCAGTGTAATAGGGTTCCTCTTTCTCCACATCCCCTCCAGCATTTGTCGTTGGCTGATTTGTGGATGTGGGACATTCTGACTGGGGTAAGGTGGTATCTCAGGGTTGTCTTTATTTGCATTTCCTTCACCACCAGGGATGATGAACATTTCCTCATGTGTTTCTTTGCCATTTTTATTTCTTCATTTGAGAAGTCCCTCTTTAGTTCCCTTGCCCATTTAGTAATTGGTTTGTTAGGTTTGGGAGGGATTAGTTTCTTGAGTTCCCTGTATATACAGGATGTTAACCCCTTGTCTGATATATTGCTGGTAAATATTTTTTCCCAATTAGTTGGTTGTCTTTCTAGCTTAGTTGCGATAGATTTAGCTGTGCAGAAGCTTTTTATTTTAAGGTAGTCCCATTTGTCGAGTCTCTCTCCAACTTGTTGTGACCCTGGGACTCTGTTCAGGAAGTTCCTTCCTGTGCCTATTAGTTCAAGTGTCTCTCCTACTCTGTCCTGCAGTAGTTTCAGAGATTCAGGTTTAATGTTAAGGTCTTTAATCCATTTTGAGTTGATGTTGGTGCATGGTGATAGGCTGGGGTCCACTTTTAGTTTTCTGCATGTGGCTGCCCAGTTTTCCCAGCACCAGCGGTTGAAGAGGCTGTGTTTCTTCCATTGTATGTCTTTGGCTCCTTTGTCGAATATCAGCTGGCTGTAGGCCTGTGGATTTATATCTGGATCTTCTATTCTGTTCCATTGGTCTTCGGGTCTGTTTTTGTGCCAGTACCATGCTGTCTTTGTGATTATAGCTCTGTAGTAGAGTTTGAAGTTCGGCATGGATAGCCCTCCCATATTGTCTTTATCCCCTAGAATTGTTTTGGCTATTCTAGGTCTTTTGTTGTTCCATATAAATTTTTGGACTGTTTTCTGTATTTCAGTGATGTACGTCATTGGGATTTTAATAGGAATTGCATTGAATTTGTATATTAATTTTGGAAGTATCACCATCTTTACTATATTAAGTCGGCCTATCCAGGAGCATGGGAGGTCTTTCCATTTCCTAGTGTCTTCTGCAATTTCTTTCTTTAACTTTTTATAGTTCTCATTAAATAGTTCTTTTACATCTTTGGTTAGGTTAATTCCTAAATATTTTATTTTTTGGGAGGTTATTGTGAATGGGGTTGCTCCCTTTATTTCCCTCTCTTCCTGTGCGTTATCAGTGTATAGGAAGGCAACTGATTTTTGTGGGTTTATTTTGTATCCTGCTATTTTGCCGAAGTGACTTATGATTTCTAAAAGTTTGGGGATGGAGTTTTTGGGATCGTGGAGGTATAGTATCATGTCGTCTGCAAAAAGGGATAGTTTCACTTCTTCTTTCCCTATGCGGATCCCTTTAATGTCTTTTTCTTGCCTTATTGCCCTGGCTAAGGGTTCTAGGACTATGTTGAAGAGGAGTGGAGACAGTGGACATCCTTGCCTTGTTCCTGTTTTTAGGAGGATTGGTTGTAGCTTTTCCCCATTAAGTATAATATTGGCTATTGGTCTGTCATAAATGGCTTTTATTGTTTTTAGAAATGTTCCTTCTATTCCTATTTTCTCCAGAGCTTTTAGCATGAATGAATGTTGAATTTTATCAAAGGCCTTTTCTGCATCTGTGGCGATAATCATGTGATTCTTGACCTTGGCTCTGTTGATATGCTGGATTACATTTATTGACTTACGTATGTTAAACCATCCCTGTGTCTCTGGGATGAAGCCTACCTGATCATAGTGTATTATTTTTTTTATGTGTTTCTGGATTCTGTTAGCTAGAATCTTGTTAAGGATCTGTGCATCTGTGTTCATCAAGGAGATTGGCCTGTAATTCTCCTTTTTGGTTGGGTCTTTGCCTGGTTTGGGGATGAGTGTGATATTGGCTTCGTAGAATGAGTTTGGGATAGCTCCCTCCTTCTCTGTTTCTCTGAAGAGCTTGAGGAGTATGGGTATTAGTTCTTCTTTAAAGGTCTTATAGAATTCTGCTGTGAATCCATCTGGTCCTGGGCTTTTTTTTGTTGGAAGACTTTTGATAGCTTCCTGTATCTCATTATAGGATATTGGCTTATTTAATTGGTTAACTTCTTCTTTGCTCAGTTTGGGTAACTTGTATTTCTCTAAAAATGCATCCATTTCCGCCAGATTTTCTTCCTTTAGAGAGTATAGCTTTTGAAAGTAGTCTGTTAGAATTGTTTGGATATCTTGGGTACGTGTTGTGATGTTTCCCGTGGCATCCCTAATCCTATTAATATGGGTTTCCTCTCTTCTTTTTTTAATTAATCTTGCCAACGGGCCATCAATTTTGTTTATTTTTTCAAAGAACCAGCTTTTTGTTTGGTTTATTTTGGTTATGGTTTTCTGATTTTCTAATTGGTTAATCTCTGCTCTCAATTTGGTTATCTGGCTTCGTCTAGTAGCTTTAGGTCCCATTTTTTCTTGTTTTTCTAGCTGTTTTAGTTGCAACATGAGATTATTTACTTGGTCTGTCTCCATTCTCTTGATGTGGGCACTGAGGGCAATAAATTTGCCCCTCAGAACTGCTTTTGCTGTGTCCCACAAGTTTCTTTGTGAGGTGTTTTCATTTTCATTGAGTTCTAGGAAATGCTTTATTTCTTCTCTGATCTCTTCTGTTACCCAGGCCTTGTTAAGGAGTGTGCTGTTCAATTTCCATGTATTAGAGAAATTTCTGCGGTATGCTTTGTTATTGAGAGCTAGCTTGATTCCACTGTGGTCAGATAGGATACAGGGGATTATGTCGATCCCTTTGTATTTGCTTAAGTTCCTTGAATGAACTATGATATGGTCTATTTTGGAGAAAGTTCCATGAGCTGCTGAGAAGAATGTGTACTGTGTTGTTTTAGGGTGAAATACTCGGTAGATGTCAGTTAATTCCGCTTGAAGTATGGCCTCACTTAATTCGGTAGCTTCTTTGCCAATCCTCTGGTTGGTAGACCTGTCCTTTGGTGAGAGTGGCGTGTTAAAGTCTCCTAGTATTATCGTATTGGGATCTATTTTATTCTGTAAGTTTGAGAGCATTTGTTTAACATATCTGGGTGCACCGATATTTGGGGCATATAAGTTGATGATGGTTATATCCTCCTCTTGGATTGTTCCCTTTATTAATATGTAGTGTCCGTCCTTGTCTTTCTGTACTGATTTTAATGAAAAGTTTATTTTGTCAGATATCAGGATAGCTACACCTGCTTTCTTATTGGGGGCATTTGATTGGTAGATCCTTTTCCACCCCTTCACTCTGAGTTTGTTTGTATGTTTGGCTGAGAGGTGGGTCTCCTGAAGGCAACAGATGGATGGGTCTTGTTTTCTGATCCAGTCCTCAGTTCGTTTTCTTTTAATTGGCGAATTCAGCCCATTTATATTAAGAGAAAGTATAGAGAGATGCATTGTTGTCCCTGCCATTCCGTTTTCCTAAGTTTTTCTTCTTTCCTTTCCTCCTGTGCTTGCTCAGTTAGACTTTGAGTAATGCCTGTTTGGGGCAGGTCCCAGTTCCTGGTTGCTTTCTTCAGGTTGTGTCCCCCCTCTTAGAATTCTTTGTAATGCTGGCTTAATGTTTATGTATTCATTTAGTTTTTCTTTGCTATTAAAAGTTTTCAGTTCTCCATCGAATGTGAATGCTAGCTTTGCCGGGTATATCAGTCTGGGTTGGCAGTTATTGGCTCTCAGGGCTCGTATGGTGCTTTCCCAGGCTTTTCTTGCATTCATTGTTTGTGTGGAGAGATCTGCAGTGATTCTAATTTTTTTCCCGTTGTAGTATAGCTCCTTCTTCATTTTTGCTGCATGCAGGATTGTTTCCTTATTATTCAGATCCATCATTGTTACTATTATGTGCCTAGAAGTGTTTCTCCTGGGATCTTGCTTGTTGGGTGTTCGATAAGCTTTTGTGATGTAGTTAAGATGGTCGTTTTTGAGGTGGGGAAAATTTTCATTGACTATCTTGTTAAATAGGTGTTGCATTCCCTTGCTCTGGAATTCCTCACCTTCGTCCACTCCGATTATGCGAAGGTTAAATTTTTTAGCATTATCTGCTTGCTCTTGAATTTCCCTTTGGTTTAATTTGAGTGATTTTTCCATATCTGTCACTTTTTGGTCCAGTTGGTATATTCTGTCTTCTGTATCTGACACTCTACCTTCCATTTCATTCACTCTGTTGACCGTGGCTTCTATTGTGGTTTGCATGGTGGAAATGGATCCCTTTATGGATTCAATGTTGGTTCTCAGAGTACTGATCTCACCTCTCAATGAGGTGATATCAGTATGCATTACCTCTAATTTGGCGTTTATCTCACTTCTTACTGAGGTTTGTGCAGCTTCTATTTTTGCATCCAATTTTTGTTTGATATCCTGTATATCTTTTGATAGTTCATCCTTGTGCTCTTTCAATTTCTGATCCATTTCTCGCTTTATTTCTTGAGTCATTGCCTCCAGCAACCCTTGGATGTAGTTTTTGTCTTCCATTCCTGCTTTGCTCCCACTGGGGCTCTCCCCTGCGTGGCTGCTGGCTTTTGAGGTGAGCTTGCTGTCCTGGGTAGTGGTAAACCTTGTGATTTTTCTCTGTGATTTTCGCATGGGGGTTCAGGAGACTGCTCTTCAATCTTGTTTTGGTGTGTCTGTCTTTGCTTGGTTGCTGATTCTCTATTGGTAGAGAGAGTCTGTGCCTGATCTGGATTCTGTTGGGAGCCTATTTCCAGCTGCTATTCACTTAGGATTCTCAGCTCTCTGCTGTAGCAATTCCCGCCTTTGGAAGGGTTGAGCAGCCTAGACTGCTTGTGTTTGCTCCTGCGGGTGCTCTTGGGAAGATCAGATGCTCTGGATGCACTCTCCCAAATACTGGAGTCTGCTATGGGCTCCTGATGTGTTTTTGTTTGTTTGTTTTGGGCTGGTTGTGGGCTTGAACTCTAGGTTTGGGTGCTGTCCCTCAGCTCTTCAGCTCAGGGCTGGCACCCTACCATTTGAGCCACAGCCCCACTTCTGACCCTTTTTGCTTTGTTCAGGCGCCGGTCCCCTGGCCTGGTTCCGGCCCCAGCCTGGAGCGCGCTCGTTAGGCCTGTGCTAATGTGTATACCACCTTGGTTATGCAGCCTGGAGGACACAGTTCAAATTTCTTCTACTGTTGGTAGTCTTGACCCAGGGGCACTGTTCCTGGCTTGAGCATTTAAGCTCCCTTCCCGGGGCGCTCTTGCTCTGGCCTGGCCAGCAGAGTGTGCTCCACCGGCTGGTGGGGCTCTCGAACAGTTCCCAGTTTTAGTGGGTCCTGTGGTCCGGGTGTTGGGGTAGGGAGTCTAGGTCAGGGTCTGGGGATTCCCTCCAGCTCTGGTCTCCCTTGATGGATTCCCTGTCCCCTGATGGGTACTCACCCTGTAGGTCGTCAGTTGTTGTTGCAGTCAGTCAGTTGTTGTTGCAGTCCGAGTTCAGTTGGGGTGGTTGCGGGCTGGGTTGGGCGGCCCCCCGCCGGGTCGTTGCGATCGCGATTGGGCGGGTGGTCTGCGGACAGGTCCCTTTGTGGCGCTGCTGGTGCCGGGCGGCTTTGGCGGGATGGAGCCTCTCCGCTCCGGTGGAGAGTGATGGGTGGGGTGGGATCCTCCTGGAGACTCCGGCTGGTAGGTTTCTCTGTTTCTGGCGATCCGCTGTTCTGCAATCCGGTACCTGGTGATCTGCAAGCAGCCCCCTGTGTCTCTGTGGCTCCGGCAGCCCCTGCCGGGCCGGCTGGCCGGCGGCTTGGCGCACTGCCGCGCGGCCAGTAAAGGTTGGGGGAGGGGTCTTCGCTCTTCTCTGTTCTGATATTCTTCTTTTCCTCTCTTTCTTTTTTTGTTATTTTCCACCTCTGGTTTTTCTCTGAGTGTTCGTCTTTTTGTTGTTGTCGGTCTCTTGGGGAGATTAAAGGTTGGAACTCGAACTCTCTTTTTGGTTGGAGAGAGCTGTGGCGTTTCCCTACTGCCCCGTCGCCATCTTGAGAACTCCCCCCCAACCATAATTTTTTTAAAACATAAGACTTAAGACTTGGGGGGGGAAGCGGGGAAGATTGGGTGGGGGGGGGGTAGGCTGGGAAGGGATGTGAAGGGTAAACAAAGGAGGAGGCTGCAATGCTTGATAAGAAATGTACACATTAACCTGCCCATGTAATTGTAACCCCTCTGTGCAGTGTGTTCACAAAAAATAAAAATAAATGAAAAAAAAAAAAGACTTAAGACTAAGCACACTAGCTTAGGTATCTGCAATCACAGCTAGTAAGGATGTAGAAATCAGAAGTACTATAGTTCAAGGCAAGTTTGGAGGAAAACAAATTCGTAAGATCATATCTCAACAAATAAACTGGGCATCAGGTGAAGCTGTAATCTCAGTTATTGTAGGAGGCACAGGAATAAATAAAGGCTAGCTCCAGGAAAAAATGCAAGACCCTATCCAAAAAATTTTAAAAAGCTGATGACTCAAGGGTAGAATGCTTGTCTAGGAGGCCTTCAGTTCACTCTATTTACACTTAAAACAACTTTTATTTTAAAATTTTATTAAACGTATTATGTAATATATAAACACTAACAAGAGATATCATACCAATAAATTAAATCTTTAGTGAAGAAACATGCACTTGAAATTAATAGCCTTAACTTACCCAATCTAGTCACATCCTTAGTTGACTAAATTATATTATCTCTTAGTTTTAACATGCCTTTAATGCCAATCATTATTCTTTACCCTTGAATTATTAGCATATGTGATACTTAATAAAATTTAATATGTGGAATCTAGATGAGAAAAGTAGATATTCATTTGTATCTGACTATATCCCTTTCAAATTTAGCCATAAAGTTCAAAGTACAGTTTTATTCAGGTATAATGTCATATTTATAATAAGCTTCTTGAAAAGTTAACTGTGTCAAATAGCATGTCAGATTGTTTTATTAAAAGCAAAGAAAGCTTTAAATTTAGAACACATGAGAAGATTAGATAGAAGTCTGATTTTTCTGCTCCCAGGGTGTCAGTCTCTGGAGATAGTCATGAGAGAAGCCTCAAAATGCATTTTTTTGCACCTGTGCTAGTGAATGCAGCCTCACTCATCCTAAGCATGCTTTCTGCAAATGAATTCTGCACTGTAATTTAAAATGTTTAATATGTATTTTTAACAAGTACTCTAATAACACTCAGAAATCTTGCAAAACACCTGCAGGGATCATTTACAAGAGGCAAATTACAAAGCCTTAGAGGTATACCTTTTAAGGACCTTCACTATCATCTTCTTAACCTGATTAATACAGGAACCTATCCACAATCCTGGCAGATTTGACTGATTGCTTTTAAGAAGAAAGAATATCAATATTTACACAATGATATAAATATTCCTCTGCATAAACTACAGAACCTAATCACTTATTTTAACAAAACCACCATTGCTTAAACTCAGATTCACTTCTTAGAATTAATTTTCAATATCATATAAGCTCTCAAGTACATGAATGAATTACAAAAAGAAAAAGAAACCTTGTTTGCTTTTTGCTTTATGCTAGTACTCCTTCTTGGTTTTGACCAAAAGGGTCCACTTACCACCACACCTCTAAAGGAGTTTAGTCTATTTCTCAAACACATCTTTCCAGGGCTGAAAGATGCCATGGCAAAAAAAAATAAAATAAAACAAGATGCTGTAAAGAATGCTACATGAAGAAGAAAATGTATTTTCACACAAATGTGGTGGGGGGAGGGGTCCTGGGACTTGATCTCAGGGCCCTGGCACAGGGCCTATGAACTTTTGTGCTCTACTGCTTGAGTCACAGCGCCACTTTCAGCTTTTTGGTGATTAATTGGAGATAAAAAGAGTCTCACGGACTTTCCTGCCCCGGCTGGCTTGGAAGTGCAACCAATCCTCAGCTCTCAGCCTCCTGAGTAGTTAGGATTACAGGCATGAGCCATTGGCACCCAGCATAAACAAGTATTTTTAAAATACATGGAGTAAAGGAACAGGATAATGTTCATCTAGATGTAAGTTCAATTAAGTTTGCTTTCAGAAAGTCTGTTGTTGAAAATTACTGAACACATATCCATGATCCACATCAACCATAACAAGCAAGGCGACATGCCTGTAATTCCTCTGTTCCTTCTGTAGCCCACTGCTGGGTTGTGATTGCTTACTTCACTCTCCAGAGGACTGGAAAAGATTTCTCCAACATTTGTCTCTTCCAGAAACTCCCAGAAGACTTACAAAATCTATAGAAAGAAAGAAATTAAAGGTCTCACAATTGTTAACAAGCTGTAAAACCCAATCTACATTTCTCTATTTTTTTTCTTCCCTTCCATTTACCATTATGTTTACATTGAGCAAGTTATCCTCAATGGAATTTATCTTCATCATTAAAAAGGGAAAATAAATAAACAAATATTTATTTAGAAATCTGAATAGGAGCCAAAAGTGAAAAACATTGCCGAGTAGCAAAAAGTAACACAGAGTTCTTCCATTTTCCAAGCGTAAGTAATTACAAGGTTCTTTCAGAAGAGAATAAAAAAAATAAAAATAAATCCACATCAGAATGACCTTAACCATTTTATTATGAAATCATAAATTTTTCTAATAGCTGGTAAAATTGCACTTAAGCAAATTATGTGATTGTGGTACATTTACTTGACTGCTTTGGTTTCTAACTTTTTAATTACCGAAGCATTTATTGTTCTTTCAAAAAGATGTTATTTTTTGAAAACTTTCTGTAGCTCCTACCTGCTGTGATGTTGAGTGATGGCTTCTTATGTTTTTGCTTAGTATTTGCATTAGCTTTTGCCTTCTGAACCTCTTAGCATTTGGGGTTAGTTATTTTGGATGCTTTTTATTGCTATCCTGATACTTCTAGCTTTTATTCTCTGTATTTCTCACATGTAAGGTAATTTGCCAGCTTGCTTCTCTTTCAACTCATGTTTTTCTGGTTTAACAATAGAGGAAACCATGCACTTACGTGGTGAAATTTATGGTGCCAGTTATGCCTGATTGTAGGAGGCCCAAAGTAGACTGTCACGGAAGGCAAAAAATAGAACTTTCAGCCATTGGTGTCTAGGGACATTTTGGGAGTATCACACTATTGGCAAGTCTGTAAAACTCGTGTTCCCCTCTTTGCTGTTTTGTATTAACTATTATGATCTTAATGTAATACTGGTATAAATGTTAGGTAAAATAATCCCCTTCTCTAGATAAGTTATGGTAAACAGTTCAAATAAGAGTCTTTTCAATAGCTTTATCTATTAAGATCCAATCAGTGAGTTACTCACTGATGTCATAATTGTTCTCCAACATAATAAAAGATGGCTCCCTATGCCTCAAACTAGTGGCTATTATCCTAGCTACTCAAGAGGCTGAAATCTGGAGATCAACTTTGATAACAGCTAAGGCAGAAAAGTTCTCTAGGTTTCATCTCCAAAATAACCAGAAAAAAGTAGGACTGGAAGTGGGGCTCAAGCAGTAGAGCACCAGCCTCACCAGCCTTAGGCCCCGAGTTCAAATCCCAGTAGCAGAGGAAAATAAAAAAATAGGTTCACAAAACTCACTAAAAGAGGTTCAACACACAACGGTGCTCAACCTACAGATGGCTCCAAAAGCTTAGAGTAAATACCTTTGATTATAACAAACCTCTCATGAAAGGGAAAAAAAAAGCAAAAGGAGGGGGGAGGCACAGTGTGACCTATATTTTCAAAATTGGGCTCAGTAGTGGCAATAATGACATGAAAAGCGTGACCTATGAAAAGGATAATATCTCAATGCAGATAAACAAATTTTTCATATTAAAATTTCCTCAATATACCCAAATCACCATTCTCTATAATCAATTAATCGCTTATCAACAGTGTGGGACCAGGCAGTTATCACCTCATAATCAAACCTCAAGGCACTTAATCACAAGATGTTGTGCAAGTAACAGAATTCTACTGCTATTTCATAATCCTGCATGAACAGTTTTATCGTCGTGTCCTGGATAGATGTATGCTCTTGTGCTGCCGATTTAAAATTACAGATTGCCTCCAGATGCTTTCCAGGTGATTTCAAGCCTTTCCTCACTCTGAAATTCATGAATAATGAATGGACATCCCTAATTCATGAGAAAAGCATCCCCCTAGTTCAGTGTCTATGATCATATATCTGCCTGTGCACTCTACATGTTTAGGCATTCACGCATATGTGCTCTTACTTAGGTAATAAGGCACCACTGTGTATCAGTAATGGATACAATGAGAACCATTTGTATTTTACCATCAGGATTCCGCCAGCAGCATTGCTTCCTGGCTTCAAAAGAAGTTGATCTTTTGACAGTAATACACAGAATGACATGAGAAGCAAGGGTAAATGGAAATCAAGTAAACTGAAATTCACTGAGTCTTGATAATGCTCTTGGTTGTTCTCTCATTTAAAAACAAAATCTGTCTCCTGCTAAAAAGAGGAGATAGTGACAGTTAACAACTCAGTCACACTCGGATCTCTCCTCAGGCAAGTGCTTTCTTTCTAACAAAACATTCTACCTACACATAATGAAAGCAAATTCACTCTCACAGTCATTCCTTTTAATCGCTATGTCACAGCCCTAATTTCAATGGAGGAACAAAATTTAAAGCTCATTTCCAGATGGCATAAATTCACTGAATTAGACCTCAACTGTGAGAAGTTTAGAAATCTGCTGAGATAGGAGTGCATTTTTAAAAAACCACAGCCAAGGCAAAAACCACCAAATGATCACTAGGGGTGGGGGTGGGTGGGCGGGATCTATCTGACCACCTTGTGCAGCCTGGGTCCCTCCCTCCATCAGAGCAACCAGTGAAGCAGCCTCTACACAGGAAGTGAGATTTGTCTATAGCACAGTGACCTGAGACATATCCAGGGATTACCTGGAAGATAATTAACCAACAATTAGAGATGTGTCAAACAATCCCACAAGTTTTCAAATACAGAAAGATGACTATGAGCTAATTATTGAGTAATTTCCTTCTCCTTGAGGGCCAAACTGGAGCAGGGGATATATTTATTATATTCACATGTGGAAACTTGCAGAGTAGAACAAAATATTCTACTCAGGCTCCCAATCTTTACTGACTCCATTAGACACACTAATAATACCTTGGAGTCAGAAAATGGACCGACCTATACTGATCACTGAAATCTAATGCCTGACTTTTACAGAGGATGAAACTGAAGCACAGGTGGGCTGCCTGACCTAGTCAAAGCCAGCAGATGGAAAATGGAAGGGGACAGAGATAAGAGCCTTGTCTCCTAACTCCCACAGCGATGCCACCATCTGAACATCAAGCTAATAAAGCAAACCTTTTAAAGCTTTGGGGAGACCTAAATCAAATGAAGCTTAGTCAACTTCCATTCAATTAATTCCTGAGATTTCATGTTAGTAATACAAAATTCTTTCTCTTTTATACCCAAGAAACCTAGTGCAATTCGGATGACTCTGGAAGAATATCCACTAGGGAACAAATTAATGAGTTGGTGCAGGTTACAGATGAGAGAAAACAGGAAGAGACCATACATATGTTAGGGATGAGTCAAGAATACTCATTTATTAATAAGAATAATGAAGGTGAATACTGATTTATTAAAAAGAATAATGAAGGTGAACACAACTAAATCCCGGTGTTAAAGTAGCAATATTTTACAATGGAGCAAGTGTTCATAAGACGTTTCTCCTTAAAAAGTAGTCCCTGTCTAAAGTTCATTGTCAATTTGGAAAGTACTATATTCTCCTGAGTCCTCAGAAAGCACATTTATTAAATGTCTCAAGTCTCAAAGAAGGCTCATGAAAAAGCAGCTTAGTTTTGTTTATCCCTGTGTGTTCCAGTGTTACTTGACATTGTTGGTGTGCAGAACTTGTACTGAGATTCACCAAGACACACACTTCAGGCAATGTATATTACATTATTAACAAATTGCTGAAGTATGACAATTATTAATCAGTATTTACAGGGTAATAGGCTTCTCTTCCACATCAACTGTTAAAAATCAACTCAGCAGATGAAGGAATCCTGTGATCACAATGAAAATAATAACTACCACTAGCATATAATGAGGGCTAAGTGCAAGACATATGCTGAATTAATTGTGTGTGTGTGTGTGTGTGTGTGTGTGTGTGTGTGTGTGTAAAGGTTAGGTATATCTTATCCTCTCCAAAAGCCGTCTGTTCACTTAAAGAAACATTTTATATGAATCATTGTGCCACGAATAAATATACACACTATTTTGCATCTCTCATTTTACATGAATAAAATATACTGATAATGTTTACACACTGATACATATTCATCTATGTCTTCAATGACTGCACCCTTTCTAATGTACAGCTGTGACACATGTTTTTATCTAATATCCTGGAAAACATTTAGGCTGTTCCCAGTCTTTTACCACTGTAAACACTACTACAAAGAGTTCCAATAACTATGTATATGAAAGATCTTTCATAGAATATATGGATGCATATTTTTCTAGGACTACATATTTGTACCTAGGATAAATTTATAAAATTTAAACTACTAGCCTAAGAAACATGGGATTTTTCGTATTATAGATTTTGTCAAACTGCCACCTAAGGAGACTGTCATTTTGCACTGGTACAAAACAAGCAAGAGAAGGTAACAAGAGTTGTTAACTCTTTGTTCTTCTAACTATGATGACTGGTACCTCAGGGAGGTTGCAGGTATAGGAACTATCTCCTACAATGAGTCGGTAAGCATCTTTCCATGTTTAAAAGCCATAGTTATTGTCCCCCAGTAGACTACTTACTTGCATACTTTGTCCCTTTATCTACAGCAGTGTTGGACTCTTTGTTATGGATTTGTAGGAGCTCTGAAAATAAGTCCCATGGATTTTTCCCAACTTTCCGTCCCTGCCTTGTGCAAAATGTTTTCATGAATGATAATGATATGACTGTAATCAGAGTTACCAGTCTCTTCTATTGTTTATTATCTTTGTGTAGTTGTACAAAGGAGTTGCCATTCTATAAAGCATGAATACAATGCATCTTGATCAATTCCACCCCTTTCATTGCCTTCACTTATCCCTCCCTTTTCTCGCTTTTCTTACCTTTGTAGGTTATACACTGAATTTGTGACTGAATTCTCCACCACTTCTCTTCATTCATCTACCCTCCTCTCCTTGACCCTACATTACCCTTTTCAAGTACCCGTTTCCCAGTGTTTATTTTGTTGAACTATGATTCTGCCTTTCCAAGGAATAACAGTTTGTATTCTCCCCTAAATCTATCTTATTTCAATTAATACATTATATTAACTTGCATACTGAGAAGGTATTTACTTATAAATATATGAACCAATTCTAGCTTCCTTATATAAAGTTCCTTTTCAGAACTGTCTTAGTCATTGATGTTTATTTATTTTTCCTAAGTGAACCCAGAATTAGCTTGGTTACCTGTTGCTTTTTTTAACTAGAGTTACACTAAACATGCACATTTAGGGATAATTGACATGTATATATCTAAGAATCTGATAGTCCTTCTAAGTTCCTCATATCTTTTTGTAACCCTCAGAAGAATTTCTAAATACCTTCATACACAGTACATATATTTCTTCAGTTTGTTCTTTAGTATCTTATCCTTTTTTGCCAAAGGTCTTTTCTTCTATTAAGACTGCTAATGTGTTGTTGTTAGTATATGTGAATATTGACACATTGCCTTCTAGGAAATTAATCTTAATCATTAGTTTCTCACTTCATTCTCTTGTTTATTTTATCCTGTATCCCAATATTTGACAAAAAATTCATTTATCTCTTCTAGTTTCTATGTTTTTATAATTTTCTCTTTCTCTTATTTAGTTGCATTGTCTTGTGATTCCACAACACTATTAATAATGAAATACTGAAAATACTGCATATCCTTTTTGTTTAACTATTTTTCTTTTTTGTCAGTCCTGGGGCTTAAACTCTGGGCCTGGGCGCTGTCCTTCAGCTCTTCAGCTCAAGGCTAGCACTCTACCACTTGAGTCACAGAGCCACTTCCAGCTTTTTCTGCTTACGTAGTGTTGAGGAATCAAACCCAGGGCCTCATGCATGTTCTACCACTGAGCCATCTTCCCAGCCTCACCCCATTTTTGTTTAACTTTAATAGCAATGTACCAAAACTTTTTTTAACCTGAGATTGTTTTGGGGTTGAGATGACCATAACTTATTTGGTAGAACATTTTCCTGTTTTTTTCAAAGGACCCTTTTTTTTTTTTTTTTGCGGTTGTGGTGCTTGAACTCTGGGCCTGGTCGCTGTCCCTCAGTTCTTCAGCTCAAGGTGAGTGCTCTACCACTTGAGCTACAGCACCACTTCCGGTTTTCTAGTGGTTTATTGGAGATAGGATTCTCATGGTCTCTCCTGCCTGGGCTGGCTTTGAACCGTGATCCTCAGATCTCAGCCTCGTGAGTAGCTAGGATTACAGGCGTGAGACACTGGCGCCCGGCTTCAAAGTATTCTTTATATCAATAATATATTGAATTTTATCAAATGCTTTTACTATATAAATGATCACGTTTTTCTACTATTTAATAGAATATTTAAATATTTCTATTAATTTTTAATAAAATAAGTAATGTCAAATAAGATTACACTATTGTATGCTTGCTGTGGTGTTTTATACTTTTAATGAGCACGTATTTTAAAATGTCCCTTGTCTCAGTATTCTAAGCAGCCCTAGAAGCTGGCTACCCTGTAACACCTGCTCTGCCCTGTACTCTCTACCACTTCCAGAGGAGGAAGAATGTAAAGTGTCTGTCATACACTGATCCATACCCCTTTTGGTCCCCCCACCTTTTGTATGACTCCGCTTACACATGACCTCATCACAGAAGCCTTTCCTGCCTACCCCATGTACAAAAGAAGCCTCACTCCAGTCTCGCCACTCTCCACCCCTGACATCATTCTATTTTGGTTGCAACACCCCCACCATCCAGAATATACCATGTGGAATATACAGGCATTACCTCTATTCTCTTCCATTTTCCCCAATCAAATGGAAGCTACAAGAGAAGGATGTGTGCCTGTCTTGCTGGTTGATTGTTTCCTAGCACCAAGAAAAGGCCTGGCTCCTAGAAAATACTCAATATCTCTTGAATGGATGAATGAATGACCACCATGATAAAAACAACAAAACAGAAGCTGAAAGTGAGTAAAGAGCTACGATTCCACAGTGGCAGACTTGAGACTGGAACTCCAATCCAACTTTCAATTCCTTACCCTTAACTGTTAAAACAAATGACATGTGACTTCAGGTCAGATGATCTTATAAATATTAAAGCATAATTCAATGACAACACTGACTGAAAGTCAAGAGGAAAATTGTGTAGGTCCCTATATAAGGTGAGCCAAAAAGAATCCGTAAATGGCCTCCAAAGAATTACGTGGAAATTATGGTCATCATATTAAGTTCTCTCTCTGCTCTCACCACCCTATGATCTTCACAGCAAGCAACATGAACCACTGACCTTCATCTATAGGTATCTCAAAGATAAAATTAGACACTGTGGTTGAATGACCAATTAATGTGTGCCTACAGCCCTTGGCAAACCTACCCCCTCCCCGGGAGGGGGGACAGCCATATTCCAGCCAGTACAGAAAACAAGGACCTAACTTTGACAAAACCCTTGGCTCTTTCAATTGTGAGATGGCTTTTTGTTTGAACAGGGAAGTTACAAGTGGGTATTCTTTATGCCCTTTTCCTCTTCTATCACTTGGATAGGTTCTGTCCTCAAACCAAGTTGAGTCTAAAAACAAAATTTCACAAACCTTCACATATGATAATGAACAGAATCTGTAATTTAATCGAACTCTATTTTAGAACTGTGGGCTGATCCAGTATAGCAGTGTGTTGTATTTAACTCCATCAGTGTAAAGCAATAATGAGCAAAAATTGAGCCAGTGAGGCATAACTAAGTGTTTTCAACTGTGGATTTAAAAAGCATGGCCCATTTGCATTATTTCTAAACAGTAAATAATATCATTTTCCAACATTTCACTATCAAATTACACTAATCCTTTCCCCAGCACACACTTGAGAAAAGCCACAAAAGGCCCTTTTCACCAGTCTACTTGATCACTGCTTATAACCTTCTAAATATTTCTTCTCATTGACTTCTATTCAACGGTAAATGGAAGACAGTAAAATTTATGGAAAATATATTCAGCTGCTTAAACTATATCAACCAAAAAAAAGGAGGCTTTAGAACTGTATGATAAGTTGTGAAATTACATTGCCATCACTTACTCATTGGTTTCAATAATAGGTAGTAAAACTGACGGACTGGTCAAGTGCCAAAACACCTCCAATGCAGAGCCTGATTTGAGCTTCTCAAATTCTCACCTTGGTCCAAGGCAGAGTAAACACCTGTCCTTAACAATGTTATACAGCATTACTTTGCAAGCCACAAACAAGCATTCATGCCAGGGAAGCAAATTCCAGCACACTGGACAAATCTCAGCTCTGTTGATTGTTCTCTTGATTTTCTTGGCTATCATCAAGAAGGTGAGGAGATATACAGTAAACAACCTTTAACAAAAAAAAAAAAAGAAGGTGAGGAGAAGAAAAAGAACTTTCTATATAAAAACCATAATGTATAACCAGTCTTGCCCTTTAAGCTCTGCACACAAAATAGTGAAATAAAACTCAGGTCTAAGGTTTTAAATTTAGCTATAAAAATTATATTCTAGCACTTGACTAAAATGTTGCAAGATTTTAATAAAACAAGATTATTAAAGTGAAGTCAACTGAAGTCAATTTTAACATTTCATGGGCCAAGGAAGAGACATTAAAGGATTTTTTAAGTAACATTTCAAAGGTGACATGCTTTATAAAATTAGGTAGGAAAATGGCAGTAGTACCAATTTGGAAATGCCTTACAGTGATGAAGGGAGGGAGTTTGGAAAGCAATAGCAACTTTTTAACAAGGAGGCTAGAGTCTTAGAGTTAAAAAAAAATCAGCACGGAAGGAAAGCTCACCTTAATAAGACACAGCTTAATACAGGAAAGCAATTTATACTTCTTAGCAATATCATTCTCCTTTACTTAATTCTGAACAATTCTAGAGATCTTTATAATCTTTCATTTACCAGTACAATAAAAGGCAATAAAGTAATCATTTATAAATATGAAAGAGTTTTTAGTAAAGAGAGAAAGAGAGCTCTTTGTTCCTGGTCTCTGTCGCAGAACCGCGGTGGCCGACTGCGCAGGGGAAGTTCCATGGCGCGGGCTGAGTGGCTCTGGCTGCGGCGCCTCCCGTGGTGCTCGCAGTGGAGAGGGAGGCCAGCCTAGTTCGGGCGTGATATCCGGGACAAGGACGGATCCCCCCACCCCTCCGCCCGACGTACCACCATGGACCTGGAATCCAAAATGATGAAGATGGGCTTAGGCCATGAACAAGGATTTGGAGCCCCCTGTCTAAAGTGCAAAGAATGTGAAGGATTTGAACTGCACTTCTGGAGAAAAGTGTGTCGTAACTGCAAGTGTGGCCAAGAAGAGCATGATGTCCTTTTGAGCAATGAGGAGGATCAAAAACTGGGGAAACTTTTTGAAGACACTAAGTATACCACCTTGATTGCAAAGCTAAAATCTGATGGCGTTACCATGTATAAGCGCAATGTTATGATATTGACTAATCCTGTTCCTGCCAAGAAGAATGTCTCCATCAATACGGTTACCTATGAATGGGCTCCTCCTGTCCACAATCAGGCATTGGCTAGACAGTACATGCAGATGCTGCCTAAAGACAAGCAACCAGTGGCAGGCTCCGAGGGGGCACAGTACCGGAAGAAGCAGCTGGCAAAGCAGCTCCCTGCACATGACCAAGATCCATCAAAATCCCATGAACTGTCTGCCAGCGAGGTGAAGGAGATGGAGCAGTTTGTGAAGAAATACAAGAATGAGGCTCTGGGAGTAGGAGATGTCACACTCCCCTGTGAGATGAATGCCCACGGCCGTGACAAAGTACGTATCTCTGGCGGGGACAGAAGCACCCCAACAGCAATGGGAGCCCTGGAGAAGAAGTCTTCCGACAACAAAAAATCCCAATATTCCTGCCACAGCTGCAAACTGGCTATGAAAGAAGGAGACCCAGCCATCTATGCCGAGAGGGCAGGCTATGATAAACTGTGGCACCCCGCTTGTTTCACCTGCAGCAGCTGTAGTGAACTCCTGGTCGACATGATATACTTCTGGAAGAGCGGGAAGCTGTACTGTGGCCGACATTACTGTGACAGCGAGAAGCCCCGGTGTGCGGGCTGTGATGAGTTGATTTTCAGCAATGAATATACCCAAGCAGAAAACAAGAATTGGCATCTGAAACACTTCTGCTGCTTTGACTGTGACAACATCCTCGCAGGTGAAATGTATGTGATGGTCAGTGACAAGCCCACGTGCAAGCCCTGCTACGTGAAGAACCACGCTGTGGTGTGTCAAGGATGCCACAATGCCATTGATCCGGAAGTTCAGAGGGTGACCTACAACAACTTCAACTGGCACGCGTCCACTGAGTGCTTTCTGTGCTCTTGCTGCAGCAAGTGTCTCATTGGACAGAAGTTCATGCCTGTGGAAGGGATGGTTTTCTGTTCAGTGGAGTGTAGGAGGATGTTGTCTTAGGAGGTGAGCGCCAAGCAATACTGAGCTGTAACAATCCAAAGCGGCCTGCATTTCAACAATAGGATGCAATTTCAAAACAATAAAAGGGGGAAAAAATCTATAAAGGCAACCAGAATATTCTGTTCTCTGTAATTTTTTTCCTTATTGATTTTTCTATCCTAACTTTAAAACCTGCTTTAAGCATTTGATTTTTATAATGGTGAAGAACATTTGGTTTCCTAATGTGAAATCTTAGTTGAAAGTTTGCTTTTAATTAGTCTTCATGTTGCTATATCCTGGTGCCAAATTAAACATTAAAGATAGTGACCTGAATGAAATGGAGAGCATTCCTAATTCTATACTCTTTTTTTTTCATTCATGTATAAAATGAAAGGGAAATGAAATCTGCCCTGAGGCCAATACTTTACATTTATTGTTCATCTTATTCACTGAACTTTATAATATACAGTGAGTACTTTTTATCAGAGAAAATGAAAATTCAGCATGGTGTGGTTAGTATCCTGATTTAGGCAGAGGTGGCATTTTTTTTTATTGCATTTCTCTATATTTACTTTAGCTCTCATTTTTCTTTTGTAAGCTGATGACCTCCATCTGTGGCCTTGAATATTTTACTATCACATATGGCATAACAATATACACATTTTTTTTTACTTTTATTGATCTTTGTCTTGGAACATAAAAGCCAAGCCACACATTTGTATTATTTTCAAACCAAAGAACATGTAGAGTTTTGTATCTAGAAAACCATACCTTTTACGGATTGCACTTGCCTACCATGGTTTAAATAGATTTTTGCATGATTTTTAATCTTGTTTTTGATATCTCCAAGCCTGTTTATAGATACATAGAATATCTTTGCATATATACTTCTATCTTTATTTCTTATGTTTAATTTCCTATGTGCTTCCTTCCACACATAGCTATGCACTACAAATATAAAATGGAATGAGTGATATGTATATTATTTTAAAATAAAGTTTCATTTTATTAAAAAAAAGAGAGAGAAAGAGAGAAAAAAGGAGAACAAGAGAGAGAGAAAAATGCGGATATATGTATGTATGTATGTGTATACGTGCCTCTGTCTTTGTGTGTTTGTATGTGTGTGTATATGTGTATGTGTATGTTTTTGTGTATGTGTTTCAGGAAATTTCAAAGCAAAGAAGACAGGAAGTGCACTCTTATTAGGCTTGCGCTTTTTCCATTTTCCAACAAAAATGAAGTAGGTTCAATGTGAGATGAACTGCAGTAAGCAAGTATAATTGGAGTTTATTATGCAATGATGATAATACAATACTTCCAGGAAAAATAGGCTTGACAGAGTCACTCCAACATTCAAAAATACCTTGCTTATAACAAGCAAAAATAATAATACTAATAATAAAGCAGTGTCTCACTGAGTTTCCCAAACCAACCTCATCCCCCCCATCCCCCCACCCCGCCTTGGCCTACAGAGTGACAAGGATTACTTTATTTACTTAGATGCAAATCAACTCTATATCACAAGGATCCACCCTCAGAAAACAAAGATTTAGAGTGCTGTTTTGGTGTTGTTTTCTTATGGTCAGAGCAGTAGAATAGACTAAAGTTAAATTTTAAAAATGATTCCAGGAAAGAACCAGAATTGATAGGAACTTCAGGGGAATCCAGAGCCCTGCTTTGCTTCAGGGTCCCTCTAAATCCTTGAGTTACCAAAGAATTCTGTTCTCAAGATACCAGCACCGGGAGCTGGGATACTGTGGGGCCCTGAAGTCCCTGAACAGAATCCCCATGTACACTCCTGATCACCAGACATGGAGCTTTAAATCCCTGAGACTGAAGCAACACAAAACTGCATTTCGGCAAAACTGTGATTTTTGGCATCTTGTTTCAACTTTGACAGGTCAAGTCCACATCAGCCAACATTTGAGGCAATTAGTTAACATACCCACTGTCTGGGCCCCACAAATTAAAATCTTGGAACCAAAACACAATGTGGCCCCAGGCCAAAGAAACGAAAATGAAAACTTGAATACAAGGATGCAAGGGCAAAGATATCACTATCAATTATCTAGTCTAAAAGCATAATACTGATTAGAAGAACACAGAGTTTTCCCGTGATCCCCTGGGCTCCACTGACAGACTGTGAGGAGGAGGGCAGGAACCCTCTTCCTTTATTCTCTTTGCTGTTCCACACATCACAAATGCACAAACCCTAAAGCCAAAACAGATATTTTATACCCTCCTGCCAAAAACAATGCCTAAACAGCATTAATATGCACATTCCTCACAGAAAGTTAGAATCGCTTACTCTGAGTTCACTATCACCACTAAGCCTTTCTGACTTGCTGATAGAGACTCACCACCCACAGTTTTTAATACCTTGTCTACTCACTTGATGGCAGGGAATCAAAATAAATGACTGACATCTTGATGTTCTTTTCAGTGACCTTGCTGGAGTGAAAAAGCAATTCAAGTCAGAACAAGGATCTTTACAAGTCATGTTCTAAGCACAATATTCCTTTTGGAAAATGCTCTGGCCCCAAGCCTTTTCATAAACACTGTTTATAGTCCAGCATGCCTTACCACATAGCACTTCTCTACTGATGGAGACACAGACCCAACACGTTTGCAAAATAAAAGTAAATGCAATGACTACATAGCCAGCTTTCTTTCCTACACCATCAAGCAAGAAGCATAAGTAGAATAAACTGAGGCCCTGGCCTCTGGCTTGAGCACAAAGGAATTACTCTATTGCACGTTATTTAAAAATGCAAAACACAATTCTGAAGTTCATTTGTCACGTGGAGAAAGTCCTGTGCTCTATGATGGGAATTCATTTGTGAGAAGCTCTTAGCACAGTTTTCCACTTTGCTTCTCAATTTATCTTACATTAGCTACTGCTCCACAGCAAACTCTCATGCACAGTTTTTAAGGCTGTGTGATATGTTGCAAGGGCAGTAGTCTTTGTAACACAAAGAACAAGCTCATGAAAATGAGATGATACAACCAGCAGCCAGTGGTTTGCCATATCCTGACCCACATGCTAAAAAAAACTAAAACATAAACAAAAAAGCATGGTACAGCATTCTGTAAGGTCTGTGTGGAGGACAAAGGAAGAAGAGCCAGAAATGAGGAAATACTATCTTTATCTATAAAGCTTGATTTTTTTAAAAAAAGTAATGAAATAAAAAAGAGCACAAAAGAAATTCACAATTTTAACATTATCTGCTTCCTTTAGAGATAATAGTAACTTCATGTGCTAGAAAATAATCTATCTAGGTTTTTTCCTTAATTTTTCAGTGCTCAAGGATACAGCTCAGAGCTTTGCACTTGCTAAGCTTATATTCAAGCATTAAGCTATTCCCCTAACCTCAAGCACATTTATGAGCAACTAGAGCAGAAGCCTACTGGGTGAGTCCACAGCTATTAGGAGATGAACGAGCCTAGTCACACCATTTCCCTCTTTGCTCTCAGCCTCCCTATAATTACCCCCCAAAAGGGACAATATCCACCTGTTCTGTATGCCCCTTAAGAAAGAATTTTCTTCATGGTACTGGGGACTGAACCCAGAGCTTTGCACATTCTAGGCACGTGCTCTACCATGTGAGCATCCTCAGAACGTAAGATCAAATTTCAAGTAGAAATTCTATCTGAAATTACTTCATAAACAAGAAGCACAGTCTAAATGCATTATTGTTGATGACAAGAACAAGGGTTCATCCTTCCAAACACCAAAGTCAGAATAACAAGACTGTACCACTATAGAACTAATCTTGCTCTATTTCACTCAATAGACTACAGGACTGACATATCTAAACTGAGAGCTCTTCCCATCTAATGGCTGCAAATCCTGTGAAAACTTGTTTAAACTATCCTAAAACAATGGTTAACCAGCTTGAAAAGAGAGAGAGAGAGGACAAGCAATACTTCCAGAATCTAATGAAAACCTGTAACTCTATCCAGAAAAGTATATCTATATTTCAAGCAAGCTTCTGTGTGTGTGTGTGTGTGTGTGTGTGTGTGTGTGTGTATTCTGTTTTGTTTTGGCATGTGAGCTTTGTTTGCTTTTGTTTTTATAGTAGTGCTGGGGATTGAACACAAGGCCTGAAAGCTTATTTTTCTCCTATCAGGGATAGTTCTTGAGATCTCAGGTTACAACCTGTTGAATCTCAGCCTAGTTAATCATAAAGGCCCAGGAAAAAGAAGCAGACTTATAATGATAAAAAAGTCCTCTAGATAAGATGTTTGTAGTTACAGGGGTTTTGCACTTAAGAAATCTATCAGAATATATCTAGCAGAAGATCTTTATTTCCCAGGTACCTTTGGCAGTATTCAGATAAATAAGACTCTTATAGGTCAAGCAACAAATAACTTATTTTGATAAATAATCAAGGTTTCAACTAAGATAACATTTTAAAAAATATATGTGTATACACACCCAATGGCTGTTTCAGAATTTTCCACACAGAAGGGGCTTTGGGGTAGTGATAAAATTGGAAGTCTAAGACAGGAAATTTGTTTTGAAGCTAAAACTTCTTGAGATTTCATGTAAAACTGAAAAAAAATATTTCATTTCTGTAGCTATGCATGGAGCATGCTGTAGGAAGAAGGTAAGATAAGGCATCTGAGATCAACTCTTGGCACAATCAGTGGATTAACACATACAGAGGTTCTCAAGCTTTGAATGCAACAGAATCACTTAGGAATTATTGAATATGAATTGTTGTACTTGGGCTCCACCCTCCAAGTTTCTAGGGTAATACCAAGAGCTAGGATGCTGAGTTTTAGAGGTGTTGATGCTACTACTCATGAATACCAACACCCTCTTTTTTTTTTTTTTAATTTAATTTAATTTTATTTGTGAACATACTGTACAGAGGAGTTACAGTTACATGGGCAGGATAATGTGTACATTTCTTACCAAGCATTGCAGCCTCCTCCTTTGTTTACCCTTCACATCCCTTCCCAGCCTCCCCCCTCCCCCCCTAATCCCAATCCTTCTCCTTCCCGCCCCCCCCCCCCCCCCGCACCAACTTTGTGAAGCTCGTTTTGGACATGACAACTTGTACTTCTCATTGTTGCAACAGGTCCACCTGTATCCTTAAACAACTGGTTTTTCCCCATCTCCTCCACAAGTTATACTGACATCAAATATAGTGAAAGCAGGAGTTATACTGTGGGGGAGGGACATACAAAGCAACAAAGAGATAATCTTATAAATGTGTTAGAAACACATGCATGAAAGAGAAAAAACATTAAAATACACATCTAAGGGTTCATTTTCCTGACATCACATTATCTGACCTTTTCCGCTTGACTCATACATATAATAGATATTACAAATAAGGGAAACCATGGGACCTACGTTTCCAACACCCTCTTAAGCATCTTCATGCATGGTGTCAGCCATAGGCCACTCATCAAGTTGTATGGTTCTACCCCATCATCTAAGTCTCCTCTTACCTGTAGTATCTATAGTGCATGTTGGCTGGGACAAACATTCAAGATGTTTCCTGATGCCTGGTAGTGTCTGTTGTCAAATCACACTACAGACAGCTGCAGAAGTTGCAGTGGTTCCATTTCAAATTTTGCTCTCAAGAAGCAATAACCAGCCAATTTGTGCCATGAGGTTGTAACACTCTGTAATCCACACATCACTTCAGAGCTGCAGTTTGAATTGAATTCCCAGAGCCCTGAGTGTCTCAAGTGCTGGAGTGCACAGAAGTAGAGAAGTGATGGAGGCTTTGGCCCTTCACTTCTATTCCTCCTTGAATCAAAAGGTTACTTTCTCTCTGATTTACATGTGTTATTACAACTGTTCCTTCACAGGGAAAAAAAGATTTCAAAAACACTGCATTCAATTCCTTGTAGGAGTCCCTCCATTTCTGTGATTCTACTACAACATAACTGTTATGGAAGAGATCTGTTGAAGGCTTAGTTACCAATGCACCGAGTCAAAATGCAGCTCTGATAAAGCCACTGATGGGTTCATAACTTAGTGGGAGATTGGGAGGTGATGGAAATCCAGGAGGTGGGAGCTAGTTGAAAAGAACAGGTCCTTGAGGGTATGTCTTAGAGCCTATATATTGCACACTTCTCCTTCTCCCCACCCCCTCTCACTCACTCTCTCTCTCTTCCTGCTTCCTTGTAGCAGTAAACAATGAGTCCCTCACTATGATGTTCTGCCTCACCACAGGCTCAGAAACAACAGAGTCAGTTGATTCTAGACAGAAGCCCCTATATCCACCCATGAGCTAAGATAAATCTTTTCTCTTCCAAGATGATTGTCTGAAGAATTTTATCACAAGGACCAAGTGCTGACCAACACAACAATCAAAAGTTCAGTGGAACATTAAAAGAAATCACAAAAGTTCACAAAGTGTTTAAATAGGGATACAGGTGGACCCACTGCAACAATGAGATGTACAAGACGTTACATCAAACAACAGGGTGGGAGAGGTGATGGGAAGGGATGTGAAGGGGAAACAAAGGAGGACTTTACAATACTTTATAAAAATGTACTCATGTAATTGTAAACCCTCTGTAAGGTATTTTCACACACACAAAAAAAGTTCACAAAGTATCCGCACTCAAATGACTCTACTGTCTATAATGAGGATCTGAACATCACACAGAGCAGCTTTCAAACTCGATGAGGCCAGCCACTCACCCTGAAAATGTAATATGAAAAAGAGACAAACTTCAGGGGTAATTACCTCTACCTAACCTTGCCCTGTCATGCAAACACCCTTCAAGAACACAGTCTTCAGTAACTGGCATGGCAATACTGTGAAGCACAGAATAGGTGCACCTGAACAGATGTGGCTGGTTGGATGTTTGACTCGTTCTAGGGTTTTAACTCAAGATCTCACATTTGCTAGGAAGGTGCTTTACCACTTTGAGTCACACTCTAAATAGTCTCTCTCTCTTTTTTTTTTTCCTTTAGCTATTTTTCAGATGAAGTCTCATACTTTTTGCCCATCTCTTCTGAACCAAAGCAGCCAGAGAGCTCTGTCAGGGGAAGTTATTTGTATTTATTATATCATTCAATAAAATCGTTTTCTGAGCTCCTCCGACAATGCTAACACAAAACCCCAATCTCAAGTAGCTAGCAGGGGTGCTAAAAGGGTTACTCCTTCAACCAACAGCACAGTGAAATCAGACCTAACGATTCAGGGCACTGGGATAGAATCTAGTCAAACCACTATAGTCATGTACCATACAACAGACAGCACAACAGTGGTGCTATAAGATTATAATGGAGCTAAAACATTCCAGTTGTCTAGCATAACTGTAACCATCACAACATCTTACAGTGAGTGCAGGGTAATGTGTGGCAAGATGGTGCATACAAACTTACTTGTAGCTGCCAGTGGTATCAAAACAGATCATGGTACAGAATGCTTGATTTCAATGAACAACTAGACTACTGACATATATTTACTACTCTATCTTTATCATTATTTAGAGTGAACTCCCTTTTTTAAAAAAGGCGTGGCATGGTAGAGTATATCTGTAAGCCCAACATTTGGGAGGCAGAACTCTCCAGAATTAAAAAAAATAATAGTCATAATTAAGGTCCCAATGGACCTGTCGTGCAGGTCCTCTGGGAGAGGTCCAGAAGAAGGTACAGTTATCACAGGAAGAGCTCCTTACATTCATGCCCCTGAAGCCCTGCAGCAGGACAAGCTGAAGAGATGGTCATTTTCTATAAAATTCTTCTTAGGAGCAATTACATCTCTCTTATTTGACCTAGCAATTGCACTATTACTATGACGTTGATATCCTGCTCGGTGGAGAAGGCCTGAGTTGTGACATGTACTGTGTCTTTGTTCTTAACAAGAAAAAAGATACAAGAAAAATGCAAAAGATTTTTTTCAACAAAAAACTGTAGGACAAGGAGACAGCTATATAACATGTATGCATCTTAAAGTAAGGGCTCTTACAAAGAGTCCAAAAGTGTTTAAAACTGTGAAGTATGCAAGGGCACACAGTAACGCCTTCACTTCCACTGGTGCCCAATCACTCACTAACACCCCATGGCAACTTCCTATCTTTTACACCATATGTTTATTTCTCTCTTCAATGCTCACATACACAACTTTATCACTGTTATAATTGTTTATAACTGTTATAATTCTGGTATAATGATGTACCACATGGTCTAGTGTGTGTAGGCCATAGCAACTAGGGTTGTGTAAGTCCATAAAGAAAGCATCACCTAAAAATGCATTTTCCACATATATCAGTGTCATTAAGCCACACAGGTCTATAGTGAAAACTATAAAATTTTCAACTTAAAAATTCTCAATTTCTGAGGTTGGGGGTTGGTGGCTCACACCTATAATCCCAGCTACTCAGGAGGTTGAGATCTGAGAATCATAATTCAAAGCCAGCCTGGGCAGGAATATCCCTGCCCATAAGACTTATCTCCAAACAAGCACAGAAAAAGCCAGATTTGGTGTCGTAGCTCAGTGCTAGCCATGAGCAAAAGGAGCTTAGGGACAGTGCACAGGCCCAGAGTTCAAGGCCCAGGACCAGAAGAAAAAAATTTCAAGTTCCTCACAGAGTACTTATAAGACAGCCATCTCTAGGTAAGCCCTAGATAAACAGTTTGCCTGCCTTGCAAAAAGCTATTGTCTGTTCTGGTAAACACCAGAGGAAGTGGCTGGCTTGCCTTTTATGGACACACTGTTTAAACCCCAAATGCTCACATTCTGGGAGGAAATCAAATCACCCTGCAAGCAGCAGACTCACATTGCCTGCCTCATATTCTTGCAGGAGTGGGATCATCGCATTTCAACTGTTAGTTCTGGGTCTTCTTCTTTTAGTCACATGCATTAGACACTTCCCATGAGTAAAGTATGTATATCATGAGTCCTCTTAAATGTCACTATCTTCATAGTTACCCAAAATCATTCCAAAAGTGCCATTAGTTCTTTGAGCTGTCATATTAGAGAGTCTTCTGATGAATGCAATCATAGAACAAGGAAAGGGTTATATATGAATCCTGCACAGAAGAATGAATAGGTTTTTAGCAAATTAGCTTCAGTTTTCTAGAAAAGTAAGAGAATGACAGACTGAATAAGTAACATAGTAGCTGGAAAGAACATCAAGAAAAATCCAGATCCTACAGCTCAGACCCAGCAAAGTAGGTTCTGACAGTGAACAATGTGATGCTACAGGCATCTCAGGAAGAAGCCTGAAGTAAACAGGAGGGGCTCTAATGTCACATCTTCCAAGTTCTTCCAGGTCAGTGCTACTCAGTACACAACACAAAGCAGATCCTGTACCCAAAGTGTGCAGGTCAGGATGACTCAGAAGAATGAGATGGGCCTATTAGGATACTCTAATTTGATTCAACTAGATGATCTGATTAAAAACCAAGTTCCAATTGCTACTATTTCCCACTCCCTTCAGAGACACATAAACTCCAGTTTCCCTACAGGCTAATACAGCTCCTTACATGCTTTTCCACTTTTATCCTCCTTGCAGTCACAGGAATGAGTGCCATATACCCCTTGCCCCTCACATACATCCCCACATACACCTCTTGCTCTGCAGCATCAACAATACTATCCTGAATGATCTGTTGAGAAACCTGACCTTCTAGTCCCCAAGATGCTCATAGGTTTTATTCTCCAGCAACAAATGTTTTCTCAAGTAAACTCCTATCCTAAACACCTCTCCATCTCCCTTGTTTAAACCTTCTTTCCTCTGTATGTCCACCACAGATTCTGCTGCTCTTTCATAAGCAGTATCTGCCCTCTCCCATGCCCCCACTGCTTTAACTAATGGACTCCCTTCCCTCTTCTGTCCTGTATATACTATACTACAGAAGTCTAAGTCTTCAACTGATTATCTGTAGACTTCCAATTTTCTAACAGACTCTAGTGACTTACAAGAATAGGTAGCATATTCAAATACATAAAAAAGCATACCAAAAGAAACTGTTAGTATGAATCAAATCAACTTCATACCCACTTCACACAATGACATCACTGAAGCACTGCTCCATTTTCCTATGTACAGATGGTTTCCCAAATCATATAACTTCCACAAGAGCCTAAAATCTCAGCTCTTCTCTCCCCTCAGTGCGTTCCTGATGGTGCTCACAACTTCCACTGCACATGAGCTCCATCCACACTTGAACATCAGTTCAAGTTCTTCAGTTGATTTTGGAAATGAAAGCTTTAGGCAGGTGATTAGAAATACTGGTCAATCTGTTCTTGACAAGACTAGACTTAAGGAGACAAAATGACAAGTGCATGGCTGGTTGCCAAGGTATCATGAGCAGTTTAAGAATGAGACTTAAAATTGCTAATAAAATCCGAGAGACAGAGTGACCTTCTCTATACTTTATCTTTTGCTTAGTTTACACTATCAGACATAAAACTTAAAATGTTAAGGCAGAAGTGGAGAAAGTGGAGAAAGAGACCTTCAACTCAAGGCTCCACAGGAATGGTGGCAGCTACCACATACAAACTCAGCAGCCATATGCAAGCAGCTATTTTCATCTGCACAGAACGTGAAATACACAATACACAGCTTTTTTTTTTTTTTTTTGCTGGTCATGGGGCTGAACTCTGGGTCTGGGCGCTATCCCTCAGCTCTTCAGCTCAAGGGAAGTGCTCCACCACTGGAGCCACAGCGCCACTTCCGGCTTTTTCTGTTTATGTGGTGCTGAGGAATCGAACCCAGGGCTTCATGCTTGCAAGGCATGCACTCTACCGCTGAGCTACCTTCCCAGCCCCCACAATACACAGCTTATTATAAATGCTGGGCCCTGAAACACTTCAGTAATGTTTTTGTCAGTCCTCCAGAATGAAGTGATCATTTCTTTGCAGAAAAAGTTTCTTTTTCATAAAGTCAGACCTAATAATAATAATAATATGCCTTTATTCTAGAACCTCCACAAACTATTTAAATGCAGAAACACATTAAAAAGTTACTCAGGCTTTAATAAATGCCAGTGTTTAGTGATCATAATAATATATCCTTATGTTATAAAAAAAGAAATGTAATTGTTCATTGGACACCTATAATTTCAGAAATGTTTGTCTCCATTGGGCAGAAATTAAACTCTTAAAACATGAAAAATCATAAGCAATCAAAACAACTACCTTGAGAGTTCTTTTATTTCATATACTCATAAAATAAATTATCATCTGTCTTATACTATAAAAAAAAAGGAAACTAAAATGCTAACTTTCAAGTCAGCAAAAGTTCTTTCTTCCTTCTCCGCCTTCTCTCAGCAGCTATAGTCTGGGGAATCTACAACAAGCCTATTAAGGTTTCAGCCATTCTTCCATCAACCAAAGTTCCCATTTCTTGCTTTAGAAGCCAGGGTTGCAAATCAACACTGGAGAGAATTATGGGAGATTAATGCAGTATTACCTGGAAGAAGCAATTAAAGGAGGCTGAAAAGCAGCAACTAAACCCCAAATCATTTGCTCCTTCACAATGGGAAGCTGAAGATAATCTTGTTTACTAAACATAAATCACTAGAGATTGGGCCAAATTTTTAAATGATATCCCAGATGGAGATGCTGTCCAGCCAGCAGTTCCTTGCACAAGTATTTGCTTCCAAATCTGAAAACAAACTGGACCAGTTGGGCTTGTAGCTTCAAGAAAACTGATCACTTTAAAAAAAAAAGTAAAAAGTATAAAGTAAAAAAAAGAAACCAAGATAAAGAAAAGAAAACAGATCACTTCATGCAATGAGACAGAATTCACAGAGGGCTTCCCTGGGCCCACCCAGGCTCTAATTTACTTCTATCCAGTCTGCTTTTGTTCTATAGTATTAGGTTTCTTGCAATCAACTTTGCCTCGTCCTCCTTCAGTGTTTATTAAAGTATTTATTAAAGCCTTTAGGCAGCAGAAACAACCTCCATCAATCAATCTGATTTTCTTAAATATTCCTGTCATATATTCACATTTCAAGACAGAGCCCTTCAATGTTTTCCTGGGTGTGTATACTTTCTTACTTCTGCTTCTCTTAGGGCTGTCTCAGGTTTGCCCAGACAGCTCTCTCTCAGAGGCGGTTCTTCCCCAGGGCTCATGTTCCAGTGAAGCAGGTTGGCAACCAGCTGCCTCTACTTCCCATTTCCTTGTGTTAAAGTCATGCAGACAGAGAGGCTTTGAGAGCTACAAGGTACAAGAGGGCTGCTTGTTTGTTTAAAGGTGCTGAATATTTGGTGGTTCTGGTTAGTCCAACATCCAAAGGCTTGAGAAAGAGACATTTCCCTGACCCTCTTTTTGCTCACAGCCCGGGAAGTGCCCAAAAGAGTGAAAAGAGTGACTCTGCCATCCCTGATGAGATAAACCAGACAAAGGCCAGTCCCTGCAGCCAGATAAAAGCCTCATTTATTTTTAAGGTTTACTGTAACAGGAAGACCTAGAGTAAATCTTAGATCCCATACATTTTTGTTCTTTATTCTACAGTACTTGGTAGTCCCTACTACACAGCTAAGGAACTTAGTACAAAATGTTCCAGCAGACCTTGCTCACCTCAGCCCAAATGTATTTACAAGCTGCCTTGAAACTTCCCTTTGGTCTGATTTTCCACTCTTATTTGCTGCATGCACCCCACACATCTCTTTGCACCTCACAGAAACTATTGCTTTCTTGCCAGACTAATCAGGTGAAGAATGCTTTAGCGCCTGTCCATTCCAGCAGACCTGACTGCTGCTTCCTCTTCTTTTAGGCTCCAGAAAACTGGTAGCTTCCTTTAAAACCACAAAGCCAGCAGAGCAACACTCTGAGTAGCTACACCATGGAGTGCCCAGCTTTTTCCTATCAGTGCAATTCAAATTTCTGTGGTCCAAAGTCAAAACACATCACAGAGTCACAGTCAGGCACCAGTGCCTCATGTCAATAATTCTATTGACACAGGAGGCTGAGATCTGAAGAACTGAGGTCCATTCAGAGCCTGATGGGGCAGGAAGTCTAGAGACTCCATCTACAATTAACCAGCAAAAGACTTGAACTGGAAATATGATTCAAGTGGTAGAGTACTGTTCAGACCCCAGTACTGGGGGCAAGGGGAGTAGGGAGGGAAAAGCAGAGATTTCCTCTACATGCAGGTTACTCTCCTGGCAATTTCCTGTCTAAATGCACCTGTCATGTTTATCTAATAGCTTTGCACATAACAAAAAAGGAAGCTATCAGGTGAAAAAGTTCTACTCTACATTTTAACAATACTGCATTAGAGCCACTACTGAAGATTCAGGGTACATTTTACAAAAAGCCCGCAAGGAGTTCTGGAAGGAGCCAAGAGTAACACACAGAACAGCTATCTATTTGCCATTCCTTCTCTGTATGTGTGTCTGTTTCATCTTCTGAGAGGTTTTGTGACAAGCATCCCTCCCCACAGCTCCACAGAGTGAGATCTGTCCCACAGAGTGCAGTCCTTTCTGTGGTCAGCTGGACGTGTCAGCACTCAGTGCTGCCTAATATCCCACACTGCTTTCAACACCAACCAAAGACATCTATTTGCTTTATATGCCTCCACAGAGCTTAGCACAGCACTGATCACTCAGTAGAAAGTTTAATATCTACTGAATAAACACAATCAAACCACTCATTAATCAATTAATAGTAAAGCCTGACTTTAGAAGTGACATTGTATTCTACATACTAATGAAGACTGAGACGTCATCCCATTGAGTCAGACTCACTGATGAGAAGGCTTCTAGAAAACACAGCCGCACTGCAGAGGGAAGGAGGAAGTGCTTGCTCCCTGAACCAGCTCTGATCTCCCCAAGTGGAGGAACAGATGTGGAGTGTGACATTTCAGGAATACAACTCAGGCCACTCTGCTCCAGGTGCAGGCAGTTGGCTCCACACTCCTGACCCAGCTTTTCTAATGCAAAGAGAATTAAAGGTACAAAGCAGGAGGCAAGAGGAGCTGCTCCTGCCAGGCCAAGCCCAGCCTCCATTACTGACAGCAGCATTAGCTCAGTTTACAATAGCAGTGCCCACAAGGTACTGGCAGAGCTACCAGCCTCCTTAAACAAGGCGCTATTATCACAGTGACACTGAAGATTGCCTAATAACAGGGAACACGTCCCTACACTCTTTGGCTTCCATAGCTTTAATGATATCTTCTGTGAATTCTTAAACTGATGGGCATACAAGTCACATGAAGAAAAGCTATGAGTTATGTACATAAAACTCATCTTAGAAGGCCCTGGATGCAATGGCTGCTGGTCAACAAGCTTGTCACTGTTCAATTGAGCAGCTTCAGCGTCAACTTCTCAACTATATGAACTGGAGTTTCGAATGGCAGTCTGACTGTGATTTGACCGATGGGAGGGGAGAAGGGGAGACTGAGGCCCCTTCACTCCAAACCACAGCAGAGAATGGCATTCATTGCCAGCCTAACTTATCATCCTTCCTCTTTGGGTAAGGGTAGATTGAGGGAGAACCTTACAAGGGAACAGGGGGAAAAAAAAAAACAAATAAACCACAAAAATCCCTTCCATGTACACACACAAGCTAAAAGTCAAAGGATGTATTCATAAATATTCCCATCTCAACATCTTTCATCCTAACCTCTCAGGCTATTAAAACACATTGGGGTTGAATATACAATTCTCATGCCTTCAAAAATTCCCTCAAGAAAATAGCTGTACATTTACTACATATTGATTGATCCATAGATAGATAGATATTTCCCACAACCTCATCTTTGGAAAAGTCTGTGCTGGGAAAAAGGAACAATAGAATAAAGATACAATAAAACAGAATTGCCAAAATAAAAATTCCAAAGAAGAACTACAACAGTAAAGAAACCTCTCAACATGTATAACAAAGAGATAAAAGCACAGACCATATGAAAGAATAGATGATAAACAAACCAATGCAGAAGTACAATATCCAACATACTCTTCCCTATTCCTATCCAAGCGATTATTAAGCCCACATAACTGCCTAAGCCAGGGAATGAAGCTATAGGCTGTATTAAGCCAATCAAACTGTCTCTTCTAAGAATTAAATTTATTATTTTTAATAGGTTCTAAGCCAGGCACTGGTGGCTCATGTCTATAATCCTAGCTACTCAGGAGACTGAGACCTGAATATCACAGTTTGAAGCCAGCATAGGCAGAAAAAAGTCCATGAGACTTTTATCTCCAATTAACTACTAGAAAACTAGGAGTAGAACTGTGATTCAAAATGGTAGAGCACTAGCCATCAGTAAAAGAGCTCCGGGACAGTGCCCAGGCCTTGAGATCAAGCCCCATGACCAACAACAAACAAACAAAAAAGGCTTACCAAGTGCCTAAAACAAAAACTTATATAGATGCTCTCAGGTATAAACACACTGGCTCTATGTGAGAGAAAAGGGAAAAACATGGAAAGGAAGAACTAGAGAGGAGATCCCCAACTTTCTAGCCATGACATAGATACTAATAGGTCTGTTATTGTCACTTAGATTAGTAGATAAGTCCAACATCTATAAATTTTAAGGGGATTTTTAAGTTTACTTGAGTGGCCTCTGTTCTCTGTAACTAAGATATCAGGTGTTTATTGCCTGGAACTGCATAGTAACCAGCAACACGGGAATACCTTGCCCATCCCTTCACTTAAGTCTGTGCAACACAGTTTTGACTGTCATCCTGACAGCATGTGTACACATGTGAGTTGTGTGGCATTGTTGCGCATTATTAAGATTATATGTGATCAAATAGTCCCAATAGTTTAGATGTCAAAATCCAAATGTAAATGTGTAGTGAATTTGATGAAGCAGCCAAAAAAACCCTGAAATTGTAGAAAAATTAGGAGAGGGAAGATGTTAACTTGTCTTACAATATGGAGCAAGAAAAAAAAACAGTTCATGTTTTGGAAAGCAAATGAGCAAAATAATATCTTTGGTATCTCATTAAGTTCTTTATTCGGCCTGAAAAATTGGAAAGCCATGCAAAAATCTCTGTTTTGATAACTCTCAAAAAGCTGATTTATTTAGAAAGGTGCACCAAAGAAATATTCTTTGAAGTTAAAGAAAAAAGCCTCATTTGTCTGCAGGGAAGGTTAAAACATAAATTCTCACACACTTAGTGGCTGGAAAAGCAGTCAGACCACAACAGGAAACTGTTAAGCAAATGTCTACAAGACATTTGGATGTGATGAACACTGGAGAACAAGAGATGAGCTCCAGGTAAAGACATCTGTATGCCTTCCTGGAGCAATCACCCAGTCACTAGTGTCTGATCCCATGGATTAAGTTACTTTAAACATATTCAACTACATGTCAATTCATACATGACCTATTCAACTGTCAATTTTCTATTTTTCTAAGCAAATATACTTCATTTGAACCCACTATTATTACATATATTATAATTATCATGTGACTTTAAAGAATAATACTCTTAAAAAGTAAGAAGAGCCAGGTGCCAGTAGCTTACACCAGTAATCCTAGCTACTCAGGTGGCTGAGATATGAGGATTGTGGTTCAAAGCCAGGCCAGGCAGGAGAGTCTGTGAGACTCTTATGTCCAACTAACCACCAGAAAACTGGAAGGTGGTATTATAGCTCAAGGAGGTAGAGTGCTAGCATTGAGCACAAAAGTTCAGGGACAGCACCTAAGCCCTGAGTTCAAGTCCCACA
The DNA here is from genome assembly GCF_019054845.1 of Dipodomys spectabilis. Lineage (NCBI taxonomy): Eukaryota > Metazoa > Chordata > Mammalia > Rodentia > Heteromyidae > Dipodomys > Dipodomys spectabilis. The sequence goes on along the minus strand of NW_024870855.1, from coordinate 7,698,897 downwards.
ACTAACAAACTAACGAAAAAAAAAAAAGTAAGAAGAAAGGACTTGATCTCAGAATATTGTAAACCCTTTAAAACTTCATTAGAGTTACATGTACTAACATTAGGTCAGTTTTGTAGAACAGATTAGAAGATTTTGCACTAGCTGTGAATTGTGACTCATTCAACTAATCCCCAAAAGGTTATCATAAGTAAGGCAAACGATAAATATACAAATGAAGAAGTATTCACAAATAGCATGGTAGAAATGGTTACGGGCAAGACATCAGTGCAATGTGAACAGGGACTAAGGAGTAGAAACAATGATGCTTTTTTAGGTACTCAGGAAGAGACCTCTGCTGGATGGCAGAAGGACAAGGGACGCTAGTGTGACACACTGGAAAACAATGGAAAATTCTGGAGATTTCACTAGATGCAGCAACCGGGGTTTTGGGGGTCGGGTCGTGGGGCCTGAACTCGGGGCCTGGGCGCTGTCCCTCAGCTCTTCAGCTCAAGGCTAGTGCTCTACCACTTGAGCCATAGCACCACTTCCGGCTTTTTTTTTTCTGCTTATGTGGTGCTGAGGAATCGAACTCAGGGCCTCATGCATGCAAGGCAAGTGCTCTACCACTGAGCCACCTTCTCAGCCCTAGGAACTGGGGCTTTGGAAGCAACAAAGAGGCTCCAATAGAATTAATATGACACAAGAAGCATATCAAAATGTTAGACCAACTATGAATTTAAAACAAGCTATTAATTTAATAATAAATTTTAGTAATTTAAGTAATTAGCCAGTGGCTCCTAAGGTTCTATCTGAGAAGATAACGCTTCACTCACCTTCTATGAGAATGTACTATCCTTGTCTAAGTGCCCAGAACCAAGTGATTGTCTTAATCCACTTGAAAATCACCAATTTTCAGTCTCAGATGTAGCTGCCAATTCTTTAAGCAGTTTGCTCTTGGTAACATGGTTTAGTGCCATTGATAAAAAAAAAAAAATGGTTTCAAAGAACTAGAACTGACCTATGAATAGAAACATCTGCTAGACATCAAAGATTGATCCATCTATTTATCCAAAAGTATATTTTGACCCTCTACCTGCTAAATGCCAGGCCCTGAACAAAACTGGCAAAGATCCCTGCCCTTGTGAAGCTTAGATTCAAGCAGGAAAAAAGACACAACAAACAGAATAAACTTTATTATTCTAATAAATAATTTTATTCTAAAATAAATATTACACAGAAGGGGAGGGAATGCTGGAGGGGAGGTTTAGATCAAAGAAAAACAGAAACTCTAAATGATTAAGTAACCAGAATAGAAGAGTTCCCTCAGGGCATAGTGTTCAGTCCTTCCAGTTAAAAGCTTCAAGATCTAAGAGTTTGACACAAATGTCCACAATCTTCTTGCTTAAGTATAAAACCAAAGAATTACTGATTGTTAGCTTGAAGAAGTTTCAGAGCATCATCACCCTGAGTCTGTCATCTAATAGAGGGCATCCTACACAGACACCTTGCAAATAAGAAAGATGGAGGCACACAAAACTTATTTAGTTCATCTTGGGCTGGGAAGGTGGCTCAGTGGTAGGCTGCTTGCCTTGCATGCATGAGGCCCTGGGTTTGATTCCTCAGCACCACATAAGCAAAAAGAAAAAAGCTGGAAGCTGTGCTGTGGCTCAAGTGGTAGAGCACTAGCCTTGAGCTGAAGAGCTGAGGGACAGCGCCCAGGCCCAGAGTTCAGGCCCCACGACCGGATCCAAAACATAAATAAATGAATAAATAAATAAGTTCATCTTACAGGGGGGGAAAACAGTCCTTGGGAATATAAGGGGAATTCAAAAACTGTATTGAAGGTATTAAACTGTATTAAAGCTTGCCATGTAGCTCAGTGGTAGAACCCTTGCATAGCATGCTTGAGGCCTGAGTTTGATCCCTAGAACCAATAGAAGTATTCATTCAACTTTTGAGCTGGGCATGATGACCCAAGTTCAAGGCTAGCCTGGGCTATATAGTAATACCCCATGATTTCAAGAGAAAATACAAAGAAAGGAAGAGGGAGGGAGGGAGGGAGAGAGAGAAGGAAGGAAGGAGAAAGAAAGAAAGAAAGAGAGAAGGAAAGGAAGGAAGGAAGGAAAGAAGGAAGGGAAAGAAAGAAAGAAAGAAAGAAAGAAAGAAAGAAAGAAAGAAAGAAAGAAAGAAAGAAAGAAAGAAAGAAAGAAATCAACCCTGTCAATGTTTCATGGAGGTCAAGTCCTCCATTGATTAAAAAGTTTGTAGCTACACAAATAAGTGGCTTAAGCCATATAGTGTTAACATTAAAAGATCAAAAACTTATTTATAGAACACTGACTTCATGCCAGGCACTACTGGGTCACAAATAATAATCTCAACCCTCATCACGCCTGCAACACCCAGACTCAAGACCCCAGAGTTGATGTATCTGATGCTAGGCCACCCCCAATTAGGTATTCACAGTAACATAGAACATAACCTTTATCATTACTTAGGAAGATAACTTCTATATTTTTCACTGGAGTCTACAAGAATTAGAACAAATCTGTATAAGGAGAATACAACTGCTTAAACTCAGAAAACATGCTATAGAAGTGACAAAAAGTTGAAACTACTTAATCACTGTTACACTAAATCAATTAGATGCCATTAGTTCAATAAAGGGCCCTGACGGGTATGTTTTCATTCTTTCAAAATCTCAGGGAGAGAAAGAAAGAAAGAAAGAAAAACCCTAAGATAAAACTTTTACAAAAAATAAAATTCTTGCTGGTCATGGGTAGCTCATGCCTATAATCCTAGCTAGTTCAGAGGATGAGATCTGAGGACAGAGGTTTGAAGCCAGCCCAGGATCAAGAGAAAACTGGAAGTGGAGCTGTGGCTCAAAGTGCCAGAATGCTAGTCTTGAGCAAAAAAGCTCAGGGACAATACCCAGGCTCTGAGTTCAAGCTCCATGACCAAAAAAAAAAAAAATCTACTAGAGCAAATTTAGAGGATTTGTTATTACTGGTTTTAATTAAACCAATGATATGCTTAGGGTTTTGGAGGAGGGGGAAGAATGGAGAAATATAATAAAGAGCACTGGGCTCGGAAGGTGGCTCAGTGGTAGAGGGCTAGCCTTGAACTGAAGAGCTGAGGGACAGCGCCCAGGCCCAGAGTTCAGGCCCCATGACTGGATTCAAAAAAAAAAAAAAAAAGAGGATTATAGAATTAAGTTGTTATTTATGTCAGCACATAAAGTTTTACTATTAGAATCATAACTCCTAACATATAGCACGTGTTGAATGGTAAAAATATAACACCTTTTAAACTGAAAAAGATGGACTGGCAATGTGTTTTAGTGGGAAAGTGCTTGCTTTGCATGCATTCCTCAGTACCACATACACAGAAAATGCCGGAAGTGACACAGCACTGTGGGTCAAGTGGTAGAGTGCTAGCCTTAAGCAAAAGAAGCTCAGGGACAGCGCCCAGACCCTGAGTCCAAGTCCCTAGACTAGCAAAAACAAAACAAAAAATCCCTGAAAAAGAAAACTTAGGTTGCTCTGCTCAACAGTCCAATGCAGATGTTGTGAAATGCACTGCTAGATGCACACACTGGCATGTGTCTAAAGTTGATGGTCTTTACATTCAATCAGACTCATTCCCATTTCAATATACTTTCTTATTAAAGGGTGTTGACTATGTGCCACACACCATTACCATTCACCCATGGGACTATCCAGTCATATTGGATTCCAATCATATAGAGTAATATGGAACACATGGATCACTAGTAGGTAAGACATAGAGGAAAACAGCCTGTGTCAGCTCTTGGATTCAACATTTTTTCTCATCCTTGGGAGCATCCCATTTCATCCAAATATATTTACAACCACACAACTCCTTTGACTATCAGAATATTTCAACAGATTCATTGGCTTATTATACATATACATCTTTCTCCTCATCTTATCTCCTTCTAAATAATGGAGCAATTTTCTAGCGGTTTTAGGGATGGACCTCAGCACCACCTGTAGGCTAGAGTATACCCCTAAGCAAAGAGTAATTTTAAATGGCCTTATTAATATGAAATTCTCTTGAGTCATTCTTTTGAGTTCTAAAATGTGGAAAGCACTATAAAGAGTAGCAGGATGATCAGGATGAGGTTTATGCACAGGCAGAGAAAAAACATGTAAGAGAGCTGTTGTAGGGGAAAGAGAGGAACTCCAACCTTTGTAGCAGCCAACATACAGAGGAAACACGATATGTTCTAAGATTCAACGTCCACAGGATAAAAATAAACCAGTTGCTTAGAGAAAGCCCAAATATTTTTTATTAGAGAGCTCAGAAAGAGGTTTTCCTGTGGATCCCAAAAGAAGATTCTCGTTGTCTTTAATGTGGTAAAAATCCTAAAGATACAGTTTTTACAATAAACAATTATTCATTTAAGGGAAGCTTGAGAGGCTCTAATGAAAACCAAGGTATTTCATAGGCCTGAGGCAGCAAAACAAGGCTTGGCTCTGCCACAAACTTCAAATCCATACCCATAGCACCCACACAGAACATACTAAAACATTACTGCCACATCTTAAATAATTGCATTTCTTCTATGAAAGAAAATTTAGTTGGGGTCTAAATGTCAATGTCACTGAAGTGCTTAACTGAATGCTTAACTTTTTCTCTTAAACTCTGTGATTGCTAAATTGAATTGCAAAAACTTTGATGTCAACGTTTTGACACTCTAGAGATATAGAAAATAAATAGAAATGGAAGTGTCTTCTATCTAAATATTACTAGTTTTGTGCACAGGTAGAGGAAAACATATAAGAGAGCTGTTTAGGGGAAAGGGAGGAACTCCAAGCTTTGTAGCAGCCAACATGCAGAAGAAACATGATATGTTTTAAGATTCAGTGCCCCCCAGTTCCACCAAGATAGTTGCATTTAATGTCCATTTGATTCTAGAAAGTTGTTTTTTTTTCCTTTTTCACTACCTAAATTTGTGTCAGTACAAGTTTATGTTCTTCCAGTTCATAGAAACGAAAAGGGTGGTTTAAGGGAAGGAAGGCATTTGACAAGTTATCAATTGGGGAAAATTGTTATTGGAAGCTAAATAAACTAAATGCAATCATTACACATTATATATCATTTTAATTGTTTGGCATTTTTTTGTTGTTTTTGATACACTGTTTCACTATGTAGCTTAGGCTGAGCTAGAACTCACAATCCTCCTGTCTCAGGCTTCTAAGTGCTAAGATTACAGGCAGGTACTACCACTATATGGCTATTTAAATTTATGTTAGCTACTCAGCAAGTAAAGATCAGAAAGACTGTAGTTCAAGGCTTGCATGTCAATAAGTTAGAGAGACTCCCATCTCAACCAATATTTCTAGCTCCGGTGGCATGCATTTATCATCTTACATGAAAAAATTATAAATAGCAGCATCATACCCAGGCCAACTCAGGGATAAATATGAAGCCCTATTTAAAAATAATAAGAGTAAAAAGGGCTTAGATGGCTGAGCACATGCCTGGGAAGTGTGAGGCCCTGAGTGTTCAAACCTGATACTTATACAAAAAAAAAAAAAGTTTTTGTTTTGTTTTGTTTTTATAAATGAGTCTATTCCTTTATCAGGCCATTGAGAGCACAGGTTTCCCTTTATACAATGCAAATAAAAAGACCTCTCCTTAAACAACAAATCTAGGCAGCAAGAAGTCAATTCATTTTACCTAACCAGTGACCTCTGAATTGCTCAAGAGTAAACAACCCCTAATACTACCCACTCTTCAAAGATCAGGTCTGCATAAATTTATTAGAAATAAAAGTACTACCAAATCAGATTTTGTCAAATTCCAAGTATCTTTTCTAGGCCATTAATAAGATAAACTTCAAGTTTCAAAAAGGACTGCCTATAAATCTGTGAATGAATGACCAAAACAAATTTTATTCTTTCTTTTTCTCTTTTTACATTTAATTTTATCTTTATTTATTTTTAAGTTTTAAATTTAATGTAATTTTAGTATACATCATATATACAAATGGGAGGGGGAGGGGTTCTTGTGTATTTCCACACATATATACAACGTCTTATCATTAGTCTCCCCAATCTTAAAACATTCTCAACAGACTTCACTGTTCTACTTTCATACAAACAAACAAACCATATCAACCATATTCCTCCTCTTTCACCCTCTGTGTAGGCCCTCCATACCTGCTGCTATCACTCCCCTTCCACTCAATTCTTACTGCAGAGGTTCAGAACGGACTGGATCAATGCACAAATATTCACTCATGAACTTAGCTCTCACTTGTTGCATCATCTTTTCATTAGGTTTTACACTCTGCAGTTATACTTGGCTAAAAACTAATAATACAAAGTTCATAGGAAACAAGAAACACAGGCCAGGTGTGGTGGGGCACATCTATGAACCCAGCACTCAGGAGGCAGAAGCAGAAGATGGTGAGTTCAAAGCCAGTATAGGTTATGTAACAAAACTAGCAAAAAATAAATAAACTATGATGAGTCCTTGCGTTTACATATGGTATATATAACATTCTAAGAATAACTCACAGTAGGAAGTGGTACTGTGGCTTAAGTGGTAGAGCCCTTGCCTCGAGCTAAAGAGCTCAGGGACAGCACCCAGGCCCAGAGTTCAAGTCCCACCACTGACAAAAAATATATATATACTTGCCAGGCCTGGGTGGCTCATGTCTGTAATCCTCACTACTCAGGAGGCTGAGATCTGAGGACTACAGTTCAAAGCCAACCTGGGCAGGAAACTCCATGAAACACTTATCTCTGATAAACCACTCAGAAAACCAGAAGTGGCACTGTGGCTCAAGTGGTAGAGTTCTAGCCTTGAGCTGAAGAGCTGAGGGAAAGCACCCAGGCCCAGATTTCAAGCCACACAACCGACAAATGAAAAAAAAAAAAATCTCATAGTAAACAGCAAGGGATTATTTACTGAACCCCCAATCAGTCCTAAAACAAATTTATAATTCTGATGTGGTTCATAAGAAATACATGTATCAAAACAGCACAGGGACAGTGCTCAGGCCCTGAGTTCAAGCCCCAGGACCAGCCCCACCCCACTACCAAAAATAAAAAAATCCTAAAGCTCTAATTTATTTTTCTTTGATCATGAGTTTTACTTCCTCCTTCCTTTAATATATGCTCTGTCTACTCACAGACTTGCATCCAATTCCATCTGCCCTCCTCAAGCAAGCTGGTATTTCAGGCATAACCCCTGTGGCTAGCTACTCTCAATATCAGAAGTACCTTACCACTTCCTCAGGGTACCACGTGGGACAGCCTTCCTTTACCAGTACAGGTTTACATGCCACCTCACCCAGGAATCCTTCCATAGTTATCTCCTGAGAAGTAAGCACTTCCTCAGCAATCGTCCCTGCACTTGATTAGGGCTGTGATTCTAGAGCTTTATCAGCACAGCTTATCTGTCTCTCCTCTCTAATGTAGACTTCAGGATGTTCCTTATTGCAAATAAACACACATCTGGTTCTATCTGCAGTGTTCCCTCATCCTTCAGCTTCCTGAGGAAGACACATCAGGCTCTGCAAGATCAGCTTCACCCACACACAGCCACGAGTTCACCCAATGATTACCACACTGTAGTTAGCTGTCCCCATCTGTCACCTCCAGGACAAAAGCCAAGTTCACTTATATTTGCAATCTAATTCAGCACCCAGTCACTCTGAATACTGTCCTACTTTAATTTTTTGCATAGTAGATCTTTCTAATTTATTTAATATCTATCACTTTCCACCAGAATCAACACTCAGTGGGTATGTGGACCTTGCTTGCTTTGTTCTCAGTAACAATTCCAGTGCTTCTGGCACATAATAGATGATCAGCAGTTTATGATGAATGAGTGAATGAAAGAACGAGTCATCTCGTCACTAACCCAGTCCTGGCTATCAACCTAGTCCTGGCACACCATTGGTACCACATAAATATCTACAGAATAAATCTCATCTTGTGAAGAAGTAATTTTTTTGTATTTTATGATCTATTATGCTTGACGATATTGATATCTTCTCTAACACCTGGCACAGAGTTTTCACACATACTGGCCCTGATTAATTTCTATTAAATTGGATGGCTTGTGCTGATTGCTGATTAACTTCCCTTTATCTCTCCTCCTCTCCATCCTCTAGACCAAATGTAGGACATATCAAAATGTTTTTCTTAGAATATATACCACAAAAAGCTTAATTTTATTCTGAAACAACCACGTTTTTGTGTCTAATGCAAAACAATGAGTACAACAGGCTCAGCTGGGATTACACTGGCTTTATAAATCAACAAGTATCATCTCAATTCTAATTCCAGGAGCTAAAAAAAGACAGTCTAATCTTGAGATTTTTGTACCTAGAATGTATACCACCCACTACAAAATGCAGCTTTTAGTCTGGAAAGAAAATCAATATGAAAATTACTAAGAATATAGAATCAGAGTAGGCCAATACACTGACTTCTGAAGACTAAGTACACTTTGAAAGAATGCTATTTTTGGTGATCATAGTTACAACCTACGTGTTATTTAAACAAGAGATTCTACATAGAAATTTCTATTCCACCCCCTCCAAAAAAAAAAAAAAACGAAACTCATTACAGCACTAAAGTATATATGAAGTAACCGAAATAGCCTATAGCAGGACTATCTTGACGGTAGCCATTACTTATAGCATTCATATGTAGGCCTGAATTAGGCATATACTACTATTTTAAGAAATAATATACTTCTTGGGTGGGGGGGGGAGGAGGATGGGAAGGGATGGGAAGGGGAAACAAAAGAGGAGGTTACAATGCCTGATAAGAAATGTACTCATTATCTTGCCCATGTAATTGTAACCCCTCTGTACAGTATTTTCACAATAAAAAATAAATAAAATTTTTTAAAAAAAGAAATAATATACTTCTGACATGCCACAATACCTTTGAAAAAATGCAGTACTCCATGTTGTGTGGTTATATTTAAATTATACCTTGAAATGTTTCAGCACAAGGTTAAGGAAAGGAAATGGCAAATATTCTTTTTATTCTTGAGGAAAAACTAAAAAACTATATTGAATTTAGAAATTCAAGTCTCAGCTTTCTAACACTGTAGAAGTACCCAGAAGAGTAATTTACACAAAAGTATTTATCACCATGAGCTCTAGCAATGGTTGCTCTCTATGGACCAACTTGCAGCTCACTTAGACATTTTATGATCACATTAAAAAGGCTGAAAGATGGGGCTCTCCCTGTAATAAAATTGTTGAGCCTTTCATAATTTTATCTGTTTGACAGAGATGTCATGGAAAAGTAGTTTACCAATGAGTCCTCAAATACAACCAGGCCACATCTGCTCACCAATATACAGGTAAGAAGGAAAGAGGATGATCTGATCTAAGCCTCGGGTCCTGTAATAATGCTAAGTAAAGGGATTTTCATCGGTCCTTTACTTTTTCTTTGAAAAGTCAAGAAGTAGCTCCTGAAAGCTGATGAGAACTTGAAGATATTAGAGATCTTGTACTTATCATTTATAAATAGAAAAAAAAACGAGGATATACTTATCAGGGTTAAATGGATTTTTTCCCCCAGAATCTGAGATGACTGAAAAATCTTGTTTAGTACATTTACCTTTCTTTGTTAGGTGTGTTTTAGTTTGATGGATGACTATTTTCAAACACACACAAAATAGAATAATACAGGGGAATCACCTAGCTCACATATAACAATATTTGGCCAGAAAGAACGTATCCCAAACAGCCTGGAAGTAAGCCACTACTAGTGCAAAGTGAGAATCTAGAGAGAAGAAATAATTTACTAAACTTCAGATGTTTACAAGGGCAATGACAAGCCACCAGATTGGCAATGGTGGCTCAAGCTTGTAATCCTAGCTACTCAGGAGGTTGAGATCTGGTTCAAAGCCAGCCTGGGCAGGAAAGTCTGTGAGACTCCTATGTCCGATTAACCACCAGAACACTGGAAGTGGTGCTGTGGCTCAAAGTAGTAGAGTGCTAGCCTTGAGCAAAAGAGCTCAGGGACAATGCCCAAGCCCTGAGTTCAAGCCCCATGACCAGAAACAAACAAAAAAAAAAGTATGATATGTAGTAAACTAGGGTAACTACAAGAATAAAAACAAAATACGAATAGAAGAAAATATTATCTGTCAAGTATTAGGCAACAAAGTAAGAATAATGAAAATAAAACTTGAAAAGCTGGCAAGTATAGTTCTAATATGTCAGAAATTACAGTAGATGTGAAATTAACTTTATAAATCATAAAAATTGCAGAATGTAGTTTTTTAGGGGTAGACCTAGCAGTGATTTTTTTTTACAAGTGACAGATTTAAAAAATAGTGTAATAGAAAATGGTAACAGGCCAGAAGAAACCGAGAATAACAATATAAAGTTTGAATTTCAGGCAAAAATGTTATAAGGGAGGAGGTTTCTTCTTTTAAATTTCTGGAGCAAACACAGAAATGAACGCTTATATTAGCAAACCATGGTGGCAAAAACTGCCTTCCATAAAATGTGAAACCCTCATCCAATTGGATAAAGACCTAAATAGGATGAAAAGGCTGGCATCCAGACTTATGGTCCACAACGATGGTTTGGACTTGACAGTCTTCATGAACACGTGGACATACATAGATCTCATATAAGTGATTCTGCCTCTCAGGAGAATTCTTATACAAGGGATAAAATGAATGATTTCATATTAGTAAAAGAAATAATACACCAATAAAATTTAAATATACATGCTGTCAGTCAATGAAGAAATATGACCTCAATATACACTCAAAATATAGAGAACAAAAACTAGAGGGATAATGAGGGCAAATACTTATAAATATCAGCAATAAAAGCAATTCTAACAGGACATCTTTAGAAATTTCTGATAAGGCCGATAAAAAAATAAATAAAATGTTTGAATAAGAAGGGTTTTATCCTCTTTCCTGTCTTGCAAGATGGTGGGTAAAAAGGCTGAGAAGCCAGACACTAAGGAGAAGACGCTTGAAGCCAAGAAGGCTGGTGCTGATGGCAAAGTAAAGAAACCTACCATTAAGGCTAAAAACCCAAGAAAGGGAGGCCCTACTGTAGCCCATTCCCAGTCCTGGGTTGAGGCTCACCTCAAGTTTCAGCCACAGCAACCACAGGGCCTTGAACAGACCAAGAGAGCCTTCTAACCCGGAGTTTCCGATTTCTCCTCAGCGATTTCAAGTCCAGAAAGCAGAGCTTGGAGACACAAGGTGTTGGGGAGGAGGGGGCGGCTGGGGGAGCGCGGTAGAGGCGGCGGGCAGCTGTGGATGAGAGGGACGGGCTGCTCACCACAGGCCGAGGCGTGGGGTAGGCGGGGTGGTATTGTGTGTGGGGGGGGGGTCCCGTCCCTCCTCCTCCCGTCCCCTCCCCCTGCCCTGGGGCTCTGGGTTGAGGACTTGGAGCCCCCACCTCCAGGGGACGTGTGGACGCAGGGAGGTTAGGTTACCCCCCAAAGCACTCCCCCCAAACCCGAAACTCCAACACGCACCCCCCATCCTGTCACCTTATTAACCCTGGGGACCAGATGTCCCCCTGGGAGTTTGCCCGTGACACACTGACGTTCCTCCAGCTCCCGACTCAGCTCCCCGGAGTCATTTGAAAGTGCAAACCCCGGGAATGAAAGGCAGCGTGAGGAAAACCGGGGTGCGCACTCGGGGGAAACGCGTGCCTTTCGGTCGTGCACGTGGTGGCAACGCCCCGGGGGAGTGGGCGTGACCACGCCCCGCCCTGCCTGACACACCCCCTCCCCCCTTCCACGAGGGTCCTCCGCGGCTCCTTAGTTCAAGTTTGGGTGGAAACTTTCTCTCAAAAGCTCCACCCCCTTCGCCTAGGAAACCGTTGGGTGCCCACGCTTAGGCGGGGGCGGACACTGCCGGCAGCCCTTCCGCACGTGGCATCAGCGGCCGAGCCTCGCGTAGGGCGTGGCCTGAGGTGGAGGGGGCGGCAGGAAGTCGGGGGTGTGTGGTTTGGGGCGGAGGGGCGTGGCCTGCGGCGTGCTTCCTTTGAGACTAGCCGTCGGGCCCTGGGCCCGGAGGAGCCGCCTCCGCCTCCCCGTCAGTGCGTGCCCGGCCGTGTGGGCGCTCGGGCACCCGCGTCCCCGGGCCCGCTGCGTCCCACCGCACAAACTTTGTGGCCGTCCCGGGGAACCGCGTGGAGGAGCAGCCGAGGCCGACAGGTTCGTGCGTGCTCGCCTGAGTGAGGCAGGTAGGCTTCTCCAGCTTTCGGGGGTCGGAGCGGGTGCCTCGCCCCCCTCGGTGGGCTGGGCAGATGGGGGGGGCGGCGAGCGACCGGTGTCGCTCTGACACGAGACCTTATTCTGTGGCCGCCCCGGGGGAGCCAGCTGTCATCAAGGCTTTCCACCCCTCGTCCCCGGGGGCCGCCGCGCACCTGGATCCGGGGGAGGGGGGGGATGGTGGCGAGGACTTGGCAGAGGCCAAGACGTCTGGGTCGGAGGCGTCCTCGGGCACCTCCTTGCTTACCCAAGACACCTAAGCGGTGCCACTCAGGTGTAAGGACTTTATTATTGTGGGGTGGCTGTTGCTCAATTCCAGACATTCGCTGAGGAAACTGCGTTCAGATGGTGGTGGTGGTGATGGACAGTGCGTGTGTGCGTGTGCACGCGTGGGCACCCGCGTGCGTTTCCCCCTAGACTCAACAAAGCTCCCTTAACCCTACTTGTGCGAAGGAGTTAGAACTATTGCTTGAGATCAGGTTGGGTTAGTTGTGATGGAGGCAGCGGTGTGGGCCTGGAACCTTGGGCATCGCGTGAGTGGGTCTGGAGAAGGATCCCTGATTCCACACCCCTACCCTTCTGGACCCTTCCATTTATAACATCCCTCTTTGGCCACACACTAGGTGTTGCAGCCCTAGCCATGCAGGGACCCAGAGAACTCCTCCTGGAGGGAGAAGAGCCTTGAGCTGAGGAGACAGCCCTCAGGGAGAGGAAGGATAGGGATCATTGCTTCCCTGTAAACTGGGGCCTGCCCCTCCCTTTGATTCTCAGGTAGGCTCTGCTGTCAAATTCATCTCTTTAAGGTGTCAGCTGCTGCCTGCTAATAGCCATAGCAGCTCTGATGAAATTATGTAGGTCACTGAAAAATAATACCTGCTTAATCACTTTTATCCTGTTGATTAACGAACTCGGGGCAAGATTTCCTTTCCTTAATGTACCATGCCTGCTTGTCAGGGTCACCTGTCTGACCTCCAGTTCACTCCTGCACCAGGCAGCTAGACACTAGTTGCTTTGTAAACCACAGCCAGAGTTTTTATTTGGACAACTTTAGTGATTTTTGGACAGAAAATTTGGTTAGAGCAGTCGATTCAGTTCCTAAACTTACTGGTTAGTCACCCACGCTAGTTGGCTTTAGATATTTTTTTTCAGATATGTGACGACTGATTTCTTTTAGCTGCAGTTAATCCCTTTCTGCAAAAGCTCCTAAAAATAGTATCTGTGTCTGCTTCAAAACAAATGGCATTCTGTGTCATTTGTTTTTTATAGTTTGAGAAATAGGATAAAATTGTGAGCCCAGAGTTGGTAGCTCAAGCCTTAATCCCAGCTACTCAGGAGGCTGAGATCTGAGGATGACAGTTCAAAGCCAGCCTGGTCAGGAAAGTCAGTGAGATTCTTGTCTCCAATTAACTGTCAGAAGTGGGAAGTGGAGCTGTGGCCCAAATTGGTAGAGCATTAGGCTTGAGCAAAAATGCTCAGGGACAGCACCTAGGCCCTGACCAACTATAGCCCCAAGACCAACTATAACGACAACAGAACTGCGCAGGGTGAGTAGAAAGAGCTAGAGAAACAGGGTGTCACTGAGGTGAAGTCAGGAAATGTAGAGCAATCACATAATTTATGCCCAATTGCCTAGCTAGCAATGCATTGCTGGACAGTTTGAAGCAATACACTGTTTCTGTTAAGTTTCTTTTTGTCTTGGGAAGTTAATAGATAATAAGCACAAATCAAAAAGCAGATGTACAAATATTATATAGAAATTGGAGGTAAATATTGGAAGAAACAAGAGTTACTTCTGAGGTGTGAAATTATGGACTTGAATTACTTTATTTATTTTAGGTTCTGGGGTTTTGAACTCTGGGTTTCAGGCAACTACTCTACCATTTAAGCTGTGTCCTCCAGCCCTTTCATTTTTTTTTTTTTCAGGTAAGGGGTAGGTTTATTTAGTAGACCTGCTGGGACCAGACCAGGTTGGCCCTCCACGCGGCTGGAAAAGGCCTGGTAGAGAGCTGGGAAATAGAGCTGGAAAAGAAAGAGCTGGGAAAGAGGTGGGAAAGAGAAGAGAGAGCTGGGAAAGAGGTAGCTGGGAAACAGAGCTGGGAGAGAGAAGAGAGAGCTGGGAAAGAGAGACCTGGGAAAGAGAGAGCTGGGAAAGAGCAGTCCTTTCATTTTTACTTAACCAAATAGCCTGACCCCTTTCTACTGGCCTTGAACTGTGATCTTCCTTCCTCAACCTCCAGAGTAGCTGGCTTCATTTACAAGAATATTAGAAAAGAAATGAACAGAAGCAAACATGGCTGTAGTGCTTTTCCACATAACATATTGTGCTGGTGACTTAAGCATTTTACAGTGGTTCTAGAGTACACAGGAGGAAAAAAGTGTGTGTGTGTGTATGTGTGTGTGTGTATGTGTGTGTATCTACCTAATAGAATCTCTTCATTTTGGGTTATATAAACACCTTCTTATGCACAAGGCTGAAAATAGAAATTATGAATCTATGTTCATGTGAGTTCAGCCGAATGAAAGATGCCACACTTTTAGGTGGGGCTCACCTCATTTCCTCTCCTCTCAGGTTCCTTTTGGTTTTAATGTTTTCCCTAAAGAGAAGCTAGTAATTGATAACAGCTATAAAAAATACTCAGCAGTTGTTGGATGATCTGCTAATTAGCTCTTATGAAGCATAGGTTGTTTTTTTTTAAAACATTTTCCTAAGACCATTATTCTAGGACATGCCATTAAGGAGTTCAGAAAATTCACAAGGTTTGGCAGAATGCAGAGGGAATGTATGCTGACTTGTCTCCTGGTATCATGGAAATTAACTTTTGTTGAAATACTGGTCTTAGGTTAACCTTAGGATTTTTGGGCTTGTAGGAAATTCCAGGAACTGGTTCCCTGTGTGTGTATGTGTGTAAAATGTGAAATAGGTATTTTGTTAAATTTATGACTCATGCTCATTGAAGCATGAACATTTTAGGAATTCCTATGGCAGTTTTTGTGACCACTTTAAAGAGTTGATGGATATTTTCATGTAGCCTCTCCCCACTTTTATAACCATCTCATTAGAACATATTTTATTCCTTGAAGTAAATGTTTACCATTTTGATTGTGTTTCCTAGGCATTCAGTTTAGGTTGGTGTTCTTTATAATAACTCAGAATGAATATAGAGAAATATTTTGTCATATGTAAATCTGCGTACATCATTCTCTGTATACATATACACACGTATATTCATATATAAGTATATAGACATACAAGTTATGTGTCCAAGTATTATTTTTAGCAGGTCACTTAACAGACAACTCTGCATGGTCTCAAAATAAGGATACTACATATATTATAACACATGTTATAACACATTATAACACATTATAATATGATATTACATATGAACATATATATGTTAGGAAAATAGTTTTTTTCTTTTTGGGGGGTGGGTGTGTGCCACTACTGGGCCCTGGGCCCTGTCCTTTAACATTTTTGCTCAAGGCTGCACTTCAGCCATAGCTCCAGCTCCAAAATTTTTCTTAATAAATTTCTTGGAAGATGGCAGTTCTATGATTTGCACATACTCATTTTGATTTTTTTGTGGGAAAATGCAATATTTTCTAATGTATTTTTATTGTTTATTTTTGAACATGAAGCTAATTTTTTGATACATTAAAATGATAGTTTTCTTTAATTTGTATATATTGCAAGAGATTCACACTTTTTTTTCTTATTTTAAGCAGGATCTAATAGTTTCCTTTTGAAAAAAATTGACAACTTTGATTGACCTTGGTTTGCTTTAGGAAACAGCAAACAACTTGATATTGACCTACTGGTTGTATTTAGAAGGTAATGGCTAATGTTAGTTTCTTATCACCTTGCTTTGATTTGACCTCTGAATTTCCTTCTTGCATGTCTCTGCTGGGTGACTGTGAAACTTGGTACATCTTACTTGAAAAGTGCATCGTGGAGTTGCTGTAGATAGTAAGAAGAACCAGTTTGCAACAGTTGGGGATGTCTTGTAGTCTCTTTTTTTTCTTAAAGTAATCCCACCTGTCCTGGGTCATCACTGAGGAGTGGCCATTTCTTCATTGTGAATCACCAGATGAGTAGGTTTGACAGGGCTTGTTGATGCAGCCCCACTGACTCAATCTGCTGTGCTCCAATCAGGAGCCAGCTGTGTTTTACTCTTCTCATCCTCATTGCTGAACTTTGGAGTCCTAGACTTCCTTCTCCATTCAGATAACAAATTAAACTACAGGAAATCTGTAGTGGCACAGTACAATAATCCTAGTACTCAAGTGGTTTAAGGAGGAGTGTGAGTACAAGGCCAGCCTGGGATTCTTAGTGAAACCTTATCTCAAAAAAAAAAGTTAAAAACTGTAGGGAGTTAAAAGTAACTTCATATCTTAGTCACTTCTCAGAGTTGCTTGTATTGAGTAGAATCCTATAAATGTTGATGATCTTATTATTGCATGGACAATTATTTTTTACCTTTTTTAATGAAGTTTATTTTGGCTGGTCACCAATCATGGTCCTTGTTGCCTACTGAGTAATGACTCAATCATTGGGTGTGATGGCTAATTTTATGTCAACTAGCCTCTGCAAAAGGTTGTCCAGTTAACCATTCTGGGTGTGTCTGTGAGAGTGTTTCAGAATGTAGTTAACAAGTCCAGTATGGGTGGACTTTATTCAATTTGTCAAGGCCACAGAGAGTGTGTGTGTGTGTGACAGAGAGAGAGAGAGAGGAGAGAGAGAGTGGGGGGGCAGGGAAAGGATGGGAGAGAAAGGGAAGGAGGGAGGGAGGGAAGGAAAGAGCCCTCCTTCTTTCTCCTTTCTCTCTTGATTTCCTCCCTCTCTGCTTTTGAGCTGGGATATTGGCCTTCTGCTTTTAGACTCAGACACAAATGGAACTTACATCACTGGTTTTCCTGTACTCTAGTTTACTAGCTGCATATCTGGGGACAGCTTCTGTAATCACAGCACCTGTAATAAATCTCCTTATAAACACACACAAAGAAAACACACAATACAACACAACACACGTAAACACCCCTACTACTTAAGGGTGTTTGTGACCTGATGACCCATGGAGATTCTCTGCATCAGCTGCCATACTGGTCGGTTCCTCATTCCCAACATACCTTCCTTACCTCTGTTATGACCAGTCCTTCCTCTTTTCAATTATTTCAGAGATGTGTACTCTTAAAGTCTGGCTTAGTGGAGGTGCTCTCCATTCCTTGGCAGTCTTTTCCTATTGCAACTTCCTGGAATCTGAAACCTTATCTGAAATTTCAGGAGCTTAGTTATTTGATGAGTTGAATGTTAGCACTCATACATTTATCAGTCTCTTCCAGCTAGACTATATATTCTTTTAGGAGCAAAAATGTTCATATCCATCACTGTTCCTGGTGTTGTCCTTTATTGAGTGTTTGTTTCCTACTTTTTTAAAAAGTTTTGAGATCTACGTAGGAAAGGCAAGGCAAATTAGGGGTATATGTGCTTTATCCCTGCCCCATCCTGAGCCACTCCTCTCCCCTGAAATGTCTTATTCATTCCCCAGGGGCTCCAGCACCTCTCAACACTGCTCTTGAAAGGGCGGCCAGTTGTTTGAGGTTATTAGAAATACAACCTATATATCATCGTTGACCTACAGCCATCTGTTCTTAAGGGGAAAGAATTGAGTAGTATTTAAAGGCCTGTTGAATTTGTCATTTCTTGAGGACAAATTTGTAGTTTGCAGCAGTTTTAGTGTTACATGCTTTACTTTTGTTTCATGTAATTGCCCTTGATTTGCCTTTAGCTAGGTCTTTTCCTGTTTTCTTCCTAGCTATGCTATATAGCACATTTGGGTTTGTAATTTTGAACAGAGGTGAGGAAGAAATACAAAAAGTGAGCTATATGTTCCTAGGAAATTTGGGTTTGTCAAATCTTATGCCAGTTTCATTCAAGCACAATATGATGATTATTTTTCTGTGTGGAATGTAGCTTTGGAGGGACGACATTAGAAATCTGCCCTCATTCTGGTTTGTCTTTAACCTCCAAGTACTGCAAACTCTGTGTACTTCCTGTCCTCTTACTCTGTTCTCTTGTACTTGTCTCAACATATTTTACTTTACTTGGTTATTTATATCTCTTGCTTATTTTCTTCCCAAATGTGAATATAAAGGTCTGTGAAGGGAAGACATCACTGGCTGATTTGCTGAATTGAACAAGGATTTTGGTTAATGTGAGGCCCTTTACCTCTCTACATCCCCTGTCTTGGCCTCCATAGCAAGGAGTTTTGGGTCTTCTATTTTCTTTCCTGTTGATCAAGACTCCTTGTTATATAGTCTGACTGTAATAATACTATCTGTAGGCTCAGTGATTGATTCCTAGCTGGTGGTGCAATTTTGAAAACTTTAGTAGCAGGTGAGACCTAGCTGGAGGGAGTAGGTGGTGGTGGTGGTGTGCTTTTTAATGTGATACCTGGTCCCTGCTCCCTTCCTGTCTTACTCTGCTTCCTGTCTGCCATAAGGACAATCCTCTTCTTTGACATGGTAGTGTTCTGTGCAAGTTTTTGGGGCCTGGCCACTATAGACTGGAACTCTGAGACAGAGAATCAAAATAAATCTGTCCTCTTAAGTTGTTTTTGCCAGGTGGTCTGTCACAGAGAGGAGAAAAGCTAACATATTCCTTCTGTTTAGACCTAATTATTTCTTTCAAATCGTACAGTTCCCTACTTCCCAGGTCTGTGCATTTGTAGTAGACACATCAAGAACAAAAGTAATTAACATTTGCTTGTCAGTTTATGGTTTATAAAGTACTTTTATGTTTATGATCTTATTTGATATATTTTTTTCTCTCTCTCTTACCATGCTCTCAGCCCTTTCTTGCTTCACTATATAGTGTTTGAATAAGGTTTTACTTTTGCCTCACTGGGACTGTGATCTTATTTATGCTTACAAGATGTGTGGGATGACAGGTACACTGAACCATGCCCAGAGATACAAGTCTGTAAGTGAGTAAGTTGCCCTGAAGGTTCTTTTTTTTTTTTTTTTAATTTTATTTTATTTTATTTGAGAACATACTGTACAGAGGGGTTACAATTACATGGGCAGGATAATGCATACATTTCTTACCAAGCATTGCAGCCTCCTCCTTTGTTTACCCTTCACCTCCCTTCCCAGCCTCCCCCCTCCCCCCCACCCAATCATACCCCCCCTCCCCCCCCCCCAACGACATTGTAAAGCTGGTTTTGACATGACATTTTGTACTTCCCATTGTTGCAACAGGTCCACCTGAATCCTTAAACGACTTGTTTGTCCCCGTCTCCTCCACATGTTATACTGACATCAAATATAGTGAAAGCGGGGGTTACACTGTGGGGGAGGGACATACAAAGCAACAAAGAAATAATCTTATAAATGCGTTAGAAACACATGCATGAAAGAAACAAAAACATTAAAATACATATTTGAGGGTTCGTTTTCCTAACATCACATTCTCTGACTTTTTCCGCTTGACTAAGAGCTAGTGAATCTCAGCCTCTATGCTAGTAAGTTGCTATTGATGGTTGCCCAGGCTCTTTCCTTGATAAACTATTGAAGACAGCCATTTTCTTCCAAAAAGCTTTCTGTTCTTGCCTCCAAGCCAAGGGAGTGCTCAATAATGATTAGTATCTAATGATGACAGAAGAATATTCCTTTGAGCATTGGAGAACTGTAGGTGTGTCACACATTGACAGGTCCTCACCAATCTCTTTCTGCTGTTTTTGAAATATCACTGCCAAGGGAGTTGTATACAACTTGTTTTGACAGAGTGGTCTTAAATATTCATTCTTTTTCCCCATTACTTTAAGAGAAATGCCAGCATTTAGTCTTCAGGTTGCCAGTAGCAATTTTGGAGAAATTATATTATAACTTTTTCAAGAGTCTGATTTTCATATTGCTCATTTATTTATACATGAATTCATGTTAGTTTTAATGATGGAAGATCATTCACCTTGGGGTTAGTGGAAATTTAGGGAGATCTTTGATCAATTATACCGCTGGTGGGCTAATTAGCATGGATTTACTATTGCATAAGGCTTCATGGGCAAAGTGGAAAGAGCATGTAATTTGGGTACAAATGTGGTTTAAATCCCTGATCTACTTACTCATTAGTAAATGTGTGACTTGGACAAATGGCTTTCCTTTGATGAATCTTAGCTTTCTCAAAATGGAGAGCCAGGTGTGGTGGTGCAGATCTGTAGCTCCAGCTGTTCCAAAGACTGAGGCAGGGGTGCCACAAGTTTGAGGCTAGCCTAGGCAACATGTGAGATATGCTTTCATTTAAGGGGGGAAAAAAGGAAAGAAAACTGCAAAAGATTTTACATTTTTGGGCTGTGGATATAGCTCAGTGGTAGAGCATTTATTTAACACTGGTGAGTTTCTAGGATTGAGCCCAGCACTGTCAATGAGAAGAAAGAGGGGAGGAGAGAGAGGAAAGGAGAAAACAGGAGGGGGGAGGGGAAGGGAGAGGAAAGAAGGGGGGAAGGGTGAGAGAGAGGGAATAGGAGGGAGAGAGGAAGAGGTAGTAATCTCATCCCTGGGAGTTTCTCAAAGGGTTAAATAAGCTAGCATGTGTGAGGTGTTAATTTGGGGATAATAATCGATGCATAGTATTGTTGTCCCTGTGTTGAAACTCATTAGCATTCTCCTAAGGACTGTTGGGGATGCTCAATAGAGTGCTATGTTATATGTCAGCAAAGCCACAAATGATGATGACAGATACAGATATACAGTTCACAGAAAATCAAATTGGGATGAAATGTTATTTGTACAGGAAGGAAATACAAGAAACTACAAGCGCATTTACAACCTTTAAGACTCATGATTAGGTTTATTGGGATTCATGTTTTCTCAAATTATAGAAATCCAGATCTTGCAGGAGAAGATTTACTGGTTCACCTGACTGAAGTGTGGGAGAAGTGTGATGGGTCTCAGGGAAGCCAAAAGAGCTCCTAAACTGGCTTGTGCTTGCTCTTGCCTTGAATCACTTTATTCCACATAGCTGCAGTAAGCCGAGATACCCAGAAAGAATACCGGACCTCTTCCCTTTAGTCTAAATTCTCAAAATCCTGGGAATGGACACCTAATCTAGTTGAAGAAGAGGAGCAGGGTTTTCTTTTTCTTCAGTACTAGGGTTTGAACTCAGGGCCATGAACTTGCTAGGCAAGAGTGCTGTACCACTTGACCCATGCCTCCAGTCCTTTTGCTTTAGTTTGTTTTTAGATAGCATTTTGCTGGGTATGAACATGATCATTCTATCCCTGCCTTCCAAGTAGCTGGGATCACAGGCATGCAATACCATGCCTTAGGAGAAAGGTGGGGTGTTGGACAGGTTGAACTGGTTGAACTTCAGGGAGAGGAGCAGATGTGGAGAAAACTGAACCAAACGCTTAGGTTCCAGAAAAAGAAGATGGCTTATATTAGGATAAGGTGGACTTAGGGCAGATGATTTGAAGTAGCTAGTTCAGGAGTTCCCACTCAATTGATAGACTGACATCAGACTGTCAGACTGGGATCTTGGCTTTTATTCTTTAAAGTAGAGTTCATGGTGTTGGCAAATTACTTGAATTGGTAACTGGAGGACCAAGTGAATACAGTTCTGGTCACTGATTGTAGACTAGGTAATCTTTGCAGTCAAGAAGCTAATATCCATCCTGGCACCTCCTTAAACTCTAGATGGTATCCAGCATCCAAGCCAGATGAGATCTTGCCTTGCCTGGAAAACCCCACAGTACTTTATTTCAGATAAAACCTTATTCTTGCTAGTAAATGTGGAGTGTATGCTAGAAATGAGATACTACCATTTCATTAACAAAATACCAGATTTAAAGACTGATTGTCAGTGGCTAGTAAAGTTATTTAGGGCTGCAGGTCTAGATTGAGTCACTGGGTTCAATCAGAAACACCCATCCAAAACAAAAAACAAGAAAAACTCCTAGGTCAGAAGCTCATGATAGATCAGGTTAGTAGCCCTCCAGCTCTCATAGGTGGATCTTACTAGAAAGAGAGAAGTAAGCATGACACGATTCCTAATTTAGTATAATAGCAACCACAAAGAATCATGTATAGAGTTTATTCCCCCAACCCTGAATGTGATGTTGATAAAATCTTTAGATCCAACCATCAGTTTTTAGAACAACAACAGCAACGGAAAAGGACCACATTAAACAGTTTCTGTGGAGATATAATCAACTAATTCCTGAGTGTGGGAATTTCTGTTGGATGTAGTTTTGTGTTTCATAAGTAGCTAGGAGTCTCTAATCAAGGTATAGGCAGGGCTTCACACCCCAATGACTTTGGGGAAGACTCTGGCCTCTTCTAGTTCCTTCAGGCTGTGCCTGCCTGTGGCTGCAGTTCTCTGCTTATCCTCACTTTGCTATCCCCTCTGTTTCTCTCTGGGTTGAATGTTCCTTTGCGTCTCTCTTACAGAATACAAATGATAGCACTTAGGATCTATTTAGATAATACAAGACAACTCTTCATCATAATCTTTTTTATTTATTTTTTTGGTTGTGGAGTTTGAACTCTGGGCCTAGGTGCTGTCCCTTAGCTCTTCAGCTCAAGGCTGGCGCTCTACCACTTGAGCCACAGTGCCACTTCCAGTTTTCAGGTGTTTATTGGAGATAAGAGTCTCATGGACTTTTCCTGCCTGGGCCGGCTGTGAACCGTGATCCTCAGATCTCAGTCTCCTGAGTAGATAGGATTACAGGTGTGAGCCACCAGCACCTGGCTCATCCTAATCTTTAGTTATATCTTTTATTTTACAAGGTAATATTCACAGGTTCTAATAAATGGGATGTGAATATATCTTGGGGGGGGGCATTTCCCTTAGCTATATTTTGGGGGGGCGTGTGTGTGTGTGTGTGTGTGTGTGTGTGTGTGTGTGTGTGTGTGTGTGCTGGTTCTGGCGTTTGAACTCAGGGCCTGGGAACTGTCCCTGAGCTTTTTGCTGAAAGTTGGCAATCTGTCATTTGAACTACATCTTCACTTCTGGATTTTTTTGGTGATTAATTGGAGATAAGAGTCTCACAAACTTCCCTGCCCAGGCTGGCTTTAAACCATGATCTTCATATGTCAGCCTTCTGAGTAGAGAGGATTAGAGGCATGAGCCACCAGTGATCCATTCATATATAATATTTGAAATTTTCTGTAAAGCAGTACAGTTAGGTCAAGATATTAGCAGTAGAAGATTATGATTCAGCCAATCACAATTGTTCTGTTTTTAATCTTTGATAAGCCAAATATTGTTTTATGTGAGCCAGGTGATGCCCCTGTATTATTCTATTTGGTATGTGTTTGAAAATAGTCATCAAACAAACTAAAACACAGCTAACAAAAAAAGGTAAATGTACTAAACAAGATTTTTCAGTCATCTCAGATTCTGGGGGAAAAAAATCCATTTAACCCTGATAAGTATATCCTCATTTTTTTTCTATTTATAAATGATAAGTACAAGATCTCTAATATCTTCAAGTTCTCATCAGCTTTCAGGAGCTACTTCTTGACTTTTCAAAGAAAAAGTAAAGGACCGATGAAAATCCCTTTACTTAGCATTATTACAGGACCCGAGGCTTAGATCAGATCATCCTCTTTCCTTCTTACCTGTATATTGGTGAGCAGATGTGGCCTGGTTGTATTTGAGGACTCATTGGTAAACTACTTGTCCATGACATCTCTGTCAAACAGATAAAATTGTGAAAGGCTCAACAATTTTATTACAGGGAGAGCCCCATCTTTCAGCCTTTTTAATGTGATCATAAAATGTCTAAGTGAGCTGCAAGTTGGTCCATAGAGAGTAACCATTGGTAGAGTTCATGGTGATAAATACTTTTCTGTAAATTACTCTTCTGGGTATTTCTACAGTGTTAGAAAGCTGAGACTTGAATTTCTAAATTCAATATAGTTTATCAGTTTTTCCTTAAGAATAAAAACTATTAAGACTCTCTGCCATTTCCTTTCTTTAACCTTGTGCTGAAACATTTCAAGGTATAATTTAAATATAACCACACAACATAGAGTACTGCATTTTTTCAAAGGTATTGTGGCATGTCAGAAGTATATTAGTTCTTTGTTTTATTTTTTTATTTATTTTTTATTGTGAAAATACTGTACAACATGGGCAAGATAATGAGTACATTTCTTATCAAGCATTGTAGCCTCCTCCTTTGTTTCCCCTTCCTATGCCTTCCCATCCTCCCCCCCCCACAACCCAAGAAGTATATTATTTCTTAAAATAGTAGTATATGCCTAATTCAGGCCTACATATGAATGTTATAAGTAATGGCTACCAACAAGATAGTCCTGCTATAGACTATTTCGGTTACTTCATATATACTTCAGTGCTGTAATGAGGTCTTTTGGTTTTTTTTTGGAGGGGGTGGAATCTGTTTAAATAATGCCTGGGTTGTGACTATGATCACCAAAAATAGCATTATTTCAAAGTGTACTTAGTCTTCAGAAGTCAGTGTATTGGCCTACTATGATTCTGTATTCTTTCCTTAGTAATTTTCATATTGATTTTCTTTTCAGACTAAAAGCTGCATTTTGTAGTGGGTGGTATACATTCTAGGTACAAAAATCTCAAGATTAGACTGTCCTTTTTTTAGTTCCTGGAATTAGAATTGAGATGATACTTGTTGATTTATAAAGCCAGTGTAATCCCAGCTGAGCCTGTTGAACTCATTGTTTTGCATTAGACACAAAAATATGTAGTTGTTTCAGAATAAAATTAAGCTTTTTCTGGTATGTATTCTAAGAAAAACATTTTGATATGTCCTACATTTGGTCTAGAGGATGGAGAGAAGGAGAGATACAGGGAAGTTAATCAGCAATCAGTTTAGGGCCAAACAAATCAGACTGTTTCATATTCCTATCTGTGTGTTGAACCCTTGGCATATACACTGTCACAGCAGGCTACTAGGTATAAACTACCCAGATTGTCAGCCCCAACCAGTCAGAAGCAGGAGTCCTTCTTATAATTGTCCCAACTCCCTCTCCTTCCCCGCCCACCCCCCCCACCCCCCCCCCCCCACCCCCCACTCCTATACCTCATGTTGTCCTGCCCGTCAGATCTCAAGCCAATAATGTAGGTTCAGCATAAACAGTCGTTTTCTTCTCAGGTTCTCAGTTCTCAGGAAAGAACTCTTGGCTCTTGGGTTTGGCGAACTACTTTATTTTTTCTTTTCTGTTTGTTTTTTATGTTTCTTTTTTATTTTCCATTCTTGAAGCTTTGAATAGTTGTTCAAAGAGGTCAGTTTAACATGTCTATTTATTTGTACACTGTATCTCATTCAGTCACTACTTCCGTCATTCTTCCCCTCTTTTATATCCCATCGTCACCCATCTCTCAAATTTCCTAGTTCTGTTTTCACATATGTTTTAGGATAGTTTAAACAAGTTTTCACAGGATTTGCAGCCATTAGATGGGAAGAGCTCTCAGTTCAGATATGTCAGTCCTGTAGTCTATTGAGTGAAATAGAGCAAGATTAGTTCTATAGTGGTACAGTCTTGTTATTCTGACTTTGGTGTTTGGAAGGATGAACCCTTGTTCTTGTCATCAACAATAATGCATTTAGACTGTGCTTCTTGTTTATGAAGTAATTTCAGATAGAATATCTACTGCAAATTTGATCTTATGTTCTGAGGATGCTCACATGGTAGAGCACGTGCCTAGCATGTGCAAAGCTCTGGGTTCAATCCCCAGTACCATGAAAAAATTCTTTCTTAAGGGGCATACAGAACAGGTGGATATTGTCCCTTTTGGGGGGTAATTATAGGGAGGCTGAGAGCAAAGAGGGAAATGGTGTGACTAGGCTCGTTCATCACCTAATAGCTGTGGACTCACCCAGTAGGCTTCTGCTCTAGTTGCTCATAAATGTGCTTGAGGTTAGGGGAAAAGCTTAATGCTTGAATATAAGCTTAGCAAGTGCAAAGCCCTGAGCTGTATCCTTGAGCACTAAAAAATAAGGAAAAACTTAGATAGATTATTTTCTAGCACATGAAGTTACTATTATCTCTAAAGGAAGCAGATAATGTTAAAATTGTGGATTTCTTTTGTGCTCTTTCTTATTTCATTATTTTTTTTTAAATCAAGCTTTATAGATAAAGATAGTATTTCCTCATTTCTGGCTCTTCTTCCTTTGTCCTCCACACAGACCTTACAGAATGCTGTACCATGCTGTTTTTTTGTTTTTGTATTTGTTTTTTAGCACTTGGGTCAGGACATGGCAAACCACTGGCTGCTGGTTGTATCATCTCATTTTCATGAGCTTGTTCTTTGTGTTACAAGGACTACTGCCCTTGCAAAACATCACACAGCCTTAAAAACTGTGCATGAGAGTTTGCTGTGGAGCAGTAGCAAACGTAAGATAAATTGAGAAGCAAAAGGGAAAACTGTGCTAAGAGCTTCTCACAAATGAATTCCCATCATAGAGCACAGGACTTTCTCCACGTGACAAATGAACTTCAGAATTGTGTTTTGCATTTTTAAATAACGTGCAGTAGAGTAATTCCTTTGTGCTCAAGCCAGAGGCCAGGGCCTCAGTTTATTCTACTTATGCTTCTTGCTTGATGGTAGGGAAGAAAGCTGGCTATGTAGTCATTGCATTTACTTTTATTTTGCAAACGTGTTGAGTCTGTTACTCCATCAGTAGAGAACTGCTGTGTTAAGGCATGATGGCCTATAAAAAGTGTTTGTGAAAAGGCTTGGGGTCAGAGCATTTTCCAAAAGGAATATTGTGCTTATTAGAACATGACTTGTAAAGATCCTTGTTCTGACTTGAATTGCTTTTTCACTCCAGCAAGGTCACTGAAAAGAACATCAAGATGTCAGTCATTTATTTTGATTCCCTGCCATCCAGTGAGTAGACAAGGTATTAGAAACTGTGGGTGGTGAGTCTCTATCAGCAAGCCAGAAAGGCTTAGTGGTGATAGTGAACTCAGAGTAAGCGATTCTAACTTTCTATGAGGAATATGCATATTAATGCTGTTTAGGCATTGTTTTTGGCAGGTGGGTATAAAATACCTGTATTGACTTTAGGGTTTGTGCATTTGTGATGTGAGGAACAGCAAAGAGAATGAAGGAAGAGGGTTCCTGCCCTCCTCCTCACAGTCTGTCAGTGGAGCCCAGGGGATCATGGGAAAACTGTGTTCTTCTAATCAGTATTATGCTTGTAGACTAGATAATTGATAGTGATATCTTTGCCCTTGCATCCTTGTACTCAAGTTTTCACTTTCCTTTCTTTGGCCTGGGGCCACATTGTGTTTTGGTTCCAAGATTTTAATTTGTGGGGCCCAGACAGTGGGTATGTTAACTAATTGCCTCAAATGTTGGCTGATGTGGACTTGACCTTTCAAAGTTGAAGTAAGATGCCAAAAATCACAGTTTTACCCAGATGCAGTTTTTTGTTGCTTCAGTCTCAGGGATTTAAAGCTCCATGTCTGGTGATCAGGAGTGTACATGGGGATTCTGTTCAGGGACTCCAGGGCCCCACAGCATCCCAGGTCCCGGTGCTGGTATCTTGGGAACAGAATTCTTTAGTAACTCAAGGATTTAGAGGGACCCTGAAGCAAAGCAGGGCTCTGGATTCCCCTGAAGTTCCTATCAATTCTGGTTCTTTCCTGGGATCATTTTTAAAATTTAACTTTAGTCTATTCTACTGCTCCTACCATAAGAAAACAACACCAAAACAGCACTCTAAATCTTTGTTTTCTGAGGGTGGATCCTTGTGATATAGGGTTGATTTGCATCTAAGTAAATAAAGTAATCCTTGTCACTCTGTAGGCCAAGGCAGAGAGGGATGAGGTTGGTTTGGGAAACTCAGTGAGACACTGCTTTATTATTACTATTATTATTTTTGCTTGTTATAAGTAAGGTATTTTTGAATGTTGGAGTGACTTTGTCAAGCCTATTTTTACTGGAAGTATTGTATTACCATCATTGCATACTAAACTCAAAATATACTTGCTTACTGAAGCCCATCTCACATTGAACGCACTTCATTTTTGTTGGAAAATGGAAAAAGCTCAAACCTAATAAGAGTGCACTTCCTGTCTTCTTTGCCTTGAAATTTCCGATAACACATACACACACACACACACATACACATATACACACACATACAAACACACAAAGACAGAGGCACGTATACACATACATACATACATATATCCGCACTTCTCTCTCTCTCTGTTGTTCTCCTTTTTTCTCCCTTTCTCTCTTTAGTGAAATCTCTTTCGTATTTATAAATGATTACCTTAATGCCTTTTATTGTACTGGTAAATGAAAGATTATAAAGATCTCTAGAATTGTTCAGAATTAAGTAAAGGAGAATGATATTGCTAAGAAGTATAAATTGCTTTCCTGTATTAAGCTGTGTCTTATTTAGGTGAGCTTTCCTTCCGTGCTGATTTTTTTTAACTCTAAAACTCTAGCCTCCTTGTTAAAAAGTTGCTATTGCTTTCCAAACTCCCTTCATCACTGTAAGGCATTTCCAAATTGGTACCACTGCCATTTTCCTACCTAATTTTATAAAGCATGTCACCTTTGAAATGTTACGTAAAAAATCCTTTAATGTCTCTTCCTTGGCCCATGAAATGTTAAAATTGACTTCAGTTGACTTCACTTTAATAATCTTATTTTATTAAAATCTTGCAACATTTTAGTCAAGTGCGAGAACATAATTTTCATAGCTAAATTTAAAACCTTAGGCCTGAGTTTTATTTCACTACTTTGTGTGCAGAGCTTAAAGGGCATGACTGGTTATACATTATGGTTTTTATATAGAAAGTTCTTTTTCTTCTCCTCACTTTCTTGATGATAGCCAAGAAAATCAAGAGAACAATCAACAGAGCTGAGATTTGTCCAGTGTGCTGGAATTTGCTTCCCTGGCATGAAAGCTTGTTTGTGGCTTGCAAAGTAATGCTGTATAACATTGTTAAGGACAGGTGTTTACTCTGCCTTGGACCAAGGTGAGAATTTGAGAAGCTCAAATCAGGCTCTGCATTGGAGGTGTTTTGGCACTTGACCAGTCCGTCAGTTTTACTACCTATTATTGAAACCAATGAGTAAGTGATGGCAATGTAATTTCACAACTTATCATACAGCTCTAAAGCCTCCTTTTTTTTGGTTGATATAGTTTAAGCAGCTGAATATATTTTCCATAAATTTTACTGTCTTCCATTTACCGTTGAATAGAAGTCAATGAGAAGAAATATTTAGAAGGTTATAAGCAGTGATCAAGTAGACTGGTAAAAAGGGCCTTTTGTGGCTTTTCTCAAGTGTGTGCTGGGGAAAGGATTAGTGTAATTTGATAGTGAAATGTTGGAAAATGATATTATTTACTGTTTAGAAATAATGCAAATGGGCCATGCTTTTTAAATCCACAGTTGAAAACACTTAGTTATGCCTCACTGGCTCAATTTTTGCTCATTATTGCTTTACACTGATGGAGTTAAATACAACACACTGCTATACTGGATCAGCCCACAGTTCTAAAATAGAGTTCGATTAAATTACAGATTCTGTTCATTATCATATGTGAAGGTTTGTGAAATTTTGTTTTTAGACTCAACTTGGTTTGAGGACAGAACCTATCCAAGTGATAGAAGAGGAAAAGGGCATAAAGAATACCCACTTGTAACTTCCCTGTTCAAACAAAAAGCCATCTCACAATTGAAAGAGCCAAGGGTTTTGTCAAAGTTAGGTCCTTGTTTTCTGTACTGGCTGGAATATGGCTGTCCCCCTCCCAGGGAGGGGGTAGGTTTGCCAAGGGCTGTAGGCACACATTAATTGGTCATTCAACCACAGTGTCTAATTTTATCTTTGAGATACCTATAGATGAAGGTCAGTGGTTCATGTTGCTTGCTGTGAAGATCATAGGGTGGTGAGAGCAGAGAGAGAACTTAATATGATGACCATAATTTCCACGTAATTCTTTGGAGGCCATTTATGGATTCTTTTTGGCTCACCTTATATAGGGACCTACACAATTTTCCTCTTGACTTTTAGTCAGTGTTGTCATTGACTTATGCTTTAATATTTATAAGATCATCTGACCTGAAGTCACATGTCATTTGTTTTAACAGTTAAGGGTAAGGAATTGAAAGTTGGATTGGAGTTCCAATCTCAAGTCTGCCACTGTGGAATCTTAGCTCTTTACTCACTTTCAGCTTCTGTTTTGTTGTTTTTATCATGGTGGTCATTCATTCATTCATTCAAGAGATATTGAGTATTTTCTATGAGCCAGGCCTTTTCTTGGTGCTAGGAAACAATCAACCAGCAAGACAGGCACACATCCTTCTCTTGTAGCTTCCATTTGATTGGGGAAAATGGAAGAGAATAGAGTTAATGCCTGTATATTCCACCTGGTATATGCTGATGGTTGAGGATGTTGCAAACAAAATAGAATGATGTCAGGGGTGGAGAGTGGCGAGACTGGAGTGAGGCTTCTTTTGTACATGGGGTAGGCAGGAAAGGCTTCTGTGATGAGGTCATGTGTAAGCAGAGTCATACAAAAGGTGGGGGGACCAAAAGGGGTATGGATCAGTGTATGACAGACACTTTATATTCTTCCTCCTCTGGAAGTGGTAGAGAGTACAGGGCAGAGCAGGTGTTACAGGGTAGCCAGCTTCTAGGGCTGCTTAGAATACTGAGACAAGGGACATTTTAAAATACGTGCTCATTAAAAGTATAAAACACCACAGCCAGGTGAGGTTTATTTCAGGAAAGCAAGCATACAATAGTGTAACCTTGACATTACTTATTTTATTAAAAATTAATAGAAATATTTAAATATTCTATTAAATAGTAGAAAAACGTGATCATTTATATAGTAAAAGCATTTGATAAAATTCAATATATTATTGATATAAAGAATACTTTGAAGCCGGGCGCCAGTGTCTCACGCCTGTAATCCTAGCTACTCACGAGGCTGAGATCTGAGGATCACGGTTCAAAGCCAGCCCGGGCAGGAGAGACCATGAGACTTTTTTTTTTTTTTTTTTTTAATTTTATTTTATTTTATTTGAGAACATACTGTACAGAGGGGTTACAATTACATGGGCAGGATAATGCATACATTTCTTACCAAGCATTGCAGCCTCCTCCTTTGTTTACCCTTCACCTCCCTTCCCAGCCTCCCCCCTCCCTCCCACCCAATCATACCCCCCCCCCCCCCACCGACATTGTAAAGCTGGTTTTGACATGACATTTTGTACTTCCATGAGACTCTTATCTCCAATAAACCACTAGAAAACCGGAAATGGTGCTGTAGCTCAAGTGGTAGAGCACTCACCTTGAGCTGAAGAACTGAGGGACAGCGACCAGGCCCAGAGTTCAAGCACCACAACCGCCAAAAAAAAAAAAAAAAAGGGTCCTTTGAAAAAAACAGGAAAATGTTCTACCAAATAAGTTATGGTCATCTCAACCCCAAAACAATCTCAGGTTAAAAAAAAGTTTTGGTACATTGCTATTAAAGTTAAACAAAAAGGCGGGGAGGCTGGGAAGATGGCTCAGTGGTAGAGCATGCATGAGGCCCTGGGTTTGATTCCTCAACACCACGTAAGCAGAAAAAGCTGGAAGTGGCTCTGTGACTCAAGTGGTAGAGTGCTAGCCTTGAGCTGAAGAGCTGAAGGACAGCGCCCAGGCCCAGAGTTTAAGCCCCAGGACTGACAAAAAAGAAAAATAGTTAAACAAAAAGGATATGCAGTATTTTCAGTATTTCATTATTAATAGTGTTGTGGAATCACAAGACAATGCAACTAGATATTAGAAAGAGAAAATTATAAAAACATAGAAATTAGAAAAAAGATAAATGAATTTTTTTTCAAATATTGGGATACAGGATAAAATAAACAAGAGAATGAAGTGAGAAACTAATGATTAAGATTAATTTCCTAGAAGGCAATGTGTCAATATTCACATATACTAACAACAACACATTAGCAGTCTTAATAGAAGAAAAGACCTTTGGCAAAAAAGGATAAGATACTAAAGAACAAACTGAAGAAATATATGTACTGTGTATGAAGGTATTTAGAAATTCTTCTGAGGGTTACAAAAAGATAGGAGGAACTTAGAAAGACTATCAGTTTCTTAGATGTATACATGTCAATTATCCCTAAATGTGCATGTTTAGTGTAACTCTAGTTAAAAAAAGCAACAGGTAACCAAGCTAATTCTGGGTTCACTTAGGAAAAATAAATAAACATCAATGACTAAGACAGTTCTGAAAAGGAACTTTATATAAGGAAGCTAGAATTGGTTCATATATTTATAAGTAAATACCTTCTCAGTATGCAAGTTAATGTAATGTATTAATTGAAATAAGTTAGATTTAGGGGAGAATACAAAGAATCATAGTTCAACAAAATAAACACTGGGAAACGGGTACTTGAAAAGGGTAATGTAGGGTCAAGGAGACCAGGGTAGATGAATGAAGAGAAGTGGTGGAGAATTCAGTCACAAATTCAGTGTATAACCTACAAAGGTAAGAAAAGGGAGAAAAGGGAGGGATAAGTGAAGGCGATGAAAGGGGTGGAATTGATCAAGATGCACTGTATTCATGCTTTATAGAATGGCAACTCCTTTGTACAACTACATAAAGATAATAAACAATAGAAGAGACTGGTAACTCTGATTACAGTCATATCATTATCATTCATGAAAACATTTTGCACAAGGCAGGGACAGAAAGTTGGGAAAAATCAATGGGACTTATTTTCAGAGCTCCTACAAATCCATAACAAAGAGTCCAACATTGATGTAGAGAAAGAGACAAAGTATGCAAGTAAGTAGTCTACTAGGGGACAATAACCATGGCTTTTAAACATGGAAAGATGCTTACCGACTCATTGTAGGAGATAGTTCCTATACCTGCAACCTCCCTGAGGTACCAGTCATCATAGTTAGAAGAACAAAGAGTTAACAACTCTTGTTACCTTCTCTTGCTTGTTTTGTACCAGTGCAAAATGACACAGTCTCCTTAGGTGGCAGTTTGACAAAATCTATAATATGAAAAATCCCATGTTTCTTAGGCTAGTAGTTTAAATTTTATAAATTTATCCTAGGTACAAATATGTAGTCCTAGAAAAATATGCATCCATATATTCTATGAAAGATCTTTCATATACATAGTTATTGGAACTCATTATAGTAGTGTTTACAATGGTAAAAGACTGGGAACAGCCTAAATGTTTTCCAGGATATTAGATAAAAACATGTGTCACAGCTGTACATTAGAAAGGGTGCAGTCATTGAAGAGATAGATCAATATATATCAGTGTGTAAGCATTATCAGTATATGTCATTCATGAAAAATGTGAGATGCAAAGTGTAGTGTGTATGTTTATTTGTGGCACAATGATTCATACAAAATGTTTCTTTAAGTGAACAGATGCCTTTTGGAGAGGATAAGACATACCTAACCTTTACACACACGCGCGCACACACACACACACACACACACAATTAATTCAGCATATGTCTTGCACTTAGCCCTCATTATATGCTAGTGGTGGTTATTATTTTCATTGTAATCACAGGATTCCTTTGTCTGCTGAGTTGATTTTTAACAGTTGATGTGGAAGAGAAGCCTATTTACCCTGTAAATACTGATTAATAATTGTCATACTTCAGCAATTTGTTAATAATGTAATTTACATTGCCTGAAGTGTGTGTTGGTGGATCTCAGTACAAGTTCTGCACACCAACAATGTCAAGTAACACTGGAACGCACAGGGATAAACAAAACTAAGCTGCTTTTTCATGAGCCTTCTTTGAGACTTGAGACGTTTAATAAATGTGCTTTCTGAGGACTCAGGAGAATATAATACTTTCCAAATTGACAATGAACTTTAGACAGGGACTACTTTTTAAGGAGAAAAGTCTTATGAACAGTTGCTCCCTTGTAAAATATTGCTACTTTAACACCTGGATTTAGTTGTGTTCACCTTCATTATTCTTTTTAATAAATCAGTATTCTTGACTCATCCCTAATATATGTATGGTCTCTGCTTGTTTTCTCTCATCTGTAACCTGCTCCAACTCATTAATTTGTTCCCTAGTGGAGATTCTTCCAGAGTCATCCGAATTGCACTAGGTTTCTTGGGTATAAAAGAGAAAGAATTTTGTATTACTAACATGAAATCTCAGGAATTAATTGAATGGAAGTTGACTACGCTTCATTTGATTCAGCTTTCCCCAAAGCTTTAAAAGGTTTGCTGGGCAGTGGGAAGAAGAAAGTCTGGGTGGGATGTTGAAGCTTTATTAGCTTGATGTTCAGATGGTGGCATCGCTGTGGGAGTTAGGAGACAAGGCTCCTACCTCTGTCCCCTTCCCTTTTCCATCTGCTGGCTTTGACTAGGTCAGGCAGCCCACCTGTGCTTCAGTTTCATCCTCTGTAAAAGTCAGGCATTAGATTTCAGTGATCAGTATAGGTCGGTCCATTTTCTGACTCCAAGGTATTATTAGTGTGTCTAATGGAGTCAGTAAAGATTGGGAACCTGAGTAGAATATTTTGTTCTACTCTGCAAGTTTCCACATGTGAATATAATAAATATATCCCCTGCTCCAGTTTGGCCCTCAAGGAGAAGGAAATTACTCAATAATTAGCTCATAGTCAGCTTTCTGTATTTGAAAACTTGTGGAATTGTTTGACACATCTCTCATTGTTGGTTAATTATCTTCCAGGTAATCCCTGGATATGTCTCAGGTCACTGTGCTATAGACAAATCTCACCTCCTGTGTAGAGGCTGCTTCACTGGTTGCTCTGATGGAGGGAGGGACCCAGGCTGCACATGGTGGTCAGATAGATCCCGCCCACCCACCCCCACCCCTAGTGATCATTTGGTGGTTTTTGCCTTGGCTGTGGTTTTTTAAAAATGCACTCCTATCTCAGCAGGTTTCTAAACTTCTCACAGTTGAGGTCTAATTCAGTGAATTTATGCCATCTGGAAATGAGCTTTAAATTTTGTTCCTCTATTGAAATTAGGGCTGTAACATAGCTATTAAAAGGAATGACTATGAGAGTGAATTTGCTTTTATTATGTGGAGGTAGAATGTTTTGTTAGAAAGAAAGCACTTCCCTGAGGAGAGATCCGAGTGTGACTGAGTTGTTAACTGTCACTATCTCCTCTCTTTAGCAGGAGACAGATTTTGTTTTTAAATGAGATGACAACCAAGAGCCTTATCAAGACCCAGTGAATTTCAGTTTACTTGATTTCCATTTCCCCTTGCTTCTCATGTCATTCTGTGTATTACTGTCAAAAGATCAACTTCTTTTGAAGCCAGGAAGCAATGCTGCTGGCAGAATCCTGATGGTAAAATACAAGTGGATCTCAGTGTATCCATTACTGATACACAGTGGTGCCTTATTACCTAAGTAAGAGCACGTATGCGTGAATGCCTAAACATGTAGAGTGCACAGGCAGATATATGAGCATAGACACTGAACTAGGGGGATGCTTTTCTCATGAATTAGGGATGCCCATTCATTATTCATGAATTTCAGAGTGAGGAAAGGCTTGAAATCACCTGGAAAGCATCTGGAGGCAATCTGTAATTTTAAATCGGCAGCACAAGAGCCTACATCTATCCAGGACACGACGATAAAACTGTTCATGCAGGATTATGAAACAGCAGTAGAATTCTGTTACTTGTACAACATCTTGTGATTAAATGCCTAGAGGTTTGATTATGAGGTGATAACTGCCTGGTCCCATGCTGTTGATAAGCGATTAATTGATTATAGAGAATGGTGATTTGGGTATATTGAGGAAATTTTAATATGAAAAATTTGTTTATCTGCATTGAGATATTATCCTTTTCATAGGTCACGCTTTTCATGTCATTATTGCCACTACTGAGTCCAGTTTTGAAAATCAAGGTCACACTGTGCCTCCCCCCTCCTTTTGCTTTTTTTTTCCCTTTCATGAGATGTTTGTTATAATCAAAGGTATTTACTCTAAGCTTTTGGAGCCATCTGTAGGTTGAGCACAGTTGTGTGTTGAACCTCTTTTAGTGAGTTTTGTGAACCTATTTTTTTATTTTCCTCTGCTACTGGGATTTGAACTCGGGGCCTAAGGCTGGTGAGGCTGGTGCTCTACTGCTTGAGCCCCACTTCCAGTCCTACTTTTTTCTGGTTATTTTGGAGGTGAAACCTAGAGAACTTTTCTGCCTTAGCTGTTATCAAAGTTGATCTCCAGATTTCAGCCTCTTGAGTAGCTAGGATAATAGCCACTAGTTTGAGGCATAGGGAGCCAGCCATCTTTTATTATGTTGGAGAACAATTATGACATCAGTGAGTAACTCACTGATTGGTTCTTAATAGATAGAGCTATTGAAAAGACTCTTATTTGAACTGCTTACCATAACTTATCTAGAGAAGGGGATTATTTTACCTAATATTTATATCAGTATTACATTAAGATCATAATAGTTAATACAAAACAGCAAAGAGGGGAACACGAGTTTTACAGACTTGCCAATAGTGTGATACTCCCAAAATGTCCCTAGACACCAATGGCTGAAAGTTCTATTTTTTGCCTTCCGTGACAGTCTACTTTGGGCCTCCTACAATCAGGCATAACTGGCACCATAAATTTCACCACGTAAGTGCATGGTTTCCTCTATTGTTAAACCAGAAAAACATGCGTTGAAAGAGAAGCGAGCTGGCAAATTACCCTACATGTGAGAAATACAGAGAATAAAAGCTAGGATAGCAATAAAAAGCATCCAAAATAACTAACCCCAAATGCTAAGAGGTTCAGAAGGCAAAAGCTAATGCAAATACTAAGCAAAAACATAAGAAGCCATCACTCAACATCACAGCAGGTAGGAGCTACAGAAAGTTTTCAAAAAAGAACATCTTTTTGAAAGAACAATAAATGCTTCGGTAATTAAAAAGTTAGAAACCAAAGCAGTCAAGTAAATGTACCACAATCACATAATTTGCTTAAGTGCAATTTTACCAGCTATTAGAAAAATTTATGATTTTATAATAAAATGGTTAAGGTCATTCTGATGTGGATTTATTTTTATTTTTTTTTTTATTCTCTTCTGAAAGAACCATGTAATTACTTAAGCTTGGAAAATGGAAGAACTCTGTGTTACTTTTTGCTACTCGGCAATGTTTTTCACTTTTGGCTCCCATTCAGATTTCTAAATAAATATTTGTTTTATTTATTTTCCCCTTTTAATGATGAAGATAAATTCCATTGAGGATAACTTGCTCAATGTAAACATAATGGTAAATGGAAGGGAAGCTTGTTAACAATTGTGAGACCTTTAATTTCTTTCTTTCTTTCTATAGATTTTGTAAGTCTTCTGGGAGTTTCTGGAAGAGACAAATGTTGGAGAAATCTTTTCCAGTCCTCTGAAGAGTGAAGTAAGCAATCACAACCCAGCAGTGGGCTACAGAAGGAACAGAGGAATTACAGGCATGTCTCCTTGCTTGTTATGGTTGATGTGGATCATGGATATGTGTTCAGTAATTTTCAGCAACAGACTTTCTGAAAGCAAACTTAATTGAACTTTCAATCTAGATGAACTTTATCCTGTTCCTTTACTCCATGTATTTAAAAAATATTTGTTTGTGCTGGATGCCAATGGCTCATGCCTGTAATCCTAACTACTCAGTAGGCTGAGAGCTGAGGATTGATTGCACTTCCAAGCCAGCCGGGGCAGGAAAGTCCGTGAGACTCTTTATCTGCAATTAATCATCAAAAAGCTGAAAGTGGAGCTGTGACTCAAGCAGTAGAGCACAAAAGTTCATAGACTGTGCCCAGGCCCTAAGATCAAGTCCCAGGATCCCCCCCCCCCCCCACATTTGTGTGAAAATCCATTTTCTCCTTCATGTAGTATTCTTTACAGCATCTTGTTTTAGTTTTTTTGCCATGGCATCTTTCAGCCCTGGAAAGATGTGTTTGAGAAATAGACTAAAATCCTTTAGAGCTGTGGTGGTAAGTGGACCCTTTTGGTCAAAACCAAGAAGGAGCACTAGCATAAAGCAAAAAGCAAACAAGGTTTCTTTTTCTTTTTGTAATTCATTCATGTACTCGAGAGCTTATATTGAAAATTAATTCTAAGAAGTGAATCTGAGCTTAAGCAACGGTGGTATTGTTAAAATAAGTGATTAGGCTCTGTAGTTTATGCAGAGGAATATTTATTTCATTGTGTAAATATTGATATTCTTTCTTCTTAAAAGCAATCAATCAAATCTGCCAGGATTGTGGATAGGTTCCTGTATTAATCAGGTTAAGAAGATGATAGCTGAAGGTCCTTAGAAGGTATACCTCTAAGGCTTTGTAATTTGCCTCTTGTAAATGATCCCTGCAGGTGTTTTGCAAGATTTCTGAGTGTTATTAGAGTACTTGTTAAAAATACTTATTAAACATTTTAAATTACAGTGCTGAAGGTGTAACTCATTTGCAGAAAGCATGCTTAAGATTAGTGATGCTGCATTCACTAGCACAGGTGCAAAAAAATGCATTTTGAGGCTTCTCTCATGACTATCTCCAGAGACTGACACCCTGGGAGCAGAAAAATCAGACTTTTGCCTAATCTTCTCATGTGTTCTAAATGTAAAGCTTTCCTTGTTTTGAATAAAACAATCTGACATGCTATTTGACACAGTTTACTTTTCAAGAAGCTTATTATAAAATAAATATGACGTTATACCTGAATAAAACTGTATTTTGAACTTTATGGCTAAATTTGAAAGGGATATAATCGGATACAAATGAATATCTACTTTTCTCATTTAGATTCCGCATATTAAATTTTATTAAGTATCACATATGCTAATAATTCAAGGGTAAAGAATAATGATTGGCATTAAAGGCATGTTAAAACTAGGAGATAATATAATTTAGTCAACTAAGGCTGTCACTAGATTGGGTAAGTTGAGGCTATTAATTTCAAGGGCATATTTCTTCACTAAAGATTTAATTTATTGGTATATCTTGTTAGTGTTTATATATTGCATAATACATTTAAAAAAATTTTAAAATAAAAGTTGTTTTTAGTGTTAATATTGTTTGAACTCAAGGCCTCCTAAACAAGCATTCTACCACTTGAGTCATCAGCTTTTTAAAATTTTTTGGATAGGGTCTTGCATTTTTTCCTGGAGCTAGCCTTTATTTATACCTGTGCCTCCTACAATAGCTGAGATTATAGCTTCACGTGATGCCCAGTTTATTTGTTGAGATATGATCTTACGAATTTCTTTTCCTCCAAACTTGCCTTGAACTATAGTACTTCTGATTTCTACATCCTTACTAGCTGTGATTGCAGATACCTAAGCTAGTGTGCTTAGTCTTAAGTCTTATACTTTAAAAAAATTATGGTAGGGGTTGGGAAGATGGCTCAGTGGTAGAGTGCTTGTCTCCCATGCATGAGGCCCTGGGTTTGATTCCTCAGCACCAAATAAGCAGAAAAAGCCAGAAGTGGCACTGTGACTCAAGTGGTAGAGCATTAGCCTTGAGTTAAAGAGCTGAGGGACAGTGCCCAGGTCCAGAGTTCAGGTCCACGACCGACAAAAAGAAAATTAAATTAAAAAATATGGTTAAATACACCTAACAAAATTTATCATCTTAGCTGTTTTTAAGTGTATATAGTTCAGTGAGATTATGTATGTTTCTATTATGTACCCATTATTAGCATCCATTACCAGGACCCTTTTATCTTGAAAAGCTGAAATGTCACACCTATTAAACAATAGCTCTCCATTTCTCCTTTCTGCTCTCCACCAGTGTGACAAGCACTACCTTTAGCTTCTCTGTAGTTGGGAATTCATGCGCCCAAAGAGTATCCCTGTCATTCTGCACTCAAGGCAAATCCAATTCTAATTATTCAGGGTGGAAGATGGGGATTGAGCTGTCTAGGACCCTGAGGACAAACAGTTTGAGGTTAGGATTTGTTCAAGGGTGTTCTGTGTTATGGCGAAAGTATAGAATTAGCACAATAAAACAACTAGGCCTTTGGAACTTAGTATGCCCAGACATACTTGCCCTCAACTAAATGGAACCCGTAGAAAGAAAAAGAATTAGTGTTTTTCTATCTGTAAGATTTCAGTTGAGTTAAAACTTTCACTTATTTTCTCAAAGACAAACAAGGGACAGATGCAGAGAAACTGAATTGGCTCAGCCTCGTATCAGGACACGAATATGAAGTTAATGCAGTAAAACAAATGTGTTCAGAGTAACAGTCATTGAAATTCTTTAACTGTACTGAAAACGTGAGCCAATATCAACCATGTAATGACTGCATCAAGACAGGGAAATGACCCAACTCCACACTTCCTGGTGCACACCCGCTGGGGTATTTTTAGTTGTGCTAGCAGGCTGTGGACTGAAAACAAAATTGTGTGTTGTTCAGGGCATTAATAATAAATTGAGTGGCCACAGAGAAAACTCTCTTTTCCTACTCAGTGGCCAGCACTGGATAATTTGGAGTTTCTAAAAATGTAAAAGTGTTTGATAATCTTCTGAGCCGTAGACCATCTGCAAACCAATTCTGTTTGCTTAAAGCTAGACTTGAAGAGATTCAGTAGTCAGACATGAAAAGGCTCTTTTGATAAAGTAGGACAGATTATGCTACTCAAGAGAATGATAGTCTGCCAAGACTTGGTCAGCGACTTTTATTTAAAGCTGTTTCACCACATGGTTTTCTGAGAATGCTAAAGATCAGGTCAGAGTCTAGCACATATGCATTAATAAATAATGTTCTTGGACTAGAGCAGGTGTTAACCTGTATTTTGGGGGTAGAATTCAAATGGGGTGGGAATGGAAGAAGAGAATTGACCTGGGTGGTAATTTGGTAGGAAGGGCTATTTGGTTTTTTTCATTTTTAAAAAAAGGATAGTTAATAAAATATTATGACTGCAAAGCTCTGCTGAGTTTTCTATGGCCTTTGTCTGGGAACTTTTGCCAATACATTTTTTTTAAACAAGGACATGCATACCTTTAAAATGCTGAATTTCAGGATCCCCAGAGAGAGAGAGAGAGAGAGAGATTATATTATCTTGGAAGTGATTTAGAACTGTGGTAATATTGGGCTGGGATGTAGCTCAGCGGCAGAGCGCTTGCCTAGCAAGTACAATGTCCTAGGTTTAATCTCTAGTATCCAAAAAGTAAAGACCCCCCCCCACCAACAAAAACAACCCAAACATTTAAAAAGAAACCAGAACAGAGCTGTAGTCATTATTTATAAACCAATCTATATCCTGTGACAAAGGGCACATCTTCCATCTTTATAAATGAGAAACCAAGTATGACATCCCATTAGTATTTAAGGCAAAAAAAGAGACTTCTACGATGTTAGGTGGGAAGTACGTGGGTCTAGTTTCCTACCCAGAGTAGCAGGGCTTCAGTCAGTGGTATGTATAACCAGGTACATCTAATTATTTATGAGAGATAAGCAGTGAGTGGGAAACTAGAAATTAAGAAAAAGTTTAAAAAGTTATAACATCTTATGTGTTTTATAACCCCAGATTATTACTTCATTTCATCTAATAGGAAGTTTATTAATAAGTCAATGTATTAGAGTTTTAATACCTTAAACTGTTAGTATGTGTCACTGGGCTTGGCTTTGATTTCCTATATGTTGTTGGAAAATAGTATTAAGTGGGCAAGAGGTATTTGTGATCTTTTATTATTATGTATTTTTTGCAGTTGGGGATTGAGCCCTGCACATGCCAGGCAGCAGATGCTCTACCACTCAGCTGCAAACTCAGCTCTATCATTTATTTTGAAATCTATGATAACCTATAGTAAAGTCCCACTGCTCCCTTCCTATGAGTTGAAAAACATTTTGTGAACCACAGTTTTGCCTCAGGGAGAGGTGGAGACCTTCACGGGGATGGAGGGCATCAGGAACTGAAAGAGCAGTGTAGGCTAGAGCTTATCAGAGAGTGGTGGTATGTATTATTTAAACAGAATCAGCTGCCTAGCCTGGAACCAGGAGTATTAGGAACTTAAGAGATTTTTTTTGTGTTTTTTTTTTTGTTCAGTTTGAGGTGAAGTATTCAGAAGACAGAATATAGAAATACAAACCTAGGAGGTTTTTTGATGAGGACCGGCATAGATAGAATAGGAAAGGTGGGCAATTAAGTGGGCCTCTCCAAGGCAGATGTATGAAAAGGCAGGGAAGAGGCAGAGATGGAACCAGGGAAATAAAGCTGGGTCTGTTTAACAGTATTATATGACTTTACATGGCTTCTTGTACTGAATATCTCTGTTTTTAGACTATCTCATAGGGGTACAGCATTTACAAGTGAAAAATAGCCTCTTGAGGACTTACTATCTAGGAAAGACAAAGCAGGCACAGGAATTTAGGAAAGATTGTCTTCACAGTTCAGTGATGATCAGTGTATCAAGTTCTGAGCAATGACTAGTATTGACTCTCCCGCCTTTGGGGCAGGATCTGGCGCATCTAGA
Organism: Dipodomys spectabilis; assembly: GCF_019054845.1. NCBI lineage: Eukaryota > Metazoa > Chordata > Mammalia > Rodentia > Heteromyidae > Dipodomys > Dipodomys spectabilis. The sequence goes on along the minus strand of NW_024870855.1, from coordinate 7,656,214 downwards.
GACTCCTCATCAGGGCACAAGAATTAGAAGTAAGCAATGGCTCTGGGCTGGAGCTGCTCATGAAGAGATGAGGAGTAAGAAAGAGCAAGCTGCCTTCTACACACTGTCTAAGTGAACAACAGTACACCATCCATCTACAGCTTTTGATTGAACCAAAACTTCAGCATTGTATTTGTATACAAAGGCTCTTGGACCCAAGATTGGACTTTTTCTTTTTAAGCTTTAAGTAGTATAAAAGGAGTTGCCATTCAACAATGTAGTTTATGGATATAATGCATCTTGATTAGTGTTACACAAGGTTTGATTTTTTTTAAACTAGTAAAGCTTGGAATGATTGGGCTTTCTCAAAGTTAGTAATTTGAATTGCAACCCACTGAATGTGGAGACAGGTAAGGTTGATCTCTTAGAATTGGCATGACAGAGGCTACAGAGCGAATAAGCAAAGAGTGGGTACATCCATTTCCCCATTGGGTAGCCCATGACCACCTTAACCAGCCATCCCTAAAACCTAGTCATCACTTTGACACACCATTCTTAGTAAAGCTTTCACTCCGAGGCAAATCTACGAAGCTTTTCAAGCTTTATTGGGGGGGGGGGGTCTAGATAAACAAATTCTTTCATGAAAGTATTCGGCATTTTTTTTGGCAGGGGTGGGGAGAATACAAAGAACTCTTAGTAGAGAGCTAACCATGTACAGATGAATACTTTATAAATATTACTCGAAGAGAGTAAATGAGCTGGGAAACAAATGGTATCACTAGAAGCATTTAGTAAGGTCTTTACCTTCTTGGGGCACTTAGCCAGGCATGGTACAAAAGACATCAGCAGATGTGACTTCTGCCCTTGGAGACTGAAGGCACCATTTGTGAGTGCATTGTTGTGTGAAGAGTGAAATTTACCTCCATTGTCATTCTCAACAGACAAAAAGTCAGTAGTGGTTGGGGCAAGAAAAAAGGTGGCCAACAGAAGTCTGGCACATGTTTAGAAGGCACCCAGTGCCTCCATTCTCACTCCATGTTTATTTTTTCCCCTCAGAGCTGTACTTTTACTTTTACAGGTACCCACTTTATGTATCTCTGCTTGGAATGTTATGCTCTGGGTTGGAAACATCAGTCAGGTCTGGGATAATTTACCTTTCTTTAGGGTACAGGAAGGAGCCTTTTAGAAGGCCCAATGCTTCCATTACAACAGAAAACTATTATTAAAGCCTGACTTGGCCTAGGCAAGGCTGGGAACTAGAAGACAAGTCTGCACCAACAGTTCCAGCGCAAGAGTTCTTTGTAGTCAGGTCCTGCACTGTAGGATGTGTCTCTTTTAAAGCACACAGACCATATTTACCAAGTTCATTGAAAATGCATTCCGTAAACTCAGACATGTGTCTGTCCGTGTGAAATGCAAGCTGATTATGAATGAGTTGCAATGGGTTTGGCTCAGCAAAATCAAAACAGCACGTACGGCAGGTTTGAGTACTCTAAGGATCCATGTCATCCTAACCAGCACTGAGCCCACATCATATCCTGTCCATCAGACCATGTCTGGTATCTAGGTTTTGCTTTCAGTTACAGATGAGGTATAGGTATAGGTATAGGTATGAGATGTGGTATAGGTGGCAGTCTGTCAAATATACATCTGTAATCCAAACATCTGTGGCATATTAAATCAAATAATTGTTTAGCAGTAGCAGCAAGCCCTGCCTTTGGATATGGATATGATTGTCAAAAAGGAAATTTTTTCCTGATGAGCTGCAAGGTCTGACTGTGCCATCTTCAATGAAACCAACACTACATGCATATTTTATTTCAGACCAACTGTGACTGGGCCTTTTTTTTTTTTTTAACAGCTTTTGTTGCGTATCTTATTTGCTAAATCCTACCATAAGGGCTATAAGCAGTGACACCACTGTATGTATTTGTTTAAAAAAAAAGAAAGCATACATCTTTGTTTTTTGTGTGTGTGTGTCAGTTTTGGGGCTTAAATTGAGGACTTGGATGCTGACCCTGTGCTTTTGTGCTTAAGGCTCCACTTCCGGCTTGTTTTTTTTGGGGGGGGGGGTGTTTGGAAATTGAAAGTCTCACAGACTTTGCTGCCTAAATTGGCTTTGAACCAGCAATCCTCAGATCTCAGCCTCCTAAGTAGCTAGGATTACAGGAATGAGACACCAGCGCCCAGCAAAACATAACACTTTTATAGTTTCTATTATATAAATATTTTCATATCAGTAAATATTTCTTTCATGCCATGTTTTTCAACACTGTATCATGAAAATTTTATCACTATAGATGTCAGACATAAAGTTGAACACATTTTCCAGCAGACCTCCTTTTGTAATCTCAGTTCTAACATTGCTCTATACTTGACTTGTCACATTTCTCTCTATTGGTCCACCATTCTCTTTATCCGTTAATCCAACTTAATTTTTGATATGTTTCAAAATAAATTGAAGATATCATGAAATATCCTCCAGGCACTTAAGCATACCTATCATTAACTAAAATTAAAAACTTGTGGCTTTTTAAAAAAATCTAGAATGTGTACTCAATGAAATACATATATCTTTGAAATATGTAAGTGCTGAGTTTTAACCATGACATATACCTACCTATTTAACCCAAAGTCCATCAAAATGTACATAATACATCACCATAGAAAGTCCCTTATGGACTTCTCACAGGTGATCCCTACCTCCCCTCTAGCAGAGCCAACCTCTCTTCTATTTTGCCATCATAGTTTAAGTTTGGTTGATGTTTGATTTCATATAAAAAGAATCATATAGAATAAAGGTGGCAGTGGTGTCTCATGCTTGTAATCCTAGCTACTCAGGAAGCTGAGATCTGAGGATCATGGTTCAAAGCTAGCCCAGACAGGAAAGTCTGTGGGATTCTTTATCTCCAATAAACTACTAAAAAGTCAGAAATGGAGCTGTGATTCCAATGGTAAAGTGCCAACCTTTATTAATTAAAAAAGTCATACACACACTAACTCTGAGCCTGGGCGCTGTCCCTCAGCTCTTCAACTCAAGGCTAGTGCTCTACCACTTCAGCCACAGCACCACTTCCGGATTTCTCTGTTTATTTGATGCTGATGAATCAAACCCAGGGCCTCATACATTCAAGGCAAGCACTCTACCACTGAGCCACCTTCCCAGCCCCATACACAGACTTTTTTTATGTAGAGTCTCTTTGATCCAGCATGTTTTTTGTACTAAACCCAGTTGTCCTATGTTGACACAGTTTGTTCTTTTTTATTGCTGAAATCATTGTATAGATATACCACAGTTTCCCTATTTATGGACATGTGGATATTTTCAGTTTTCCATATTATGAATAATCCTGCTGTAACATTTTTGTAGATATATACACATATGTGTGTATGTAGATACATGTTTATACACATATATATTTCCTTTTGTGTGTGTGTCAGTGGTGGGCTTGAACTCTGGGCCTGGGCCCTGTCCCTCAGCTCTTCAGCTCAAAGCGAGTGCTCCACCACTTGCACTACAATACCACTTCTGATTTTCTAGTGGTTTATTGGAAGTAAGAGTCTCACGGACTTTCCTGCCGGGCTGGCTTAGAACTGTGATCCTCAGATCTCAGCCTCCTGAGTAGCTAGGATTACATGTGTGTGCCACCATTGCCTGGCTACACATATATTTTCTGTTTCTTTTGTGTAAATACATAAGAGTAGAATGGCTTGGTCATGTGGTGGATGTGTGTTTACCTTTGTAAGAAACTGGCAGGTATATTTCCAAAGTGGTTGTTTGGTTATATTCTTACATTAATAATATATGGGAATTCCTGTTGCTCCATATCCTTGGGTTGTCAGTCTTTAATTTTGGTCCTTCTTGTTGATATGTAGTAGCATTAGGAACTGTTTTGAATGTCATCCTTCACAAAGGATGACATTTTTAATATTGGATAAAGTTGTTGAATTTTTGTTGTTATAGTTGTTGTTGCTCTACTTTGGTTTGAACTCAAGATCTTATGCTTGATAGGAAGGCACTTCTACCACCTAAGCCACACTCACAGCCCATTTTGCTTTAGTTACTTTTTTAGTAAGGTCTCATGAGTTTACTCAGGTTGGCCTGGATTGTGATCCTCTTACTTCTGTCTCGTACACAGGTGGGATCACAGGCATATGCCACATGCCAGTGATTTGAGATGGAATCTCACTAACATTTTGGCAAAGTGGCCTTGTAATGCAGTCTTTTCTATCTCTATTTCCCAAATAGCTGGGAATATATATCTGGAAACCAGTCCTTTGCCATATACATGTTTTGTAGCTCTTTAGTCTCATTTTGTGACTTGCTTTTTCTTTTCCTTAACTATGTTTTTGAGGAGAATTAAAATTTTATAGTCATACTTACTATTTTTCTTCTTCTGCCCGAGAAACCTTTGCCCTTTCCCTATTATGATGACAATCTCCTTCATTGTTTTCCACTAAAGCTGTCTGGCTTCAGCTTTTACAGTTGTAGCTCTGTGACTTGTCAAGTCTGTTTTGGGGAGTGGTGTGAGGTAGGAGTCCAGGTTAATATGTCTCCATATGAATATACAGTTATTCTGCCATCATTTGTAAAAATTTTTTCTTCCATTGGATTGTGCCAGATCCTTTATTGAAGGTCATGACTATGGTGTATGTGGGTGTCTGTTTCTGGGGCACTCTGTTCTGTTGCACTTTGATTTCTAGTAATGTACCTTTTTAACAGTTGTGTATTGTATAGGTTTTCATAAGTCATATGAATCACTTTCCCATTCTTGGCCATACTGAAATTTATGATTTTTTTTATTACATAGCAATATTATAAGTAAGTGTTACATCTTTGATATATAAGTCTTGGTGACAAAAATAATGTTAACTAAATTCAAGGCAATTATACACTACAAGGGCAATGTTACTGTTTGCCTTTACAAAGTACATAATATGATTTTTATTTTTATCTGCTATTGATAAGAGAGTATAGTGCATGAGTAACATGATTAGTACCCATGGAGTTCTTGGTAGTGAGAAAAAGAAAACTCACTTTGCTTCTGGGTATGTAAACTTACTTTTTTTTTTTTTTTTGGTTGGTCGTGGGGCTTGAACTCTGGGCTTGGGTGCTGTCCCTGCGCTCTTCAGCTCAAGGCGAGCACTCTACTGCTTGCGCCACAGCGCCACTTCCAGTTTTCTAGTGGTTTATTGGAGATAAGAGTCTCACGGACTTTCCTGCCTGGGCTGGCTTTGAACCGTGATCCTCAGATCTCAGCCTCCTGGGTAGCTAGGATTACAGGTATGAGCCACCAGTGCTGGCTTTGGGTGTGTAAACTTTCTATCCCTGTAATGAAATATTGAAGAAAATTAAGTTGGAAAAGAAAAAGTTTAGTTTAACTGATAGTTTTGGAGGTCCTAATGCAAGATAGGTTGGGTCTACAGCTTTGGGCATCTGGCAGGATAGCATATGACAGAGTAAATCGCCCCATTAGAAGCCAGGAAACCAAACCAGAGAGGAATTGGGAGACCAGAGTCCCATTGTCCTTTTGGAGAGCACATTCTTAATGATCTGTGGACCTCCCACCAGACACCACCTCTTAAAAAGCTTCTTACCACCTACCATTTACCTTGCCTTTGGGACCTTTAGGGACACTTATCCAAGCAGAACAGTTTCTGTTGTCTATTATACAGACAGAGTGGAGACTGTTAGAGAAGTATAAAAATGAACACTTCTTAAGAACTTTCCTAGAACCTACTGATCTTCCTGAGTCTCATATTTTATTTATTTTATTTTATTTTTTGTCAGTTGTGGGGCTTGAACTCTGTGCTTGGGTGCTGTCCCTGCACTCTTCAGCTCAAAGCGAGCGCTCTACCGCTTGAGCCACAGCACCACTTCTGGTTTTCTAGTGGTTTATTGGAGATAAGAGTCTCACGGACTTTCCTGCCTGGGCTGGCTTTGAACCGAGATCCTCAGATCTCAGCCTCCTGAGTAGCTAGGATTACAGGTGTAAGCCACTGGCGCTCGGCGGTGAGTCTCATATTTTAAACATGTATTTGAACACATGACAACAGATTTAAGATGAGAAGCAAGTATTTGACCAATTGTCTGCAGGTGATCACTCTATAATGGAAATAGAAAAGCAATCATAACTTGTGTACTGTCAGATGTGAGAAGTTGTACTAAGCTCTTTTATATGGTAATCAGAAGGACATTTAGTTGAGTAGATGACCCTGAAGTATATGCTTTTATTTTATGAGTGTATATAAAATCATAGTTTACTGTGTGAAGTGTTTGTAAATGCTTAGCTTCTTTATGTGACCATTTACCCACTTAGAGGAACAATTTTCAGTGGAAAGGCCACCAGATTTCATTTTAAATATTTGTGAGCTTTATTTTTTTTTTGGAGGAGATGGGTTTTAAAGGAGAAGCTGTTATTTTGGTTGACTACTTGATTGTTTTTTTCACAGTCTCTTCCCTATGAACAATAAAATAATTGTATATCATGACCATTTAAGAGAGTTCCTTGTAGTTACCATAATAAAAATGAATATCTGTGCTGGAGGGACTACTCTGCTGGAAAACTACAGTTTTCATAAATTATTTAGCCATCTCCACAATCTAATCAAGGTCTGATAGTTGCAACTTGGCGGTGAGATATTTGCAAAGCGGGAAGACTGAGACCACTGGGACCCAAAACATATCAGAGGATCCTGTATAAAAATGGATTTTTTAGGTTTTCACATATACCTTTTTTTCTGGTCAGTTGTGGGGTTGAACTCAAGGCCTGGGCACTGTCTCTGAGCTCTTTTCTCAAAACTAGTGCTCTATCACTTTGAGCTACAGCTCTACTTGATTGGAGATAAGGTCTTACAGACTTTTCTGCCAGTGCTGGCTTTGAACTGCAATCCTCAAATCTTAGCCTCCTGAGCACCTAGGATTCTAGGCATGAGCCCTTACATATGCCTTTTATTTGTCAGTAAATTAGAGAATTTCTTTGTGGGCGATGTCAGTTATTTTTAACAAAGTAAAAACTCTTTTTCTGAAATTTTATCCAACGATGCTTATGAATAAACTACAGTATGTCGAAGCCACTCACCCTCCTTCCCTCTCTGTCCTCTCTTGACTATGAACAACACAGAAAACCACAATGTGAATGCAAATCCATTTACCTTCAATCCAGCCCCAATGCTGACTCCATTGTTCCGGCAGACCAGTTACTGGATCACTGTGAACACAAGGCAGGGAGGAGACACTCTATCCCAGATCCAACTGGATTAAATCATAGGATGGTTTCTGATAGAATTATTGTATTGGCGCTAACATTTTGAGGTCCGATCCAGCCCTGGATTGAACTTAATCCCTTACCCTTGATGAAAACATTTCTCCCTTCCTGGGGAACTGGCTGGACATCCTCCCTGGTTCTCTGTCCAGGAATTTCGCTGTGGGAAGTTAATGGAGGGCTAACCAGGTTGGAGAGAAAATGGTTACAGCTGCTTGCCAACTGCCATATATTCCAGTGTTCAATTGTTCAGAGTCCTCCTAGTCCCCTAATGCAAATGAAATAAGCCAGAAATGGGCCAAAACCGAAGCTCGGGTAACACTATACAAGTTTAACATGAATTTTATTCTTTGGATTTCTGATCATCTTATCTGATTGTCCTATTTTCAGTAACTTTTGATAAAATGTAATGTATGTATAAAATGGAATTGTGTACTTTTTCCTCCCTCCCTCCTTCTCTTCTTTCTTCTCTTTCCCCTTTTCTAAGAGCTAGGAGATTGTATATGAAAGTAAATAAAGGAGAGGCTTAAATTTAAAAACAGTTTCTTGTCCCCTCCCTCCCACCCTCTCTCCCTCCCTCACTTTTCACTGTGCTCTTTCACATCACCACCCTCAAGGAGAGGGTGTATTTGGCTTTGCAATCTATTTGGCTGTCTAGTATTTGTGGTTTTCTTAGGACTGACTCCTGCTGCTAATGAACATGATCATCTATATATATGGTGTCACTGTAGTGTGGGCATCTTAAATAATTGATGGGACTGTGGCAGGTAGAAAATGGCAGTTCTTTTGTTGCTATGGCAATATATTTGGTTAAGGGGACTGTCCATCATAGGACCATGTAGATCTGGCACATGTGACATAATTGCCTGTAGCTAAGGTTGTTGGAGGAGAAAATCAGCTTAAGAAGAGGTGGCATTTTGAAGCAAATTAATATATATTTCAGAGAGTGTTTAGGTTAACTATTATGGAGTAGCTTATTCTTTTCTATTAAAAGGCCAATTCTCAGCTAATTCCTCAGCATAGAGAACAAGTCAAGTGATATATTTGTTTACTTACTATCACGGTAGAATTTGGTCATTTGTTATATGGAATGGTTATTGTATGAAGTTCGCATCTTTTCTGCTATTATCCCTAGGAGGGTTTTCTCCAAGTAAAATTGGCACCATGTCTATTAGGGATTCTGAAGGGAAAGGACAACAGATCTTCTCTTTACATTTTTTCATAAAAAATCCTTAAAAATAGGGACTTTGTTTATATATTTTTAAAAATCGCATATTGAGCAAAGCTGATGTGATTCCACCCTTCGTAGAAGTCAGCTTCTAGTGGTCACTGTCCACTTACTCTCCACCTTCAGTGCTATCCATTACTTTATGGAAAACTTTCTTACTCTGTGTTTGGTAAGCTTTTGGGGGCCAGGCTCCTGAATGTTGCCAGGTACTAGCCCCAAACTGGATGTGTTTGGGGACAAAGAAAGGAATAAGGCAGAAACACCCAGCAAATGGAAAAGCTCACTTAAAGTTGCCCAGTTTCCTTAAAAGTTGTTGGCCAATTGTTGTATACATGTCTTGGAATCTCTTTGTAGGACAACAAGGAACTAGATTTTTTTTTTTTGAGGGGGGGGGGCGGTCCATATTGCCAGTTATATCATAGAAAACCCATTCAGATCTGTAGCTTTTCATTTTTTAGTGAGGTTGGTGTTTTCTACTCACCTTCGTACTTCTGAACCCTGTTGGAAAATGAACTTTTTAGTTTAATTCTGTAAGTGTTGAGAAGTTAAATGTCTCCAGAGTTCTGACAATTAAAATGTGATGCCTTCTATAATAAGAAATTTTGTTAATCATAAGCCACATGTTTTTTGATTGTGCTTATGTACTTGCTAGGGAGGTTTAGAAATGAATCCCTAGTACCAAAAAAAAAAAAAAAAGTACTTCCATAGAAATGAATAACCTTGAGATGTCTGAAGGTTGACTAGCTTTAAAGATTCTGATTTTATTTATAGGCTGCAACACCCCCTTCCCCCCCAAAACAAACAACCTAGACAACAGCAACAAAAACCACTCAATGAGTTTGTTGTGATTCACTGCTTGTCACCTTGAGCTATTGCCACTCAGTGGCAGGAAGTTATTGAATCTTGTATAGTGAGAAAATGAGGGGAAATCCATGTAGCTGCAAACAGAAGGCTGAATGCTGCTATCAGAGGTATTTCTCATAACTCATTGAATAAATTCAGGCCAATGGCTTTAGATTTTTTTTTCTGCCCATCCCTATGCCTGGTAGGGGTGAAAACTTTTTCAGTTCAGAAGCCGCTTTGGAGCCTGGTTCTTTTGGTAGTTGGAGGAAAAGCTAATGGGAACAACAGATCTCAAGCCCGGTTGAGTATTGGCCTGAGAAAAAGTAAATCTGGATAAATTATGCTCGGGCTCATTGGAGTCCTCTGTCTGCTTCACCAGGGTTGATTTATGCAAGACTGCTTTTCTACTGCTGCCTTTGAACATACACAAACCAACTTTCCATATTATTTGCAGATTTGCGAGAGGCACTGAAGCAGGTACCTATGAAATGTATATCCAGAGTGTCTGCTGAAAGCTACTGTCCTTCTGTTGCAATATAAAACTCCCATATTTAATCCAGAATAAATGGAGTGGAACAATCTGAGTCACAAGCCAGGTAATAATATGAATGGTAAGTGGAAAGGCCCCTAAAAGTGCTGCAGGAAAGCTGGCATGGTACTGTGGCCAGACCAGGAGGAGGTAGGCCTTGGGGAAGGCATCATGCAATGGCTTGACATTTTGACTGTCATCTTCTGAATTAGATATTGCATGGTAGGCCAAGGGAAGCTTTGCTTTTAGGTTTATTCACTCAGAGAAAGTTATAATTAGTGGTAAGGGCTCTCGGGCTTCTGAGCTGATTTGGCATTGCACTTCATGGAACTTCTTAAAGATGACATTCACCTGTGGAGGTGTTTGCCTTCCTCCCTGGCCTTGGTGTGTCCTTTGCTAACCTGTGTGTATTAGAAGTTTCTTGAGCCTTTCTCAGCTGTGTGGTCATGCTGTTTCTCCCTTCCAGTCTGTTCAATGAGATCCAACAAAAGTAGCATGCTGATTGCTCCTCTGCCCCTCATGGCCTCTTTCACACGTAGCCTATGCTTCCCACCTGCCTTACTTCTGATAGCAAAGAACAGAGACTGGTTCCTGTGACCTCAGGTTGTAGCAAATGATTGTTCTGTTCAGCAAAAGAGAACTGCAGCCTTCAGGAAGGCAAGAGCTGAGGAAAATTGGACACCTAGTGTCTGGCATCAGATGGTTGTCTGGATCTACACCAGTTCTGGAGCGCAGCTGTTATTCTGGGCATCTACCCTTACTGGATCTTACTATTCTCTGTGTTACTGTTTGGTCTTGTGGCCTATCTATGCTACTGCCTGCTGCCAGCTTCTTTACTTCCTAGATTTGAACTAGGAATTTGAGTGGCTAAGCCAGAGATCGTCAGCTCTTGACACTTAAATATATCACAGGTAGGTGGCCAATCTAGGGATTGGCTGATTTTGGATCAAGTTCCTACTCCTGGGTTGGTTAGGTTATGTCCCATATGACTAGCAGGTAGACAGAGGGGAGAGAAGGAGAGAGAAAATAATTGTTGAAGTCTGCCCCCAAGCAGTGGCTGGGAAAATTACCAGCATCTCTGGGAAGGGGCTTTGTGCAGGGCACATGCCACACCCTGTGAAGAGTGTATTCTCACCGGATGCCAGGAGATAAGAGTCCTTATCCTTGTTTTGAAACAGAGGAGATTGGGGCCATAATAGGTTAAATACTTTGCCTCAAGCTATGGATGTAATAGGAGTAGAGCTACATTTAAGGAGAGATTTATTTGACTCTAGTAGGCCCTAACTTCTCCTTAAATGATGAGAGGGGGCCATGATGAAGCATCGCGATACTGCTACCCCTTTCCTGTAAGATTTCAGAACTGTTTTTCCTGGTACTTGATAACCAAGAGAGCTTTTCAATTTTCCATCTCTAGGAAAGGACCATCTTAGAAAATACAGAGTTTTCAATGATTGAGAAGTACCTTAGAGTGCCTACCATTCTTGATTAGGTATAGTGGAATTAAGGACTAGATAGCGGACTTCATGGGGGGACACTGGTGTGAGCACTCTTGAGTAGGTTCCTTCAGTCTTCCTCAGGTTCTGTGCACCATTCTCTTACTCACTAAGGAGACCCCTGGGGTTCTTCCCAGCTTGTGAAGACCTACAACCAGGGGGTGGCATGGCTGCTGACACAGAGCAGGAGCCAGTACCTTTCCTCAGATGGACACCTAGATGAATCCGCTTCCCCAGGCCACTCTTTGCCACTCCTCTTCCTTTACTTAGGTCTTACCAGCCCTGGGAGAGATAGGACGACTGTTCTGATGCCAGTCTGGCTTTCTCTAGTGGCTTAACGTGAAACTTGCATGATTCTGTTTTTGATCTTGCCAGTTGTGCTCTGGGGACATGTTTGCAACTGGAAACTCCTTTATTTTCCTATCCATTTAAAATATTACCTCTTTGGCAGCATGGTAGTGATTAACGATACAGATTTTGGAGCTAGACAGACCTGGAATCAGCTCTCTACTGTGATATGTTGTGCTCTCTCAGCCTGGTTGGCAGGTTACTGTGTTTCTCTAGTTTGGGGTATATAAAAGAGTACTTAGTATGGTATGTGGCACAAGGTAATGACTTAAGAAAAGTCAAACATTGCTAAAATGATGACGATGACAATGAAGACAATGATGAGGATGATGAAAATAATTGTATTCTTTCTCAGCCCTGTTAATATTCCTGATTTCCAAAGGGGGAGCTCTTAACTTTGATCTGAGCATTGTGGTAATGGAGAGGAGCTTTAGTATTAGCACTTTTTGTTTATATTCTGTTGTCATCCTAGGGTTCGAAGCATTTCAAGTATTGTAAAGCAGATTTTTTATGCAGATAATTATCATGCTTCTAATGTAGTTGGGAGATGAGGTGTTTTAATTAATGATGTGCCAGACACCCTTTCAGGTAGGGTGAAGTATGACTGTGAAGGCCTTTATCTACTTGGTCATAATTAGGGACATTTGGAATATACCAGCATAATGTCTGCTGATTTGCACACTTTCTTTCATTAAGCAATCAAGATTGAATGACCCAGTGGCCAGGCTTCTTTGGGATCAGGTTCCAATTTTGTTTGTAGACAAGGTGGCTGTTCTTTTTGTTCTCTCCAGCCCTCTGTTTTCACAACCTTTACTCACATTCTCTGCTTACCTATAATGCCACTGCTGTGCTTTTTGTTTGTTTCATTTTTCATTTTGAGGCCATTAGTTTTTTTTCTTTTTAAAATTATTATTGTTTTCGAGGTGATATACAGCGGATTGCCTTTACATATTCAATAAGTCCATTTCCTTCCTTTTGCATAGTATCGTCAGTTCCCTCCTTCTCTCCCATGGCCACCCTCCCATCTCTGCCCATGAGTTGTGTGGTTCATTTTCATCAATGTCCATTGCAGCCAGTGGGCTCTGCTGCTGCAGTTTTTTTTACCCGTTTTCCACCGATTCTGTAAGGCCTTTAGTTTTGTAGACTCCCTTGCCTTCTGAATCAGTTTGGTAGGAGGATCATGAATTTGAAGCCAGCTGGATTGTAACAAAAACAAAGTTCATAAAACAAGAGGGCCAGAGGCATGGCTGAAATGGTAGAGCATTTGCCTAGGGGGCTTGAGGCCATGAGTTCAATCCCCAATACTACAAAAGGAAATGAAAAAGAAGAGAATAAGGCAAAAAAAAAAAAAAAAAGCCAAGGATTCTGGGGAAAAACCCCATAGGAATGTTTAGGAAATATGTAAGGAATTAAGGAATATATAAGAAAGTTGCTAAATGGAACATGTCAATTTTGCTTCCTAGTAATCTATAAGAGAGGAACATGGAGACTGTGGATGTGTGGCATTGCATAAATCAGTGCTATTATTTGATTATTATTCAACAAAAGCAAAGGCTTTTTCTTTTTTCTTTTCCTCTTCTTTTTTTTTTTTTTTATTGTCAGTTGTGGGGCTTGAACTCTGGGCCTGGGCGCTGTCCCTCAGCTCTTCAATTTAAGGCTAGCACTCTTCTACTTGAGCCATAGTGCCACTTCCAGTTTTCTGGTGGTTTATTGGAGACAGAGTCTCACGGACTTTCCTGCCCAGGGTGGCTTTGAACTGTGATCTTCAGATCTCAGCCTCCTGAGTAGCTAGGATTACTAGCAAAGGCTTTTTCAAAATGTGACTGCATAACAGTTATACCACTTTTGCTAAGTATCTTGCTTAAGCAGCTTCTCTTTTCTGTCTGAGGATTATAACCACTGTGTTGAATATCTTAACTTTGACTTTTGCTTGCTATTAATGAAGACTATGTGTTTTCTAATCCATATCTTATGTTGCAGATTCTTTATACATCATGTGGATCACAAAGTTAGTACCTCAGATTTGCATGCACTTTTTTTTTCTTGGTCATGGGCTTAAACTCTGGGCTTGGGCGTTGTACTCTTCAGCTCAAGGCGAGTGCTCTATTGCTTGAGCCACAGCACCACTTGCAGTTTTCTAGTGATTTGTTGGAGATAAGAGTCTCACGGACTTTCCTGTGAGGCTGGCTTTGAACTGTGATCCTCAGGTCTCAGTCTTCTGAGTAGCTAGGATTATAGGCATGAGCCACCAGCGCCTGGTTGCATGTGCACTTTTTGAGCAGTGCTGGGAATGGAGCCCAGGCCTTTGATGTATGCTGCACAGGTTCTAAAGACACGGTTATAATTCCTTTTCCACTCCCTTGACTCCTTCCTTGAAAATGTCTAGTGCTGCTGTGGGGGCCCCTTGGAGGAATACTGCTATCTGTTCCTTAAGTAAGGGATACTTTGAGAGTGTATTGGTTTCTTCGTCTACACTTGTATCTTGACACTGGGTGACATTCTGATTCCTGAGCTGGGTCAGAGAGGCAGGTGGTAGTTTTGGCTTTCTGAGTTAGGGGAGTGAAAGGGAGAGAACAGGAGAACACAATGTACTTCAGCTTCTTTTCATTCTTCTTTGTGGTGAGAGGCAGAGTTTTTTGGGGGTGTGTGAGAATAACCCTCTTTTCTTGTTGGAAAGGACCTGTTGGCATTTTCACCTTGGTGATGCTTTTGCAGGTTGACTGTCAGATGGTAATTGCTGCCTTGAAGGGGTGGAAAGAGATTAGGCCACCCACAGCAGGCCTGGATGGGATGCAAGGGCCATCTGTGGTGACAGATAGGATGCATTTCCTTTACCTCACTGGATCATGTATTGTGATTGCCAATTATGTAGGCGTCTAGAAAAATTAGTTTTGAAAATCTCTAAAGTATGCCTGCAGACCTGTTTACCAATCCACTGTAATTATTTATTGGTCATGTGCCATGTGAGCAGGTCTGGCCAGCCTCTGCTTAGCTAGAATAGTGAAATATGGCCTAGAGTTTTCTCCCTGTTATTCTGTTTGTGATTTAGTTTATTAGGGAAAGCCCACTTACCCTGAAATCAAGACAGATCACCTGTGGGAGTTGTGAGTGGGAATTCATCTGTTTTCTCTGTCGTTGTGGAGACGGCACTGCACCCCTACCTTGGGCAGTGGATTCAAAATCAACGTTGATTAATGCATGAGCATTATTAATTAGTCTCCGTGCCTTCTGTCTAATGCAATCAGAAACTCTGTATCAGAGCAGAGATTTCTAATCAGTCATTCATCATTTTCTGTGGTAGATGCAAACCCATTTGCTGTTAGCCTGAAACTTAAAATATCTGCTAAGGAACTATTATGTAACAGATATTTGTAAACCATGTGTATTTTGAGCAAGGAGACTCAAATTGCACATTGCTTTGATTGGGTGTAATTGGGAGAACTGAGGTATCTCTATGTTCCTATTGCTCATAGAAAATCACTGACAGACTAGATTGTGTTAGAGAAAGAGACTGAGGCTCAAGTGAAGGAGCTCTGAATTCTAGGCTCAGCTGGGTATATCCCAGTTTCCTCAGTTGTAACACATAAAGAGGATTGAAATAGCTATTGTTGACATCCTTGTTACATTATCTTGACCTTATGTCACTTGTCATTAGGAGTACTAACAGCAGCCTGCATTTTCAGACCATTTAATATGATCTGGGCATCGGGCCCACACCCTGTCACATGGCATGTGTACAAAGCCACATGGTTCTGTCAGGGCCCCTCACTCTCTTATGAGGCAGTTCCAATAACCTAGGCTAGGCTTGAACTTACAATTAGAATGCTGGAAATTAACAGGTATGCCACCATGTTTGACTGTCTTTTTATTTTCTTCACAGAGGCTTATGTGGAGCAAAAGTTTTAATTGTGATGAATTTCAGTTTATCTATTTTTTCTTTAATGGATTGTGCTTTTGATGTCATGTCTAAGAACCCGACCTGACTTGTATGGACTGCTGACCTGCTGTTGAGGCTTACTAATGTTGGTCTTAATTTCATAACTTGAGGTAATTGTGTAGGAATTGGGTTGAAATGTCCTTAGCTTAACTAACAAGTAGATGGTTGTCTTGATGGGCAAAAGGTTTTAACTGAGTTAGCAGCAGTGAACCTTGAGAGGTTTGTGTTTTATTGTTCACAAGTTTGCATAGGCCATGTAATACTGAGTAGGAACTTCTTAACCAGATTGCCTGACTTCATCTAGCTCTTCTTCTTATGAGCTGAAAAAGAACAGTCATGTTTCTTAATCTCTCTCTCCTTCAATGTTTTCATTAGTAAAATAGGGATAATATTACTTCCTACTTTACAGAGTTGTTCCAAGATTTAAGTAATTATAGTTAAAGTGTTTGAAACAGGGTCTGGTACCCTGTCATTTTGGGAACTCATTGAGGTACAGGTTCTTGGCTCTCCACTGCCAGATTTACTGAATCAGAATCAGAAGGGAAAGGGACCCATGAATGTGTGTTTCAGTAATCTTCCATTGTCCTTCCAAGGGTTGCTGAAGGTTTTAAACAGCTACCTTAGGTCTGTGATCATATCTGTGTGTCCATGGTTTTTCATGGTCTCAAGTGGGTACTTCTGCCATCGAAAATACTTCCTCTCTTAAGACCACTTCTGATGTGGCCAAGATTAGCTAGCTTCTCTACAGAATTGAGTTATAGTAGAGCTGTATATCCAACTGGTTCAGTTGCAGACCCATTTGTATCAGACAGGATGATACCATAGGAAGTGGTGGGATTGAGGACAAACTGAGGCATGGCAGCCATAACCAAAGGTCTCCAAATGATAAGCATAGTAATGAAAATCAAGTCTCTGGGTTCACTGTTCTGGCTACCAGTTTGTGTTTGGTCTTATCAAGTGGCATCTTTTTGGGTCAGGAGACCAAGAGGAGAATCTATTTGCGAGTCTCTCTGTGTCAGTGTTCTTGTGATCAGGCTGCTCAATTCTAATAATTCTCCTATTTGTCTGTATATTATTTGCAGTGCAAATACTGTAAATTAAGCTCCGGGGATAACCAGAGAGATTTGTGAATAATTTTTGGGCAAAAAAGAAGGATTCTACAGCATGTCTTCCCCATGGGGTGCTGCAAAAAGACACAGACATTCCTACCCTGAGAGACTTAACTCACATTTCCTCTAAACAAGTACAACCTTGTTTGAAGATACCCTTTGAAATTAGAGGATGCCTAGAACACACTGGCTTCTTTGTACACTACAGTGGTAGTTCTCTTGCCCAATCAGAGTGGTTCCCTAGACTACCAGTGGTTCTATGCTCTCTGAGAAACATCTTGACTTAGACCCATTCCCCACTGAGTGTTCTGACCATGCCCAGTGAGTTCTCAAAGCCTCAAACATCTCTCACTGCCGAGCAATGTGAGTTGTTACAGTAATACACCATTTTATTACATAACCTATAAATGGATGAAATGTGTGTTTTTCTATGAATTCTTTGGATGGAGTGGTGTCACGTTGCTATAAGACGTTGCAACAACTTAGACACGGAAGAAAGAGCTCTAAATGACTGGAAAAGATTCTTTTTTTCTTTTTTTTTTTTGGTCAGTTGTGGAGTTTGAACTCAGGATCTGGGCACTCTCCCTGAGGTTTTTTACTCAAGCTTGTGCTCTACCACTTGGTATTCTGGTGGTTAATTAGAGACTCGGGTCTCATGGATTTTCCTGTCCAGATTGGCTCTGAACTGTGATCCTCAAATCTCAGCCTCCTGAGTAGCTGGATTACAGGTGTCAGCCACTGGTGCCTGGCAGGAAAGACATTTAAAATATGGAAAGATTCTATACTGAGATTGATTCACATCAAGCTCTTAAAAAAAATCAAATAGCTCATATAGGAAATTGTAGAGTTTATTTTATGAGTGTTGTTTGTGCAAGAAAGATAACTTTGAACTTCATATGTGGAGAAATAGCTTTGACCCACGTGAAAATATTGGCAAGGAAATTTTCTTTTTAGGCTTTATGATAAAATACTTAAAATATATATACACATTTTATATTTCTTTGTCTTAGATAACATAGGCCTTTAACCTACCATCATTCTTGTTAATTGCGAAAGAATATCAGCAGTCCCCCCCCCCCCCCCTCCGCCCAGGTCATGGGGCCTGAACTCTGGGCCTGGGCGCTGTCCCTCAGGTCTTCAGCTCAAGGCGAGTGCTCTACCACTGGAGCCACAACGCCTTTTCCAGCTTTTTCTGCTTATGTGGTGCTGAGGAATCGAACCCAGGGCCTCATGCATGTGAGGCAAGCACTCTACCACTGAGCCACCTTCCCAGCCCTCAGCAGTTTTTAAAAAATCATTTTTTGTATATATTTTTTATTGTAAAGACACTGTACAGAGGGGTTACGGTTACATGAGTAAGGTAATGAGTACATTTCCTATCGAGCATTGTTACCCCCTCGTTTTTTCTCCTACCATCCCTTCCCTACCCCCCCCCCGCCCCGCCCCACCCCGAACTTGCAAAGTTTATTTTCAACATAGAGTCTTGTACATCTCATAGTTAACAATGGGTCAACCTGTATCCTTATTTCAGCATTTTGTTATTTCCCTTCCCCTCCTCAAATAAGAATTTTTTTGTAGTCATTGAGCTGAATGCTAAGAAAGCTGAACAGTTGACCAAATGTGAGTAATTATAATTTAGTAGAATGGTTATGGTAAAATCAACATTTTGTTTTTGTTTTCTCTCTCCATGAAAGATTTCTCATATAAACCCATGCCTATTATTCAGTATTAGTAGATACAAGATGATTCATTTCTCATGGTCAAGAGTATCAAGGTGATTCATTTATCAAATTCAGAAGTATCCAAAAGCCATAACATTGGGATAATAAGCTACCATAATTTCAGATAAAGTCATAGTTTTATAAAATGATGAAAAGTTTAGTGAATAGAAGATGTGATCAGTGCACTGCTCTATGCCCACTATACCCAGAGTTGGCCTTGATTTCCTGGGTCTGCTTAGGCATTCCTGTTCCACCCAGGCTTCCAGACCCCAGTTTCCACATCTACTTACCTCCTAACTGCTGTGCTTCCCTGAAGGGAGAAATGGCAAGACACAAGACAATTTGTACGAATAACTATATAAAACTTTCTTCATACTGTATTGACTTTGCCCTGAATCCATGAGAGAGACAGTGAAGTTGTCTTCTCCCTAAAGAAGGGTGTTTGTGTGAACTACCCCCAAAGATCACCATTGATCAGTGGCTCTGTGTGATCAGCAGACTGTTAGGTGGAGGTTAATGTCACTCCCCACCCCCTCCCCCAATGTTGTTGCTGTTCCTTTCCCATTAATATTTGTTTATTTTTGACACACCTGCCTGGTTTCTAGACCTTCTCTTGCATTAGCAATGAAAGACTAGATAATTCTTTATTACCCGCACAGAGTAAATGCCCAAGCGTATTTGTTGACTGAATGAAGTAGTTTGCCAGTCTCAACAGATTTGTATGTGCTAATAACCCTGAGTGAAGAGCAGCACTATCACCTCTGTTAATAAAGCATTAAGCAGAAAGTGGGAATGTGAACACAGGGATAATATAGCGCAATTGCTGGCTGCAGCTGGTAATTGGAGTTTAGCTACTGCGCATACATTTATACAGCCCTTCATGTTTCTTCCTCTTTTCTACCCTGAGAGCTCATTCTTTTGAGTGTCACGTCTGTGTCATCTCCATCCAATAATATTCATTAAGCTCCTCCATGCTGAGTACTGGCAGGGGTTTGCCCCTTTTAATGAATGCGAATATGCAGGTTGAAGAATAGGGCTTTTATGGGACATGGCTTTGTCCTGGAAGGAGTCATCCTGAGTGGATATGAGTTTAGCATACTGTTTTCCTCAGTTCAGTGTGCTAATTAGATCAATCACATATTTTTGTTGGCAGGCTCAGCTGCCTCTTTAAAACAAGAGGTAAACAGTAGGCCTTTGTACTAGGAGATGTTTTCCAACCCTGTGTCAGTGTTAGCCATTAGTGTGGACTTTATATTGGTTCTGTAAATGGCCACTTTATACAATCGGTGTTTATGCCCTCTGTGTTCATCACTTTTGTCTCTTACTGCAGTCTGCCTTTCACTCACCAGGCCTTACTTCATTGGGTACAGGGCTTTGTGATGCTCTGCTTGCGACCACCATTGGGTTAGGTTCCAAAATGTCCTAATATTAAGTTAATTGCATAAAAAGTTGGATGAAATTTACAGAAACCTTGCTTGTCTCACCGTGAGTGGATTATGAGATCCCACCAGCATGTAACGTAGCCCTGTTTTGCTCCCACTATTTTATTTGTAGTTTTTCTTAATCTTCCTTTGAAAGTGGTTTTGATTGGCTCAATTTTGTGTGCTCTTTGTTGTCACTTGCCTGGTCCCTCATCAACACAACACCTGCTTCATCTATAATATCTACATATTGTCATTCTCTGCCTCTGTCTTTTCTTCCTTTGTCTTCCTACAGCCAGCGCAGCCTATGTTTACCTACTGGGGCTCATTTCTTTAAATTCATACTTGGTCCTACAGCTTTGTTCAGAGTTCTTTATGAACTTCTAATTGCTTAAGGAATTAGAGTTTAATTCCCTTGATTAGATTTCATTACCAGTTGGACACCCTCTGTCAGTTGTATTTCCTGTACTTTTCAAGAGGAACTCCTGTGTTCAGGTGAGAATGTTTACTACTCCCTGCAGGATGGCACCATGGTAGAAGCCTGGGAACTAGAGTCAAACTTGCTGGGATCAAGTGGTAATTTGGCCCTCTTTGCTCATCTGTAAGTTGGGTGTGATAGGCCATTCTTCTTAGACCTGTGAGCGTGGGTTTTGTGTGGATCTTATACATAGTAAGAATTAGCAAAAGGGTGAAATATGTTGTTACCTAAAACCCTTTTTGGTTATTTTAGCACTTATATACTGTACCTTCTGTGTATATTTAGGCACATATTGTCCTTCAGTCTTTTCTCATGAACTGGTTTATTCATCAGAATAACTCGACACAGAAAGATAGCAGCCCCATTTTATAGATGAGAAAACTGAAACATCCCATATGGCAGGTAAAGTGGTAGAGCTAAGATTTGAATATAGGAAATCTGCCTTTAAAACCTGTGGATTAAGTACTGGTCTTTCTATCCAAATTCTGTTTGTGTGATAAGGACCTGTCAGATGAACCCCTTTAGGACTCTTTCATTCCCCATCCTAGCCCACATTGATATTCTTCCATCTGAATGCCTAATGTATTTAGTAGATAAAACAGGTTGGTAATTGCCAAAACTTTCATTGTTTTATATCCTTGAGTCTTAAATATATACTAACACTTCCTTTGGCTATAATTTTTGCATAGTGTCATAAGAGAATCTGAAATATCAAGAGACCAAATAAGAAAATATATCTCAAAATAACCACTATTCACAGATTATCTAACCTCCTAGTCTTATTTATGAATACTGTGCATATGTAGATAACAATGTAGAACATATATAATACATAATTATGATCATGCAATTTGTTTAGTGTTTCATCTTGCTTTTTATAATTAATATTATAACATGAGAATTTTCCTGTGTCATTAAATATTATCAGTTGTTATAGAGAATGTGATAACTTAAATGTTTCTTTAGTTTGAATACATAGTGCTTCTGATTTTCAAGTGACTACATTCATTTCTATGGTGAAATATGTCAAAAGTTGTGACCTTAAAAAGACTTGTGGTAAATATGCAAAATTACCTTTCAAAGATAGCACCAACTTCTTTCTTTCTCTATTGTGGGAGATGAGTGTTTCTCAGCATTAATTGCCCTCCCATATTTTGATATACCTTTGCTAATGAGATAGGTGCACCCAACCCAAAGGACTTCAAAGTAGTAAGACTCAAAGTCTTTATAGTCCATGAGCACTTATGTAATGGATTTTCAATAGTGGATGAGAAACTTTCTAGAATTTTAGGATCTGAAAGCTGTGGAAATTATTTACAATATCCCCATTACTTTTTTTTTTATTCTTTCGTACTGCTGGAGTTGGAACCCAGGGCCTTACAATACTAGACAGGTACTCTACCACTGAGCTTATGTATCTCATTCCCAGCTTAATGTTTTTGGTTTTGTTTTGTCCGTAGTAGGGCTTGAACTTTGGGCTTGGGTGCTGTCCCTGCGCTCTTCAGTTCAAGGAGAGCGCTGTACTACTTGAGCCACAGCGCCACTTCCGGTTTTCTAGTGGTTTATTGGAGATAAGAGTCTCATGGACTTTCCGGCCAGGCTGGCTTTGAACCGTGATCCTCAGATCTCAGCCTCCTGAGTAGCTAGGATTACAGGCATGAGCCACCAGCGCCCAGCTCCCAGCTTAATTTTTTCAAGGTAAAGAAAGTGAAACAGCGAGGTCCGGTAACTGTACAAACTCATATAGCTGGTTAGGAATAGAACCTTAAATTTCCAGTCTTAAAACTCACTGATTTTTTCATTAGGTCACATTGTTTCATGTTTACCTTCATCCATCCACATATCTCCACCTATCTTCATTTATAGTAAAACTCATCTGGGAAGATTTGGAGTTACAGCCTATGACCATAGAACAGAATAATTATGTTGGGCTAAGACAGAGGGATTCTGATTGCTGTCACCTGATAGTCCACATCTGACACTATTTAAAGGTCTCCTTTTCTCACCGGAACTAGTAGACCTCAGATCACCAGGAAAGAGTGTGACGATGGGGATCTGAAATATGGCTGGCCCCTCATAGACAGAGGCCTCAGCCCCTGGGAGGGTTGCCCAGTGCTTGTGAATAGGATCCCTTAGGATTGTGGGTTTAGGTGACAGTTACAATCTGCTGCTGAGAAAAGCTGAGGTGTCTAACTAATTTATGGAGATGGGCTCAACTTGACTTAATCTTCCCCAGGAGAGTTCTCAGAGCCTTCCTCTTCCAATGGCCCTTCTCTCCAGGTTTAGAGGATGCAAGTCCACACTGCCCTTTCTATGTTTCACACTTGCCCAAGGAGCACATGGCCCCCAGGAAGTTCTGTGTAGGGTGGATTAATTTTTTGCTTACCAGTGATGTGGAATGAAAAGTAAATGTCATGGCTTGTGCTAATATGGAGATGATTAAGTCATCAAAGTGTAGCAGTATTGAGGCTTGAAACCACACGTTTAATTCCTGACTCTCCTTTATTGCCAGTAGGATTTACTATAAAGTTATCAAGGTAAAATACTTCCTTATGCAGTGTCAGAATAACATACATTTTACCATCTCTCTTTAACCAAGAACAAAGGATGTCATCAATTAAATAAATTTGGATTAAATATACCAATAAAGTACATAATAGAAAAGGAAACCTGCTTTGAAGATCTCTCATTTTGGAGAAAGATGACTACTGTGACACTTAGACTTTTGTATGAGAAGCTTAGAAAGTTACCTTTAGCCACGCTAGGGTGCATACATTTGTAAATCCAGCAGTGAGTCAGGGGGAATCTTGACTTTGAAGCCAGCATAGGCTACAAATTGAGAACCTGTCTCAAAAGAACAAAAGAAAGAATGAAAGAAAGACTGTGCATGTATTTTAGTGATGTGACACAGTTATTTAAAGATAAGGAAATAATAGGTATGACTGGGCTTAAATTTTTGGCATAATAACCATTTCTTTAAAAAATTAAAATGTGGTTCAGTGGTAGAGTGCTTGCCTTGCATGCATGAGGGCCTGGGTTCGCTTCCTCAGTACCACATAAGCAGAAAAAACCAGAAGTGGTGCTGTGGCTCAAGTGGTAGAGCACTAGCCTTGAGCTGAAGAGCTGAGAGACAGTGCCCAGGCCCAGAGTTCAGGCCCCACGACAGACAAAAAGTAAAAATTAAAATGTTTGCTCATTCATTCAGACACTATTTCATAATTATGTGTTAGTCAGACTTTGAAGATATAGTGGTGAATCAGATGTAGATATTGCCTTTGTGGAATTTGTTGTATTATGGGGCAAAAGGACAACTTTTCCTGGGAATATTTCTGAGTGGTGGAGATTTATGAGCCAAGACCAGAAAAGTGAGATTCTTAGAACTGAAAAATATGGCTGCCATAGCCACATCTGAAAATGCCATGTGAAATGGTGTGGTACTACTGCGCCTGGTCATTCACATGGACAGTGAAGAAGGAAAACATTGGAAATTCAGATATTTTTTTTTTTTAATTTTTTTATTGTCAAGGTGATGTACAGAGGTGTTACAGTTATGTAAATAAGGCGATAAACACATTTCTTGTCAAACTTTTGGTGCCATTATCATGCTGGTTTCTTTTCTATTTTTTTTTTTTTTTGGGTCTGGTCGTGGGGCCTGAACTCTGGGCTTGGGCGCTGTCCCTCAGCTCTTCAGCTCAAGGCTAGAGCTCTACCACTTGAGCCACAGCACCACTTCCGGCTTATTTTCTTTTTGCTTATGTGGTGCTGAGGAATCGAACCCAGGGCCTCGAGCATGCAAGGCAAGTGCTCTACCGCTGAGCCACCTTCCCAGCCCTCAGATATTTTTTAATACTTGTAAATATTCAAATCTTCAGTTCAAAGACAAAAATGCTTTTTTATTTGTTTATGCAGTGCTGTTGATGGAACCCAGGGTCTTTTTTTGGGGGGCGGGGGGTCCAGTCATGAGCCTGAACTCTGGGCCTGGGCGCTGTCCCTCAGCTCTTCAGCTCAAGGTTAGCATTCTACCACTTGAGCCACAGTGCCACTTCTGGATTTTTTTTCCTGCTTATGTGGTGCTGAGGAATCGCACCCAGGGCCTCATGCATGCAAGGCAAGCGTTCTATCACTGAGCCACCTTCCCAGCTCGGAACCCAGGGTCTTATGTATGCTATACATATGTACTATCTCAGCTCTTCTGGTCTATTTTAGAGCCTAGACTTTATTTCTGTAGGTAGCTAAGCCTCAGAAGACAGAAATACTCAAGGTTTTAGATTCCAGTCATAAAAACTTTCCCTTTGGGAAACATAGGTCCCATGGTTTCCCTTATTTGCAATATCTAGTATATGTATGAGTCAAGCGGAAAAGGTCAGATAATGTGATGTCAGGAAAATGAACCCTTAGATATGTATTTTAATGTTTTTTTCTTTCATGCATGTGTTTCTAACGCATTTGTAAGATTATCTCTTTGTTGCTTTGTATGTCCCTCCCCCACAGTATAGCCCTGCTTTCACTATATTTGATGTCAGTATAACTTGTGGAGGAGATGGGGAAAAACCAGTTGTTTAAGGATACAGGTGGACCTGTTGCAACAATGAGAAGTACAAGTTGACATGTCCAAAACGAGCTTTACAATGTCGGTGCGGGGGGGGGGGGGGGGGGGAGGGGGGGGGAAGGAGAAGGATTGGGATTTGGGGGGGAGGCTGGGAAGGGATGTGAAGGGTAAACCAAAGGAGGGGGCTGCAATGCTTGGTAAGAAATGTACGCATTATCCTGCCCATGTAATTGTAACCCCTCTGTACAGTATGTTCACAAATAAAATTAAATTAAAAAAAATAACAGTGAAAGCAGAGGTTATACTGTGGGGGAGGGACATACAAAGCAACAAAGAAATAATCTTATAAATGCGTTAGAAACAAATGCATGAAAGAAAAAAAAACATTTACATATCTTAGGGTTCATTTTCCTAACATCACCTTATCTAACTTTTTCTGCTTGACTCGTACATATACTAGATATTGCAAATAAGTGAAACCATGGGGACCTATGTTTCTTTGGGCTTGGCTTACTTCACTTAATATAATTTTTTCCAAGTCGGAAAGGGTGTATTTTTTGATGCTAGGCATCAAATCTAGGGCCTCATGCATGTGTTTTGCCACTGAGCTATACCCCACTCCTGAAGAGAGTTTTTTTAAAAAAAGCAAGTGGCTGAATTAATTTATCTTTCTTGTTCTCTAGGTTGTTGTTATTTATTTTTAATTTAATTCAGTCACCTACTAGCTTAGCGTGAAGGATAACTGCTTTTCAAATGGTAATATAAATACACAGCTGCTTCCTTTATCTAATATGAAAAGCTCTTGTTAATGCTTAAGGATGGTCTAGGAATCATAATTTTAAAGGATTGACTATTGGAAAATATTTATTGAAGTTACAAAGTTTATTGAAACTGCCTGGGGGTGTTTTTGGTTTGTCTAGAAGAGGAAGTGATATTTCCCTGTTTCAAGACTGATACTATTTATTTATTTATTCATTTTGTCATTTGTGGGTGGGGTTTGAACTCTGGGCCTGGGCACTGTCGCTCAGCTCTTCAGCTCAAGACTAGTGCTCTACCACTTGAGCCACAGCGCCACTTCCAGCTTTTTCTGTTTATGTGGTGCTGAGGAATTGAATCCAGGGCCTCATGCATGTGAGGTAAGCACTCTACACTGAGCCACCTTCCCAGCCCCAAGACTGGTAGTATTTAAAAGAATACTTTCTTCAATAGTTTTTCCCTCAAGGTCTTTAATAACCACAGCAACAGTGGTAGTAGTCTCCATGTCCTCTTTTTTTTTTTCTCAGTTCATGTCTCTCAGCTTTATTTTTTTAAATTTAATTTTATTGTCAAGGTGATGTACAGAGGGGTTACAGTTACATAAGGTAGTGAGTACATTTCTTGTCGAACATTGTTATCCCCTCCCTCAATTTTCTCCTCCTTTCCCTCCCTCCCAGTGCCCCCCATCAAATTGTAAAGCTAATTTCCAGCATATTGCTTTGTGAATATCGCTGTTGCATTGGTTCACCTTTGTCTCACCATTTTGTTGTTCCCCTTCCCTTCTCTAATTGAGACAAATATATACAATACACAGGGTACCAAAACCAAATATAGTGACAATAGGGATAAGCCATAGGGGAGGAAAAAAAGAAATAATGAAAGAAAAAAGAAATAACTTCACATAATACATTAAAAAATGACAACAACAAGGAAAAACTTCTTGTTCCCATATCTTGGAGTTTGTTTCGCTTAGCATCATCTTGTATGGTCATATGTACATAGCTATTGAGCTATTATGATCCTCTTCTAGGACTATCCTAGACATGTACTAATTATTACAACTGAGGGAAACCATGGAGTCTATGTTTCCTTGGGTCTGGCTTACTTTGCTTAATATGATTTTTTCCCAGATCCTCTCCATGTCCTCTTGAGAGGTAGATTCAGGCTGGGCATTTGAATGCAGGTGTTAGCTAGGTTTAGGTTTGCTCTCTTGAATCTGTATCAGCCTGGGGCTTGTGTAGTGCGTGGTGATGGGCTTCCAAGTCTTACCACTGCCTGGGATGGCCCTCCGGGGAGTCAGGGATTGCCCCTCAGAGGGGAGAGAGTGGATCACATTCACCCCTACTCAAAGAGAGGGTGCAGTATTGGGCAAAGTGGCTCTCTTCAGTAGAGATCAGTTTCTGGCAATGGTTGTCAACCAGCCATTTTTACAGCAGACAGAATAAGTCTTTCAGTCCTGAGGGAACTGAGAATACATTTAAGCATCTATTATGATGCTTTAATTCTTGAAATTCAGTAAAATGGGTAAGGGAAGGTGGAAAGAAAGTCATCAGATAATTTCTGTGTGATAAATTCAGTCCTAAGGTAGACAGATAGTTACACAAGATATAAACCATTGACAAATCTACTTTTCCTGAGAGAACAAGAGAGAGAGGAGGAGGAAGAAGATGAGAAGGAGGAGGAGGAGAAAGTAGAGGAGGAGAAGGAGGAGGAGGAGAATGAAGTGGAAGAGGAGGAGGAGAAGGAAGCAGAAGAGGAGGAAGAGAAGGGAGTGGAAGAGGAGGAGGAGAAGAGAAAACTTGGTACATAACTCTAAAGACAAAACTACTGTTCTTATACAATTATATATTATACAATTATACAATTATTTACTATTTGCCCTGTTGGTGATCTGATTTATTCTAGTCTTAAATTCCAAACCCTGCTAAGTTACAGATCTATCATTTGAATACAGAAGCATGTGCTTTGTATTTTAATTATATCATGAAAAGTCTGGGGCCATGCTGCATGGAGAATATGAACAATAATCTAAAAGAAATTTCATAAAACCAAGAGCTAAATTGTGGAATCTGATTCATGGCAGGTATATATGTGTATGGTGAGTGGGGGTGCCGGGTTTGGTGTGATTAATGACTTTATTTTGGACTTAAAAATAGTATACTATCTTGTATTTTATAAACAATTACAGAAAAGCACATATAGTTACACTTTAAGTTGCTAATTTAAGTGCATACAGGAAACAACAGAATATGAACAGTGGCTCCTCACATTGTTGAACAATTGCCTTATCAAAGAAGACATTTAAAAATATTTTGAGTCAACATCTGGTATAGTGTATGACTCAAGAGGTGTGTGTGTATGTGTGTGTGCATGCGTGCCCCCGCGTGTATGTTTCTGCTCTTAGAATAAGTAATGAACAAGAATATATTAGTGTTTAGTGGATTACTTTTCCTGGCAGGCTGTCTTCTCTTTCTAACATCTACGTTATTGGTAAAATTGTTGATTGGGACTAAGAAAATAAGTTTTCCCTATTGTTACAGAAACTTCCCTCAGGTTTGTAATATCTATGTTCCTTCAGTATGATTGACCAACTAAGTATAGATACAATTAGCAATAAACTTAGAAAAATAGAGAATTTATTTTAGCTTTCAGAGTGTTGCATTTTAGGATTAGGAGATAGTATGTTTTACCTAAATGCAAATGTAACATGATGGCATGTATTGTAGTAATTAAGAATTTATCACTCTTGAGCCAGGCACTGGTGGCTCACACCCTGTAATACGAGCTGCTCAGAAGACTGAGATCTGAGTATAATGGTTTAAAGCCACCCTGGGCAGATAATCTGAGAATTCTTATCTCTAATCAGCCAGCATAGAGCTGGAAGTGGAGGTGTGGTTAAGCAGTAGAATACCAAACTTGATTGAAAAAGCTAGGAAAGAGCATGTGGCTCTGAATTCAAGCCCATTATCAGCATGCACACACGCATGCGCATCTACATGTTCACGCGCGCGCGCGCGCGCGCACACACACACACATATCATATTTATCACTTCAGCAGAGTTGAGGCACCTTTGGATAAGTAATGATTAAAAATGAAAGCTAACAATTCAGAAAGATCTGAAACTCTTTATTATCACAAGACTATTAGTAATTTTTTCTGACTGACAGATTATATTCTATACATACAGCTAAATTTGATAATATTCACATATTAGGATACACTCCTTGAGCTCTTCTGTCATGAGTACAATTGATCTCTTCACGATATTTTTTTAACTATTACATTTATAAAATGTGAATCCCATTGCATTTTTGAAACCAACTATAGATTCTTTAATTTCACACTATCTGAAAATATATCTGTATTGTCATTATGTTTTTTCCTGATGCCACAATTAGAAACACTGTCTATTAAGGTAAAAGATTAATTCTGAGGTCCCACAAATGCAAAAATTAGCAAATTTCATACCCCACTGTATGTAGGGAACTCTGAAACTGAGCTGTGAAATCTGGAAAAGGTTTGAGAGATTGACAGCACTGAGAACTGGCTATGGAAGGGTTGAAGCAGACAGCTCTGGAAAGGGTTAAGAGGATGTAATGCTGGAAAGGCTAAGAACTAGCCCTTATAAGCCTGATAAAGTGGAATGCATGTTTGGATTTTGCCTGGGTTGCAGTCTTTTTTCTCAAAACAATAAGGGAGCCAGTTTTTCTCACAAACTCTTTTTTGTCTCTAATTGTAATAATAGTTTAGATGCTTTGTTTTCTGCATGTACCCTTGGTAACCTTCCTTGTACAAAACCTAATAAATAAGCTTGCTTGCAGGAACTTGGGGTCTAAGAGCAGGTGAGCCTTGGATTCCCCACTACCCGCACCCCCCTCCTCGGTTTTTCTCATTTTCTTTTGCTCTGGTATCCCATCGTGCTGCCTCGGGTTGTTATACTACTGAATAAATAAAAATTATTACCATCTATGGAGACGAAGATAAGATAATAACTCCTCATTATTGATCTAGGAGAATTGTATAGGTAGTTCAAATGAAATTCTTCAGATGTTAGTCTACTACATTTTTTAGTGAGTCACTCTTGGTTGTGTCTCAATCACTATTTTTTTTTGTTTTGTTTTTGTTTTTTTGGTTGGTCCTGAGTGCTGTTCCTGAGCTTTTTTTTTGCTCAAGGCTAGTGCTGAGCCACAGCTCCACTTCTGGTTTTCAGGTAGTTAATTGGAGATAAGAGTCTCAAAGACATTCTTTCTGGACTGGCTTTGAACCATGACCTTCTGATCTCAGCCTCCTGAGTACCTAGGATTACAGGTGTGAATCACCAGTGCCTGGCTCTTAATCAATTAACCCTTTGTCCAAGCAGGGTTGAAGGAGCAAGTATCTTCCGACTTGAAAGTAATTTCCATCCTGCCCTTGGGCAGACATCTGCACCCTGGCAGACTTTCCCAGGTGTGATGCCATAGTTCCAGTTTTTAGTAGAAAATGTGATTTGCACATATAACACCAAAAAAAGCCCTTTGATGTTCTGCATTCCCAACAAAGTCCTATTTGTTGTAAATGCTGAATGAATTCTGTACAAGAAGACTGGAAGGCTTTTTTTCTCCAAAGAATTCACATTAAATAATAACTTGCTGTACTTTGCCCCTAATCCTACAGCCCTGGCCCCTATTTTTAGTTTAGTTTAGATTTTTAATCTTCCTGAAAGTTGGATTGATTGGTACAAGTTCTGTAACACTGTGTTGATGGCCTGATGGCAAAAACAAGCAAGCAAGCAAGCAGACAAATGGAGATCCTTCAGGTGGGTTGGACTGTAGGGAATCAGGCATTTGTGCAAATCATATTCTGATTTGCTTAGGCCAGTTGCTTCCTGCTGCCCTGTTAGATGTATCCTTACACAAACATGGTATGAATGGTATTGCTCTCTGGGGAAGCCATTCAGAGTCCCTTCTCAAAATCATGGGTCCAAACTGACTTCTATTTTTCCTAGGCAGACCTTGCAGTCAACCTCTGCTTCTTGCTAGCCAGGTGGCCAGCCACTTTTCTAAAGGCTTCTGTGTTTTCGTCTGCAAAGTGAAACTAGTGGTCCCCACTTCACTGAGTAGTTGTTGAATAAACACCGTTGAGTTTGGTGCCTGGTACAGAGCAAGTGCTCAGGGAGTGGCAACCCTGCTCCCTGATGGCTCCTTACCCCTTGCTGATACCTGCCCCCACCCCTAGCTGACCACTCCTTGAGGTCTGGGACTAGATTTTATTCACATGCCCCACACTCTGTACCAGCTGATGAATAACCAAAGATGTCCTGAAGGAGACCTATGTTTGGTTGTGAAAAACTGAAGTAGAACCCATGTGGGCCATAGGCGATAATAATCAACTAAGATAAGAAAGATATTTGTAGATAGGTTTAAAACTTGCACTGGCATAATGTAATCCTACCTGGCCATAATGGCACCCACTGTCATTCTAGCTCTGATGGGATAAACAAAGAAGATTGTGGTCCAGTCTTTTCTCACCCCCTCTCCCCTTTAAAAAAAGGCATTTTATTTCAGTGTTGTGTTTTTTTTTTAATTTTGGAAACTAGGTAAATAATTTTGCTAAAATTATACTGGACATGTTCTATTTCTACCTTGAATTTTACCTGCTTTGACTTTTCGTGACAACTTCTTAGAACTGTCCATATGACTGGAATGGATAGGACAATGTATTTTAGCTAATGCAGGTGGAATTAGATCTGAAAATGTCAGTTAAATACATCCAGGTCCTTTTGATACGTTTACAGTCATTTACTGAGTATGTTGTCATTATGCTGAGCAAATACTTTCATATTGCCTAGTTATAGTGAGAGCACATAGCTAATTTGAACATTTTTGCTTTTTTAAAAACTTTCATTATATGGTTATTCTGTTTAATGACTTTGAAAAGATTCTTTCTCCAGAGAGGGAGCCAAACTAGAATTAATTACTTTTCTGGATAGCATGTTCTGCTTTGTGCTCTTCCTCTACCCTCCCTACCCCCCATCACACAAGCTAGATTTAAGAGAAGACTCACCGGGGTTTCTGTTCAGACAATTCCTTGTTTGAATCCTCCAGAGGCACTGACTCTTTGATCTCCTCCTTGAGTAGCTGTCTGGTCTTTAATTCTGTGAGGTGTTTGCGTCTCACTATGCTGGATGTTTCACTGACCCCAGTAAATGGAAGAAAATTTTCTCCCAGCCTTTAAATGTATTGCTTTCCTTGTTCTTTCAAAAACACACTCTTCTTGGATAAGAACATTTTAGAAACATTTGGCATCAAGTCAACAGAATTGTGGCCTTTAATGGAATTTGAGGCACTCAGGAGTGGTTTGATTGGTAAGAAACCATTTTTGTTTCTTTCTTCTCAACTATTCTCCTCTTGCCCAATAATAAAAATAACACTCTTCCTCTTCTTTCCCATCCTCTGATTTTTTTCTTGAAACAAGAGTATCTGATTTCACTGAGTTTTGCACTTTGGTTTTTGTTGTTCCTTTCCTTTATTTCCTTGAAGGGGGAGGAAAGATTCAGTGGTGTACAGAGATATAAATTACAAGGAAAATAGGAGTTAAACCTAACTGAGATTTGGGGACTGAATCTACGAATTATGGTGATATCATAGAGAGTCTAATCCATGATTCAGAAACATATTAGTCATTTTGATAGATTGTTGATTTGACTAATTGCCCTAAAGCTTGCTGGCTGACTGAATTACTCAAGTCACCTAGTAATTTTGATCAAATCAGCGAGTAATTACACGTTTGTGAGGGCAATAAATACAGAATACTGATTTTGTTAGACTACAGATATTATTGTGATATAATTAGATGAAATGTAATCCGGCAGCCCATTTACCTTTTTCTTATTGTATAGCTTGCATTCACAGAATAAATGACTGAAGAGACTGGCAGTTTTTGAGGGAATAATTTTACTTGCTCAACAAATAATATTTAGGCGTGTGAGGTATTCCCTGGTGCTAAATAAGTACTCTTATATAATATCCATATTTTGGAAGCCTTAGAAACAACTGTGGCTTGAGTTAAAAATAAAAATTTTCTCTGTATTTCTCAAGAAAGAACCTAGAAATGAGCCGGAAGTTTTTACTGCAAATTCTCCATCAATTTTTTTTAAATATTAGCATAATCAGGAGTACCTAAAACTCAGAGACTTACATTTGTTTAGATCTTATTTTATTATTATCATTTCCCTTACTTTTGTAAAAATGTTTCAGAGAGTATAATGTTTATAACTGAATTTCTAATTGGCAGTGTTTATATGCCATATTTGTAGGTGTAAACTGAAGATATTTTAGAAATAGTCTTGTTTACTTACTGGAAAAAATCTGTCTTTAATTTTACTTGGGTTGTCTATTGGATGCCTTAACCGCATTTGATTCCTTTTATATATAATCTTTTATAAAAACAGGAAATATAATGTACATAGACTTTTGTGCACATTTTGGTATATATGGAAACAAGGTCCAGCGTTGTGAAGTCATTTCACTCACTGCATAAGTCCTTGTCTCCCCCACTTCTGTACTCCCTAAATCAAACACTAAAGTTCACTTACAGCTCAAGTAATTTGTGTATTTGAACATACACATTGTTTTTTTTATAGACTGACCCACATACTTTCTGCTTTGTTGAACTTTTAACTCCTTCTTCAACTTAATGAGAAATATTTTGATTTCTTGCTTGCTGAGGGATGTGAGGTTTTAATTTTGAGAATTTTCATGCCTTGCCTTATGCACTAATGTCAGAATGTATTCTCCAGAGAAGTTGAAGTTCTCTTCTAATGTTAATTCTCTAGAGCATAGGATGGAGATGGATTATTATGGATGTATGTGTTAATATTGCATGCATTTTTTAAATAAAAGAAAGCAAAGTAGCCAGGTTCCTCTTGTTTTCCAACTTTCTTCACGATGCCTTTGATTTGAAGTTAATTAGCTCTGAGGGATATTTTTAAGGGGAATGGAGGAATCCTCATCTTCTCTTGCTCATTGTTTTTTACATGAAGCATCAGTTCTAGGGAGAAATAATGTCCAATGCAAAGTTTATCTGAAGCAAAACAACTTAGAACATTGTTTTTGATTTTCCTTTCCTGGCTTTTGTTTTCTCTTGCCCCCTTCTCTATACAAAAGACACTATATCATCTCCCTTTTTGGAGGCTGTATGGTGGGTGGGGATGGCAGCACCCAGGCAACAAGCCATTCTTTCTGAGATAGAGGAGCTAGTTAATAGAAGTAATTTCATCTTTTGAGTTCAACCTCTTAGTAGAGCTAGACAGGAGGCCAAAATGCTGAACTCCCAAACAGAAATTAGAGTCTGTTTTACTGCTTAATAGCAAATAACTTAGAACTTTTTCTGTTGTCTAGTCTCTGAAAAAGGATAAAATAATGAATGCAGGTGTGTTACAATGTGCACATCTCTGTGCACAGGGACAAGGGTGTACCTCCCTCATTGAGGACTAGCACTGCTCCATTCAGTGGCAAGCGACCTCTTGCTCTCTTCAGCTTTCAGAAATACTCAAAATGATGCCTGCAGCAAAATGAAGTTTTCAAGAAACATATCTGCTGTTAATGAGTATACTCTCTCTTTCTCTCTCTCTCTCCACACACACACACACACACACACACACACACACACACACACACACACACACACACACACACACACACACACACACACACACACACACACACACACACACACACACACACATTGGCCGGTTGTGGGACTTGAACTCTGGGCCTAGGTGCTGTCCCTCAGCTCTTCAGCTCAAGGCAAGTGCTCTACTGCTTTCACCACAGCACCACTTTTGGTTTTCTAGTAGTTTATTGGAGATAAGAGTCTCATGGACTTTCCTGCCTGGGCTGCCTTTGAACTGCGATCCTCAGGTCTCAGCCTCCTGAGTAGCTAGGATTACAGGTGTGAGCCACCAGCACCCAGCTAGGACTACCTCTTTTTTTTTTTTTTTTTTTTTTTGGTTGGTTGTGGGGCCTGAACTCTGGGTCTGGGCGCTGTCCCTCAGCTCTTCAGCTCAAGGCTAGCGCTCTACCACTTGAGCCACAGGGCCACTTACAGCTTTTTCTGCTTATATGGTGTTGAAGAAGAATCGAAACTAGGGCCTCATGCATGACAAGCACTCTACTACTGAGTCACCTTTCCAGCCCGGGACTACCTCTTGTTAAAAACACAAAAAATTGTGATGTAGTATTAGAAATGGCATATAATTTATATATCCAAACTGCCATTGATGAATGTAGGATGTGTAGTTGCTGACTATTTAAACAGTGCTAAAATGATATCTCTGGAATAAGAGAGGTTACAGGACAGTCTCAGACAGACCTCTTATCTATGATTTCATTTTCTCTATTAGTAGGAAAACTTTTGTTGTCATAAAACTCATAAAACCTCACAATTCTCTGCAATAATAGTTTTAGCATCAAAACTGGCTGTTAGCCTGTGTTTTTGGACTCTTAAATGTTTTTTTACCCGAGTGCATCTTTGAAATGGCTTTTCAACTTTTTTGAAGTAGTGCATCTGATATGCTATTTTCCTAAATAATCTTAAAAATGAGTTCTAAAACAAATTTCAAGTATGAATTTACATATTAATTTTGATTTTTCTTTCTCCACTGTGCTGCTAACCATTCAGTTGGATATAACTAGCTGATAGCCTGCTCCTATGAAACTGAGCTATAAAACATGGTAGGATTACTTCAGGGCCTTATTAACAGTATTTTGCAGCCTTGTTACTGTTCTGAAGCATGCATTTTTCAAAGCCTGGAGCCATTTAGAATGTGTATATTGAGAGAGTTTTCTTCATGCACATAAGTTATTGGAAGAGATACTAGACATTGTACAACAGATAGGCCAGGTCAGACTCTTGTATGTTGAGGGCACACAGAAGGATGAAGTGAATCAGGTGCCATTAGATGCATGCTTTACTTTCCATAGTTCAGCATTGTCACTCAATTCTGTGAAAGAGGAAAAAGAACATTGAGCCTAAGGGTTAGAGCATAGGAGGATTTAGGATCAATAAGATTTTTGTGAGGCTGTGAGAAGAATTTGAGGTAGTTTGACTCAAAATGAACCCCCACCCCAACTGCTATTAGTTGTAATTGAGGACATAGGGTTCACCTCTCTTTGGGTGTTCCTAATATTTGAAGAGTTTTCACCCTTAGAGTGAATTTTACATGATAAGCACATTACAGTAATAGAATTTTTAATGTACTTAGGAGCAAACAGTTCAAGGCATTTTAAAACAATGAGTTTTTATATTGACAGTTGCTCAAGGAAGGAAAAAAAAAACTCACTCATGAAATTACATTTGAGCGGTTGATTTCTGTGCAGTGGATTCCTTGAGGGAAATGTGCTTTAATAGTAAAGAAAGAATACAGATGGAATCTCATTCATAACTAGAATTCTTACAAGGATTTTTATACAAAGGCTATTATCCTTCTTTAATGATTATCTGATTAACTCTCCCCAGTTGGTATAATAGTTGCAATAAAGTACAAGAAATAATGACTTGAGCTGGAAGAGACCTAAGAAATGATGATTTAGTCCTAACTGCTTACCTAAGTGGGTTCCAGAGAGAGAGCCCCATTTGTTTGCTGAAGATCTCACAGCTCTGAGAGCTAGAATTAGAGTCCCAGTGTTCTGTATTTGAGTTCAGAGCTCAAGTTCACATGCTCTAGCATTATATATTTAAATATCCAGGCTTGGAGAACTTAGATACTACCTCATAGCCCTTACCCTTTAGTCTTTGCTTCAAACTCACCTAAATTCTTTGGCCATTTCTTCAAATCAACAATAGTTCTCTTGGACAGATGAAGAAGTGGGAAAGGGGTCCCAGTGTCTTCCTGTCAAGTTCCAGGTATTACTTCTGACTTGGTAACTCTCTGTGAAAAGACCCAGCTTTGCTCTCCTTTTCCCCTGGGCCTCTCCTACCTATTCCCTGGACCCCACCTTTTCTCTCTCTTTGTTCCATCAACCTTCTTTGTCAAATTGTTTATGCTCTTGGATTCTCTCCAGTAGGCCTTCAAATATGACTTGTTTTCCTTTAATAAAGATTTCCTTTGGCACAACTCTTTCAATTAAGGATGTTTTTAAGAAAATAATTTGTTATTATTTTCAAATACATAGAAGAATAGAAGGATAGTAGGACATTGAGAAGGATGGAGGGAGGATAGTATGACATTGTATGTAAGTAAATGCCAAAATGTTTATTATCTAAGTCCTGTTTTCTAGTGGGAGTGTGGTATGTTAAAATAGAATTCTTTGGTAGTTCACACAAGAAATGTGATTTAGACACACGTATAATTTACATGCTACAGCTTTCCAAGAATGTGAAATTAGACTGTTTGGGAGTGAATTTGAAGAAAGGTTTACATTGGAAAGAGGTGTGATTGAGAGCACTAGAATTCAAATTTGTGTGATTGTATTGTAAATTTTATACTTACGTGATACGGAAGCATATATTGTTCTGCATAGTCAAATATAAATGTCCTTTCAAAAAAGGACAAATAAAAACATGATTCTTATATTGGTTATTTCATCTTCAACAATATTTAATAGAATATTTTCTTTGGTGATTAAAGGAAGGTATTTCTCTTTATAATATTAATAAAATACAAATGTGAGCAGTCAGTAGTGTCCTCAGAAACAGTATGGGCAGTTTAGTTTTTGTAGTGTAGGATCTGTGCTGAAATATCCAGTTGTCATACATATTATTTTGACAAGCCATCTTTTCCCTGCCCTCTCACCCCCCATCAAAAAATTCAGTAATAGTAACCATACCTTAAAATCATGTGCCATCACTGTTGTAAACGGAATCCTTTGGGTAATTTTTAGTGTCTGTGGTTTGTTTAAAACAAGAAAAAGATCACTTCTTAAGGTCTAAATGGTCTGTAGAGCTTTCTCTCAGGCATGAAATTTAAAGCACTGGGTTGGATCTTTGCCGAGAGTGGCAAGCTTCATTGTAAACCGTCAGCATCATATACCCTAGCTTGAGAGCGGTGGGCACGACAAGTGTCTGCTACTCCATGATCCTGGCCTAGGCATACATTCTGTTGACTGCCCCTTCTGCCTGTCCCAGCTTGTTGCTTGATTTCTTCCCGTTCTTCACTTGGTTCTTGTGATCTGAGTTTAATAAAATGATTGCAATGGCTGCAGAAAGAGAAAAAAGTAAAGGTTGATAAGAGGAAAATGCAGTCAATGTAGTGCTGGTGCTGGAGGAACTATGGTGCTGGAGGAACTATGCATCTTAATCCATCTCTTCTGGTGGTAGGATTACTTCAGTTTATATTGTTCTGGGAATGGGGCAGTATTTGAATACTCTAATGCGGAAGTAAGAGAGAGGGAATAGAAAGAAATGCCTGGCTTTCTGGCATCTGGGTGTGTTCAGTACAATTTCCATTGCTTGGATCTTGCATAGTTTTTCCTTTCTCAAGCTTAGCTCCTCTGACTTGTCTTATTTTTCCTTTCTTTGCCAGGCTTGCTTGCTTGTTTGCTTGCTTGCTTGTTTGCTTGCTTGCTTGCTTGCTTGCTTCCTTCCTTCCTTCCTTCCTTCCCCAATCCTGGGGCTTGAACTCTAGGTCTGGTCATTGTCCCTGAGCTCCTTTTTGCTCAAAGCTAGCTCTATCACTTGAGCCCCAGCACAATTTCCAACTTTTTCTGTGATTAACTGGTTTTTCCTGCCCAAGTTGGCTTTGAACCACGATCCTCAGATCTCAGCCTCCCGAATAGCTAGGATTACAGGTGTGAGCCACAGCACCTGGCCCAGGTTTTCTTTATACTATGTTCTCTGTATAAATTATACATTGTGAATCTCAGGTATCTGTCTCTAAAGTGCAATTGGATAAGCATTTTGGTCTAAAAAAAAGTGATATGAATTGTTTCTTTCTAGAAAAGATAGAAATTCCTTAAGAAAATTGGGCCAGGAGTTGTATTATAGTCAGGAGAATGAAGAGTCTAACTTCCTAAGAAGGGGTACTAGATTGGGAACCTACAGACTTAACATTCTGTTTACATCAAAAGTATTCATGACATTGGCTAAGATATCAATCCTATTTCAACTGCATTCTCTCTCTTCTCAAGATCATTTATAAATTCTTTCTGAGACCTAACTTAAAGGGTTTTAGGAAGCATCTTTAAAAAGGGTTTGATTTGGAGCCAATTGGGTGTACATGTTCCTCTCCTTCCTTTGAAGAGAATCTTAGAATCCTGGGGCTGCAAAGAATCTCAAGAAGTTCTTTCAGTTTTCAATCTCTGGGATAAACCCGAATACTTTGATTTTCCTCATTATTATCATTACATTGTCTCAATAAAAGGGGCTAGCATGTTCTCAGAAATAGTCTTTTTTTTTTTTTTAGTTGTAAAATGATTATATTTTTAAAAGAAACTTAAAACTTTCCATCCATACTTCTCAGAATTGTGATCCAGCTCAGGAGAGTTGGTAAGCAAAGTCCTTTATGGGAGACGGTGAGAAGCACGGGAGAGTGTTACACAAAGAACGGTGTTGACTGAGGAGGTGAGAGACCCTTGTCACAGCCTAAGTATCCATCCCATAGGCCAAGACCCTGCTGACACTCACGATTTCTTGTAGAAGCAGAACCAGCCTGATGCTCCTGGGAGACTTCTCCCTGCTAGAGACACTCAGCATTCATTTATTTTAAAAGGATCTATTGAGGGCCTACAGTGTGCCAGCCCCTGATCTAGGTCCAAAATTTGTCTGTGAATAAGTAAAGATCCTTACAGCATTGTAGCTCAGTGGGGGGGGGGGGGGGGGGGGGGGGCGGGAAAGACAGACAATAAGTAAACAAATGGCCGGCAAACTGTGTCAGATGTTCATAAGTGCTGTGAATAAAACTAAAGTGAGAAATGGAATTAAGAAATGCTGAGAGATTCTGTTTCTAACCAAGACGGAGGAAGGGGAATCAGAAATAGTCTTTTAATAATAACATATATACATACATATCTATCTATCTACACAAGTCATTTTCCTCTAGTATGTGATTTCTGTAGCCTCTCTCACAGACATTTCTTTCTATGTGCCTTAGTCCTCTCCTATTTTCTTTAAATTTAGTTTTTCAAAATTACGAATTCTTACAAGTTTTCTGTTCTTATGTCCTAGAAATCCTTTTGGAAGATCCTTTCATTTTGAATAGTTCCTACCCTGATGCAGGAGAGGGCTTGTTTTGAATACTCCTCAACTATTTCCATGTTTAACTCTACTCCCCACAAAGAGCTTCACCTGTAAGTTGGCCCAGACTCAGCACGTCAGGTTCCCTTCCACACATTTGTGGTGGTGACAGGGAGCCGTTCCCAGGGCTCCTGTGGTGTCCTCCTGTCACCCACTTGAACATAGATGCCCTGTTTTGGCGCAAGTCTGCAAATTTTTATCACAGATTTTGTTTTTCAGCTCTGATCATTGTGAGTACTTTTTTCTGAACTTCCTCCAGTCTGTGCACTAAAGGAAGTCACATTCTGAACTCTGCCCAGTGTTTTCCTGGCTGATGAACCTGGGAGATACTGCCTCTATCTTTCTGCTTCTGTCAGAGTACCACATACCTGGGCTGTATTTGGTGTTTGCTCATGACTCCTCTTTTTCTCCTGCCAAACTGTGGTAATAAGGGTTCCTTTATGTTTTATCCACAGAATTCACCTTTCATTTGTAGATACTCTACTTTGTACTTACACCTCAAAAGCACCAACTTATTTTGGTAGATCATTACTTTATTTTTTTCCTTGTCAGTCATGGGGCCTGAACTCTGGGCCTGGGTGCTGCCCCTCAGCTCTTCAGCTTAAGGCTAGTGCTGTACCACTTGAGCCACAGCGCCACTTCTGGCTTTTTCTGCTTATATGGTGCTGAGAAATGGAACCCAAGGCCTCATGCATGTAAGGCAAGCACTCTACCACTGAGCCACCTTCCCAGCCCTTGGTAGATCATTTCTTTTTTTTTTTTGTCAGTCATGGGCCTGAACTCTGGGCCTGGGCGCTATCCCTCAGCAATTCAGCTCAAGGCTACCGCTCGACCACTTGAGCTACAGCACCACTTCCGGCTTTTTCTGCTTATGTGGTACTGAGGAATTGAACCCAGGGCTTTATGCATGCAAGACAAGCACTCTACCACTGATCCACCTTCTCAGCCCCGCTTGGTAGATCATTCCTAACTGACTTATTAAGATTCTATTATTCTTCAGAAAAGCTAGAAACTTTCACCTAGTTTAGAACCACAAGTTGAGATGCTTTCAATTCATTAGTCAGTCATTGATTAAAATTTAAAAAAAAACAAACAACCAAAGCCTCAACCACATTGGGCCCAGGAGTCTGACTGCTGTTTTATAATTCTTCTAAATAGTCTTAAGCCATTTTATTTCTGTCAACTCATGGCTCTTTATTACTCTTTTTTTTTTTAACTCTACAAACATAGTTGATATCATGCTTAATTATGGAAACAGGACTCAAGTGATGCAGTATAATAATGGGGAACTGTGCTTGGTTTTATGGAAAGAAGAAAATCAACAATTGTTTAATATGTGAATAGAGCTTCATATTGTAGTAGCAAGACAAGAGAAAATAAAAAGACTTGAGGATAAACATCTCCTTTATAATACCTATCTTTGATTTAAACTTAACCGTTAGCATCTTACTTAGCATATGAACATAACAAGATATACTTTGTGTTATTGTCATTACAGGTTCTAAAGGTAACCATGAAAACAGAAGAAGCTACATTTCTGATGTGATGCTTGAAAGTTAATGACTGCCTATCACGTTTTTGCGAACATGAAGTATGACTTAGAAGCATTGAAGGTTTATGATGTCATCAGTTTCGACAGAAAGCAAACTCCAGCCTGCAGTGAGCCTGCAAAGAGTTGACCCAGAAACATGCATGATTGTGTTTACAAACCACTGGGCACAGGTAATGTGTGAGCTCCGCCTTCTTTACTGGCCTCAGAGCCCCACCAGCCTCTGTCACACACAGCCAGGGTTTTCTACCTGTGTGATGGATAACTCAGTTTTCAGAAACACAAGGAGGGAAACCCTCTTAGATGGAAACAAAGGCAACATTCTCTTCTTGCTTTCCTATCATAGATACCCAGTTAAAAAAGATCATTCCCCTCCCTGCCAGGCAAAAAAAAAAAGCACCTAGGAAACATGCTTGTTCCCAAGGTAATTTTAGAATAACAGCAATCATTCCTTGAAATGACTTTTACATCACCTTACAAAACTCTTCACCATAGTTATAAGCTCTCCCTTTGGTCCTTTTCCCCTCCTGATCCCATCCAGTCCTTAAACTCTACTAAATACACATTTGTTAAGGATTTACCAAGTATTGTGCTTTCTATCACTCAATTTCCACAGACCTACAGAGTAGTATTAACTTCCTCATTTTACAGACGAGGGAATGGAAAATTACAAAGGTTAAATAACTTGTTTGAGGTTCTATAACTAGTGAATTACCAAGTGAGCCCTTAGATTTCACTCCCTTGACTCTAAAGCCCTTGTATTTGACCTCAGCACTCTACCATTTTCAGGCTGGTGGCCGCTGTGTAATTTAAGGAAAAATGTCAGGCTATGCCTAAATATCTGTCTTCTTTACAAAGCTGATTTTTTTTAAAAAAAATTATTTATTTTGGCTTCTCTGACTCTTCTCTGATCTACTGGTGTAGATAATTAAGGGTTGAGTGTTCAGAAAATTGACTAGCCTTCCCCTTTCCTCAGGGAGTTTATCAGTAGTAAAATAAACCAAATTGGCATTCTTTACTATTTGTTCAACATTACACTCCCAGGTGAGCTGGTAAGTGGCTATTTCTGTGACAGTCTTTTAGTGACTACCTAGCTCCTTCCTGTGTCCAGAAACAACACATGAGTTAAAGCATCAAACCTGCAAATCACAGCAATTTTAGGAGACATCGTTTAAATAAAAAAGGAACAAAATTAATATGGCTTGTGGGCTGTTCACACTTTGTAGCTTCTTGTCACCATCTAGGATAAAGCTTCCATGAATTTTTGTGCATTCCCCATTCTCTGACTTTTTGTTGTTCAAATTTCAATGGATTGTCTGTGGACATGGTGGTAACATCTGCAGTAGTAAAGGGAAGAAAGTATTTCAACACCTTTTCCTCTACTTTGTATTTTTTTTGTAGTATTCTAAAATTGATTCCAGAGTGGAGGGGTGAGCCCTACCGGAAACTGCTGATAGTGCGCTGGGTATGGGAAGATACAGGAAGACCTGTATCTCTCTTTTTCTTCAAAACTTTTCGTATTTTGTGTTTACAATGTACATAGTATCATTATGTATTAGTGCATTGTGTTTATTCATTAATTAAGCTATTGATGCTTTTTTTTGGCCAGTCCTGGAGCTTGAACTAGGCCTGGGCACTTTCCTTGGGCCTCTCTGTGTTTAAGGCTAGCGTACCACCACATGTGCTAAAGCTCTACTTCTGGCTTTTTTCTGTTTATGTGGGAGTGAGGAATCGAACCCAGGACTTCGTGCATGCTGGGCAACCACTCTATCACTAAGACACATTCCCAGCCCCTGATGCTTATTTTTAACTGCTAGAAATGCACAATCAAGTTAGAAGTGTTTTTCAGTTCCAGTCATCTCATTTGATAGATGGAATCTAGATCTCTAATACATAGTCTTTGCTCCAGGGCTCCATCTTGTTTGTTGTTTGGATATACTTCTTTGGTTACAATTACTTCTCTGGATATCTGTGATGTATGCCTTTGGTAGTCCATGCCATTCTTAAAGGGATGTTATAGCCTCAGCTTCATGATTATATGTCAGCAAGTTATTGCCCTGCCAAATTCTGTCCCAGTCAAGCTTTTTATATAGTGTGGCAGTGCTGTTAGAATGTCCTGTTCAGAAACATGTCATTGATCTCTCACACTGGTGAATTTTTTGTGTCTATGTTGGTCCTGAGCCTTGAACTCAGGGCCCCGGCATTATCCCTGAGCTTTTTTGTCTTAAGGCTAGTGCTGTGCCACTTGACCCACAGCTTTTGGTAGTTAACTGGAGATAAGAGTCTCATGAACTTTCCTGGCCAGGCTGGCTTCAAACCATGATTCTCAGATCTCATCCTCGAGCAGATAGGATTACAGGTGTGAGCCACTAGTGCCTGGCTTGAAAAAATAAGTTTTGGTCCCAGGTCATATTGTAACGAAATCCCAGGATACACATATCATATGGGTTTGGAAGCATATTGCAGGTACTTAGCATTCTTTTCTTCCAAAAACAAAAAAGTAAGAACTTTGTCGTATATAGTCATTAAATACTTTCTTGTGCAAAGTGAGGACTGTTCTGGCTTAGTTATTTCTCTAACTTTGGTTGGTTGTTTTCTTTTTGAAAATCTTTTGAGGCTTAACTTTTCCTTTTTTTTTATTTTTTTGGTCAGTTGTAGACCTTGAACTCTGGGCCTGGGCACTGTTCTTGCGCTCTTCAGTTCAAGGCGAGAGCTCTATTGCTTGAGTCACAGTGCCACTTCCATTTTCTAATGGTTTATTGGAGGTAAGAGTCTCATGGACTTTCCTGCCCAGGCTGGCTTTAAACATGATCCTCAGATCTCAGCCTCCTGAGTAGCTAGGATAGGCGTGAGCCACCAGAGCCCAGCTAAAGAATTTATATATATATCGGTAGTGGGACTTGAACTCTGGGCCTGGGCACTGTCCCTCAGCTCTTCAGCTCAAGGTGAGAGCTCTACCACTTGAGCCACAGCACCACTTCTAGTTTTCTGAGTGGTTTTATTGGAGATAAGAGTCTCACAGTCTTTCCTGCCCAGGCTGGCTTTGAACCGCCATCCTCAGA
The DNA here is from genome assembly GCF_019054845.1 of Dipodomys spectabilis. Taxonomy (NCBI): domain Eukaryota; kingdom Metazoa; phylum Chordata; class Mammalia; order Rodentia; family Heteromyidae; genus Dipodomys; species Dipodomys spectabilis. The sequence goes on along the minus strand of NW_024870855.1, from coordinate 7,611,735 downwards.
TCTCAGCCTCCTGAGTATCTAGGATTACAAGCATGAGCCCCTGGCACCCTTCACTTTTCCTTTTAAACAAATCTTAAAAATACTCATAGTTTTAGTCTGCAGAGGTCCCGAGGGCTTTTTCGGTACCTTATGAATGAGAGTACTGGGTGAGAAACTCTCTTGGCTGGCAAATGGCTATTGTTCTTCAGGGGTTTATTTAGCTCATAGTACTAGTACAGCCCTGTCTGCATGCCAGGTGGGATTTAAGCTGGGAGCCTTGGCCTGGGCTTTTAAGAAATGTACAAGCTAATGTGGATGAGTAAAAATCCTTATCACAGAGTGATTAATGCTGGCTTCTCTCTGGGAAGGAGCTGGTATGGATGGAAATGGACTGGTGAGTGGGAAAAGTGATTGTTTTGTGTTTGGTAACTTAGCTGTGAAAAGGGAGGGAGAAAACTTTTTATGGTATGAATATTGGAAATGAATAGTTTTAGCCTATTTGGGATTGTGGGGGGGAAGCTGGAGAAGACAAAAAGTTTCAGGATAAGATATTTGGGTTGGAAATGAGAGACCTTCAGCTGGTAGAAATGAATGTTGTGTATTCTTTGTTTTGGAGTTTCAGATGGCATTCTTTGTAATGAGTTGTTCCATTGGAGAGGAAGAGCAGTAGAGAAATGTGTTAAAATCTGACTCACACCTCTTGCCTGCTGGAATTGCAGTTGCTGCTTTCCTGAGAAAATCCTAGAAATCCCAGAAGGGATGTAAGATCAGAAATGTGGCAAAGACAAGATGGCAACATGTTATTTATTGAAGTGTCTATTAGCTGAGTAGAGCAATGCTTTTATGTGTGATAATGAGAGGAAATGAAGGTACCAAAGTCTGTAGGACTCAGAGTTCTCTGATAGGGCCCTTGAGTGAAAAATACAACACAAATGACCTGCATTTGACTGATTCTGTTCTGCTGTTTATCAGTAACATCTGTTTCAGAGCGGTCATAGATGGAAGATAGCCTCTGGCCCAAATTTTGCCCTTCTAGTTATAGTATCTTGTCTCAAGCACCATGTCGCTGTCAGAGGAGTTGTCTAAGTAGCTAGGATCATATTCAAAGCAGATTGTGACTCTGGAGCTTACCAGGAGATAGACATGGATAGTTCCAGAGGTACTTTGAATTTCCGAATTGCTCCCTGGTCCCACTGGTCCCTGTGGCAGCCCCAGAATAGTTCTAGAGTAGGCATTCAGGAGTAACTGCATGCCTGGTAAGTGACTGAAGAATGTGGTTAGGAAATAGCACCTGCTTGTACTTCCTCACACCTTCTGAATGGCCACCTTGCCACTTAACTTGAGGTGAACCTACAACCAAGACCTTTCTAGGTTGTCCCTTTTGTTGGACCTTCCAGCGGCATCTGGCCACCCACAGGCCCTGTTGGCACACAGAGTTCTTTATGCCCTTTTTTCATTCCTACGTCTCATTTAGTCATGAGAAATACAAAGCTGCTTAGAGTTTCTAGCTACCTACTCCCTGGTTTCATGCCTCTTTGCCTTAGCACTTGCTCTTGTTTCTGCCTGAGTATTCTGCTGCTTGGCTAAATGCTTTTCTTTCTCCAGAACTCTTTTGAACTTCATTTCTTCTGGAAGCCTTTTCCTGCTGTCTTTTATGCTGTGTTGCAACTTCACCCTGAGTTTTCTTTCACTGTTAAACCAGTCACATTTTATTGCAATTATGGATACATTATCTTCTTTCCAACTTCACTGTGAGTGCCTCCAGATTAGCACCATTACTAATTTATCTACATTTTCAGTGTTAAGAACTGAGTGTGACATATTATAGAGGTTTAATGAACTGTTGAATTGAAAGGCAGAAAATAAGAAATGCAACTGCAGAAGATCTGAGAGACGGGCTGGGAAGGTGGCTCAGTGGTAGAAGATCTGAGAGATATAGGAAACAGCTTCAGTCTTATATACTATTTTGAAGACATTGCACAGTTCGCTTCTAGGAAGTTCTTTGGATTTGGTTTGAATTCATTGATCAGAAATAGTATATATATATATATATATATGTGTGTGTGTGTGTGTGTGTGTGTGTTTAATTTTTATAGTCACTTTCATGAACACTTTATAATCTAGTATATTGTTTTTATCTCTTATATTTGTGACTTTGCATTTTCAAAATGGAAGAGGGTAAAATTAGAAAGGAGCGTTGGCTTACCAAGCAATTAATAGATTGCTGTATGCACTAACCACTTGTTATTTTGTGATTTCATAGACCTTTCTGTATACTTCTTTCAAGCGCTGAATACTAGTAGTGTCTGTCCTTAGAGCTACAAGAACATAGGAATTAGGTTAAAAAAATCAGAGGACTGGGCTTGGTGGTATATGCCTGTAATCTTAGCACTGAGACTTAAAGTCCTTGAGTTTGAGCTCAGCCTGGACTATATTGTCAGACTCTGTCTCAAGAAAAAAAAGAATACAGTAGTGGTGATAGATGAGGAAAAAGAGGTGGATTTAGTCATCTTTTTCATTTCAGAGAGAATGAGGATGGGAAAATAAATGGAACCATCTAGATTGCTTAGGTCAAATGTCTTCTCACAATAGTGCAAAGTATAGTAGGTTTTATTTACAGCATCTTGTATAGATTTCCACATAGCCTGAATCTGTTGAAGAGCACATGGTATCTAGATGTAGAGTTGTCACATGTATTGAATCTTATTCACTTGCCATGTTCATCTTTGTTCTTTTGATACTTGCCTTGTGGTAGACTAAATGACAGGGGAAAAAGCCTTGGAGAGATGAAAGTTGAGACATTGTTAGAGAACTTTGATTACTCTTCTGACTATCTTAGGAAGCTTTTATTTGTTAACATTTAAAAATTTGTATTTGTCACACCAACTCTACAGGTAACGCCAAATTTGCTGGATGAAAAGAAAACAAAAACTCTTCCTCTTAAGGTGAAGTGCCTAAGGCATTGATGAGGGCTTCTGTTCCACCACAAAGTAGTTGAGTCTATAGAAATGTCAGCAGTTCTACTACCGCAGACTCCTTGATAAGGTTGTTTTTTGTTTTTTGCTGTGGTTAAAGGGAGTGTTCCTTGGAATGTTATTACTTAGGACACTCTTCTGTCTGTGTATAGGTCCTCCTTTTTCCTCTTTCATCTCAGAGTTAGACAAGTTTCTGATGCTCAGGATTAAAGCTGTCTTTAAACCACTGGGACAAGTTCACAAGCTGTGTTGTCTTCTTGATAGGAAAAATAAATGACTTGGTGAGGTCCATTCCCCCTATGGAGACAGGTATGCAAGGAATGTTCCAAACTGAATTGAGCCCAGAAACATGGACTGGATGGAAATATACTTTTCTTGTAGTTATTTGGTGCAGTAAGTGGAATTCGGCCTAGGACAGCTAAATCCTGGGTACATAAGTAGAATTTGGCCAAGCACAGCTAAAATCACTCTTCTGTGTGATGGAAGTGTTCCTTAGTAACTTGTTTTCCATAATTCTACTTTAACGTATCATTCCAAAGCATTTGGAGGTATGGGTTGTAGTCAGGTGACTTTCCTGAAATAACTAGGCTCTCAAAGTAGTATAAGTGGTCACTTGATACCAGGTTGTATGTAAGACATAGAACAATAGTGAGATGGTATCAAAGTAAATGTAACAGAGAAACATCAGTGTTTATTATGACGGAAAGTCCTTTGTTAGCTACTCTGTGATTAATGTGAACCTTCTATTATTTAAGATTTGTAATTGTTTAAACTTCAGGCTCATTATCTCTGACAAGGGTCATTATTAGGAATAAAGATAAGGAGCATTCTGAAAGAATGCTTAAGAAAGAAATATATTATCTGTTAATTATATTTATCCACATTAATCGTTATAATTTTTTTGTAGGAAAAATGGCTGTGAAACTAGTTTAAATTTAGCTATTTTGATCTGATGGTAATTTTTACACCATTGTTCACATTGTTGATTTATGTATGCTTCTTTGTAGGGTTGTGGTAATTTACATTTGGCTCTAAATGTGACCCATGATATGCACATGCATGTGCATACATGCACACAGGTGCCTATATTTATTAAAGTGTATCGATGATCAAATACCCAGTCATGATCAGCATTAATGTTGTTACAATTTCAATTAGTTTTCTTAATTAACATGTGTGTTCTTATGTACTGATGGGTTTTGATATTTTCAGCTTAACAAAGTGAACTTGTTTTGTAAAGAAAATGTTTATAGTGCATATTTTGCTTGTTTTCACTTTCTCATCTACTAAACCCCTGCAGCCTTATTCATTTCTCCTGAAATGAATCCCTGACAATGATATATAGTGGAGAATCCAGGGTTGGAAAATCCAAGACAAGAATGAGAAATTAAGATTGGAGGAGCACAGGAAGGGCCAGGCCTGTAGGAGGCTCTGTGTACAGCATGGAATCTCAGCACCCATTGGATTGTTAGTCAGAGATGGCAAATGGGTGACATGAGTCAGCAAGCAGAAATCAGGGAAACAGGGCTACCAGGGTTTGATGGGAGTTTGAGGGCAGTGAAGGAAAAGATAATTTACATAAGGAGTCAATTTCCAGGAACTGCAAGAACTGTGACATCATTCAGGTGGAAGAATTTGGACATCCATGTAGAAGCACTTGAGCATTTTGGTGCAGGCTGGGTTCCAGCCAGGAAGTGTCTGAGCTATTCCCTGCCAAGTTAGAACCAGTGCCAGGATGAGGCCTTTAGAGCCCACTTGAAAATCAGGTCATGGGTATGTGTGCCTAGAAGGAAAGGGGAGGTGGCCTGGGAGGGCTCTGATACCTGGGGAGCAGGTTCAGGATATGTGGTAACTGTGGGTTCAATCAGCACCTTGTGGAGCACTGAGTGCTCAGAGACTCAAGCCCTTTGTTGTAACACACCCATCTTCTAGGCAGTAAAACCAGTGGCCAGGGCTTGGGATCAACAACCCTTCCCTGTGTGAGGGCTGTTAGAACTCTGTTCTCACTTTCTCTGCTATTTACTCAGAAATAGCACAGAGGAGGGACTACAAGGAGGAGTAAGATACTTCAGTTTAGAAGTGCTAAGAAGTTTGATGTCTGAGTAAAATTCTCAGTTCTCTCTAAGATTTCTCATAGCAGGGCTGGAAGAGTGCTAAGTAGTAAGGAAGGCTAGTTTATGAGAAAAGTGTGATTTATGGACATGTAAATGTTTTTTCTGTGTATTACATATTAGGTATACAATAAATATTGCATATAGTACCAGTATGTATATTTATAAACTGATATTGCCTGGGAATTTCTGAGAATTATGAGATTTTCAGTAATTCTTTTTAACTCAGTTTTTTGGGTTCCTTTTTTAGATACTACAAAACCATTTTGCTTACTTTTATTTTAATTCTGTTAGAAAATTAGAGCAACTAACAAGAAAAATTTTATTGTTAGAACCTATTGATATGAACCTTATTTTTGTACTAGTCCCTTGGGGCTTGAACTCAGGGTCTGGGTGCTGTTTGGATGCTTTCCTTCCTCAAGGATAGTGCTCTACCACTTGAGCCACAGCTCTACTTCTGGCTTTTTTGGTGATTAATTGGAGATAAGAATCGAATGGACTTCCCTGCTTGGGCTGGCTTTGAACTGCAATCCTTAGGTCTTAGCCTCCTGAGTAGCTAGGATTATAGTTGTGAGCCACCAGCACCTAAGATCAGATTACAAGTCAAAAGGGAGGAACAATTTCATAACTTATGTTATATATTATCAGATTGTTTTCCAGAAAAACTGAGGTAATTTGCCATACCTTTTTCAAAAATCCTTGTTTTAGACTGTTTGGACAGCCTGAGTACAGGAGAAGTACATACATTTTTACTTGAAGGTCTAGCTGTAAAGGTAGCTCTCACAAGTAAACTGGACATGTGGAATTTGAAATTATAGAATGGATTAAGTGTATTGTGTATTTGTCCTTCAGAATGTGGAGCCTTGGAGGTAGGGACATTGAGAGCTGGAGAGTGCAGTGTTGAGGTGGGAGACCCCTGTGGAGCAAGTAAGGTACTGCAGTTCTGCTCTGAGATGCTGGGAAGGTCCTGAACCAAAGGGAAAGGCTCAGCCAGGTCCCAGGGTCTCTGCTGCCAGTGAGGCTTCCAGGTGTGCAAAAAGTTCTGCAGGGTTGAGCAGAGATATGGGAAAGTGGGCAGACTCTGGAGGCAGGAATCTGGCAAAGAAGTGGATGTCTAGTGGCTGCTCTGGGGACCCCAGTCTCTGAGCCATATTCTTCTTGTATACCTGAACATTGAAAGCCTTCATCATGAAAAATGCCAACTCCAGGATGTGGAGTGAACTTTTCTTTTTTTTTGGGGGGGGGGCAATTATAGGGCCTGAACTCTGGGCCTGGGCGCGTCCATCAGCTCTTTAGCTCAAGGCTAGTGCTCTACCACTTGAGCCACAGTGCCACTTCCGGCTTTTTTTTCTTTTTGCTTATGTGGTGCTGAGGAATCAAACCCAGGGCCTCATACATGCAAGGCAAGCGCTCTACCACTGAGCCACCTTCCCAGCCCATGGAGTGAGCTTTTCATTTGCAACATAGCTTGTTCATTTTCTAGTAGAAATTGATAGAAATGATAGATTCTGTGGAAATCCATTTATTCTTTCATGATGTTCTTGTCTGGTTCATAGAGATTTCTCCCCTTACTTCTGATAGGGTAGAGACCTTAGGATTTGTCCCAAGGAATAATTTTCCCACATTGCTCATGTATGCTGACATAGCATTGCATATTTGCCAGCTTCCTCAGTGTCTTGCAAATATTCTGTTACCTAAACATATTCTGTTACCTAAACACACAACATGTAGCAGCACATCACAGAACTGGGTCAAGAGGGCTCTGCCAAAGATAAACATTGCATGCAATTCAGCAAAGCAAAACGGACCAAAGATAAAATCATAGATAAATTGTTAGCTTATTTATGAAGTATCAAGTATATACCTTTTAAAGGGGATAAAATGAGTGGACTTCTTATTTAAATCTCATTATTAAATTAAGTAGAAATTGAGGTCTATAATTGTTTAAATTTCTAGGTCCAAAATATAGAAATAACTAATTAGTGGCCAGAGAGAGGTAAGAAATATTTAAATGACTACCATGGTAAGAGAGAAATAGACCAGGGTTATGACATGACTTACTTAAGCATAAAAAAAAAACTTACCCTTAAATTACTTTTGTATCTGGGTGCTGGTGGCTCATGCCTGTAATCCTAGCTGCTTGGGAGACTGAGATATGAGGATCATGGTTCAGAACCAGCCTGGGCAAGAAAGTTCCCATGAGGCTCTTTTCTCCAAGTAACTACCCAAAAACTGAAAGTAGAGCTGTGGCTCAAAGTGGTAGAATGCTATTCTTGAGCAAAAAGAGCTCATGGACAGTGCCTAGGCCCTGAGTTCAAGCCCCATGACTAACAATTTTTTTTTTACTGAAGCATCTTAAACATAATACACCATATAACCATTTTAAGTGTGTAATTCAGTTGCATTAACTATATTCATAGTCATTTTCAAAACTTTTTATCATTCCAAACTTTAACGATTTATTTATTTATTTATTGCAGGTAAATGTTGGGTTACCTTGCATGTGTGCTGGTTTTAGGGGCTTGAGCTCAGATGTTTAAACTCTGGATGCTCTCCCTGAGCTTTTTGGCTTAAGGCTACCACAGCTCCCCTTCCAATTTTTTGGCCATTAATTGGAGATCAGAACCTCAGGGACTTTTCTTGCCAATGCTGGCTTCATACTGTGATCCCCAAGTCTCAGCCTCCTGAGTAGCTAAGATTATAGGCATGAGCCACTGACAACTGGCTTGGATTACCTTTTGAAGCTTTTCTCCTAAGGATTTATTTTGTAATTGGTTATCAGATTTTTTTCTTTTTTGGCTTACAGAAATGAAGCATTCAGAGTCTTCACTTTTCAGTTTCAGTTTCAGTTGCCTTTCTTCTTCCCTAGTGCTGCATGCTTGGTTGGAGAAGGCGCCTACTAAAGTGGAAGAGGGAGGGATGGTATGTGAGGAGCTATATAGCTCTGCTGAAATCTTCAGAGCAACTCAATTTCTCGGAGAATACAAACAGTCAGATTTTCTTGTACTTCTCAATGCACCTAAATTTAAAAACATTATATCATTAACAGTTTAGAGGAAGTTTAAGAACTTATCATCCCTTTGAACACAAAAAGGATTATTTTCACATATTTTACCCTTTGTTATGTTTGATAATTAATGTTTGTACCATAAATCATTTTTTTCTTCTAAATTTCACTTACATTTCTTCATGTTCTCAAGTCTTCATAATAATAGTCTAAGAAATTAATTCATATCACCATACTATTTTCTTAGGTTCTTAGGTTGCCCCAAGTTATAACTATTGTAAATTAGTACCTTTGGGTATATTCTTTCTATAGCTTAACTCTTCATTTTATGAAAAATGGAGAGGAAGGGAAGGAAGGAGCAAGAGAGGGAGGGAAGGAATTAAGAAGGAAGGAAAAGAGGGCTGGGAAGGTGGCTCAGTGGTAGAGCACTTGCCTTGCAAGCCTGAGGCCCTGGGTTCGATTCCTCAGCACCACATAAGCAAAAAGAAAAAAGCCGGAAGTGGCACTGTGGCTCAAGTGGTAGAGCGCTAGCCTTGAGCTGAAGAGCTGAGGGACAGCGCCCAGGCCCAGAGTTCAGGCCCCACGACCGGACCCAAAAAAAAAAAAAAAGAAGGAAGGAAAAGAGGGAGGGACAAATTTACAATGCTTACATAAATCTTGTGGCCAAGGGTTTTTGTATTTTTGATGATGGCTCAGTGGCCAAGGGTTTTTGTATTTTTGATGATGGCTCAGTGAAAATGAGTGGTAGTGTATGTTTTGAGAGCATGAGAAACATTTGATGGATGATGAATGTTTAACTTGGTTACAGGTTGTGAAAATCTTCGAGAAGCATGACCCCTTGAAGAACACACAGACAAAATATGGCTCCATCCCCCGAGATGAGGCCAGCGCTGTGCAGAACTATGTAGAACACATGCTCTTCCTGCTAATTGAAGAGCAAGCCAAGGATGTTGTGATGGGGCCAATTCTGGAATTTGTGGTCTCAGAGAACATCATGGAGAAGCTCTTCCTGTGGAGTTTGAGGCGTGAATTCACTGATGAGACTAAAATGGAGCAGCTAAAGATGTACGAAATATTAGTCATGCATCCCACCAGCCCCTGCTGCACCATAAGTCCATTCTGAAGCCCCTGATGATGCTGCTGAGCTCTTGTTCCGGAACAACCACGCCTGCTGTGGAGGCCAAGCTGGTTGTCCTGCTCAATCAGCTCTGCTCCATCCTTGCCAAAGATCCATCCATTCTGGAACTGTTTTTCCACACCAGTGAAGATCAAGGGGCCGCCAACTTCCTCATCTCTCTCCTGATCCCTCCCCTTCATTCACCGTGAGGGGACAGTAGGCCAGCAAGCTCGAGATGCTTTGCTGTTTACCATGTCTCTCTCTGCCGAGAACAGCATGTGGCCCATCACATCGTGGACAACACCTACTTCTGTCCAGTAAGTTCCTCTCCTTAGTGTTCTCCCCCCACACCCCTTTCTTCTTGTGAGCTATGAGAAATGCTTTGAAGGGAGCAGAGGTATCTAGGCCTAGAGGCTCTTTGGCGGAGCACTGGCAGTTCAAAATAAGCCACGAGGGCTGGGAAGGTGGCTCAGTGGTAGAGCGCTTGCCTTGCATGCATGAGGCCCTGGGTTCGATTTCTCAGCACCACATAAGCAAAAAGAAAAAAGCTGGAAGTGGCCCTGTGGCTCCAGTGGTAGAGCGCTAGCCTTGAGCTGAAGAGGTGAGGGATAGCGCCCAGGCCCAGAGTTCAGGCCCCACGACCGGACCCCCCCCCCCCCCCAAAAAAAAAAAAATAACCCACAAGAGGAAATTGTGTGTGCTACTGTTTCTTGATGCGTTTTTATTGGGTTGGGAATGATTTTAATTTTTCTTTTTTTTCTAAGAGCACATCCTGAGAGATTTGTAAAACTCGCACTTTAGGCTGGGAAGGTGGCTCAGTGGTAGAGCTCTTGCCTTGCATGCCTGAGGCCCTGGGTTCGATTCCCCAGCACTACATAAGCAAAAAGAAAAAAAGCCAGAAGTGGCGCTGTGGCTCAAGTGGTAGAGCACTAGCCTTGAGCTGAAGAGCTGAGGGACAGTGCCCAGACCCAGAGTTCAGGCCCCACGACTGGACCCAAAGAAAAAGAACAAAAAACAACAACTCGCACTTTGTAAATTCTTAGCTCTTGTGGTTGAGTTTGTTCCAGTGAGTCAAGGCAGGTGGTGAAAACTCACAGCTGGTTTTACAAATTAGTGTCTCAGCAAGGTAATGACCATTAGTTGTAGACCCAAAGCATTGATTTTATTTTGAAAAATGAATGCACATTTGCAGTAACAAGAATTTTCTGCTCTGTGTGTTTTTTAAGTCCAAAGTATGGTGAGCAGGATTCTTTAGAGATAGCTTGTAATCCAGGCCTAATCAAGTCCAGAAAATACTGGAAGCAATTTGAAATTCATAGGAGTTCTTAGGCCTCCGAGTGATTTTTTGATGTTTCTGCTGTCTTTGAAGAAGGGTGTAAATGACAGATTTATAGGTTTGTGCCTTCTGCTCCTGGACAACAGCTATTAATATTTTCCCAGTTCAGTGACATTTCCATTATCTGTTGTTTTTACCAACCTTCATAATATATATGGCATTATGCCTTGCAGAATAGTGCGGGACACCCTTAGTAAGTTTTGCTGGAACCGGGGAGGTAACTTGCCATAGGTAGGTTAAATTCATAGTTAAGTCTTTATGGGAAGATTTTGGCCAGTGGTGGTACGTTCCCTAGAGGATATTTAGAAATGGAAGTGGATGTGTTTGGTGGTTGTCATAGAGATGTGAGGGTCAACTGGTAGGTTGTGTGCAGGGGCCAGAGCTGACATGCTGAGTAGCAAAAGGTTACATACATTGTGATCATATTTACAGCAAGCTTTAGAACACAAAACTGTAGTGCCTGACATTTCTTGGTTACACACAGACAGACGCCCTTCCACCCACCACCCACTAAAAGTACAAAAACAAGAACAGGAATGGTATAGACTGTGTTTGGGACTATAGTTTGAAGGATGAAGGAAGATAAAGTCAGGAGTAGGAATAAGTTGTATTTGTAATATTTTATTCATTTGTTGTGATGCTTTTGCTCTGGATTAAGGCTCGGTCCTTGAGCATGCAACGCCTGAGTGCCACTACTCAGCTCCACCCCCAGTCTGTAACATTTTGTATTTTGAAAGAGTGCAGAGTGCTCTGAAGAAATTATAACAAAATGCTAAAATCTGTTCGCTATTGCCGAGGGGTTTCAGTTCTAGTGTTTTTTGTATGTTTGTCATATTCCAAAATTTAAAACTTTAATCAAATAGGGCATGCCTTTAATATTTAGCTTTCAGCTAAGTGTTATAGGCAGATTTCACTGAGTAACTGTTGCTATCTAAAAATGTGTTTGCAAACGTTGTACAGTTCATTAAAGTGGAGGAAACAAAATCACCAGCTGACCTCGTTTGCTGGAGTGGAAGAAGAGCTTCATGGTGTTAAGTTCCTCCTCAGGACAGATCCCATAATCTCATTTGTACCCAGTTTTCTAGAATTACATCTGACCACATAATTAAAATAAAAAGGCCCCTTTATGGTGCAAATAAAAGCATACTCTATTAACCCCAGCTAAGGGACACAATTGACAGAAAGTTTCTCTAATTACTATGATTGTCCAAGTCTGTTATCATCGGGCCGTTGGAAGAGTAATGAGTCTTTCAGCAAATTGGGCCTCTTTAACAAACTTCGTCCTTATGAAGTACTGTAGATGGGAAGAGGCCAGCACAGACTTTGCTGCCTCTTCTCTCTAAGTAACGATGAGTAAGGGTATCTGAGAGAACAGCCTGGAGCCAAAGATGGCTGGGGATGACATAATCTTAGGTTATTTGGTATTTTTAACCACATATGTGTAGTTATGCCCATGCCTTTTGGGACATGTTGGCGAGTTCAGGAAACAGCCCACTATACATAAATGAAGATGTGTGTGTTGAAATAAATGACCTTTAGATACACAGCTGCAGGTAGGAAGTTATTTATCCTGTATCCAAAATTTATGGCAAGTCATATCAAATGGTCTCCGGCAGGTGTTTTGCTGCTAGCTTCAGACTAAAACCATCTGCTAAAAATCTTTGTTTTTGCTAAAATTAACAAGGTGCTTAGAGTCTGCCTGGGAACATTGCTGTGTGGAAATTATTGGGCTAATATCATCACATCAATTGCTCTCTTTAATCCTTGCAACAATTCAATGAAGAAACTAAAGTTTAGAGAGTTTTCATAACTACTCATCAGTGGCAGACTCCGGCTAAAAACCAGATACTCAAACCCTGGTCTCAGTACCACCATGCTATGCTGCTGCCAAGGAAGTTCTTTGCACTTTGCCTCCTATTATCCATGAGTTTATGTATTTTCTAGGAGTGCTCTTGGGAGATGATATATTAAAAAAAAACAAAAACAAAAACATTGGGTTAATACTATTGAGAATAAATAAAATGTTTTTCAAGTTTTGTGTGGTCTGAGTGAAAAAAAAGGCCAAAATAGTGGATGAGCATTTTATTTTTAAGTAAGTCTTGAGTACATCTTTAAATTTTTTATAATTTCATTTTCAAGTTAAAATGAAATTAGAGAGGAAAAGAGTGTCTGGGGCATGGTGATATATGCTTGTAATCCCAGCTACGTAATAGGCATAGTATTATCTTGATCCATGACCAGCTATGGCAAAAATACTAGACTGGATCAGAAAATAACCTAAAAGCAAAAGCGCTGAGGTGTATCTCAAATAGTAGAGGTCTTGCCAGGCAAGTACGAGACCTTCAGTTCAAATACTGTTAAAAAATAAAAAGTAAATCTACTATGTTATCAAACTCTTGAACCTGGAAAAGTTATCTATAGACCTTTTGTTACTCTACTTTTCCCTAGTGGCCACAGCACTCTCTCCGTTCCTTAGGATAGCAATTGACCTTGCATTTATGGATGAATGAGCTATCTTCTCCATCTTCTTTTCTTCTTTTTCTCTTCTGGTACTAGGGCTTGACCTCAGAGCCTCCTATTCTCACTCTGCTTTCTTGTTCACAGTTAGTGTTCTATCATTTGAACCATCCTTTAGTCTAACATTTTGCTGGTTACTTTGAGATGGAGATTCTTGGGCATTTCTGCTCAGGCTGACTTTGAATGGCAATCCTCCAGGTCCCAGCCTCCTGAGTAGCTAGAATCACAGGGATACACTGCTAATGTCTAGCTGCTGCCTGTTCTATCCAGCACCAACTTTGCTTGTGCTTGGCCCACAGTATTTGTCTTAGAGCTATGTGCCATCAGGGTGGGTGGTTCTGAATTCAGCATATCAACCTAGGAAGGGAGGATATACAGAGCTGTAAAGATTTGGGAGCTTAAGTACTGTGGTTCACACCTGTAATCAGGAAATCAGTCAGAGACTCACCCAGGGACAGAGTTCAGTGAAACTCACCTAAACCATTTAAAAAAAAAATGTGGTCATGGTGATGTGCATCCTAGCTATGAGCAAAGTGTAAGTAAATAGGAGGATTTCAGTCGAGGCTGGCCCAGGCAGAAAGTGAGACCCTATTAAGAAAAAATGAGCAAGAGCATACAAGGCTTGGGGCAAGAGGAACATGGCTCAAGTGATAGTGAACCTGTCTAGAACATTTGAGGCTCTTGTTCCTAAGAATAGGAAATACTTTGTATTCGGCAGAGTATTTCCCCGCCATATTTCTTTGTCATTCTGAGGGGTTAGTAGAGATAAGGCAGAGCTGGGGACTCCCCCTCCTCAGCTGTCGCTCTTGCCCTGGGAGGGTCCTATTGTCTGGAAATGCTTCTTTCTGTTCCCATCCCAGCCATGCCCTTTCAAAATACTCACTTAAGAAAAGTGAATATTAGGTATGTGTTATTTTTAATTACTGTCACTGATGTATGTAATTTGAAAATTATTGTTGCTCTAATTATATTGATATACTGAATAGTTATTGCCAGTTTTTAGTCCGACAAATTAAGTCTGTCTTTATGAATTCATCTTCAAAGCCCACAGTGGTTAAGAAGGCAGGAGTATGCAGAATGAAAGCCTTTGTTCTGTGGTTAATTTAGCATGAGTTAGCAAATGTAATTGATTTAAAAAATGTGGCATCGAGATTAGACTTCTCTTCAAGGAGAACTTCTGGGGTCTGTTTGCTTTTACCAGAGGTTTCTGATTTAGCACAGGTAACTCATTTGGGTCACATCTGAAGAATTAAAGAGATTTGAGTATGTTAACAAGGAGTTAAGTGCTTTAATTATGGAGCATCTTCCTCTGGGACCACAGATGCCCTGATTGTGAAAGAGATAATGATCTTGCTTATATTTCCTGAACTTAACTTAGTACCTAGCCTGAAGACAAGTCCCCCTCCCCCCTTTTTAAAAAAAGTGAATGAACAGTGATAATTCACAGTAGAACAGAGGAACGAATGTGATCTGCTTTCCTCTAGTATTGCAATGGATGGTCAGTCCATTTCTCTCACTGCCCTTTATTCTATGCCACGGGCTCCTTTGTCATCTCCATCAGCCTTCCTGGTTCCTCCTGTGTCCCTACCTGCTTTCTCTGTGCTAAGACCTCCCACCATTACTCTGGTGGTAGAGTTAGGTGTGTTACCCCTACCTCCAGTGGGAACTGGAGGTCTTCCCTGAGATGGAGAAGACTAATGAAGTCAACTAATGAAAGCCAGAGAGATGACCACCACAGACACACAGAGAATGCTGGATGGGCATGACAAGGGAAGGGAGACGGCATTAAATCTAGAAATCATCTCCCTAAGATGAATATACCTGGACCCCATATTCCCTTAGATTTTTCTGATTTTCTCATGTCAAGGCTCCATGGCTTTTATCATACCTCACCTGTGGAAACTTCCCTCCTCTTCTTCTCTTTCTGATTTGTGTGGCTTGAGAGTGCTTTCCCCGAGCACCAAACCCATATAGCCGTCCATCAGCCTCTCCACTGGGCTCTCAGACTGCCCCTTTTATTGTGACCTAGAACTCCAGGGGTTCTAGGTTCATTTTTACCTTGCCTGTCTCTTTTCCCACCTGGGACTCTGCACTTTTTTTACTCCTAGAGGGTACCATCCTTTCTTTAAGTTTTGAACAGTCTGTTTCCTCTGCTGGTACTGTTAATCCCCTATACTCTCTTTCTGTCTCTGACTCCTGTTTATTGTTTAGTAGGTTAGGCATCACTTTTTTTGGTGTGTTTTTTTTGCTTGTCCTGGGGCTTGAACTCTGGGCCTGGGCACTGTCCTTGAGCTCCTTTTGCTCAAGGCTAATATTCTGCCACTTGAGCCACAGTGCCACTTCTGGCTTTTTCTGTGATTAATTGGAGATAAGAGTCTCACAGATTTTCCTGTCTGGTTGGCTTTGAACCAAGATCCTCAGATCTCAGACTTCTGAGTAGTTAGGATTACAGGCGTGAGCTATCAGTGCCCAGCCAGACATCACTTTTAAGGCTATTCCCACTGCCCCCTCTCTCCAAGCCTGTCTCAAGAGCTTTATGTCCACCCACATGTGTGTATTCTACTGTGTGTTCTGAACATTTACCACACTAGAGCCTTTGCCACTCATAAGACAATGAGAATGTCAGAATTTCTTTTCTGGGCCTCCCCCTTTGTGTTTTCTGGAATGTGCTCATCCTGTTTGAGCTCACCTTGGCCTCAGATCTGTGTTAGAATGTTCCCTTGTGTAGCTAACTCCCTTGTGTCCAGTCAGTGTTGTTCCCACTCCTTCTGTGTATGTATCTGCTGAATCAGGATGACTGAAGTGCTGCTAAGGCTCCCCTCCCTACTCAGGTAGGGGGGGCCCCAGATCTGTGAAATCCATGGTTTTCCTTGCAGCAAGCATTGGCATTAAGTGTTTCTCTATTAGAGGCATCATCCTTCTCTTAATGACCATACTGGCTAACTGGATAATTGAGTTATCTTTCTTAAATGGAGTAGTAAACCCCAGGAATTTGGATTATAACCAGATGTGTTGGTTGGATCGCCCTGATAGCCACTTTATGTGTGAGGCTCATGTATTTTCTCCTCTTTTTCTCCTGCTGATGCTTCTAGCTCTGTTTGAATGGAGTTACCACATCTAACTGACCTCCACTACCCAGTTCTTTCTAATCGTAAATATGCACAGATCAGCCATGACTTTAAACTCGCAAGGAATTACAAGTCTCTTTCTTATTAAGCTCTTCTGGTCCCTACTTGTCCTGGAACATCTTAACTCAAGGCTGCTTTATAGATGAGGGTATTTGCACAAAAATACGTCTCTGTGCTTGCATTCAGTGTACTGTACTTTCCCCAATTGTTTATGACTTGGTCTGTTTCTGGTAGTTCTTGGGTTCAGGGTGGGGTTTTACTCATCTTGTGTCTACCCTTCTTACTCACCCCGCCCCAGTCCAGCATGGCACCTGGCACACATGTGCCACCTCATCACTTGGTGAGGAGTCGTCCGATCCCCTGGGATGGCTCTCCCCTCCCCTCTCCCCTGGTGATGACTTCCTTCCTTCCTGCTAAGTTTCTCATGCTTTTAACTCCTCACACTCGAAGGCTAGTCTTTGGACCAGCAGTGGGTATGACTTGTGAGCTGTTGGGAAGGACTGAATGTTTCTATTTGTGAATGCAGGTGCTTGCAACTGGGCTCAGCGGGCTCTACTCTTCTCTGCCCACAAAACTGGAGGAGAAGGGTGAGGAATGGCACTGCCTTCTGAAGAACGACTGGCTGCTGCTGCCGTCCCTTGTGCAATTCATGAACTCCCTAGAGTTCTGCAATGCAGTCATTCAGGTAAACCATGCACTCCCTTTCTCCGCCTGCCCCCTGCCCCACCCTGGGGCAGCCAGGGCAGAGTTAGGATTAGCCAGCAGCAGAGCCTAGAACCTATTGTACTTGTAGATAGTTAGATCAGTTTACCAGAAGCCATCCAGTGCCCTCCGAAGAGTGAAAAAGTTTGTAGATTTCTGGGAAATTTCAGTTCAGAAAAAAAAAAACAACGGAGATGACTTTCTTTATCTTCTCTTTAAAAAGTGTTAATTCTGTTTTGATTATCCACTTAACCATCAAAAATAAGTAAGTTCAGTGTCTGACTTATTAAATAGATATTGTTAGGCTTTTAATACTCCAAATTATAACACTTTTACTTCAAGGTCTTCTAGGGATTCAACAAAGGAAAACACTTTATTTTGCTTAATGGTGCATACTACATAAAGAATATTGTTATCCCATTTGAATTGGGAAGACATTAACCATATTCTTAGCAACACGAAGTAAATTTACTTTGAAATTGGCCTGCTTTAGGGGAAAAGAAAATAGTCACTGAAATTCTGTATATTTGGCTTCGTGATTCAATTTCTACCTCCAGATTTCGTATTTTCAATAAAAATGAAATTTTACATATATTTAAGGATGTAGTGGGCTTTCATCAAAAAAATGTTTTATACAGCAAAATATACCTTAATATTGGATTTATTAAGAAATCAGTTTTATTTTATGGTGATTTTAGGGTGAAAAATGTTAGCTATAATCTATTTATCTATCAAATAAAGAAATAGCTACTGTAAGAAAGTGCACGTAATTACTTTAGTTCCCATTGCATTTTTATTGCTTAATAAATGGATTACATTTTAAATTATTTTTTCCGTTAATATTGCAGTCTATCAGCATTTTCTTATGGAAGTGGGGGAATAAAAACAATGGCAGTACTATTAGTTCCTCTCCAGGTCTACAGAGAGAGGTTAGCAGTAATTTAAGCATCTAGCCACATTCCCGAGAAATTGCTTTTTATTTTGTTGTTTAACTATTGCTTTCTTTAAAAGAAAAGTAAAGTTAATGGACATGATGAAGAACAGGGAGTTATATTTGAATATTTGAATTGAAGCCAAATAATTCTTTTTTTCTTTTGGTGGTACTAGGGTTTTAACCCAGGGCTCTCTGCTTTGTTAGCAAGTACTCCCCTACTTGAGGAATATCCAGAGCCCTTTTTGCTTTTCTTATTTTTATGGTTTTTGTTGGCCTGGGGCCAACCTGGGACCTTAATCATCTTAACCTACCCCTCCTGTGTATCTGGGACTATGGATGCAAACCATTATTCCAACTTATTGGTTAAGATGGGGTTTTGACAACTTTTCTCCTGGGGCTGTCCTCAAACTGCAATCCTCCCTAAATACTACTCTCTGCTTTAGAACATTGTTTTTTAAGAAAATGCTTTCTATATCCCTCCCAAATATCAGGAAATGTATCTTAAAACTGAGAAAATCTTTTCTGCTAGCAAATAAGTATATTTAGTTGTCAACTTTGACAATTCTTTTAAAAAATACTCAGTGATAAAGCTGGGTAGTGGTGGCTCACTTCTGTCATCCTAACTATTGAGGAGGCTGAGATCTGAGGATTGCGGTTCAGAGCCAGCCCAAGCAGGAAAGTCCATTAGACTCTTACCTCTAATGAACTACCAAAAAGCTGTGAGTGGAGCTGGCTCAAGTTGTAGAGTGCTATCCTTGGGCAAAAAGAATTTAAGGACCAGTACAAAAAAACAAATAAAAAAATTAGTAATAAGATGGGACCTAGAAAGGAAATCAGGGGCAAAAAATTATACTTCATATTAACCTTTTTATGAGTCCTTATACATGTTTGGTCTACTTACTGTCTTCTTTTTCAAACAAACTCACTATAATTAGCATTTTGCACCTGAATTTGGATCCATGCTGTTCATACTAAATAAATCTTTTGAAAAAAAAAATCATGTAGCAGTAGGAGATCTGAATTATTCTTTAATTACCAAACAAATGGCCCCAAATTAGATTTTCTCTTTGAATTCTGAATATAAAGGGAATCATTTAAGAAAGTTGGGAGGTTGTACTGAATTTTCTGTGACTTCTCGCTTTGTCCTAGGTGGCACACCCCTTGATCCAAATCAGCTTGTCAATTACATTTACAATGGATTCTTGGTACCAGTCTTGGCTCCTGTCCTCCACAAGGTCTTGATTGGCTGATGTCATCTTTTGTCTGTTCCTATTACAACTAGGGAAACTGAGGAAAGTGAGCCCAACATGACTGACTCCATGGTGGCTCTATCCTTTGATTTCATTTCTCATTCAATATTTACTTTGGGAGAAGAGTACGGAAGGCATTATTGAGAATTGAACTCAAGGCCTCTTGCTTGAGCCATATCTTCAGCCCTTTTTGCTTTAAGTTAGGGTTCTTATCTCTTTCTGCTCTGGCTGGCCTCCGAGGGTGCTTATCCTGCCTCTGCCTCCTTTGTACCTGGGGTTACAGGCATGAGCCACTGTTCCCCGTTCCCATCCGTACTTAACATATCACACATGAATTGTGAAGTTAGCCACCATGTAAGTTGGTGGTATATGGTTGGTATAGTAGAATATGGCCTTGTGAATGTCAGTAAGGCAGTCAGTGTAAAGGATACTGGCAGGGAGTCTCTGGTACCTGCTCCAGTTCCTGGGTGGGGCTGCTGGAGGTGCTCTACTAAGCTGCCCTATAGGGCAACATCTGTCTTCTGTGGATGTAGATAGGTCAGGGGAGCACAGTGCTTTGGCTTTGCCACCTCCTTAATGGACACGATTTTCTATTATGACAATCCTGTGACAGCAAAACTTAAAAGTGAAGCCAAGTGAAAGTCCCAATCAAAGGTTGGATGTCTCATTAGCACATTCTGAATTCTTGATGACTCACATCCTGGGTAATAAGTCAACTGCTGTCTTTGTCATTGTGTGCTGCTAAGACACCATGGACATAGAATGCTGATTTAAGTAGTCTCTCTCTCTCTCTCCTCTCCCTCTCTCTCCCTTCTCCCTCTCTCCCTAGTTCCCTCTCTCTCCCTCTCTCTTTTTTTCCT
This sequence comes from Dipodomys spectabilis, assembly GCF_019054845.1. NCBI lineage: Eukaryota > Metazoa > Chordata > Mammalia > Rodentia > Heteromyidae > Dipodomys > Dipodomys spectabilis. The sequence continues at coordinate 7,591,819 of NW_024870855.1, read as the reverse complement.
CTCCTTCCCTCTTTCCCTCTCTCTCTCAGTTTGACTTTTTTGCTATCTCTGGTAGGGAGAGAAGCAAGGAACACCTCTGGGTTGCTTTGGTGAAATGCTCATGTTTCTACATGCTGAGTCTCATTTTCACTGTCTAAGAGTAATCCATTCATAGCAATGCGGAAGCCACGAAGTGCGCTCTGGGAGTTGTCTAGTTTCAAGCACAGGTCTTCATGGAGGATGCTTCTTCCTCCCAGCCTTCTCCCTGTTTTATGAAAGCAGGGTCCTGGTTTTCCAAAGTAAACAGGATGCTCAGTCTGGCTAGGAGTTTTCTGTTGTATAGATTCAAGAGTTAACCTTGGATGTGGTTTAAACATCAAAACACTGGGATTCCCCAGTTATTTTAGTAGTTTCTGGGGGCAAAAAAATATCAAGTGTGTGCAATTAGATCCATTTGGAAAATGTAAGGCAAACCTTTGCATTTATCTCTGGACATGCAGAATGCATAGTGAGTATTGATTGTACTGCTTGGGGTGGGGTGAGTGTCCTGTACTAAACATCCAGTCTCTGAGTGGAGGGGCCCCCGCTAGAGGAAAGTAGCTGAGCTTCAGGATCCATTGATTGTACTGGACTTTCACTCTCTTCCCTATTGGCTCCTACATAGAACAATTATTATGATAGTGATAGCTACTGTGATTACTGTTTTTCAGGATATCTATGTTACAGTAACATACTTTAATGTTATAGATAGTAAGGACAACTCACTTTTTGTTGTTGTTGTTGTTGGTTGTGGGGCTTGAACTCTGGGCCTGGGCGCTGTCCCTCAGCTCTTCAGCGCAAGGCGAGCGCTATACAACTTGAGCTACAGCGCCACTTCCGGTTTTCTAGTGGCTTATTGGAGATAGGAGTCTCACGGTCTTTCCTGCCCTGGCTGGCTTTGAACTACAATCTTCAGATCTCAGCCTCCTGAGTAGCTAGGATTACAGGCTTGAGCCATCAGCGCCCTTCAGGACAACTCTTTTTTAACTGTTATTCTAAAGGTGAGGTAGAGAGGGGTTATAGTTACCTAAGTCAGATGAGTACATTTCTTTTTGGACAATGTCACCCATTCCCTTGTTCTCTCCCAGTTTTTCCCTCTCATCCTCACCTCCAAGTTGGATAGTTTATTTTAAACATAGTGTCTAGTGAGCACCACTGATGAATTTGTTTACCCTTGAGGACAACTCTTTTTATATATGAATAGTGCTCTGTGTATTATTTTATACATGAATAAGTTGTATAATGTTTAAGTCAGGGTAAACATACTTGGCTTCTCAAACATGTATCATTTGCTTATGTTGAAAACTTTTTATTCTTTTTTTCCCTTTTATTTGTATGTGTACCTGTACTAAGGCTTGAACTCAGAGCCTCAAAGCTAGTCTACACTTGAACTAACACCTTAACTTCTAGCTTTTTGCTGGTTAATTGGAGATAAGAGTCTTAAAGACTTTCCTGCTTGGGCTGACTTTGAACCCAGATTACTGTGTCTTAGCCTCCTGAATAGCTAGTATTACAAACATTAGCTACTAGCACTCAGCTCCTTGAAGCCTTTGACATTGAAGTACATTTCCACTTTCTTTTTTTTTTTTGTCCATATTGGGTCTTGAACTCTGGGCCTGGGCACTGTCCCTCAGCTCTTCAGCTCAAGACTAGCACTCTACCACTTGCGCCACAGCACCACTTCTGGTTTTCTGGTGGTTAATTAGAGATGAGAATCTCACAGACTTTCCTGCCCAAGCTGGCTTTGAACTACAATCCTCATATCGCAGCCTACTGAGTAGCTAGGATTACAGGCGTGAGCTACCAGGGCCTGGCTGAATTACAGAGCTATTATCTGTGGTCACGCCTCCATGCTGGAGCACTCCACAGTCCCTTGCTCTGATTTCGCTGTAGCTGAGCAGTGGGCAGCCCTGCCTGGGAAGGTTCTGAAAGGGTTCCCTGGATTTTGTGAGATGAAAAGTGTTCTGGAGATCGGTTGCACAGCAATTTGAATTGCACTGTTTGCACATTAAGCACAGTGGTGCACATGTGTAATCCTAACACTCAGAAGGCTGAGGTAGAAGTATTACAAAACTTTTTCTCAAAACAAAAACAAAAACCCACAGTGGTTAGGATGATGTGTGGTTGTATGTTGTGTGAATTTTACCATTTTTTAAAAAGGAATAGTTTGTACATTTTTCAAAGGTTGTTTAAAAAAGAAACGACAAGCTCCCTACCCCCACTCCTGCCCCCCACAAATACTAAAATATTTTGCTCACTGAATCTTCATGGAAAAACTCTGCCAGCTCCTGCTGGAGAGGCAACATTGTATTCTGTAATGTCCAAAGTGTTTGGAGGTGGCTTATGAGTGGAAGGAAGCTCCCAAAGTAGATGCAAGATGGCCTTGTGAAAGGATTGGTGAGGACTTTTGTTCCCTGTATGATCAGGTAAGAACAGGTGAGGCAGGCTGACTGACTGACTGGTGGTAGGTTGGAAGACTGTCTAGGTGTGTTGATAGGGTTCTGGGCTGGATGGGAGACCAGTGGATGGCTGACAGTAGCAGCCAAAAATGGTTCCAGTACTTGTCTCAACTCTCGGATGAGAAAGAAGCTTGGAAGGTGTTTGGAGGGTTAAGAGGGTTGTGGAAATCATACCCTGGCTCAGTCATGCTGTTTCAAAGTACCTGTGTTGATTTCAGTGCTGTGGGCTGCTTTGGCTCCTTTCTTTAGAGTTGTTAGGAAAGCGGGCAGAAGTTTGGGGAGTCTGTGGTAGGCAGAAGCACTGGGAGGCGCTTGATGGGTGGAGGGGAGGGTTTTCATACACATCTTTCTTCAAGCATCTCAAAGCCATAGAGGTGTCTACTGTGACCTCAGAGAGAGCCTGTGTCTCTGAGGTTTTTGCAAGAGCAGCAAGCTGTGTCTCACTTGGCAAATTATTCCATGCAAGTGTGACTGGAAAAACAGAAGCAAAAAAAAAAATCTATCAGAAAGCCTTATTTTTCCACTCTCTCCTGTGTGCTGAAACCGTGCTTGAACAACATACACATGAAGAATAATTCCAGACATTTCCTTAAGGGCATGTGTGTTGGATTCGTACAAGCTACCATGGAACCCATTTGTTGTACAGCCTTGTGTATTCCAAACACACGCATACATTTTCATGATCTGCACCCTGTGGGCCCAGTACTTCATGGCTTATTGACTTAAGTTGATGGATGGAGGATTTGGGGGCACTTGAGAAGGAACGTTGGACATTTTGAGAGGCTGGGTGCAGCCAGTTGTCCGCTTGCCATCAGTGTATATGCAGGTGGGCAGGCCAGGACGCCTTTGCAGCCAGGTTTGGTTTTCACTGGCAATGCATGTTTTGGATTTTTATGTCCAGTGCAAATCATGAGTGAAGATTTTAAGAGCAATTAAGAAGCATCTTCACATTATCACTATTATAAAATATTAATGGCCCAGAGTTCAAGTCCCACGACCGACAAAAAAAAAAAAAGAATAAAATATTAATGGTCCACAATTGAGCACTGAGGTTACAGCCATGGTGAGACATGAGCAGAGTGGCCTCAGCGCCAGCCTCTGAGCCCTCTCTCCTTCCCTACTCAAGCGTCTCTGGTCTGGGAGTTGGAAGTGAGGGTTAGGGATAGAAGGAGGGGAGGGACCTTCTTCCTGCTGGTTCTTTTTGCAGACTTCCTTTTGCAGTTTTGGATGTGTGCCACGTCCCTGCTGCCATCTGGGTCACTTTTTGATGCAAAACACTTTGATGATACGGATCTGGTTTCCAACCATGTTCACTGACAAAGTTGTTCCTTTCTGTGGGAAATGCAGAGAACACTAGAATCCAAAGTATAGAATTTGGGGTGGCATCTGAGCTTTGGAATTTGGAGATTTTTATTTTATTTTTTTTTTAATTTTATTTTATTTTATTTGAGAACATACTGTACAGAGGGGTTACAATTACATGGGCAGGATAATGCATACATTTCTTACCAAGCATTGCAGCCTCCTCCTTTGTTTACCCTTCACCTCCCTTCCCAGCCTCCCTCCTCCCCCCCACCCAATCATACCCCCCTCCCCCCCCACACCGACATTGTAAAGCTGGTTTTGACATGACATTTTGTACTTCTCATTGTTGCAACAGGTACACCTGAATCCTTAAACGACTTGTTTGTCCCCGTCTCCTCCACATGTTATACTGACATCAAATATAGTGAAAGCGGGGGTTACACTGTGGGGGAGGGACATACAAAGCAACAAAGAAATAATCTTATAAATGCGTTAGAAACACATGTATGAAAGAAACAAAAACATTAAAATACATATTTGAGGGTTCGTTTTCCTAACATCACATTCTCTGACTTTTTCCGCTTGACTCATACATATGCTAGATATTGCAAATAAGGGAAACCATGGGACCTATGTTTCTTTGGGCCTGGCTTACTTCACTTAATATAATTTTTTCCAAGCCTTTCCATTTCCTAACAAATGGGGAAATGTCATTCTTTCTGATAGAGGCATAGAATTCCATTGTGTATATATACCACATTTTCTTGATCCATTCATCTACTGAGGGGCATCTGGGTTGGTTCCATATCTTAGCTATGGTAAAGAATGCTGCAATAAACATAGTTGTGCTGGTAGCTTTAGTGTGGTCTTGTTTGTAAACATTAGGGTAAATGCCCAAAAGTGGGATTGCTGGGTCATAGGGGAGTTCTATGTGAAGTCTTTTGAGGAACCTCCATACTGCTTTCCAAAGTGGTTGAACAAGTTTACATTCCCACCAACAATGAAGTAAGGTTCCTTTCTGTCCACATCCCCTCCAGCATCTGTTGTTGTTAGAGTTCTTGATTTTTGCTGTTCTAACTGGAGTGAGGTGATATCTCAATGTTGTTTTGATTTGCATTTCTTTTATGGCTAGGGATGTTGAACATTTCTTCATGTGTCTATTGGCCATCCTTCTTTCTTCTTCAGAGAAGCTTCTCTTTAAGTCTTTGGCCCACTTACTTATTGGGCAGTTGTTTCTTTGAGGATTTGTTGTTGGGTGGTTTAATTTTTTGAGTTCCAAGTATATTTTAGATATGAGACCCTTGTCCGTTGTATGGCTAGTGAAGATCTTCTCCCAATCCGTGGGCTTTCTATTGATCTTGCTAGCTATGTCATTTGCCCTGCAGAAGCTCTGCAACCTTATGCAGTCCCATTTGTCCAACCTTTCTTTGATTTGTTGTGTTTCTGGGAGGAATATCAATACCAAATTTCAAACTCTACTATAAAGCCATAGTAATCAAAACAGCTTGGTATTGGCATAAGAACAGACCTCAGGACCAATGGAATAGAATTGAAAACCCAGAAATGAACCTACAGACCTATAGCCATCTAATCTTCGATAAGGGAGCTAAAACAATAGAATGGAAGACAGACAGCCTCTTCAGTAAATGGTGCTGGCAAAACTGGTTAACTACATGTAGAAAACTAAAGCTAGATCCTTATATATCACCCTGCACCCGAATCAACTCCAAATGGATCAAAGACCTTGAACTCAAAGCAGACACTCTGAAAACATTACAGGATGGAATAGGAGAAACCCTGGGTCTCCTTGGCTCAGGCCGAAATTTTCTGAATAGAGACCCGGAATTTGGAGATTTTTAAAATTTGGTGGTCCCAGTAGGTACTTTGTGTCTTTCAATAAATAGAAAATGTCTGGATTTTTGGTTGTTTGTTTTGCTTTTCTGTTGTTGTTGGTAGTGGTTGTCATAGAGCGTGAACTCAGGGTTTAAGTTCAAGGCCAGAAATTTTTTGCTCAAGACTAGTGTTCTACCACTTTGAACCACAGCTCCATTTCCAGTTTTCTGGTAGTTAAATTGGGCGGTTTTTAATCATAGTCCTCAGATCTTAGCCTCCTTTGTAGCTAGGATTACAGGCCTGAGCCACTAGTGCCTGGCTGAAAAATCTCAGTTTTTAAGAAGGTATAGATTTCATGGAACATATCCTTTGTCTTCCTACCAAATCTAAATGGAGAAAGTTAAACGAAGTTAGACACATAGCATGCTATGGACACTTGTAGAGTTTTAATACTGAATATAATTCTGGAGATGATCTGGTCCCAGGTCCTCACACTTGAGACCAAGGCATCAAGTATCAGAGAGGTGAAATGAATTGCTCTTGCTTACATAGCTGATGACCAGACAATCTTGAGCCCGATGCAGGTCTTCATTAGGGTCTCTTTCCATGGTTTAGATGCTTCCTGGTCATTGCAGGAGGCATAGGGGTCACCCAGTAATGCCCAACTCTACCCCTGGCGTGTCTTCTTTATCTGATCCAGAAGCATGGATATTTGTAAGTAGCCCCCTGAGGAACCCACACATGGAAGCAGAGTTGAGAACCATTGCTACAAGACTACCCTTCAGAATGTAAGAACTATGATGTGTTGTGATTTGGTAGCAAGGTTTTCATTGTGTCTAATTGCCTCCTCCATTATATATCCCAGAGGTGCTGGTGAAGTGCATCCTGGGCTTGGCCCAGGGCTGAGAGATGTGAGATGTGAGGGCCAAGGTTGTGCTTTTGAGAGTGGTGGCTTAAAGTAAGATTATCATTGTCCTTACCTGACAGCACTGATTGGCTATTGTTGGCTCTTGTACCGGGGACTATAGGAAAATGGAAAATAGAAAAAATAGAAAAAAACTACTTGTTCCTTTTGTTGGCTTAATAATGTATTTTTCCTCTCTCTATGGCTTCAGTGAATTCTTTGGAGAAGCATCCTAATCTGTCACCTGGAATGGACTTCACTAGCATAATTTTTTTTTAAGTAGCTGACTTGCTTGGAGGAGGTTGTCCATTGCACAAGGGCATGATGTGGAAGGTACAAACTGGAGGGATGCGTTCACATTTCTCTCCCTGTCTTTGTGCCCTAGTAAGGGGCTGGGTTCACCCACTGGAAGGGGGAAACTGCAGAAAGCGCATTCTGTTCTGGCAAAGCTAACCAGTCCATGGGCTTGGAGGGAGGGGACTGACTTTTCTAAGTTGCCAGAGTGTCCTATGTGGGCTGGAATAAGCACAGAGGCAGCTTAGAAGAGGACCTAAACATTTGACCCTAGACACTGGAGATTTCTTTATCCTTCCTAGTGCAGCTCTTCTCACCTAACTTTGAAATTGTAGAGGTTGGATGACAAAACTGTGGCCCTTTTGCATAGTTTTGGAGTATGAAAATAAGTACATCAAAGTTCCTCATCTCTCTCTGTAGGGCCTCATGCCACTTTTCTCCCAGTGTAGGAAGGGAAATTATGTTATAAATGAAGATTCCATTTGGTTCTGATTTGAAATGCAAAATTAGGTTTCCTTTTTAAATTTCAATAAGTGCATGAGGGAGATAATGCCAGACCAAAGGATTTGCTTCTTAAGCATCAGAATTATGAAAAGATAAAGAAGGCCCCACCCTCCCTTACACAGAGAAATACGGGAATAAATAAATGTCTCACACAAAACTCCACCTTATCTAAGGAGGCCAGGTGGTGTTCGACCTGTAAATAAATGCAGAGAAAGAGGAAAATCTAGTCTGAAATTTGGTGTGAATTTTTTATTCTTTCCCTGCACTCTCCTAGGAGAACATTAAAAATTGATCAGCAACAAATGCCCTGCAAGTTTATCTTCAAGTAGTTGTAAGGGAAAAAAAAAACAAAACAAAAAAAAAATAAGGAAAAACAGGGCAGGAGTTTGGCTTATTTATCTTACTTTCCTGCTAGTTTTCTCTTGCCCCACAGTGACTTTTAAAGCAATACTCTCTCATCTTCAGTCAGACTTGCATTCTGAGGAGATGCTTTTCCATGATTACCCAGTGCTGGATGATGAGCAGGTTTGGGGATAACAGAGAAAAAAATGACCAGAATGACTAGCATTACTGAATTTGTTCCGGCAGACACTGTCTTCCCATTGTATTGAGGTCTTTGTATCACTTATGGAAAATAAGCTGGGAGTGAAATGTCTTTTGTCATCAGAACTTGTTTTTGTTATAGTTAGTATCTAGGAAAATTGGTCTAAATATACAATTCCCCTCTGAAATGCATCCAAACAATGTGTTTTGTTTGGCCCAGGAGGCAGATTGAAGAGGGGGGGCACTGGGGAATAAGGGAAGGGGTGGCAGGCATTGAATAACACCTCCTACAGCGGTTCTCACCCACATCATTCCAGGTTGGGCCTAGTCTAGTTAGAATTCAGTAGAGCTGTCTTACTACTCAGGAAGTGCAATACAGCAGCCCAAGGAGGATCCTTTTCTCCAGAGGATCACTTTTCCAAATTGCAGTAATTTAAGAGCCTGGCCTGAGTTAAGATCCATGTTTTCAATGAAGTGTGTTATAAACTATAAATGGAAAGTTTCCTCTGCTTCTGTGATATTAATCTCCTTCCCTTGCTAAGTCATTCCGCACACAGACTGAAACACCAGTGGGTTTTGTTGTTGTTGTTGTAAGAAAGCTACTGATTTCTATCAGTACATTGATTTATTGATTATGCTTTGAATACCCCTCAGTGTCCTTTGAGAATTCACACTGGGGGGCTGGGAAGGTGGCTCAGTGGTAGAGCGCTTGCCTTGCATGCACGAGGCCCTGGGTTCGATTCCTCAGCACCACATAAGCAGAAAAAGCCGGAAGTGGGGCTGAGGCTCAAATGGTAGAGTGCTTGACTTGAGATGAAGAGCTGAGAGACAGTGCCCAGGCCTAGAGTTCAGACCCCACAACCAGGGAGGGGGGGGGGGGAGGGGGGAGAATTCACACTGGAAGTTAGGTGTACTTGTGTCTGCAGGAAAATTCACCGTCTTGAAGGATAGATAAATGCATTAAGAAAACTGAGAAGGAGAGTTTACTTAGTCTAGAAAAGTGTATTCTGAAGGGGCTAAGACTTCCAGAAGAGGTAAGAGTTGAGTTTGGGGAGTTTGGAGATAATGTTTCTCTAGCACCATTTCTGAAGATGAGGGAAGGTCTAGATGAATGGAAAACAGCAGGTAAAATCTCCGTTTGTAACGTTTGTTTTCAATATAGTGGCCTGTACATCTCGTCATCACAATGGGTCAGCCTGCATCCTCATTTAAGCATTCTGCAATATCCCTTTCCCTCCCCAAATTACAAAAATGTATATAGAAGATGCAGAACACCGGCATCAATTCCAGTGAAAATGGGTTATACCATTGGGGGAAAACCTACAATAGAAATAAAAGAATCACATAGTGCATTGTAAGTACATTAAAAACACTAGCAAGAAAGAAGAAAAAAAATCCAAAACCTCTTGCGTCCCTGTCTTGGGTACATTTTGCTTAACATTATCTCATGTGGTCGTATGTACATGGCTTTGACCTTCTCTGCCTGTCCTAGACATATACTAGTCACTGCAAACAAGGGAAACCATGGGACCTATGTTTCTTTGGGCCTGGCTTACTTCACTTAATATAATTTTTCCAAGTCTTTCCATTTCCTAACAAAAGAGGCAATGTCATTCTTTCTGATGGAGGCATAGAATTCCATTGTGTATGTATACCACATTTTCTTGATCCATTCATCTACTGAGGGGCATCTGGGTTGGTTCCATATCTTAGCAATGGTAAATAATGCTTTGATAAACATGACTGTGTTGGTCGCTTTGACTTTGTTTTGTGATCTTTTGGGTAAATGCCCAAAAGTGGAATTGCTGGGTCATAAGGGAGTTCTATGTAGAGTCTTTGGAGTAACCTCCATACTGCTTTCCAGAGTGGTTGAACAAGTTTTCACTCCCACCAACAATGCAATAGGGTTCCCTTTTGGCACATCCCCTCCAGCATCTTTTGTCACTAGATTTCTTGATTATGGCCATTCTAGTTGGGTTTAGGTGGAATCTTAGCGTTGTCTTGGTTTGCATTTCTTTTATGGCTGGAGAGGTCGAGCATTTCTTCATGTGTCTGTTAGCCATTCTTATTTCCTCTTCAGAGAAGTTTCTCTTTAAGTCTATAGCCCACTTGTTAATTGGGCAGTTGTTTCTTTGGGGATTTGCTGTTGGAGGATTTAGTTTTTTGAATTCTAAGTATATTTTAGATATGAAACCCTTGTCCGTTGCATGGCTAGTGAAGATCTTCTCCCTGTCCTTGGGCTTTCTGTTGGTCTTGCTAGCTTGTCCTTTGCCTTGCAGAAGCTCTGCAGTTTCATACAATCCCATTTGTTCACCCTTTCTTTGATTTGTTGTGCTTCTGGGTCTCTATTAAGAAAATTTCAGCCTGTGCCAAGGAGCCCTAGAGTTTCTCCTGTTCCTTCCTGTAATGTTTTCATGAAGTCTGCTTTTATTTCGAGGTCTCTGGTCCATTTGGAGTTGATTCTGGTTCAGGGTGATATATAAGGATCTAGTTTTAGTTTTCTAAAGTGTTAACCAATTTTGCCAGCACCACTTACTGAAAAGGCTGTCTTTCTTCCATTCTATTTCTTTAGCTCCCTTGTCAAAGATTAGGTGGCTATAGGTCTGTGGGTTCATTTCTAGGTCTTCAGTCCTATTCCATTGGTCCTCAGGTCTGTTCTTGTGCCAGTACCAAGCTGTTTTGATTACTATAACTTTGTAGCAGAGTTTGAAATTTGGAATTCATATTCCTCCAGCGCTTTTCTTTCTACTAAGGATTGTTTTTGCTATTCGGGTCTTTTATTGTTCTATATTGAAAACGAACATTACAATGTGGGGGGGGGCGGGACAAATTGGGAAGTGGGGATGGAAGTGATGGTGGGGGAAAATAAAGGAGGAGGTAACAGTGCTAACTATGAGATGTACTCATTACCCTATTCATGTAACTGTAACCCCTCTGTACAACATTTTCACAATAAAAAACTGTTTTAAAAAATCTCCCTTTGATGCGGAGTGCTTTCTTCTGATGTGGATCATTGTGAGCTTTGAGCTCTGTCTGAGCTGGGTGGCTAATGCACATGTACAGTCTGTGCCTTGGCTGCTCAGCTTTGGACCCCTATCCTTTGTACTCCTGTTTCCCTGCCTGATGGTGACTCTGTGAGTTCACCCTCTGTGCCTCCTGTGAGGATCTGTTCTGCATGGTCATCTGGATGCTTACAGAATTCCTTAAGTACACAGTGGGTGCTCAGGAACTAGTCCCTGACTTGCTTTTTCTTTTTAAGTCATTTTTGTGGTGCAGTCTAGAAGTTTGAATCTATAAGGAAGTATCTTTCTAGAACAATTAGTAAATTGGAAAGGAAAGAATTAAATGATCGTTGAAATACTCATGTAATATTTGATTGTGATTTAGAAAACCTTCAAATTTTAATGTTCCTTCTGGCTTCAGAGTATTGCTCTGAAATCCTTCCTATTTGGAGTATTTCTATTGGATAAAAGTCAAATGAAATGGATCATATACTGAATTGCACTCTGATAGATTATGTTGTAATTAAGTTAATGGGCACAAATTATGCATACATAATATGGGACAGGAAATTGTAGACATAACCATTTACTGAATACTCCAGAGATGAGTGGTTTATGATGGCAGAATAAAAAGCACTGATGCCAGAAGTGCAAAGGCCCTTCAACTTGACCAAGCCTAGTTGCAGCCTTGGACATGAGGCCTTTTTTTTTTTTTGCTTTATTTTTGCTTTTGAATATTGTTCAGTTGGTCCTGTGAGATTAGAGTGAGGGTTAAATGCATAATGTTGGAAAATGTAGAAGAAAACATACCTTAGCGATTCTTAGTGTCTGTTCTTACCCTAGCCTGTCCTAGGACACACTTATTTGGGGACTGTCTCAGACCATCTACTGCGACAACTCAGCACCCCCTGATTCTGGAGGAAATGAGGAGAGGAGAAGTACAAATAGGAAGGTCCATTTTCTCTATGGACTGTTACTCTTCTCATTTCTCATTCCAACCTCCCAAATAGGTACAGACCAGGCACATTTTGTTTTTGTGTATGCATGTATGGTACTAGAGCTTGAATTCAGGGTTTTGTGTTCTTACTTGGATTTTTTTTTTTTGGTCAGTTCTGGGGCTTGAACTCAGGGCTTGTCTTTGGGCATTTTTACTCAAGGCTAGCATGCCTCGTTGAGCCACAGCTCCATTTCTAGACTTTCTTGCCCAGGCTGGCTTTGAACCACAATCCTCAGACCTCAACCTCCGGAACAGCTAGGATTATGAGCATGAGCCACGAGCACCTGGCCATATTGTTTTTATATCACCGATATCACCTACTAATACTCTCTCCCCTTTCCCCAAATCAGAAAATAATGGTAGTTGTCTCTTCCTCAGTCCCTTTGGTTTGAGATTCATGCCATTATCTTTATTTATTGTCTCTTATTTTAAAAAAATTATTGTAAAAGTGATGTACAGAGGGGTTACAGTTACATAAGTCAGATAATGAGTATATTTCTTTTTGAACAGTGTCATCCCCTCCTTCATTTTCTCCCAGTTCCCCCACCCCCGCTAAGTTGTGTAGTTCATTTCCAACATAGTGTCTGTTCGGTCTATACTTTGGAAGATAATAGAGTGCCCCCATTTTACAAAGGAGGAAACAGGCTCAGAGAGATTAAATAACACAATCAATCAAGGTCACACAAGTAAAAATTACATTAGAATTAGAACTTGAGTTTGTCTAGCTGTGTGCCTGTGTTCTTTCTGAAAGAAAGAAAGCTCAAAAGACCTGAGGTATGCTTGGTAAAGGTGTTCCATGAGAACAGGGTTAGTTCATGTATCTCTATTTGGAGTCAGTTTGGAGTGTTAAGAGCAGGCTTGGGGGAGTAGCCTCAGCAAAGATATTGCCTGACCTCAGAAGTGCCACCATTGCCTGAGCAGGACAAGTGGCACTGCCCTCTGGAGTGTGTCTCTGCTGCCTGGTCCACTCTTGGCAAACCTCAGTCCACTTTCTGTTGGGTAGACAGAGAGGCACACACCAGTCAGGGCTGGAAGGAGCCTGACAAGTGGCTTGCTTTCAGACAGAACAAGTCTATTCTACTTATATAAGTACTATGTTACAGGTGCATGGAAGAAATACTGGGGAAATTTTGGCAGACAGGCTTTTATTTGAAATGTGTTTTCCTCAAACGAGGTTCCCGAAGTCCTCACATTAGCCACTAGTTTCATTTCTTCCTTCCTTATATATTTGGGGAATGTGTAACCAGTCTTTGTGACTTTGAATGTCACCTCCACCCACATCCACAGCCTGCTTCCTGCAGTGGCATCAATATAGTGTGTGGCCTTGAGCTTGAGGAGCAGAAGGCAGGCATGAAAGGGGTCCTGGAGGGAAGGCACTCAGCTCGTCAACAGCAGTCTGTTTTCAGCCTTTGAATAACTGAATGCTTTCTGTCTCACATTTTTGGCTGAAACAGTAGGGCTGTTTGTTGAGAATCAGGGTGTCTGTTCCTAACCTTCTGCACTTGAATATTATTCTGGGTGGTGCCCTGTGTCCTTGGAGGGAAGAGGGTTGTGCAGAACCCATCCTTGGCTGCCCATGGGTGATTTGCCTCCTGCCTGTTGACTGCCTCAGTGAGCAGACTTGCAACTAGACTTGAGTGAAAAGACCCTTTGATTCCTATTTCCTGTGATCTGGCCCCACCATCCCATTCCCCCTCTGCTGCTTTAAGGGGGTCATATTCTCCTGAGACACATTGTTTTCTTCCTCCATGGAGCAGGTAGGTCTTAGACCTCACAGATGATCCACCAGAACCAGCTGTCAGCTCTCTCCTTCAGGAAAAGCCAAAGAAAGAAATCTTCTAACTTAAAGAAGGTGCCACAGTCACCTGACCCCTGCCTGTCCCCTACATGAGTGGCAGAAGATAGGATCCATCTATTTGTTCCAAGGTGACTGATTTCTTTTTTTTTTTTTTTTATTGTAAAGCTACTATACAGAGGGTTACAGTTACATGAGTGAGGTAATGAGTACACTTCCTCTTGAACATTGTTACCCCCTCCATTGTTTTCCCCCTACCATCCCCTCCCTCCCTCCCTTCCCCGAGGTTCTTTTTTTTTTTTTGATTGTGATTAAATGATTACATAATTTCAAAGTCACAAGTTCATTCTAACTTCCCTGGAGCAAATTGTCTACCACAGTCTGTAATATATAACAGTGTTCACATGTTATATACCATATTTGTGATCAGCAGCATGAGGATATTTAGTAGTGGTTCAACAAGGTGACTGATTTCTGAAAACCCTGAAGAGACCCCCAAAATATAAAACAAACAAAACAAACAAAAACAATTAATAATTATTTTTTCAGGACACACATAAACTTGCCATCACAGGGAAGATTCTGATGCTAAATTAGATGCAAATAGAATCGCCCACCTGGAGCTGATTACAGAAAGGTCAGAGTGCCTATATGCTCAATTTCACTCCTACGCATCAAGTTAATGGACTGCCATGATTGTGGGCATGATGGCTCTGCTGTATTCCAGCCTTCATTTTTTTTTTAATATAGTTTTGACTTTATGGTAAAGTGCAATGTTACAAATGCTGTCACCTCCTCCACCCACTGCCTTTTTAAAAAATGCAAACAAACTGTCCATTTGGTTATTTCTGTGAAGCTTGAAATTCTAATCGAAAAGTACACTTTTGGAGCTCTTAGGTGAAGAATGAATAGGCAACTAAATGAAAATTCAGTTTCTTTCATGCTCACTAAAGTCACCTCACTTTGTGTCCTTCTTCCAGGCCAGACCCTGCTGTGGTAGAGACCGGAGGATGGGGAGCGGGTGACTAGAACCAGTGGGTGACAGATATTACAGGAGATTGGGGATTGTGCTGCTACATGCTTGTTTCTAGTATTCTGGACTGCTTATCACAGTCAGAAATGTGTTTCATACATTTGAATATATATATATATTTACTAGCATGCATATGTGATATATGTACAACAGAGTATGTATCCCTAAGTCTCACAGCATAGTATTTGTGCTTGTTACATGCAGAAGACACTAACATTTTCTATTTGAATCTGGTCTAAACCATTCGTGAACCAGTAAATTGAATTCATTCACCCATTCTTCAGTCTCAAACTATTCTTTCAAAAGTCCACTTTAAGGGATTGGTGTAGGCTCTGACATGAATAAGGGCCAGGCAATGGTAGAGGAGGGTGAAGAAAGATTTATTTCCAAGTAGGAACTAAATGGGATTTGACAGCAATAAAAATCAAGTACTGTATATGAGATAGGACTCCATTCTAGAACTTGGGCTGGAAAGCCAGCTCGAAACAGAGTGCCTTAGCAGATGTGTCCCCAGGGTTTCAGTTGCCCTCATCCAGTCAAGGGTAATTATTTGTTTGTGGAAACTGAGCTTTCTTTAGGCTACTGCAGTCATGTGGTCCACCTTTACTAAGAAATAACACTCCCAGGCTATACTATTTTTAAACACCAGTACTGTATAAGATAGAATACTGCAATGGGGCCTCACTGACTACTTCCATTAGTGTGTCTGTTTAAGTTTGTAGCTTCTTGCCATCCTTTACAGAATGAGGTAAGTAAACATTGACAGCCATCTAGAAGAGAATTATAGCTGGCTGCCTTTCCCCTCTGGAACATGGAGAGTTGGCTCCTTTCCTGCTTTGCTGTATTACTTTGGGGCATTAGTGGAAGACTCCATTTTGCATTCCTCACAGCAGAGCATCTTTCCTCTAGTGGTTTATCGTTAGCTTTCAAGTAATCACACTTAGGCTGTGGTCTCAGCCTGGCTAAGGAGGTTGCCTATGTGGCGGGATTAGAAGAAGTTTCTGAAAGTACGGTGATGGGGCAGAGAAAGATTTTCTGGGATAAAAGGCTTCTGGAGGCTCTGAGTGTCTGATGGGATGAAGGGAAAGAAGAGAAAGGAAGGAACCATTTTCCTGGTTGGGGTATTAACATATGGTAAGTATGACATCAGTTTATAAAGAGTTTGCAACCTTGATACTTAATGGGATTGGTTTTTTCCTTTAAATTTATTATGTGCTATATAAATACTGCCTTTTCAAGTCTTTCCTAAAATCCCACCCACTTATTAATGATATCTTTGCTTTCTAAAAAGAAAATCTTTTCACGTATCCAAAGGAAGAGTAGTAAACAAAAGATGCTAAATGCCCTCCATTCCTCTTAGCCCCCAAGGCTGAGACTCATATTCTACAGTTAACATATTGCTTTGCTTTTGAGCTGATTAAGGGCAGTTTAACTTAAGAGGGGAAATGACATGGGGTGGGGAGGGGGAACCAGAGGTCAGCTGTGCACAGTGAAGTTGAAAATGTGATGTTAAAGAAGCTATAATACATGGCCCATTGGCAGCCATTACACTGCAGTATTTTCTTTTTATTTTTCCGGTGCGGGTTCTGGAACTTGAACTCAGGATTTGGGCACTGTCCCTTAGCTTTTCTTTTTTTTTCTTTTTCAGAGCTAGCACTCTACCACTTGAACCACAGCTCTACTTCCAGCTTTTGGTGGTTAATTAGAGATAAGAGTCACAGACTTTCCTGCCTGGGCTGGCTTTGAACTGTGATCCTCTGATCTCAACCTCCCAAGTAGCTAGGATTACAGGCATAAGCAACCAGTACCCAGTTTACGGTACTTTTATCTGTCAATCAAGATTGTTAGGAAATTAGACTTTGGCTTGAATCACTTTACACTAAGTTTTGCTAAATAATCCTAAGGTTGTAGTAGTCAAATGAACATAAACTAATACTTAGGGACAGCAATGGTGGTACATGTCTGTAATTCAGCCCTGGGAAGGTTGAGGCAAGAGAACTAAGTTTGAGGCCAGTCAGGGGCACATAGAAAGAGCTTGTCTTCAAAAAACAAAAGTTGGGGGCTGGGAATATGGCTTAGTGGTAGAGTGCTTGCCTAGCATGGATGAAGCCCTCTGGGTTCGACTCCTCAGTACCACCCAAACAGAAAGAGCCGGAAGTGGTGCTGTGGCTCAAGTGGTAGAGTTCTAGCCTTGAGCACAGAAAGGCTCAGGGACAATGCCCAGGCCCTGAGTTCAAGCTCCGGGACTGACAAAACAACAACAACAAAGGTTGGATATGTAACTCAGTACCCTGGTTTGTATCCTTGGCACTAAAAAAAAAAAAATGGTGGTGTAAGAGGGAGAGAAAGAGAATAGACAAGACAAGAAGAAAAGGGGGGAGAGGGAAAAAGAAGAGAGGGAAAGAAGGAAAGAGAAACATCCTCACTTTTCCAAGGCTTGAGGATATACACAGAAGATAAGAAAGGCTAAAAGTTAAGCTCAGCTGTCAGTCAATAGATGATGGAGGGTTGCTCTCATTCACCCATGAGAAATGCCTCTGTGTGCCAGGCTTTTTACATTGCGTTGGGCTGGTGAAGTGTGTGTTGTGGGACACCCTAGGAGGTGCCATGCATCAGGGACTAGAGAACACCAGGGAGTCTGAGCATGGAGCAGCTTGTTTCAGGGCGGGGGACTCTGAAGCCTGTGAGAAGCACTCTTCTCTGTGTAATTGATTTGTCCAGTGTTGAAACTCACCTGTTTCCCTTGCTGTACTTGGGCCACAGAGAGCCCTTCAAAGCGGTCAGATGACTGTGTGGTGTGCTGAGTGTTTGGGGAGTGTTCGTAGATTTCGAAAGAGTGGTCTAACAAGTATAAAGAAAACAAACTGCTGACTTGGTAATACCGTATGCACCTAGACTTATCTATTCACAACACAGCTGAGCACCATGAACTTAAAAAAAGTAATTTAAGCCGCCAAAATAGATGCTGCCAAGCCTTTATTCACAGATGCATCCACTCAGGGCCTATCCACACTTATCTAGCAGATCTGGACATCTGGTTTCAAAACTGATCTGTGGGTTTTGAAAGCTGAAAACTAAAAGGGGAAGAGGAATGCAGTCTAAAAGGAATGGCACAGTAATGGTACAATAAAGTGACAGCCAACACTTTTAACAGAGGAAGAAAGAAGATGGAAAGCCAGAAAGGAGGAGCTATAGTTACTGAAAACATTGCCATGTCCTTTCATTTAGAATCAGGTGCATTGAATTCCCAGCAGGGATTTCTAGGGTGTGGGGTTGGAATCTGAAAGGTTTAACTATTGCTTTGATGATCTTATATATTCCAGGGTGGGTGGAACACTTGATGACTTTGATGATGATCCCTAGTCATCAAGATGAGATACTGCATTTATGTCTAGCAGAACAACAACAACAACAAAATGCACAGACTAGCTCTTAAAATGTTCCCAATCAGAATGTTTAAGGTTCAATTTTGATGCCATGAGCATCAGATCTTCTTTGAAACCCTTGGCTGTTCAGAGTCTTAGTCACTCAGAGATTGATGTGTTACAACATGGGAACAGCATATAGGTAGAAAGTATTAAATTGTATTGTAAAAAAATCACAGTCACTTTTTAAGCAGTAAATTCTAGTACCATTTTAAAATGGCTCTTTATGTTTATTGCTCAGCTGTAAAATTTGACTTTCTACTCTCCAGTAAGACATCTGAACATCTGTACACATCGTGTCTGTACCTCTTCTTTGCAATTTATTATATTATTTCATTTGTTAAAGCTCATCTTCCTGAGTATAAAATATATCCTCATCTTCCTAGTTCCTAGTACATGGCAGGGATCCCAATAAATGTTTAGTGAATGACCAATAATTGAACAAGTTATACAAAGCTTTCTCATTAATTCATTACTACCATGCAGATACTTTTATACAATCCCCCTCTCCAGTTTTGATTATGCACTAAAATCTTTATGGTATTTGAACTACATGTGATGATTAGCATTGTTAGAACACTTGAATCACTTCCTTCCCCTTTATTTTTTTGTCCTCACTAGTAGAATTAAAGGATAGAAGCAAAACGAGCCATTATGGCATAGGAGCAGGCTGTGAGCTTCTGATGAGTAATTTTTGTGGCAGGTATGCCCTGGATGGGGTCACTGTGACAAGGCTGGGGCCCTGGGGACGCAAGCATGGCAACATGGAGAAGGGGCTCACCTGTACTCACTCTCTTGTAGGTCCCAGGTGACTGTGGAGGAGGTCATGACACCCACCCCATACCTGGACCTCTTCCTGCGCAGCATCTCAGAGCCCGCACTGCTGGAGCTCTTCTTGCGCTTCATCCTGCTGCACCAGCATGAGAACGTGCACATCCTGGACACTCACCAGCCGGATCAACACCCCGTTCCGGGTAAGGCAAGCTCCAGAGGAAGTGCCTTGCAACTCAGCATCCATGGGTTTGTTTGGGAAACTGGATCATCTCTACTCGTCTTACTTTTCTTGTTTTTTCTCCTTTCTTTTTTATTTCCACAGCCATTAACTTCTTTCTGTTCGGGTAGAGATGAAGTATGTCATTTTCATTTTTTGGAGTCCTGCCAGGGAGGTGGCAGGCACTGCCACCTTTGATAGGAAGGACATTTTTCCTCCCCTGGCTTATGTTGGCCCTCTCTTCTGTGCAACAAGCAGAACTCATTTCCAGAAGGGCAGAACTGTGTTAGGTGCAGGTAGAGAAAGAAAAGCAGTATATCAGGTTCAGTTGTTGGAAGTTATATTTATGTCCATGTGTTCTGAAGTGAAAGGCTGGGAAATTATGAGTTGATGTGCTGGTCACTTAGTTGGGAGTTCTGTTTTGAAAAATCCTCTTAACACCACTAGTGCCACTTTCATACCCACACTCCCTACCAAAAGCAATCCCTATTGTAATAAAAAGTATTCTTTTAAAGGCAAGAATAACAACATACCTTTGGATTTATTGTATATATACTGTAATATATTTAACCTAATAAGAGCATAAAGAGGGAGAACAGGAGAATAGTAGAAACAGTTCGATGTTTCACTGGAAAAAATTTAGCATAAACCTAAAGTAGAATCTGATAAGTTAAATATTGGGAGCAACTGCTAAAGAAATTACTGAGGAAATATAATCAGGAGCTAGATGCATGGTGGTATGCGCCTATAGTCGTAGCACTTGGGAGACTGAAACAGTAGACTCAAAAGAATAGCAAGAATGGTACAGCACGACCCAGTCTCAACTGGACATGTAGCTTAGTGATAGGGTGCTTGCCTAGCATGCATGAAGCCCTGCGTTCAATTCCTCAATACCACATAAAAACAAAAAGCCAGAGGTGACACTATGGCTCAGTGGTAGAGTGCTAGCCTTGAGCAAAAGAAGCTCAGGGACAATCCCCAGGACTGACCAAAGAAAAACAAACAAAAAAAACCCAGTCTCGAAAGAAAAAGAGGCATGATAGGAGTGATAGTTAACTTGATACTCTGTCTAACCAGAGCAGTGATGTCCATTCTTCTCAAGTGTCTATGCAGCGTTCTCCAAGAGAGACAGGGGATACAACAGACTTAATGAACTTGAAAGGATCAAGATCACACAATGTATGTTCTCTGGTTACAGTGGATTTAAGGGTTGAAATGAAAAGCTATTGATAGGAATTTGGAAAATCCACAAATAGAAATTAAATAACACGTTCCTAAGTAATTAGTAGGTCAAACAAGAAATCATCAGGAAAATGTGAATCTACTTTGATATACTACAACACTAATGAACCTTTGAGGATATTGTACGAGGTAAAGAAAGCCAGTTCTGCCGGGCGCTGGTGGCTCACGCCTGTAATCCTAGCTACTCAGGAGGCTTGAGATCTGAGGATCGCGGTTCAAAGCCAGCCCAGGCAGGAAAGACCGTGAGACTCCTATCTCCAATAAACCACCAGAAAACCGGAAGTGGCGCTGTAGCTCAAGTGGTAGAACGCTTGCCTTGAGCTGAAGAGCTGAGGGACAGCGCCCAGGCCCAGAGTTCAAGCCCCACGACCGACAAAAAAAAAAAAAAAAAAGAAAGCCAGTTCTAGCATGAGCTGCTAGAACCCACTCATCAGAGTAGTTCATCTAAAGTAGTTAAGCTTGTAGAAGTAGAGTGGAATGGTTGTTTCCAGGGGCTGGCTGGTGAAGATAATGAGGAGTGGGTATTCAGTTAGTTTTGCTATAACTGTGTTACAGATCTGTTGCATGACAATGTGAATATATTTAGCCCTATTAAATGTGCTCTTAAAACTCATTGAGAAATTAAATTTCATAATATGTTTATCACAATTTTTAAAACAGAATAATTATAATTACTGCTTCACAGAATCTTCCAAAGACAGAATAGGAAGGAACACACTCTAGTTCAGTTTATGAGCTCAGGGTGAGTCTAAAACCAGACAAAGATATTAGATGGAAGGAAAATATCACTGTGGACTAATATTTCTTATGAATAAAGGCACATAAATTCTCACTAGTGAATAGAATTTAGAATATATGAAAACAATTATACTCTGATCAGATGAGAGTTAGCAATCTAGAATTACAAAGTTGGCTTAAAGTCTAAAAAATCAGCTAATATACTATATCATAGCAATAGGATAAAAGAAAAAATTATCTTTATCTGAGAAGGTATAGAAAATGATAAACATATCAACAAACAAAGAATAGAGGGAACTTCTTCAACTCAATATCTAACATCTCTGACAAACTCAGAGCTAATGTTCAAAACAATTCCCCTAAAAAATGAGTAAGGTAAGAATGTCTGTACTCAACAGTTATATTCAATATGGTACTTGAAGTTCTAGTCAGGAAAATTAAGTAAGAAAATAAAATCATTCAGATAAGAAGAAAAACAATCTGCATTTGTGTATGACGAGATCTGTAATACAAAAAACTAAGGCGGAGTACATTAAAAACTATTGGAACTCACAATGAGTTCAATAAGGTTGCAACATGTAAGATTAATGTAAAATATCAATGAAATTTCTGTACAATAGCAGTAAGTAATCCAAAAATTAAGTTAAGGAGATGATACTATTTCTAATAGCATTAGAAGAATAAAATATTTAGGAAGAAATGAAGTCCCAATATTGTTAATATAAGAACACTCTCCAAATTGATCTGGAGTTTTAAAGCATTCCCTGTCTTTTCTGTCCTCTCTGCTGAAATTCATAAGCTGATTCCAAAATTCATATGGAAAAGTCAGTCTTAAGTCATACCGCATACATATTTACTCCAGATGGGCCAAAGACCTGAATGTATTGGCAAAAAGTATAAAACTCTTCAAATAACAACAACAACAACATAGGACTCAATCTTGTGGCCTTATGATAGTTTTCTAAGATACAACACCAAAATCATGATCAGCAAAAGAAAAAGCAGGTGCATTGGACATCAATCAGAAAAATGATACACTTTTGTTTTTCCATGAACGACATCAACAAATTGAAAAGGTTACCCACAAAAGGATAGGAGAATTTCTTTTGAATCATGTATCTGATAAGGTACTTTTTACACAGAACAAAGAACTCAGTTATAAAAAGATATAATTGAGCCCCTTCCCCACTTGGCAATGATTTGTAGGATTCCTGGCAATAGGTAAGAAGGATACCTAACTGAGATTGGACAGAGGAGGTTTTGAATGGTAATATAGTGAGGAAGAATAGAAATATTTCCAAGAGATGTTGATACCTAACCTAAGTCCTTGAGAATAAGTAAGAGGTGCATTTTGAAGAGATGGGGAAGGAATTCCAGGTAAAGAAACAGCACATACAATGACTTGGAATTGGTGGATATTCTGCTTCTGACTAACTACAGGTATACGACTTTCCTTGAACAAAAGAGATGTGTCAGGGTAGGTCAAGTACAGCTATTTCTTTACCACACCATTATGGATTTCATTGACCGGATTTGAAGCCCATCCTGTTCCAAGACAAACTAGTACTTACTCTCCTGTACGAAGAATGAGAGCCTAAATTACTTAAATGGACTGGAAGATTGATGAACGCTTACTCTCAAAAGAGTACAATGGTTTTATAACATACCTTTGGGTATCACCACTATTTGGAAGTTTGTTTTTTTCCTTATGAAAATCAGAAATTGAAAGAATTTGTGGTTTTTTAAAAACAAACTTCTTTGAGAAGTACATTATCACACTGTAAGTGGTTTAGGAAATGGAACCAAGGAGAATATTTGTCCCCAAAGCCAAGAGAAAAGCTGAGAACTCTAAAAGACAGTTGGGCTAGGTTGCATTCTGTGAGATCTGGCCTATGAATAACCAAGGCCATATTTAAAAGATAAGAGAATAAATTACCAGAGGAGGAGGAGGAAGAGAAGGGGGAAGGGGATGGGGAGGGGAAGGGGGAGGAGGTGGTGGTACAGGGAGCATGTTTCCTGGATCCTTAATGGCTGACACTGAGACTGGCATGTTTATAGGATAATTCTGCTCAGTGACATGCCCAGACACTGCCTTACCCCCTCCTACAGGAGAGCCCATATCCTCAGTACACATTCTCTCCGTCAGCAGTGTGTGTTTCATAAAACTGCTAGAGGAAAGAAAGCCATTTTATTTTGGAATTCTGACTTACTTGACAGTGGTGGGGATGAGGTTGTTGTTCCAGTATCTGAAATAGAATAATGTGTTCATGACTCCTCAGCTCTGTGTGGTGTCCCTGGCATTATTCAGAACTCTCATTGGTTTACATTGTGAAGACGTGATGCTCCAGCTAGTCTTAAGGTGAGTGACCTTTCCTTCTTTCTTTTTCTTTAAAGAACATTTTATTCTGGAGTGCCACTTTTATTTTACTTGAGTGATACCAACTAAGTAGGCACCATGTTTCTACGAACATTAAGAGTAGCAGTTTGATTTGTGGGGGGGGGGGGGGGGGGACGGGGAAGGGGTTGGGTCCGGTCGTGGGGCCTGAACTCTGGGCCTGGGCACTGTCCCTCAGCTCTTCAGCTCAACGCTAGCGCTCTACCACTTGAGCCACAGCACCACTTCCGGCTTTTTACTTTTTGCTTATGTGGTGCTGAGGACTCGAACCCAGGGCCTTAGGCATGCAAGGCAAGTGCTCTACCACTGAGCCACCTTCCCAGCTCCTGAATTTTGTGTTTTATCCCAGGGTTAAATTTAGTTTTATTATGAAAAGGTTTTTGGATAGTTATGCACATTATTTCATAAAAATGTTGCTGGAAATAATAGAGTATTGAAACATTTGGGAGGTATTATGAAATCTCATTCATACTGTGGCTAGCCTTCTTCATCCTGAAGGGGATTTATTAGGGCTTTTTTTCCCCCAAATTTGAATTCAATGTCTTTGATTTTTCCCCCCTTTGGCAATGGCACGTGTCCAGTGTGCACTCTCTTGTCTGTTTCAATTCAACCCACTAAATACATAAGGCAAGCTCTCAGGGTACTGTTTAGAAGGAAGTAAGGAGAGGCATAGATGACCTGAAAAGGACTCGAATGCAAGGTGGCAAAGCAGTTTCTCTCAGACGTACATGTGGGAAAGGTGACTTGAAGGGGCTGGGCTTGAAGGGGGGTATTGAAGATCAAGGTGGAGTGCTATTGGGATGATTTGGTAATTTAGATAAAAGATTCCTGGTACCAAATCCTGCCTTGGCCCAACTGTGCTGCTTCTTCCCATTCTAAAGGAAGTGTCTATGATTGTGAGAGAAAGTGATGATCTCAGTGTTAGCTCAGGATTTGGCCCTGTCAGTTAGCCAGGACTGACTGTGGTGCACTCTTCTTCCTTTCCACTGACTTTTGGAATCAACTTCAGTGAGCCTCCCGCCCACTCCCAACATTGCTGAAAATCCAGCCAGGCTGAAGCTTGGTCCCATGCTGAGAGGGACCTGGGACCCTTGCAATTTCTATACCATGCCATGAGTGAGAATGGCCTCCCCAAGAACCAGCAGAAATACTTAGCTCCCAGGAGAAAGACTGTCTGCCAGTTCCGTTACTGGGGCCCACACCAAAATCTAACTATTGTATTTCCTGCCTTTTTTTTCCTTTTTTCTTTTCTTTCTTTCTTTTTTTTTTGTTTTATTTTGTGGGCTTGAACTCAGGGTCTGGGCTCTCTAGTACTTTACCACTTTGAGCTACAGCACCACATCTGATTTTCTGGGGGTTAATTGGAGGTAAGAGTTCCACGGACTTCCCTGCCTGGACTGGCTGTGAACCATGGTCCTCTGATCTCAGCCTCCTGAGTTGCTAGGTTTACAGGCGTGAGCCACCAGCACCGGCCTATTTCATGATTTTGTTTCCTCCGTCTATGAATTGTGACACTGTTATGAGCAAAGCAGCAATCAGATTGAGACTTTCTCTCTCCTCAGATTTGACCAGAATTGTAAAGCAGTTTATGTGTGCATGCATGCATACATACATATATTGTGTGTGCATGTGTGTTTCTCTCATTACTCTCTGTCATCACTGGCTGAGATAAAGAAATCATCACCTGTGAATGGTCTGTCCTGAGGAGGTGCTATTGTCCATAGGGGTAGTTGTGGTCCCTTGTCATAAAGATACTGATTAATCCTGTCCTTCACCGATTCCAGGGTGATTGTAGAGTGACTGTAGAGAGAATCATGGACACATACTAAATAGAAAGGAGATGCCAAGTTTTTCTCCTGCTATCTTTAATTCATAGGCCCAGCAAAACAGCTTTTAAGTACCTCTAATACTGGCATGCCTTCCTTAGTGGGGATAAAGGCAGATGAAGCAGAAAGCAAAGGAAGAGCGGATTTGGCTTCACTTAGTCCACCGAGGGGTTTTGACATGTAGGTATAGATTACCTAGGGAAAGACATTCCAGGTAGGTGTGATAGCATAGGAAGCTCTAGAAAACTAAAGGGGTATCAAAGGCCGTCTGGGAAGAGCAGCAGTAGCAGCAATGCCTAGGAACTGGTCAGAAATGCGAATTCTCAGCCTCCTACCAGAAACTCTGAAGATGGGCCAAAGTGAGGCATGTTTTAACAAATATTCTAAAGGATTCTGATAGATGCAGTGCCAAGTATGAGAAGGACTGGTTCTGAAGAACGGTGCAGGGTAAGCATAGCATCCCACAAAAGGGAGCAATTAAGAAGAGACAATTAAAAGGGAGCAATTGAGAAGGGGCTGGGAAGGTGGCTCAGTGGTAGAGTGTTTGCCTTGCATGCATGAGGCCCTGGGTTTGATTTCCCAGCACCACATAAGCAGAAAAAGCTGGAAGTGGCACTGTGGCTCAAGTAGTAGAGCACTAGCCTTAAGCTGAAGAGCTGAGGGACAGCCATTGGTTTTTTAATATAAGCAAATGCATATAGATATGGGTTTTGTATATACAAAGTGGTTAAAAAATGTGAATAGAGGCAAACAAGAAAGAAACAAGTAGACTCAGTCTCCTTTGTGACCTATATCCTCTATCTCTTTGAATCCCAATCCTAAACTTATTATTCTTTTTTCTAGATGAAGGGACCAAAATCCAAAGAGTTTAAAAATCTAAAGAATTGGGGGCTGGGCATGTGGCTTAGTGGTAGAGTGCTTGACTAGCATGCATGAAGCCCTGGGTTTGATTCCTCAGTATCACATAAAGAGAAAAAGCTGCAAGTGGTGCTGTGGCTCAAGTGGTAGAGCGCCTGCCTTGAGCACAGAGAGGCTAAAGAACACTGCCTAGGCCCTAGTTCAAGCTCCAGGACCTGAAAAAAAACCCAAAATCTGAATAATTTTGGAAAAGTGTATACCCCCATCTATGGCAATTTTTCTAAAGAAAGACTGGGTGAATAATTAAACTAAGTATCCAGGTAATTGAAACAAAATCACCTAGCTATGAGGAAAGGGATTGGGAGTGAAAACAGTGCTGATTTATTTATTATACATTTCCTTTTTTTCCTGAATTATTCCAGATGACTACATCGGTTGATTGGATTTGTATGCATCGAGTGCCCTTGAGAAATTTTATAGGTAGGGCCTCAACAGAACAACAGATGGGATCCTCCTGAGCAGGAAGGCAGGGGCAGACCAAAAGATGATACTGCTGCATTATTTGGCCTTTATGGAATGAGCCATGAGGAGCCTCAGGAAAATGGATTATTGATGTGGTATAATAAGGTGAGCTTTCTTTTCCTCTTGTCAACTCATGGTTTATTTTGTATAAACTGCTATGAAACATTGCCACTAAAGGTTGCTTTTCAGCACAAGGGAGCTGTATAGGATTTCACATGGGGTCTTTTCGCTGTTTGGCAAGAGCCCCTCGTGTTTTCTCAGTGAGGGTGCTGTCACGTCATCACTTGATTTCTCATCAACATGGAAGCAGTGGATTCAGGGCTATTTTTTTTCCCCTCCACTCCTGCCCCATACTTTTAGTTCTCTTCAAGTTTCAAGGGATTCCTGCTTAGTTTCTGCTTCTATATTTCAGTTATTCCATCTCTTTCTTCACTGTTTATCTTTGCTTGCTTGTTAAAAAATACTCTTTAATTGTACTACAGTTGAGAAAAGATACCTATTTACAATAATGTAGTAGTTTTCTTTAAAGGGCTGACTGTACTTTGAAGATATATTTAAAATCCACAGCCCTGTTCTCTTATTGTTCACACACCTGCAAAGTTCATGGCAAGTTGGTATGAAACATCAGGACAAACAAACTCAAAAATCCAAATGAAGAAATTTTTTAATGTAGACTACCAATTAAATAATAATTGATCAGTTTTGGATGGAAAATTATCAATACAGATGAATAATTTTAGTAACGATCTTCTGCAGATACATTACATAATGTTTGATTTGTGTTCTGTTTTGCATTTGGTTAACACTGATCTTTTTAACTGGTATAACTTAATTGGACAAGAAGGTTTCCTTGTGATATTTCTACATATGTATAAATTTGCACTTGGGCCAAATTTGTACCCCTTTTCCTGAACTCCCTTTCCTCCTCCCCCTCCACCTTTTTTCTGAAGTTTCTAGTGGGCTTTATCATATTAATTTTATATATGCCACACTTCAATCAAATTCTTCTCCATCATCTTTCCCTCCCTTTCCAACTAGTTCCACCCCTAAAGTCTCCCTCTTTGACAATTGTATAGTATTATTACTACTAACCATAATAGCAATAATATTTAGACCAAGATAGGAGAAAGATGGCATTTGTCTTTCTGAACTTATCTCATTCAGGATGGCCATCACCAGTTCCTCCCATTCTTTCCTGTGAATGACATAATTTCATTCTTCTTTATAGCTGGGTAACACTTCATTATGATTATTAGAGGGCTTGATTTCTCCATTCAGTAGTTGGGCACAATGATTGATTTCATGGCTTGGCTCTCTCGAATAGAGTGGCAGTAACTTAGGTGTATCTCTATTGTGTCGATTTATACGCCTTTGGTTTTATGCCCAGGAGTTGAAGACAGGGATTCCATTATAGTTCTATCTTTAGTTTTGTTTTTTTTTTTTAAGAAACCTCCATACTTACTTCCATAGTGCCTGCACTAATTTACATCCCCCACCAGCAGTATATCAGGGCTCCTTTTTGTTTTTTGCCTGAATCCTCACCAAGACTTGTTTTATAATGATTCCCATTCTGGGGCTGTGATTTGCATTTCCTTTATGGCTATGGATGCATTTACTTGCCATTTGTCCACATTTTTAGAACTGTCTAAATTAAAGTCATTGTCCACTGACAGGTTTATTCAGCTTTTGTTGCTTACAGGTTTTAGCTCTTTATATATTCTGGATATATAAATCACTTGCAAAGGTTTTCTTTTATTTTCTCAATTGTCTTTTCTTTCAAATGACTTCCTTTTGGCTGGGTGCCAGTGGCTCACACCTGTAATCCTAGCTACTCAGGAGACTGAGATCTGAGGATTGCAGTTCAAAACAAGCCCAGGCAGGAAAGTCCATGAGACTCTTTATTTCCAATTAACCACCAGAAAACTAGCAGTGGCGCTGTGGCTCAAGAGGTAGAGCACTTGAGCCGGGCACTGGTGGCTCACGCCTGTAATCCTGTAGCTACTCAGGAGGCTGAGATCTGAGGATCGCGGTTCAAAGCCAGCCCGAGTAGGAGAGACCGTGAGACTCCTATCTCCAATAAACCACCAGAAAACCGGAAGTGGCGCTGTAGCTCAAGTGGTAGAGCGCTCACCTTGAGCTGAAGAGCTGAGGGACAGCACCCAGGCCCAGAGTTCAGGCACCATGAACAACAAAAGACTTGTTTTTTCCCTTCAGGGCATGCAAGTTTCCTTAATTTGATGCAATCTCATTGGTCAATTCTTACTCTTCTTTCCTGAAATATTGGAGATTCCTGTTCAGAAAGATCTATGTCTTTGAGTGTTATGGCTATGTTTTCCTCTAGTAGTTTTGAAGTTGGGTTCTTACAGTAGGCTTGTTGACTCATATTGTGTTGGGTTTGTAGAGGGTAAGGGATGGGGGGCATCTGTGTGCCACTCCGGGGCCAGGATGCACTTTACTGAGTACACCCCCTCTTGTGGCAGATGCCACTTCTGGGCTAGGGTGCACTCTTGAGTTCACCCCCTCTTGCAGAGGCTACTGAATCTATTCCTTGCCTTAGGCAATGACTCAGAATGCCAGCTAACTTCTGCTCAAATTTGGCAGTGTTTGCTACTGGATGCTGTGTTCACAACAGGTGAGGAGTCTTAACTCTCTTCCACATCCAGGGATGAGTTAGAACACTGGTAGATAACATGGCAGGGTCCAGGGGATTCACCACTGTGATCAGGTATTCCCAAACAACTGTCAAATTTCATTGTTGCTCACAAGTCAAATCCCTTTGCAGCTTCACACATGTGTGTTCATACATACACACACTTGACATGAAATGTGTACACTTGCTGGGTGCTGGTGGCTCACATCTGTAATCCTACCTACACAAGAGGCTGAGATCTGTAGATCACAGTTTGAAGCCAGTCTAGGCAGGTAAGTCCATGAGACTCTTATCTACAGTTTATCACCAAAAAGCCAGAAGGGGAGCTGTGGCTCAGTGGTAGAGTGCTAGCCTTTAGCACAAAAGCTCAGGGACAGCACCCAGGCCCTGAATTCAAGCTCCAGGACTGGTGAGTGCACCCACATGCATGTATACACACAAACACACACACACACAGTGTGGACATTTAATTAGCATATTATGAAAAGAATGCCAAAGCTAAGTGTACAGGTCCATCTAGGAAATGTTGAAGCCAGGTAAGGCACCAAATTTGCCAAAGAGAAAATTGATATTTGGACAGATTTGCAAGATCAAGGCAGAATCTAAATTTGATAGTGACTGATTGAAATCAAGATCGAGTGGCCTAAGCTAGGTGCTGGTGACTCAGGCCTGTAATCCTAGCTACTCAGGAGGGACTGAGATATGAGGAGCAAGGTTTGAAGCCAGCTGGGGCAGGAAAATCTGTGAGACCTTTATCTCCAATAAACTACTCAAAAAAGGCTGGAAGTGGCACTGTGGCTCAAGAGGTTGAGCGCCAGTCTTGAGTCAAAGTAGCTCAAGGACAGCCCCCAGGCCCTGAGCCCTAGGACTGAAACAACAACAACAAAAGAATCAGAGGCCTGATTCTAGTTGCTGAACAACTTTTCATGGGATAAGAACTATCCTGCAGAGTTACTGAGAAACATAACCTGAAAGTTGGCCATGGTCACCTTCCTTCTAAGTGATCCAAACTAAATTCAAATTCATTCAGAGGGGCTGGGAAGGTGGTTCAGTGGTAGAGTGCTTGCCTTGCATGCATGAGGCCCTGGGTTCAATTCCTCAGCACCACATAAGTAGAAAAAGCCGGAAGTGGGGCTGTGGCTTAAGTGGTAGACAGCTAGCCTTCAACTGAAGAGCTCACGGACAGCGTCCAAGCCCAGAGTTCAAGTCCCAGGACCCACAACAAAAGTAAAATAAAAAAATTCACAGAGTTCCTTTCACATCATTGCTTGGAAAGAAAATGTTGAAATTAAATACATAATGAGCCTGGTGCTGGTGGCTTATGCCTGTAATCTTAGCTACTCAAGAGGCTGAAAGCTGAGAATCCCGGTTCAACGCTACCTGGGCAGGAAAGTCCTTGAGACTGTTATGTCCAATTAATGACTAGAAAAAACAGAAGTGGTGCTGTGTCTCAATGTTGTAAAGTGCTATTCTTGAGTGAAAGAGTTCAGGGCCTGAATTCAAGCCCTGCTACTGACAGAAAAAAAAAGTAAAAACAAAATGATGAACAGTCTAGCCTTCTGTTTAGAAGGTGTGCACGGTGCTGCATGGAGGTGATCCTGGATGTGGCACGGGAGGTTCTCTGTTCTGATTGCAGCAAAACCACAAACGTAATGAGAATCTGGCAAGTTTTTTTTCTCTAGACAGAACCAGCGATTCCCAGAGTAGAATGAAGACCTGTATATTATTTTTCTTTATCCAGTTAATGCACTGTGATTTAGAATCCAGACAATTGGATGATGAATACCTGTATTTCTTCAAAGATATCTCTGTAGTCTCCTCGTTATTTCTCCCAATTCCTTTCTAGTTTTAAATCACATTTCATAAATAATATGTATCACATGTTTCACAAATATTTGGTATATTATTTTATTATATTATTCCTTTGTATTCTAGATGAACCTTGCAATTTATGGTGGTGTCATATCAATTTAGTATTTGTGGAGAAGAATCTGTAGGAAAGAAATAGATGTAAAGACTTATTAGCTGCCAAGACATACTCATAATGCGTAACATAATCAAGGGTGTCTAACCATACTCCTCCTCATAACACTGGAAGTCTAAATTATTATCACCATTCTACATATGGATACACAGAGACTCAGAATCCAGGTTAGGCAGCTTATGTAATCCCTGGAGTATGTAGTACAGAGTTATTGCAGAATAATATCTAAATCTGCTGCCATGGAGGAGGGTGGAATTTAATGATGCTTCTCTGTAGTGCCAGGACATAGCACAATTAGGGGATCAAATTTTTGTTTGAAGTTAATCTCCCACCCCCACCTTGTCACCACAGCCAGCAGAACTCTGATACCTAGAACACATCTGTCAGGATCATTACAAACAGCAGAAACTGGTGTGGAAGTGAGCAGGCTGCAGCGTTACAAGCCATTCTGGATGCTAACAAGCAACTGGAAAGGACTGTGGAAAGCATAATAAGATGGGAAGGAACTTTTCCTCCCTGTTGTGAGGGATATGACCAGGAAGAGAAGAAAGGAAGGGAATTAGACCGCTTGCAAGCTACTCAGGGAGGCACCAGCCACACCGTGAGTAGAGTCTGGACATTAAGAGCAATGACCTCTTACCTGGCCCTTAGAGCTGACTGGAGGTGAGCTATAGTGATTGCATCAGCTTATACATGCTTCTAGCCATCAAGTACTGCTCTCTGTATCGAAATTATACATGCTTCTAGCCGTCAAGTATGGCTTTCTGTATCAAAATAGCACATGATCATTTTCATCAAGCTCTGAATTAAAGTAACCCATGCAGATCTTGTCTTATTCTTCTAAGTCCTCAAATCATAAATGAATGGCCCTATTAGGTGGCCACATCTATGGGTCTCTGGTTTGTTTACCATGTTGATGGGGTGACATAAACTACAGTTTGTGTCTGCAGCAAGACTGGAAGGAAGTTCTTCCAATAGGAGGAAAGGGAGAAGAGGGGAGCTTGTGGATGCTGTGTAAAAGGAAGGAAAATGAAGCTAATGTCCAGCGACTCTACTGCAGGAAGTAGCTTTAAAGCACAGTAATGCCCAATGGAAGTTTTTTATTTTTTATGTTCTCTTCTGTGGAATGTCTGGTGTAAACATCTTAATCTGCCTCCCAGCGCTCCTCAATTGAGTCTGTATGGGTCCCCAGTACTTCTCCATTAATGGGTTCCTTGTGGGGACTCAGTCATGTGCTAAGCCTGACATCTGGCTTGGCTCTGGGCAAGGGCAGAGGTAGAAGTATGAGGTCACGGGGATGACCTGAGTAGGGTATGCCTTTGATGGCGCTTCAAGGCAAGGTTTTGTTCTCTGGGAAGTAGTGGAGAAGACAGAATAAAGGAGAGCAGGAAACAAGAGAGGAAAGAAGGGGGAAGAACAGGGGGAGGGAGGAAAGGAGGGATGGAAAAATGGAGGACAGGAGTAGTGGTGCCCACAGGATGATTTTATGTAATGTTTGGCTAGGTAGAGTTTGGGAACTGAACCTGTTTCTCTAACCTCAAATCCCTTCATTTTCTACTTACAAGGCAAGTGTACAAAGACATGCTCATTTCTAGTCAGCCCACGGCAAGAACTTGGTCTGTGCTGACTTCAGAAAGCAGAGTGGATGAGTTGATCAGCTCTCCCCGCCCCCTTGCCTATGAAGAAATGTCTGGGATAGTCAACGCGGAAAGGGAAGAAGGGCTGTTTTGGTTCATGGTTTTGGAAGTCCATGGTCTCTGGGTGGTTCTGGGGCCTCTGGCAACCATAGCACATCATGGTGCAGCATGTGATAAAACAAATGCTAAACTACCAGCCAGGAAGTACAGAGCAATAGGACCAGCTCTGGCATCAATATTCCCAATGACCTAAGAACCTTCAAAGGCCCATAGCATCTCCCAGGTCCATCCTGTACATGGGCCTTTGAGTGCCACTCTGCACTGAACACAGAGCAAAGGAAACATTAGTGGTTCTTGTTACCTAGTGAAAGCTCCTCAGGTTCCCAGGAAGACCCCCAACCTCCCTCCCAAGAGCTCCATGCTATAGATTTAGCTATAATTTCCACTGCCCTGGAATAGTCCAGTCTGCACTCACGCTTGTATGTGGTCCCCAGCATGAGTCTCCTTGCTACCCTCTTCCCTCCACTGTTTTGGCAATACTGAGGTTTGAACTCAGGGCCTTGTGCTTGCTAGGCAAGTGTTCTACCACTCAAGCTACATCTCCAGTCCTTGTCTCCCTTTGGCACAAAGTCCTTTACATTTTTCAAGACCTTGTTTGCCTCATCCCACCCCTGTGGAATGGAACAATTCTTCTCCAAGTCTCCTCACTTTCTCTATGTCTGTCTTTGCTTGCCTGTGTGTCTGATATCCTAAGCCATCTGGGCATGCTCTGTACAGGCCTTGCACGATAGGGGGATAGACGAGTTCCCAATGTATGTTGATTGCTTTCAATTGAAAAATGATGTTTCTGCAACACCATATGCAGTGAACCTAAGCAATTTGCCTTAACAAAGTGTTCTCTCTGGGGATGCCGCTGGGTGTGGCCTGTACCTGGCCCTGGGTTTTGCATCCTCAGCATCAGAATACAAACAAACAAACATCACTTGTAATACAAAGGACTCCCTCTTGAGGTTCCTCTTGGAAAACAGGGGACAAGTCACATGGCACTGAATCCAGATGCTGCCAACCCAGCATTTACCACTCTCAGGTGCATGGGTAGCAGATTGTTCAGCAGACCTCTAGAAATACCACACCCACATCTTCCTGACACCTTCACTGACACAGACTCCCATCCTTTCAGGAAGTGTGTGTGGAAACAGAAGAGCAGTGTGGGAAATCAAGTGTCCTGCTGGGGGAAATTGTACCTAGTTATGCCACAAACACTTGCCCCCAAATGGAAACAAACAAAATTACGGAGTGGTTTATGTGCTTTACTTCATGCATTTTTGCCAATATTATTCTTGAGAGTCACATTCTGTTTTGTTTTGAAAGGCCCCACAGATGGCATCTAGATGAGAACATCTTTAACAAAAGAGCATTTAGTGCCAAATGGCATATCCTCTTCCTGCTTCTCCAAGTTCAACATTGCGTGACTATGAGGAGGGTATGGGGAAGATGAGAAAGAGGAGGAAAGCCATAGAAACAAGCAGACTGGAAAAGATAAAAGCAGACAGAGGGGCTGGGAAGGTGGCTCAGTGGTAGAGCGCTTGCCTTGCATGCCTGAGGCCCTGGGTTTGATTCCTCAGCACCATATAAGCAAAAAGAAGAAAAGCCGGAAGTGGCGCTGTGGCTCAAGTGGTAGAGTGCTAGCCTTGAACTGAAGAGCTGAGGGACAGCGCCCAGGCCCAGAGTTCAGGCCCCACGACCGGACCCAAAAAAAAATAAAAAAATAAAGCAGACAGAGGGGCTGGGAATGTGGCTTAGTGCTTGCCTAGCATGCATGAAACCCTGCGTTCAATTGTGTCACAGTAGAATGCTAGCCTTGATCAAAAGAAGCTCATGGACAGTCCCCAGGTCCTGAGTTCAACCCCAGGACTGGAAGCAGAAGGAAGAGGAGGAGGAGAAGGAGGGAGGAGGAAGAGGGAGGAGGAGGAGGGAGGAGGAGGAGAGAGAAATCCACAAAGCCTGTGAAAGATAGAAATCCTGTGGGAGGCCCAAGAGGCAGTATCAGGACATACAGAAGGATACACGTGGCTGGGCAGGATACTCGGGAAGGTGGAGACTATCAGGCTGGTCCAACACAGCCTTCATCCAAACTGGCCTCTGGTTTGCTCTGGGCTCCACAGCATCTGAGACCGTTTTTTATCTCTCTCTGCTACCCTGACACACTCTTCCAAGTTCCGTTTGCCAAAACATGACAATGCTTTCAGATATGGAAAAGGGAGCATGGAAAGGAAGCAGCAAGCAGAAGTTTCAGAATGACAGAGTCAAAACAGACTCAAGAAAAGAGGACACAGAGAGCCCTGCGAAAGGCAGGGGCCGGGGTGGGGAGAGAGATACTGTCTCTAGAAAGCCATTTCCACATTCCAGAATAGAGCTTACTAGGAGCAGGGATGGTCCTGGTGGAGTGAGGGCCTTTCCATATTCCTCTCTGCAACTCTCATGTTGAAGGCTAAAGTCACCTGCTCTTACCACTGATCCTGCCTTTTAATATGAAGTCAAATGGCTCAGGGGAAACAGGTAAACCCACAGTACTTACTAACCTGGTACCTTGTAAATGCCAGTGTTTCCACAAAACAATGAGTAAGAAAACAAGGAATAAACATGATAAAGCATATAGAGAAAGATAAAACAAATAGCATGAGATACTAAGCATCCTTGTCCTGGGTAGGATGCTTAAGCTTTTTGCTTATACAACATTTGCTTGGAGCCTGGTGCCAGTGGCTCATGCCTGTAATCCTAGCTACTCAGGAAGCTGAAATCTGGAGGATTTCAGTTTGAAGTCAATTTGGCTGGGTAGAAAAGTCTAAAAGACTCCATCTCCAATGAACCAGCCCAAAGCTGGGCTGACGGCATGGCTCAAGTGGTAAAGCACTAGTTTTGAGCAAAATAAAAGCCCCCTTCCCAGGCATGGTGGGACACCCAGTTTCCCTCTCTGTATCTGCCTTGGAATTCTCCTCCACCCTTGCGCCCATTGCTGAATGTACAGCACCACTTTCTTGTGTTTGCTGGAGCTTGGTTGTCTTCACCCCACATCGACCCAATGGTGGACACAACCCTTCTTCCCAATCCACACAAAGCTCCGCCATGGCCATTGTGTGTGATCCTCTCACTAGCAATTCTGGAGCAGAGAGCAGGAGGCAGTTGCTCATCAGAGCCAGAAAGCACAAAGGGAAGATGCATACATTCAGTCGCCTTTCTGTATCTGCAGGAGATTGGTTCCAGGACTCTGTGGATTCCAAAAACACAAGAATGTGCAAACACTTTTTAATATAAAATGGTGTCGTATTTGCATGTAAGGTATGCACGTCTTCCCATGGCCTTTGATCCAACTCTAGATTATAGTACTTAATATAATGTGATCTTATGTAAATATTTTTCGACTGAGTCATTTAGGGAGTAATAACAGAAAAAAAAAATAGTCTCTACACATTTGACAGAGACACAATTTTCCCCTGATGTTTTCAGTCCAACTTTTGTTGAGTCGAAGGATATGGACCCAGATACCTTTTGAAAGCAAAACTTAACAAAACCTTGGTTTGCTGTTACATTTTGAAACTGAATGCTATATGTAAATGTCTTGTTTTTTGGTTTTAAACCAGTCTTGGGCTTGAACTCAGGGCCTAGGCTCTGTCCTTGAGCCTCTTTTGCTCAAGGCTAGCACTCTACCACTTCAGCCACAGGGCAATTGCCAGCTTTTTCTTTGTATATGGTGCTGAGGAATCAAACCAAGGGTTTCGTGCATGCTAGGCAAGCACTCTACCACTAAGCCACATTCCCAGCCCCACATCTTGTTCTTATAATGGTTTCTCTAAGGAAGTGAGAAAATTGAAGGATGGATACTATTGCTTTGAAAAGCCCCATGTACCAAAATCTCCAGCTTATGGTTTTCTGACTGGCCATTGCTTCTCAAGAGTCAGCCTCTGTCCCTCTGTCCCCTGCTTAGAGGATGACCGTCCCTCCACCACCCTCTCCCTCCACACAAAGTGAATACATCTCTCCTTCTTATGCAGAACCATACCCTTCTTGCTACATTCTGTCCTCTGCTTCAAAATCATGGGGCTGTGTCTAGCTTAGGAGAGAAGCTTGACTTGGCTAAGTGAAAATTCATTTGCACCCAGAGAGCCATTACGGTAGCAGAGAGAAGAGTATTGCAGAGTGCATGGTTTATGTGGCAAGTTTTCAAATTCTGGTTATTCTGAAAGGCAGCACCATCAAAGAGCCCCATGTGCCTGTATGGCATGCTCTTGGGGACAGCTTGTATAGATAGCCTGCCAGGCCTGCCACAGGAAGCGGTCCCCTTCAAAATGAGCTGTAAAAGGGCTGCTGCCTGTTTTCCTCCCTGGTCACTGGTCTGAAGGGAGGCAGCTAAGAAGGTAAAGAAGTCTTCCCTAAGCCCATTGCCCACCTATTGTCCTTGGTATTCCTCACTCAGCACCCTGCTTACAGTTCTGTTCAGTCTCTTCTGCTCCATTCAGTCAGTCTCTCTGGTCCCAGATCTCAACTTACTTTGTTCTCTCCTTTGCCTGCCAGAGTCCAGGATCTTCCTTGGTTCCCACATTCTGTGTTGTATGAATGAGGCTCAGCTGCCTTTGTCTGTTTAATTCCTCTACTATCACAATTCTCACATTTCTTGTTTTATTAGTATATATTTGTTCTACAGCATAATGGGGTTTGTTGTGATATCATACAGGAAAATACCATACTTTTTTTTTTTCTGTATGTGTCCTGGTCCTTGGGCTTGAACTCATGGCATGGGCGCTGTCCCTGAGCTTT
Source organism: Dipodomys spectabilis (assembly GCF_019054845.1). NCBI lineage: Eukaryota > Metazoa > Chordata > Mammalia > Rodentia > Heteromyidae > Dipodomys > Dipodomys spectabilis. The sequence goes on along the minus strand of NW_024870855.1, from coordinate 7,554,049 downwards.
TTTGCTCAAGGTTAGCACTCTACCGCTTGAGTCACAGCTCCACTTACAACTTTGGGGTGGTTAATTTGAGGTAAGAGCCTCACAGACTTTCCTGCCTAGGCTAGCGTCATACTTTGATCCTCAAAGATCTCAGTCTCTTGAGTAACTAGGATTACAGATATGAGCCATGGGTAGCCATGGCTACTTTAGTGATGTTGGTCCCTCCTATTTCCCTCCTTGTCCTCCCCTCTTCCTTCACCTTGATGCCTTTTCTCCTTTCTAAGAGTTTCCTTTCAACTTTCAAGAGTCCTCACATTGAAGGAAGTACGTGATATTTTTCTTTCTGAAAAATATAGTTTCCTTCTAGGTTATTTTACTGGACATAAAAATCAGCAAGTTCCACCCAGTTTCCTGAAAATAATATGCCTTCCTTCCTCCTTCCTTCTCTGCCTTCCTTCTTCTTTACAGTTGAGTAAGACTCCACTATGTATACCTACCACATCATCTTTATCCATCTGTCAGATGACAAGCACATAGGCTGATTCTACAACCTATCTATGATGAGGACTGACTGCCATGGATAAATAAGTCTGTGCAGGGATGTTTAGACATGATTGTATCTTCTCAAGAAATCTACAAATTCAGAGTCTGTTGGTGCTTCTCTACGGAGATGTAGAGTGCCTGTGAGGAGCCAGGAAGTCCAGATACCAGCGATGGATCCTGTGATGGGAACAAAG